>NC_142174.1:24132241-25332241 GCF_029865625.1 Vigna umbellata
TTTTGTCTCCCAAACTAAATATTATAGAGAAGTGCTTAAGAAGTTTGGTATGGATACTTGTAAAGAGGCCAACACACCTATGGCAACGTCTTGCTATTTAGATAAGGATGAATCTGGTGAAGGAGTAAATGAAACCATGTTTAGAGGAATGATAGGATCCTTACTTTATCTAACTGCTAGTAGACCAGACATTATGCAAAGTGTGTGTGTGTGTGTGTGTGCTAGGTACCAAGCTAATCCTAAAGAATCTCATCTAATTGCTGTCAAACGGATTTTGAAATACCTTAAAGGCACTCCATCTTTTGGACTTTGGTATCCTTCTGATGCTTTACCTAGTTTGATAGGTTATTCTGATGCAGATTATGGTGGCTGTAAAATTGATAGGAAAAGTACTAGTGGAACATGTCATTTTCTGGGCTGTTCTTTAGTGTCTTGGCATTCAAAGAAACAAGCTTGTGTAGCCTTGTCTACCACTGAAGCTGAATACATTGCTGCTGGAAATTGTTGTGCCCAAATTTTATGGATGAAACAACAACTGGAGGATTTTGATATCTTCCTTGATCACATTCCTCCGAAATGTGATAATACTAGTGCTATCAACCTAACTAAGAACCCCATAATGCACTCAAGAACTAAGCACATTGAAATTAGACATCATTTCTTGAGAGACCACATTCAAAAGGGAGATTGCCAAATTGAATACATTGACACTTTACATCAATTGGCTGATATCTTCACTAAAGCACTACCTAAAGATAGATTCTATGAGCTTAGAAGAGAGTTAGGAGTGTTAGATATGTCTTAAATTCAAAAATTATAAAATTTTCTCAATTCTGGTACGATCAGCGCTTTTAATCGATTATCATAGGATAATAATCGATTATTTTTAGCTTTGGCAAAAACCCCTATTCGCAGATAATCGATTATCACTTACAATAATCGATTATTTTTAGCTTTGGCAAAAACCCCTATTCGCAGATAATCGATTATCACTTACAATAATCGATTATTCATATTCAAACCCAAAACTGGACTTGTATGCGAAGATAATCGATTATCTGCATACATAATCGATTATTACACAATTTCTGGAAAGTGACTTATGAGCAGATAATCGATTATCACTTACAATAATCAATTATTACGCGATCTGTTTCAAAAATATAGCCGTTACAGTGAATCCTAACGGGTGGAAACGGTCATAAACGGCTAGTTTCTCCATTTTTCTTATAAATAGCCCCCTATAATCGATTATTACTCACTTCTTTGCACCCAGAAACCTGCTGCACCCAAATCTGAACCAAATCTCTCCTCTTTCTTCTTTCCTTCCAAAGTTTCTTTTGTGCCCACTTCTCTCATGGCTGATTCAAGAAGAACCTGAAGGAGGACTGCTGGTGCTTCTTCCTCTCGCTCCCGCAATGTTCGTCCTGCTTCAATCGAAGGTTGGATTTCAGATGAGGAGCAACATGGTGACTATGTTCATTTCTGGCAAGAACGCCGAATCATGGCGGTAAAGTTCATCCGTCTCGACTTTTATCGTTATTATGGCTTTCAATTTCCAGATCTGTTTTGTGCTCAAGGACTTACTCATCTAGTGGAGCAAAAGGGGTGCATCTACCCTGATCTTATCCGTGTCTTCTACTTCAATATGCATTATCGTGACGGCATCATCACAACAAAAGTGAAAGGTGTCCCTATAATTCTGGATGATGACATATGGACAAATGTTGCACAACTCACACTATGGGATGATGCTGTCAAAGCCCATCTTGGAGTTCCGGACTTCAATCGTCTCCTTGCCTTTCAATCTTTTTTGCGCCATCCTGAACAACAAATCAATCATCGACAACTACTTGTGGGTGGATTCAAGGTTGAAGAAAGGATGATTCATTACTTAATTGTATGGATCCTATGTCCTCGTGCCACTAACCATGCTCAATGCTCGGAGCAAGATCTTCTACTACTATATGGGCTTTTAAATCACATCCACATTGATTGGCCAGCCCTCATCTCCGACACAATGGTAAAGGCTAAGAAATATTGTTCTTATCATTTTCCATATGCACTTCTCAACCCTCGAATTTTAGAATACAAAGGTGTAAGTATGGACGGCGAACTCACTACCTCCATTCAAGCCATTGGCACTGAAATTGGTGAAACCACATTTCGCCAAATGGGTTTTGTTGCTCGTGGTCGTGTGATAATTCACAAGGATGATGATCACCACGAAAATGTCAACGACGATATGGACGCCCATATGGTTGATCCAGTCCAAGCTGCTACCTCTGCTGATGCTAGTCCTTCTCACATGCCTTCAACTTCATCCCTGACTATGGAGGAGCATTTTGCAAACCTGTCAAAACAACTGGAGGATATGCGTCTCTTTCAACAAGCTCACTTTGAACAAATATATGAGTGGCAACACAATCATGAAGAATTTGTGATCGACCAGTTCAATGACCTTGATACTCGCACTGGAAACATTGAAAATCACTTTAATCTCCAACCTCCAAAGAGACCACCAAGTCCTGAATTTTAGCTTTAGGATTTTATGCTTAGTGTGCTTTCATGTTTGTTTGTTTTGAATTCCTAGGATGTTTTATCATGATCATGTCTTGCTTTATGTTCCCTTGTAATCTTTAATGTTTTCCTGAATAAAATGATCTATTGTTTTAGTACATACCCTGTTTAATTGAGGGGGAGCTCATATTAAGGGGGAGCTCATCTTAAGGGGGAGCATTATCACTCTTTTTGCTTCTGATCAAAAAGGGGGAGAAATATGTGCAGTTACTACTAACTCCTACTGTTGTCTGTCAGTTTGTATCTTTTGCAGATAACCCAAAGTGCTTTTAAAAAGTGATTTTTGATCATCATCAAAAAGGCGGAGATTGTTACCAATGAAGAGCATTGGTAAATTTGAAGATAAATGATTTTGATGATGCTGAAAGATGATACATTGTTATAGTTGTTTTAAAAGAAATTTGTAGATTATAAATGTATTAGGAAAAGCCTTAAACGTGTAATACTTAGAAAAATTCGTATTTTTAGAACTGCTACGCATTTAATCGATTATTAGAAGCTATAATCGATTATCCTGAGCCCTTCTGAAAAACCTCGTTGCTCTGGAATAATCGATTATCACTAGTTCTGATAAGAACTGCCAAAGTCTCTGGAATAATCGATTATTCCTCAGGATAATCGATTATCACTCTTTGAAAACCCTGTAACGGACTCGAATAATCGATTATCACTAACAATAATCGATTATCTGCGGCAGTTATAATTCATCTTTGCGAACTCAAACCAGTTGGCTATATAGGTGAGTTCCAAAACTCTTAGAAAGAACTTTGAGCTTTTGAGAATACAGTGTGATCTGAGGAAGTTCCATAAGCTAGTTCATTGCACTGCCTAGTCTCGTGAAAAGGAGAAGCTCTTGCTTTGTGGATCAAAGGTCGGAGCGATTCTCTTCGAGTTGGCAACGCTACTGTTCTTCCGGTTCGTTGGTCGAAGGAAGAACTGTTCTGCACTGTTCCGGAGTCGAAGGAAAGTGTAGATTGCTTGCTTCCATTTCGTTGGTCGAAGGAAGGTTTTATATTTCTGTTTTTATTCACTCTTAATTGTATTTTGTTGAAACTGATTTTTAGTGAAATCGTTAATCACTTTTTATAGTGATTAACAACTGGACGTAGATTCTTTTGAATCGAACCAGGATAAAAATCCATTGTGTCAACTTTTCTATTCCTTACACTCATTACTGTTTTATGCACATCAAGTGTTTGTTAAATTTTCTCTAAGAAAATTGATTTTCTAAAACGGACCATCATAACTTGATTTGTGACCTAACACGCTTTCTGAGTATTTTATTCCGCTGCGCAACTCTATAACGGTACCGATTGTTCCCACAAAGAAGATGTAAGTTGTTAACATCAAATATTTGTAAAGTTTATGAGTAGAAATGTAAAAATAAATTTATATGTACCAGACGAATTGCATGCTCATGCACGCTAATGGATCCCCCAGTGTGCAAACAACCACCCTTGTCAGATGTCCTGTTCTTTTTGGCCGTTTCACATTTTTGTCTATGAAGTGGCATGTTCCACTTCTCCAAAAGACCATTCCAAACAATATCCCCCATCCAATTAGGTTTTTTTCCTTCTGTTCGAGCCTTTTTAAACATCTCAGATAATCTATGAAATGCTTTGGTGTGGAAATTTTTTTTCACCTTTTCTTCATGGTTAGACCTCCATGAAACCTTTCTCTGTTGACAACAAAGATTAATATTGGATAAGATAATTGAGGAGCTTAACATTTAAAATTACTTGTAGTACATAATGTAAATAAACACAAGTGTACCTTAAAACGCTCAAAGAAAACATCTCTTTGTGTCTGAGGTATTTGTCCCCATGTCACCCATGGCTCATCAAACTATTGCTTGATGGTGGCTGTGATTGCTTTGGATGCTGTTTTTGTTGGATAAAACCTATACCAGAATAAAAGTCAAATATTAGAATAATACAGTATATGCTTGGAACATTAAATTGATGTTTTCTTACCCTCCTCCAATAGGTGTAATGATTGGACGATTGTTGGAAACATCTTCAAAGTCATTGGCTGCTGAACTTGAATGTGGAGGGTTATCCCCTATAGGAGGTGGTGATGGCATATTTGTGGGAGTTGTTGGGTTAGAACCAACATGGGGGAGGGAGTTGTTGGGTTAGAACCAACATGGGGGGAGGGAGTTGTTGGGTTAGAACCAACATGGGGGGAGGGTGATCTCCATTGATCAGCAGCAAATTGTTGTGGACTAGGTGTGAAGGCAGGAACTTCCAACGAAGGTGGAATTGATGGTGGAGTAGGTGTCAAACCAGGAACTTGTAATGGTGGTGGAACAAATCTAGTAGTGGAGGTAGAGGTAGGTGTAGATGGCTGACTACTTGAAGCATTTACATTATTGAAACGATTTAACAACTTCACCATATAAGATTTCTTCTTGCCCTTCTCCTTATCTGATTTTGCTAAAGGTGGAATAGGAGGGTCACAACCATCTGATGCCATATTCTTGAACAAAAAACAAAATTGTGTGGTCAATATATTTTTACAATTGAATGGAAAGGAAAAGTAAGAAAAGAACATGATGATGATGTTCTTGTTTGCCAATACTACACATCGAAGCAAAAGATAAGAATGCAAAAGTTTAATCTACACAAAACCATTGGAGCAAAAATTATAATTAGCAATATAAGTACTCAAACACAAAGGGTATCGAAATAACATGCAAATTGAAATTACATAAATGATTTCATCACTTCTTCTTTCTCCCCTCTAAAAGTATGGGTTTATGATCACCCATGGGTACACCAACACATCGTAACTCTATTCACTGCTAGAACTGTGAAATGAATCTTCATCCTCATCTTCACTTTGTCCCTCTTCACTGCATTCTTCTTCCGATTCACTTGTTTCTTCATCCATATAGCCTTCAACTGATGGTACATTGTTGGGGTCCACTTCTTCAAGACCGGCTTCTATATCTTGCAATCGGATAACTTCTTCAACTTGAATGATGTCATTAACATGTGACATTTCCTCCACTTGGTATGGCTCAATGGCATCTACCTCATTGGTATCTATACGACCTCTAGGTTTGGTCTTTATTGCAACACACCAACCCCGTTTGTCGGTGCGCGATGCAGGATATGGTACATAATACACTTGTTCTACATTATGTGCAATTATAAAAGGATCAAACAAGACATATCTTTTATCCATTCGAATATCCACAATGCCATACTTTGAATCCACTCTTGTCCCTATTCTTGATGGATCAAACCAATCGATCACAATAAAATAATACAACCTTCTTTTCAATGGTTGAGGTATTATACTCGAGCTCATATATGTGCTTAATGACACCATAGAAATCATCTTCACCCCCTTCTGTAAGTCCTTTAACATGAACCCCACTATTTATAGTCCTCTTGCCCTGGCTTCATGCATGGGTGTTGAGAGGGTTGCACCACACACAAAAATTGATTGCAAAATTAATGCAGTATAAACTAGGAAGTGACTCCTGGGTCGTCTCTCAAGGACCAAATTGTGGTTCAGTCTCAGATCACACACGAAGGTGGGGGGGGTTTGTAGTGTTTTTGGTTGCGGATGAAATTTAAACACGACTGAATTAAAAACGTTGAAATAAACTTCAGTACAGTAAAACGAAATTAAAACAGTGAAAACGAAATTGGTACAGTAAAAAACGGAAATACAGTAACATGAAACGGTAAAAATAAATCTGGAACAGTAAAAACGAAAATACAGAAAAACATAAAATACAGAAAACAGTAAAAATAGTAAAACATTAAAAATAGAAAATGAACTTACAGCAGTAATTAATAACAGCAAAACAGTAAATGTAGAAATTCAGAATCCAAATTACAGTAATACAAAAACAGTCAAAACATAATACATAAATACAGAAAATAGTAAATACGGAAAATAGTAAATTAAAAACAGAACAGAATTACTACAACAGAATATAGTAAACCAAATTACAGTAAATAATTCAAAGTGAAATATTCAATGGCATAGTAAAACAACAGCAAAGATTAAAGTGCAGATAAACAATCCACAAAAATTAAATTACAACCGAAATTAAATTACCACAGTAAAATAAAAACAATTAAACAGAATTTAAATTTCAATAACAGAAAATGAAACTAAACTTGAATTGAAATTAAACTCATTACAGCAAGCAAACCATAAAATTAGAACCTAATGTGTACACCATTTTCTCTCAACCGTAGCCTTCCATTTTCCGTCACAGCTGTTGCCTTCACTGTTCCAGCTGTCCAGCCCTCTGCTCTCCACTGTCCAGCCCCTCTGCTGGACTTATGTCCCCCCTTGGCGGCTCTCCTTTTTTTCTTTCAACTCCACAGGTTTTTAAACCCTCATGTGCCATCTGTCTAGCCCTTACGCGTGTTGCTGGACTTGCTTCTCCATCGTGCACACCCCAAGCTGCTGGAAAATGAAAGCCACTTCCTCTGCTGGATTCAAACCCCCGTGGACCAGCTGCACCTCCCTTCTTCTCCAAGCACACACCTGTTGGACCTGGGCCGTGACGCTCTCCCTAGTGCATTGTTGTAAAATGCTGGAGCGTGAGTGATGCTGGAACGTGAGTGGATCAACCCAGTTTTCTCCCTTGCTCGTGTTGGATGTGGGCCTCGGTCTTCTTTGCTGGATTGAAAGTCGTGTGGTGTTGCTGCTGGATGATGACGTGCTTGCTGAATGGGAGCTGCTGGACGCGTGACCCATCTGCTCCTGCTGCTTTTGCTAGACGTGAAGCCTCTTCAATGCTGCTGGACCAGCTGCGGACAAGATTATGCTGCCAAGCTGAACCTCTTCAATTGGGCCGTGAGCTTCTCAAAGAAAGAAAATAATATCCTCCAAAAAGATAAGGAAACCGTGAGCTCCACTTCCTTCAACGTGGCCTCCTCCATTGGGTGTTGGACAGAGAGCTCTGGACGTGTGCTGGACCGCTTCTACTTCCTTGCTGGACACCACTTTGATTTGCTGGATGTCACCCTTTTTCCAATAATGAAACACCCTTCTCTCATAAGCCCAAAAAGTAAAATCACCGTAATACCCTTTGTGCACACTTCTTTTGTGGAAAGTCTTCAATCATGTGATGGCCCTCTAAATGTCCCAAATTATATTTCCAAAATTTTCCCTGAAATCAATAATGCAAATAATTTGCTCAAATAATCCAAATTAATTAAAATTAGAATTTTTGGTCAAATTAAGCACAATTAGTAAAAATGGGAAAATACTGGACAATTAAGCACAATTCCCCGATTAATTCTAGCACAATAAACTAAGTGAAGTGAACAAAATATTGACTCATCAATGGGTATGAAATTTATATCCATTGACAAAATAGGTATGCCATTGCTTCACACATCTTAAAGGACCAAGTGATAAATCTCTAAGATGTTGGTTTCTGACACTTAAAGGATCGTTATGAACCTACAACCACAAAATATATGAACCTATTCAATATAATTAAAAATGAATAAATATGTGAATAACAAATTTATGTGGAAGAATTTGATCAGTTGTACTTGATCCCTGAACCACAATGGGAAATTTGCATGTATATGTGTCGAACTGTTTGACTCTGAAAGTTTATAGGTATGTAAGAATGAGTTGTCCATAGGTATGACAATATTCGATCAATATCAATTTAATACATTGTCAATACCCAATTTCGTCCGGATTATTTTTATAGCATTTTTATTATTCATTTACCTATTTCCTTTTTTAGTTCTATTTATTTTATCTTATTGTTTTTATTACCCTTTTTCTTTATTGCTTATTTTGTTTTTATTCTATCTCTTTTTATTTATTTTACTTTTTTTTCTTTTCTTTTCTTTTCTTTTCTTTTATTTATTTATTTATTTTTTTATTTTATTTTTTTTTTATTTTTTTATTTTTTTATTTTTTTTTTATTTTTTTTTATTATTATTCTTCGTTTTAATTTTAATTCTTATTTCTTATTTTTATTTCTTATTTTTGATTTATTTTAATTTTAATTAAATTTTTATCTTTTCATTTTGTTTATATTTAAAAAAATTATTATTAGTTAAAAGGTTTTAAAATTAAATTAAATGAAAAAAAAAACGAAAATGAATCAAAAAGTTAGAAAAGGACAAATTGGCAAAAAGGAGGGGACACAACAGAGGAAAACGGTTTTCTGCTGCGAGGAGACAAAAATTGGTTTTGGGGCAGGCAAGGACAAGGCAAGTTTTGGGGAGAGCAGAGGCGCGATTTGGTTTAGCAGGAGGCACAGCAGAGGGATTGACAACTGGCAAAAAGCAATGGAGAAGAGAAAGTGAAAGAGGCACAAGAAAGGGATAGAGGGGATAACCAAGGGGGACGCTCTCAAAAAGAAAAAAAACTCCCCTCACTGTATCAAGAATCGACGACCAAGAGAAGCCATCTTCCTGGGAGGTTTAGACCTGCACCGAGAGAAGAGAAGGAGATTATAAAAAAAAAGAGAAGGAAACTTCAGCATTCAGGTAAGTCGTCCATCCCTGTCCTCCATCCTAGTTTGATCCTAAAAGGTAATCAATATTGTATGTTAATGTTCAAGTACTCAATATTGTATTGTTGTTTTTTTTTGTTTTCTTCCCAGCGTCCGTTCGTCATTTCCCTTGTTCGAACACTCGTTATTCAGCCTTTAACGAACGCTCGTTATTCAGCCTTTAACGAACGATCGTTATTCAGCCTTTAACGAACGCTCGTTTTTCAACCTTTTCCTAGCGCTCGTTATTCCCCTTGTGCGAACGCTCGTTATTCAGCCTTTAACGAACGCTCGTTATTCAGCCTTTTCCTAGCGCTCGTTATTCCCCTTGTTCGAACACTCATTATTCAACCCTTAACAAATGCTCGTCGTTCAACCTTTAACGAACGCTCGTTATTCAGCCTTTTTCGAACGCTCGTTATTCGGCCTCCTTTCACAACGTCCGCTCATCGTTCATCCTCCTTTCCCAGCGTCCGTCCGTCATTTCCCCTTGTTCGAACGATCGTTATTCAGCCTTTAACGAACGCTCGTTATTCAGCCTTTAACGAACGATCGTTATTCAGCCTTTAACGAACGCTCGTTGTTCAGCCTTTTCCGAGCGCTCGTTATTCCCCCAATGAACGCTCGTCACCTTTCCCCCAACGAACGCTCGTCATTCTGAATCCTTTACCAACGTCCGGTCGTCGGGCCGTTCGACACTCCCTTTCTCATTTGGCCCCCCCACTATTTGCTTTATTTACTTATTTGTTTTTTTTTATTATTATTCCTTTTTTATTTCATTTATTTTGTTTCATTTGTTTTTTTTATTTTTTATTTTATTTTCATCGTATTTTTTTATTTTTATTGTCTTATTTTATTTTATCTATTTATTCTAGATATCTACTTATCCTAAAATATATGTTGAATAATACAATATTTATAGCCTAAACAAAAGAATAACAAAAATATTTTTAAAGGTTTAGGCACATGTGTGATCGCACGCATCGTCCTTGTGCTAAAAACCTTTTCCCTTTCTTAATTAAAATTACAAAAATATTTTTAAAGGTTTAGGCACATGTGTGATCGCACGCATCGTCCTTGTGATAAAAACCTTTCCCCTTTCTTAATTAAAATTACAAAAAATATGTTTTAAAGGTTTAGGCACATGTGTGATCGCACGCATCGTCCTTGTGCTAAAAATCTTTTCCCTTTCTTAATTAAAATAACAAAAATATTTTAAAAGGTTTAGGCACATGTGTGATCGCACGCATCGTCCTTGTGCTAAAAAACCTTTTCTCTTTATTTTATAAAAATACAAAAAAACAAGAAATCTACAAAAAAAACTAAAAATGTCTACAATTTCAAACAACAAACAAATAGCCAGAACTACGTGATCCTTGATTCTCCATCAAGAGTGGAGATACATAGGAGCAAGGCTTGCCCTTGTCAGGTTCACTTCCCTAAAAATCCAAATTTATCCATAATCAATTTCTCAAACAATTTTCTCCAGTAATTTCTCAAACAAATATTCTCAAGCAGATTTTTATAAAAGAA
Organism: Vigna umbellata; assembly: GCF_029865625.1. Lineage (NCBI taxonomy): Eukaryota > Viridiplantae > Streptophyta > Magnoliopsida > Fabales > Fabaceae > Vigna > Vigna umbellata. The sequence goes on from NC_142174.1 coordinate 24,142,851, forward strand.
CTACGTAACCCTGATTTCTCATTTTGAATGAGAATACGTAGGAGCAAGGTCAATCCTTGTCGGGCCCAAAAAACTAAAAAATATATTTTGTTTATTTAGAATTTTATTTTAGGGGATAGTTAAACATTTTGAAAACCACATCATATTCGTGCATTTAGTTAAAGGTACTGCCTTAGGGCAGGCGTTGTAGGGTGCTAACACCTTCCCTACGCGTAACCGACTCCCGAACCCAGAATCTGCTTCTTGTAGACCATGCCTTATCCTTTTTATGGTTTTTCCGTAGTTTCCCATAATAAACTATGGTGGCGACTCCAAATCTCTTTTTCGAAACCTAAATTTCTTTTTTGGATCATCGTCCCGTCGCGATTCCGGTTGCGACAGATGGCGACTCCACTGGGGACCGCGAGAGTCAGGCCATTTAATTAGATGCGCGAATTTGACATGATTTTTCTTTGTGTTTTTCTTCCCCTGTTTTTTCTTTATCTGTGCTTGATAGTTGGAATAACTGCATGTGAATTGTTGAATATGGAACCCTAGGGTAGAAAACATGTTTATATCTGCCTGGGAATTTTTCTGGTTGTTTTGCAGGTGAGGGTTTGGGTATGCATTGCATTCTCCCTCCACACACACTTTGTGCATATCATGAGTGGGGCCCTATACCCGGGTCTGAGCGTAACTTAGAATTAGAGGAGTTGTGTGGCGGTGTCATTCTGGGATGTACTTCTTGTCTGGCTATCGTGAGAACTCCAGCTAGAGTCTGTTCTCTTCACTTGTGTCTCCTCATCTAGTTGATTACTCGACTGTTGTGGAGATGCTATGAAGGGGGCCATAGCTCTAGTGACCATTGACCTCTAGGTTCAGGAGACCATCCTTGTGAAATTGCATATACTTGACCTCGGATCCAAGCCATTGAACCTTTATTAGGGCACAAAGGGAGAAATGTGTATTCTTGTAATCCTCACGCTGTTTGTTCTCTTTCGAAAATTATGTTATTGCATTTTCATGCCAGGCATGCATTTGATTCATCGTGTTGTTTTATTATCATGCATCATATTCATGCATCATTTAGTAACATGTTGGTTTTAGGGGAAATCACAGGTATACACTTGACTTCACACGAGATGGATGTTGACACCAGATTTGATGCTACACTGCATACCAACTCCGCCATTTTAAGAAAGAAGTCTAGCCTAAGGACACATGTTGGAAATTTGACCGGGTTGATAAATTTAGGCCGAAGACTCAAGACCATACAGAGAGAAGCCTTCGGGAGGAAATATGGGAATTTGTTGAGTTTAATGGAGGTGAAAGTACAGTTGCCCGCTATTACAGCTCTAGCTCAGTATTATGATCCTCCCCTGAGATGTTTTACCTTCCAGGACTTCCAGCTGGCGCCAACTGTAGAAGATTTTAAGCATATTCTGGGCTTGCCATTAGAGGGTACCAAGCCATATCAGCACTTGGAGCATCATGCCTCTGTTTCTACCCTTACTGCTATAATGAAATTACAGCCCAATGAATTGGAGAACCGGTTGATAACGAGACATCAAACTCGGGGGCTGACACAAGGATACCTTGAACAATATTTGCACGACCTGGGCAATAGGGAAGAATGGGAGACCTTCATGGACGTATTAGCCCTCACTGTGTTTGGCATTGTCCTGTTTCCCAAACTGGAAGACTTTGTAGATTACACTGCTATTGATGTCTTCATGGCAAAAAAGACGAGATCAGAAAACCCCGTAACAGCAGTCCTCGCAGATGTGTATGGGACTATGAGTTTTTGCCATGAGAGAAAAGGGAAGAGGATTCTTTGTTGTTTGTCGGCGTTATATGCATGGATGACGGCACGAGTATTTAAGGGGGTAATCGATGTTAGAAGTTCACCTGAGAATCTGTCGCATCAAGGAGGTAATGGGTGGGCTCTTTTCTTCGCCGATTTGAGAGAAGGAAACATAAAATGGCGCCTTCCTTGGCTTGAGACTAAACCATCTATGCAACATTGTGGCAACTTCCCTAACATACCTCTCATAGGCGCTAGGTATTGTATTAACTACAACCCTGTTTTGGTCCAAAGACAGTTCGAATATCCTATGAAGGGAGCGCCTTCACCAGATTATCTCACAGCCTTCTTCATCTACTATGAGGATGGACATTGTACTGAAATGTTGTGGAGAGTCAGAAGTGCCTGGGAAAATGTGGTGCGAGTAGAGAAGGACCTGAGGAGTGGAGTGATTGATAGCAGGGTTAGTTATCATACCTGGATTCTAGAGAGGGTAAGAGAAGTCAAGTTGCCTTTCAAGCCCATCAATGATCAATCGGCGAGTGAAGGAACATCCCAAGCCCTAGAAAGTGAAGAGGTGAAACAGCTGAAGGCTGAGGTGGAGAAATTGAGGGTGAGGAATGCTAGGTTGGAAAATGAATTACAGAAGGCTCGCAATGATTTTGTGGATATGAGGAATGATAACGAAGAAAAGTCACGGGCTTATGAAAACATTGTCAAAAGCCAGAAGCCAGAGAGAGATTATACATTCCGAGTAAAACAGGATCTTGCGGCCACAAGTAAGGAGTTATCCATGAGGGTGAATGAGAAGAATGTGGCTTTAGAAGAGGGCAGACAGTGGAAACAACTCTATGAAGAAGCCAAGAGGGATAAAAGGGAAGCCCTAAAAAGACTAAGGGAAGCGCAAGTCCAAGTACAAGAATCGGGGCATCAAATGAAGGAAATGGCTACATCATTTGAAGCGGAGTTGAATCAGGAGCGCTGGAAGCTGGCAAAGGCTGAAGAGGAGTATCGAGCCATGTTAAAGCAGATGGAGGATTACATCGAGGAGCAGGAGGAGCGATGGAGGTCGATGGAATTTGAAGAAAGGCATCAGGCCTTGATAAAGCGAATGAAAGAGCACATCGCAGAGCAAGAAACAGCCGTAAAGCATTGGAAGGAAAGCTTCTCTCAGTTGGCTGCTTTGGCAAATGGGGCAATTGAAGACATCCCTAGAATGGTGTCGGAAGCTGAAGCGAGTACCCACTTTTATAGCCCACCAGTAGAAATAGAGCTTTTTATTAATCACTGTAAACGGTTGATAGACGAGATGAAATCCCTCATCACTCGGGCTAGGAATTGATGTATTTTGAGATCTTTATGATTTGTTTCCTTTAAGAAATGTAATGAACTTGTTTCCCTTTAAATGAAAGGTGTGGGATGTTTTTTTAGCATCTGCTTGTGTTAATTTCCATCAGTGATGTCATTACAATCTTGTGGTTTCCCCCTATTACTAGCATGCATCATCTTTTCTTTTGTTCAGCATGTTTCATTCCCATCTAATTAATTAAAATAATAAAACAGTACGCGTGAAAAAAAAAACGACGACCAAATTTCCACGACATCCCTACCGGACCCGGGCAAATTCAAAAGCCATGGCAAGCTGGGAGGAGTCACAGGAGTCTCTCAAAACGGATGTTGGCCAGTTGAAGGACCAGATCGGCCAGATCTTGGCGACGCTTGAATCCATGAACACTACTGGAGAGTCTTCATCTGCGCATGTTGGGGGGAATGCTCACCCTTATCCCCCAATGTTCAACGCTGCGAGCCAATCTGTTCCTTTCCCACTGTATGGTTTACCTCCGGGTTACGCTCCTCCTGTAGGAGAGTACTCAGAAGCTGAGCACGCTTCATTCTCGTTCCCCGCGACTGTCAATATACCACCAACCACCGGCACTCAGGGACCTGTCTTAGTGTCGGCTCCCATGGTGGGCACGGGAATGAATGAGACCAACACAACTGATGGAATTCGGGTGACCCTAGTACCGCGTGTGGTTGCTAGGGAGGATTCTTCAACCGAAGCTGCATAGCACGCCACGATGGTTGGGGGATTCGGTAGCCTCGTTGGAGCTACGGATAGGTTGGAGAGTCTGGAGGCGAGGTTGAGAGCTGTTGAGGGAGTTGAGAGCTACGGGTTTGGAGATGCGGCCAGATTGAGTTTGGTTCCGGGCTTGAAAATCCCGCCTAAGTTCAAAGCGCCGGAGTTTGAAAAATATAGGGGTAACACTTGCCCTAAAAGCCATGTGACCATGTACTGCAGAAAGATGGCTGCGTATGCTCATGATGAGCAGCTACTCATCCACGTTTTCCAGGAAAGTTTGGCTGGGGTGGCATTGAACTGGTACACCCACCTAGAGCCATACCGAATTCGTTGTTGGGCGGATCTAGTTGACGCCTTCGTAAAACAATATGTATACAATACTCATGTTGCTCCGGACCGTCTGCAGCTGCAGAATATGACAAAAAAGGACAATGAAACTTTCAAAGAGTACGCCCAACGATGGAGAGAGTTGGCTGCGCAAGTTGAGCCGCCGTTGTTTGATAAGGAGATGGTGTCGATGTTCGTAAACACACTCCAGCCGCCATTTTATGAGCATATGGTTGGGAATGTATCTGTCAATTTTGCTAACACCATCATCATTGGTGAGAGGATAGAAATTGGATTGAAAAACGGGAAGATAGCATATGGCCCACCTGCAGCTACAAACTACAAAAAGCCCAGCTTCAATCAGGGGAAGAAAAAAGAGGGGGAGGTACATGCTGCGTCGGTAATGCCTGTGTGGAGAGGACGAGCTCCCGATCCTAATTATCGACCATACTTAAACCCACCTCCTTATGCTGCTAACACCACGTTTGCTCACCAAGCTAGGCCTCAACAACAACAAGCGTATTATCCACCGCAGCGTATCCCAACCGAAGCTTCAAGACCGGCCGCAAACATGGGCCCAAATCTGAATGTGGGTCACAACAACAACCCAAGGGGAAATCAATTTGTTAGGTTCACCCTAATCCCTATGACCTACACTGAATTGTTACCTAACCTAGTCAAAAAGGGTCTGGTCGCCATGATGAGTCGTTATTTCTTGAATTATATTTAGTTTCTTGCACTTAAATAAACCAGGGAATTGTGTTTAATTGCTTGTTATTTCCCCGTTTTTCCGAATTCTGCTTAATTTGGTCGGAAATTTGTAATTGTGCTAATTTGGATTTTCTGAGCTGATTAAGTGCATTTTTTGAAGTGCAGGAAAATTTCGGAAATACATTTTGGGACATCAGGAAGATTGCCAAATAAATTCAAGACTCTCCAGACAAACATTTTTGAATTAATTAAATTGTAATTCAATAGTTTAGAATTTTTGAATCAACTCTTATATTTTGGGTCAATTTTTGGTAAATTAGATTAGACCCAAAATTAGAAATTAATGACTTGGCACCTAGGGTTTTATTTTTGTGGACCCTACCCTAAAAAAGGGGACACACGGTCTTAGAAGTTTGGGGCCAGCCGCCACTTGTTTTTTTTACTGTACACACTCTCGGCTTGTGTTCCAAAGGGACTAGCTCTCGGTTTGATTTGTGGGTCCGAGCTCTTGCTTTTGGACGTTTTTCATGAGGAATGAAGAGCTTTTGTTTCATTGCCATTTTCATCTTGGTTTGGTGACCTTTTGATGAGCTTTTGATTGAAGTTTGGGTTCGGCCGCTGCTGCCACGTTCACCCTCATTTTCATTCTTTTTACTTTGTACGCTGATTCATTTGGAAAGAGAAATGGGCGTGGATTGATAGAAAGAAAGGAATTAGGTGTCACGGCTACTGGAAGGAGAGTGCTAGCCGTTCTTTCATTTTCATAGAATGAGAAGTGGATTTTGGATGAAATTGAGAAACACATTTTTTTTTCTTTTCTTTTAGTATGTTAAGGTAATTTCATTCAGCAGTGGTGTGCATATGAAGAAGCTGAGGTGGAGCAAGGAAGAGAAGCACAAAAGTGGTGTGCGCGTGGACGTGTGAAGGGAGCCGGTGATTCACGTGGAGCTGGAAGTGAGGCAGCAGCAGCACGTTGAGAGGAGGATACACGCGGACGGCTGGAATGGTGTGCTCGTTCCGTGAACGAGCGTCCTTTCTATTCCTTTTGAGAGGAGTGTGTGTCTCGGCACTGGAAGAGAAGTGGAAGGCTGAATCATTTTGTTGAAGTTGATGCACGGTTGGAATGAAGAGGTGATGGGAGTAGGTTGATAACAGTTGAAAAACTGTTATTTTCATGATTAAAATTGACACTGAAAGCAACCTTTACACTTAGAAACTAGCTTGAAATCATGCTTTTCTTTATATTTTTGGAAATAAGAGAGCTGGACAGGTTTATGCTTGATTTCAGTGTTTTTGTGCAGGTTTTAAGGTGAATTTGGTGAAAGAAGTGAAGAAGGAGAGAGATGAAATCAGAAAAGACAACAAAAAGTGCAAAAGGAGAAGCCGAAGTCACCGCTCAGCGGCAGTTTACCGCTGAGCGGCACTCAGGAGTTTGCGGGAGGTCCGCTGAGGGGCAAATTGGCCGCTGAGGGGAGAAAACAAGTCACGCACTCACCGCTGAGCGGTATTTTACCGCTGAGCGGTACTCTGAAAGTCACGGGAGGTCCGCTGAGGGGCGAATTGGCCGCTGAGGGGAGAAAACAAGTCACGCAATCACCGCTGAGCGGTAGTTTACCACTGAGCGGCACTTTAATGGGCTTGGACTTGACTTTTTGTAATTTACGAATGATACATAAGCTTTAGGGTTTCCTAGGGTTAGGCATCTCTGGCTGGAACGAGGCAAACACTCTCTCTACCACCCCTTTGAAGGAGGATCTTGGATGCTGAGGCTTCCGCTTCACCTTTTTAGGGTTTATTCTTTCATTCTTTCATTGTAATTCATCTAGGTTCACCATGAATATGGTGAACTAACCTCTTTATGTTTGTTGGGGAATCAATGTAGTCTTGTGAAACTCTCATATATGGAATCTGTTTTTACATCTTTTATTTAAGATCTATGCTTTCTTTCATCATTAGTTAGGGTTTTTCCTCTTTGTTTAATGCTTGCATGGTTTAACTCATTCGATGCATGATTATTGGTTTTGTCGATACGGGAACGTACGGGGAAGTCTAGATCCGGGGAATTTCTCCCAATTTTATATTGGTTGTCGTTAAGCTCCTGTAATTATGAACTAATCATTAGGAATGCTAGGAATTGTATGAACTCGTGATTAGGGAGAAGCCTTCTGGAAAGGTACATTAGATAGTGGCATTAACAATGGTGATTTGATCGTTGAATTCCTAAAATATATGAGAGTGGATAAGATGAAATTGACCCCCAACAACATATCCATACATAAATTTCATTGAAAGTGTTTATCTCTTGTTTTGCCATTGATCACAATTCATGCATACATGTTTATTTTCTGTCTTGCATTTTAAACCCCAATTAATTCGTTTATAAGTCTTAGTTAATTAAGAAATCACATAACTAAACTAGGCCGTGAGTCCTTTGGGAAGAACGATACTTGGTCTTACCAAGTTTTATTACTTGAACGATTCGGTCATACTTGCCGATTGAAAACAAGTTTGTGACATCATAATTTGGTGTTCATAAATTTGTCCATCATAGGTGCTGAGTGGAGTGCGGTGATTGAAAAAGGAAGTGGTATGTGTCTCGGTCTTGGAGAATGAAGCACGGTGTTACGTGTTGGAAGCAAAGATACTGCTGGAACGTGTTGGAGAATTGGGGTGCCACGGCTTGAAGGAAGATGGAGGAAAGGGCATTTGGATTTAGCTTACTGACACGTCCTCGCTGGAGAAGTTTAATTCATTGCTTGGGAAAGCACCGTCTTGGTTGCTGGAAGCAAAAGAATGTCTCCATTTAATTCTTATTCCATTTGAGCATGCACATGTGACACCTTGAAGGAGGCACGAATTCCATTGTAGAAGAAATTCCACTTTACCTTTGGCTTGAAAAGAGTATATGGGTCACGTGAAATGGTAGAAAAATTTATTTTCTTTTAATTTCTTTTGCCTAAGAATGGTTTGCATTATAGGTTGAATTGATTTTCTTCTTTTGGGTGGTGAATTGTGTTTGGATATTTATTTATTGCAATGTTCAGTTTAATGTTTTCATGCACTGGAATACCGTCAATCATGTTTAGTTGTGTTTAATTTCCATTTTAATTTAATTTTACCGCAACCACAAAAACACTTTCAAAACCCCCCCACTACGTGTTAATCTGAGACTGAACCCAATTTGGTCCTTGAGAGACGACCTAGGAGTCACTTCCTAGTAACTATACTGCATTCTTTTATGCACAACTTTTGTGGGAGGTGCGACCCTCTCATCACGCCATTTGCCCGATGAAGCCTGTACAGCCGCCGTACCCTAGGGGTTATGACGCAAATGCCAGGTGTAGTTATCATGCAGGAGGCGTTGGCCACTCGACCGAAGGATGTATGGCTCTCAAATACAAAGTTCAGGCTCTGATAGATTCGGGTTGGTTAAAGTTTCAAGAGGATCAGCCCAGCGTCGATACTAATCCATTGTCCGAGCACGGGAGTTCCTCGACGAACGCCGTCGAGGTTGGAAACCATGATCTGATAAGAGATGTGGGCGAAATCCGAAGTTCTAGGAGGTTTATCTTTGAAGCTTTGTTGAAGAAGGGCCTAGTGAAGGGCAATTATGATCTGGGTATAGCGTGCGCACTCCATCCGGAGGCCGGGCACTCTATTGAGGAATGTATGGAATTCAAGATTTTTCTACAAGACTTACTTGATAGAAATCTGATGCAAGTGTGCCGCAAGGTCAGAGAGGAAGAAGTATTTGCACAAATTGGTGGAGAATCTGATGTGACTCTACCCGAACCTTTGGTGATCCATTTTACTAGGACCACCCCTGCACTGGTAACTGAAGGAAATCCGTCTGTTGTCATCCGAGTGCCAACTCCTTTCCCTTATAAGAACGAGAAAGCCGTCCCATGGAGATATGGGGCAACTGCATTAGATGAGGGAGAATATGCAAATCCGACTGTGGAAAACATATCAGGCATTGGTGGAATGACCAGAAGTGGTCGAATCTTTACACCACCAGAATTGGCGAGAGAAAGAACCAATGATAGGGAAGCAATAATGGCTGCAAAAGCAAAGGAGTTCTTGAGGGGGAAGAACGTGGAGGCCGAGGAGACCCCCGACAAAGAGGAGAAGAGGGAAATATCTGAAGAAGAAGTTGGGGAATTCCTAAAGTTCATACAGTAGAGTGAGTACAAAGTGGTGGAACAGTTGAACCGCATGCCTGCCCGGATCTCCTTGCTAGAATTACTCATGCACTCTGCCTCCCATCGAAAGTTGTTGATGAAGATACTCAGTGAGGCTCATGTGGAGCAGGATATTTCTCTGAACAAGTTCGAGGGCATTGTTGGCAACATCGTTGCTAATAATTACCTCACCTTCACTGATGAAAAGATACCTGTTGAGGGGAGAGGTCATAACAAAGCCCTTCATGTCTCTGTGAAATGCCTGGATCATGTGATAGCACGTGTCTTAGTGGATAATGGATCCTCCCTAAATGTCATGCCAAAAGCAACCTTGGAGAAGCTACCCAGTGACGGAACGCATATGAAACCAAGTTCTATGATTGTGAGAGCCTTTGATGGTAGTAAGAGGGAAGTGATGGGAGAGGTAGAACTACCAGTCCAAGTCGGTCCGTGTGTCTTTCAAGTGACATTCCAAGTCATGGACATCCTCCCGGCCTATAGTTGTCTATTGGGTCGCCCATGGATCCATTCTGCAGGGGTTGTGCCTTCTAGACTACATCAAAAGTTGAAGTATGTTATGGGAGACAAGCTGGTGATAGTGGCAGGAGAGGAGGATTTCCTGGTGAGCGGACCATCGTCCTCCCGTTATATTGAAGTAGCCGAGGAAGCTCTCGAGACAACTTTCCAATCTCTGGAGATCGTGGGAAACACCTATGTGGAGCCATTCGCGGTCAACCCGCATCTGTCGCGTGCTTCTATCATGATGGCCAAAGTCATGCTAAAAGAAGGTTATGTGCATGGGAAAGGTTTGGGTAGGTATGGACAGGGGCGAGCATTCCCTCTGGAGGTCGTCGAGAACAGGAATAGGTATGGCCTGGGATACAAGCCCACCAAGGAGGATAGGAGAAGGCTGATAGAAGAAAGGAGAGAGCGCAGTCTGGCTCGGATGGAAAGACGGGAGCCCAAAGTGGGAAGAATTCGTATCTGTGACCTCAAGGAGAGCTTTCGCAGCGCTGGTTGGGTTAACGTTGGCCACATAGCAGCTGTGGGAGATGAAGATGGATCGGAAGGCTCCAATTTCGTGTGGGCCTGCTCCCGGATGCACGACTCGACAACTGGAAGATGCTGGATTTGCCCGTGATGCTTGATTTGAATAAGATGTAATAACTTTAATTAATCCTATAGCTTTACCCGGGGCTTTAGAATTCATGACTTACGGGTTGACGCTTTTAGTTTGTTATGCTCAGCGCGATAATCAAAGTGTGTTTGTTTGTGTTTTATCATCATTTTGCATTCCTCGTCATTTTTCCGTTTATTTATTTCCTTTTCATAAACTCAAATAATGCAGATATGACAATGAATGTTTTGAAAGTAATTATGTTGATATTCCTGATTTTGGGCGCCCTGTCAATAATACGGAAGATGATTGTGATGATGACCCGGAACCCCCTCCTGAACTGTTGAGACTAGTGGAACAAGAGTGTAAGGAGATGAAACCTCACCAGGAAGATGTTGAAGTACTCAATTTAGGGAATGAGGATGAGGTAAAGGAGGTGAAGATCGGTACAGCCATGAAAGCAGAAGTGAAAGAAAAATTGCGTGTCTTATTGAGGGAGTTCAGGGATGTGTTTGCTTGGTCTTACAATGACATGACAGGCCTCGATACAGATATTGTACAACACAAGCTCCCACTCAAGCCGGAATGCCCACCGGTAAAGCAAAAGCTAAGAAGAATGAAACCGGAAATGTCCTTGAAGATCAAGGAGGAGGTATAGAAGCAATTCGATGCAGGGTTTCTAGTTGTGGCAAGATACCCAGAATGAGTAGCAAACATTGTACCGGTGCCTAAGAAGGATGGTAAAGTTCGGATGTGTGTCGATTATCGAGATTTGAATCGCGCAAGCCCAAAGGAGAATTTCCCATTACCACACATCGACACCCTAGTTGATAATACAGCCAAGTATTCACTGTTTTCGTTCATGGATGGTTTTTCGGGGTATAACCAGATCAAGATGGCGCCAGAAGATATGGAAAAGACGACGTTTATTACATTGTGGGGCACATTTTGTTATAAAGTGATGTCTTTTGGACTCAAGAATGCTGGGGCAACATATCAAAGGGCGATGGTGGCACTTTTCCATGATATGATGCATAAGGAGATTGAAGTTTATGTGGACGACATGATCGCGAAGTCCGAATCAGAAGAAGAACACGTCCTCAACTTGAGAAAGTTATTCGAGAGATTGAGGAAGTATAAGCTTAGGCTGAATCCCGCCAAATGTACATTTGGAGTGAAATCCGGGAAATTGTTGGGCTTTATTGTCAGCCAGAGGGGGATAGAGGTGGATCTAGACAAAGTGCGAGCGATAATGGAAATGCCTGCGCCTAAAACGGAAAAAGAAGTTCGAGGGTTTTTCGGTAGATTGAATTACATTGCTAGATTCATCTCCCACTTAACTGCTACTTGTGAACCACTGTTCAAGTTGTTACGAAAGAACCAGGCTGTGGTGTGGAATGAGGATTGTCAGGCCGCTTTTGAGAGAGTCAAACAATACTTACAGGACCCTCCTGTATTACGTCCACCAGAACCAGGAAGGCCACTCATTTTGTATTTGACTGTATTGGACAAGTCAATGGGTTGTGTATTGGGTCAGCATGATGAGGATGGCAAAAGAGAGCACGCTATATATTACTTGAGCAAGAAGTTCACGGACTGCGAACAACGATATTCATCGTTAGAGCGGACTTGCTGCGCATTGGCATGGGCCGCTCATCGTTTAAGGCAATACATGTTGAGTCATTCCACATGGTTGATATCCAAGATGGATCCTATCAAGTATATTTTTGAAAAACCTGCTCTTACTGGAAGGATAGCTCGATGGCAGATGCTATTGTCAGAGTACGACATCGTATATGTCACTCAAAAATCTGTCAAGGGTAGCGCACTAGCAGAATACCTGGCTCATCAACCCCTTTGTGATTATCAACCAATGCAACCTGAATTTCCCGATGAGGATATCATGGCTTTATTCGAAGAGAACAAAGAAGACCGAAACGAAAAAGCATGGACAGTGTTATTTGACGGAGCCTCGAATGTGATGGGACATGGAATAGGGGCAGTGTTTATCTCCCCAGAGCGTCAGTATATACCAATGACGGCAAGGTTGTGTTTTAGCTGCACAAATAACATCGCTGAATATGAAGCCTGTGCCATGGGTATTCGAGCAGCAATTGAGTCTAAGGCGAAAATTCTGGATGTGTATGGAGATTCAGCTTTGGTCATCCATCAATTGAAAGGAGAATGGGAAACTAGGGATACAAAATTAATTCCCTACCAAGCTTACATCAGGGGATTAATGGAGTATTTCGATTCCATCACATTTAACCATATACCGCGAGAAGATAATCAATTAGCAGACTCACTGGCTACCTTGTCGTCAATGTTTGAGGTTGATCAAGATGCAGAATTACCAAGAATCAAAATGAAAAGCCATGCAGAGCCAGCATATTGCCACTTCATCGAGGAGGAGTTAGACGGTAAACCTTGGTACTTTGATATCAAGCGTTATCTTAAAACCCGAGAATACCCTGAGGATGCGTCTGAAAACGATAAAAGAGCACTAAGAAGGTTGGCCGGCAGTTTCATCTTAAGTGGGGATGTTTTATACAAGAGAAACCATGACATGGTCCTCCTCAGATGTGTGGATGCAAAGGAAGCCGAGTTGATATTGAAAGAAGTGCACGAAGGTACATTTGGTACGCACATGAATGGACATTCGATGGCTAGGAAGATCTTAAGAGCTGGTTACTTCTGGTTGACCATGGAAAATGATTGTTGCATACACGTGAGAAAGTGTGAGAAATGTCAGATATACGCAGGTAATATCAATGTGCCACCCACTGCTCTGAACGTGTTGTCTGCACCATGGCCATTTTCGATGTGGGGAATAGATGTCATCGGAGCTATAGAACCAAAAGCGTCAAATGGACATCGCTTCATACTAGTCGCAATCGACTATTTCACCAAGTGGGTTGAGGCTGCTTCGTATGCCAACGTGACTAGAAAGGTTGTGGTTAGATTCATAAGGAAGGAGTTGATCTGTAGGTATGGGCTACCTAACAAGATCATCACTGATAACGCTACCAACCTGAACAATCAGATGATGGCGGAGTTATGTGAGGAATTCAAGATTCACCACCATAATTCCTCTCCTTATCATCCAAAGATGAATGGGGCAGTAGAGGCTGCTAACAAGAACATCAAGAAGATTGTGCAGAAGATGGTGGTCACCTACAAGGACTGGCACGAAATGCTTCCTTTCGCTTTGCACGGATACCGCACATCAGTACGAACATCAACTGGGGCCACGCCGTTCTCGCTAGTGTATGGGATGGAAGCGGTACTTCCATTTGAGGTCGAAATTCCCTCCTTACGCGTGTTAATGGAAACTAAGTTAGAGGAAGCTGAGTGGGTTCAAACCCGATTCGACCAACTCAACCTTATCGAAGAGAAAAGGTTAACAGCAGTGTGTCATGGACAGCTGTATCAAAGGAGAATGAAAAAGGCGTTTGACAAAAGGGTGCACCCAAGAGAGTTTCATGAAGGCGAACTGGTGTTGAAGAGGATTTTGCCCATCCAAAAAGATCATCGAGGCAAGTGGACCCCAAACTATGAAGGGTCGTTTGTGGTGAAGAAAGCATTCTCTGGTGGGGCGCTAATTCTCACAAGGATGGATGGGGAGGAATTACTGTTACCGGTTAATTCTGATGCGGTCAAAAAGTTCTATGTATGATGATTCCGTGATAGGGGTTGCCGTTAGCGAATATTAACATTGCCTTTTAAATTGTTGTAATCTATGTTATTTCATTCAATAAATACCGGATATTAAATTTTTGTTCATACTTTCTGAAATTATTGCATGTCGCACTGAGCTGTTTAGGTAAATAAAGAGGAATGAAAACGTAAATAATTGAACGAATGTCAATAAAAGCATCACGGGTATTCAGTCGGCTTAGCTCGGTCCTGGTGGGTGTCGTAAAAAAATAAAAAAATAAAAATAAAAATAAAACTAAAAAAAGCAAAAGAAAAGACACATGTTGAATTCGTTGTCAATGAGGTTGTCAAGGGCGTAGTGTTTTCGAAAAGTAAAAGCAAAATAAATTTTGAAAATACCAAAGTCGGGTCTTCTCCTGATGCAAGGTTTCGGGGGTAACCATCGTTCTTTTCCGGCTAGAGCATTTGCATTCATATTACTTGAACCCTCAACCCTTTCGTTTCCCATTAAAACAAAGGATTGTCATGAATACAATACCGGGGCAGTGTTCATCATGGTACACATCCCCGACGATCTGTTGATTGGGAAATTAAAAAATAAAAAAAATAAAAAAAAGGAAAGAAGAGAAAGAAAAAATAATGAAGTCGATGTGTCAACCACTACCGAGTTTTTATTCCAGGGTTAAAGTCGCGAGAAAGTAAGGTAAGCAAAGATTCAGAGTGACGTGGGGCCATTTTTTCTTTTTTTCTTTATCCAAACGTTAAAAGAAGTTTATCCAATTGCACCCCTTTTGAGCCATAAATTATAATTGTTTGCATCACCCTCGACAAGAATCATTAGCACATCGATGTCAACCAAAAGGGTACATCAAGGGCATCCAAAATCGAGGGGATTTCTGAAAAAAAAAGAGAAAAAGAAATAAAAAATATATATATAAAGTCTCAAAGAAGTACACAGCAGAGACAATGATGCAAGCGACCCAAAAGGGGAAGAAAAGAAAGAAAAAGACAGCAATGAAAATAAAAGGATGCCCGAAGTTTCAAATCTTTAGGGATAGTTGACTCGACACCTTGCAAATGATTCTTGTTGAAACAATTTAACCGCCAAACACTTATTTGAGCCTTCATTATCCATTTCTTTCAAAACCCTTTGACCTTTGGCCACGGTACAAGCCAATAAAAGTCCACGCTGACTTAAGACTGTTTGTCCTAATCTTTCTCACGAATTTAACCCTGAAACGAAATGATGTGGTGAATGACACAATCACTCAAAAGAAAAGAAAAAAAAAGGAAAGAAAATAAAAAAATCAAAAAAAAAAAAAAGAGAAAAGACAAAAAAGTGAAGTCTCCCCGTCAATCAAGAATCGCCAAATTGGGGCAATCCTTCCTACCCGAACCTTTCCCCCTCTCCAAATCGAGTTTACTATACGCAACAAAGTTGGGGCAGCCCTTGCGGGTCATGCATGTGTAGATACTAACAGCACCTCCCAAAGTAAGAAAAATTCAAATGCTAACCTTACCCACGGGTAATCATTCAACCATCTACCTCTCATACTCATCTCCCGCACCTTTTCAGGTTCAAGCTAGTACTAGAGGGAATTTGAACCCCTAGTTACGTTCTCTTCCTTGCATCAAAGAACCCACTGCTTCTTGACATTATTTTGATTGAATGCATTTCGAACGTACATCGCGTTTGACGACAACATTGACAACGGATTCCAAGCATAGAATTCCGAAAAAAAAAAAAAAAAAGAGAGAAAAAAAGTGCAAGAAAGAGAAAGCGAAAGCAAAAGAAGGGAACGAAACCAATGGCTCATATGCATTCATGCACCATCATAACATAACATCATTTCATAGAAAGCAAAGAAAATTGTTCAAAAATCCGTAAGGGGAAAATGAAGTGGTGAAAAAGGTTAGCAGACCTTTATATCTAAATCTCTCTAATGTTTTGCTCAGTAGTTACCAATGTTTCTTCAAAAAAGACCTAAATCCAAGAGTTTCTTCCACGAGGTTAGTGCACCTCACATCATTCATCCACAGGGTTTGTACACCCTCCACGAGGTTAGTACACCTCATATCACTCATCCATAGGGTTTGTACACCCTCCACGAGGTTAGTACACCTCATATCACTCATCCATAGGGTTTGTACACCCTCCACGAGGTTAGTACACCTCATATCATTCATCCATAGGGTTTGTACACCCTCCACGAGGTTAGTACACCTCATATCATTCATCCACAGGGTTTGTACACCATCCACGAGGTTAGTACACCTCATATCATTCATCCATAGGGTTTGTACACCCTCCACGAGGTTAGTACACCTCATATCACTCATCCATAGGGTTTGTACACCCTCCACGAGGTTAGTACACCTCATATCATTCATCCATAGGGTTTGTACACCCTCCACGAGGTTAGTACACCTCATATCATTCATCCACAGGGTTTGTACACCCTCCACGAGGTTAGTACACCTCATATCATTCATCCATAGGGTTTGTACACCTTCCACGAGGTTAGTACACCTCATATCATTCATCCACAGGGTTTGTACACCCTCCACGAGGTTAGTACACCTCATATCATTCATCCATAGGGTTTGTACACCCTCCACGAGGTTAGTACACCTCATATCATTCATCTATAGGGTTTGTACACCCTCCACGAGGTTAGTACACCTCATATGATTCATCTATAGGGTTTGTACACCCTCCACGAGGTTTGTACACCTCATTCCCCTCAGGCACGGTTTTGGTCCAGCGTTTCAAGCTCAGTCTTGTCTGGTGCCTTGATGGACAAATTTATGAACACCAAAATATGATGTCACAAACTTGTTTTTCAATCGGCAAGTATGACCGAATCGTTCAAGTAATAAACTTGGTAAGACCAAGTATCGTTCTTCCCAAAGGACTCACGGCCTAGTTTAGTTATGTGGTTTCTTAATTAGCTAAGACTTACAGATAAAATATTTGGAGTTTAATATGCAAGACAGAAAATAAACATGTATGCATGAAGTTTTGATCAATGGCAAAAAGCAAAAGATAAACACTTTCAATGATATTAATGTATGAATATGTTGTTGGGGGTCAATTTCATCTTATCCACTCTCATATATTTTAGGAATTCAACATTCAAATCATCATTGTTAATGCCACTCTCTAAAGTACCTTTCTAGAAGGCTTCTCCCTAATCACGAGTTCATACAATTCCTAGCATTCCTAATGATCAGTTCATAAGTGCAGGAGCTTAACGACAACCAATATCATATTGGGAGAAATTCCCCGGATCTAGACTTCCCCGTACGTGCCCGATCGACAAAACCAATAATCATGCATCGAATGAGTTAAACAATGCAAGCATTAAGCAAAGAGGAAAAACCCTAACTAATGATGAAAGAAAGCATAAGTCTTAATTAAAAGATGTAAAAACAGATTCCATATATGAGAGCTTCAAAAGATTACATTGATTCCCCAACAAACATACAAGGTTTAGTTCACCATATTCATGGTGAACCGAGATGAACAATAATGAAAGAATGAAAGAATAAACCCTAAAAAGGTGAAGAGGAAGCCTCAGCATCCAAGATCCTCCTTCAAAGGGGTGGAAGAGAGGGTGTTTGCTTCGTTCCAGCCAAAGATACCTAACCCTAGGAAACCCTAAAGCTTATGTATCATTCGTAAATTACAAAAAGTCAAGTCCAAGCCCATGAAAGTGCCGCTCAGCGGTAAACTACCGCTCAGCGGTGAGTGCGTGACTTGTTTTCTCCCCTCAGCGGCCATTTTACCCCTCAGCGGACCTTACGTGACTTCCAGAGTGCCGCTCAGCGGTAAACTACCGCTCAGCGGTGAGTGCGTGACTTGTTTTCTCCCCTCAGCGGCCATTTTGCCCCTCAGCGGACCTCCCGCAAGCTCCTGAGTGCCGCTCAGCGGTAAACTGCCGCTGAGCGGTGACTTCGGCTTCTCCTTTTGCACTTTTTATTGTCTTTTCTGATTTCATCTCTCTCCTTCTTCACTTCTTTCACCAAATTCACCTTAAAACCTGCACAAAAACACTGAAATCAAGCATAAACCTGTCCAGCTCTCTTATTTCTAAAAACATGAGGAAAAACATGATTTCAAGCTAGTTTCTAAGTGTAAAGGTTGCTTTTAGTGTCAATTTTAATCATGAAAATAACAGTTTTTCAACTGTTATCACAACCCCAAACTTAAAACTTTGCTTGTCCTCAAGCAAATAATATGTAACTCCATCTTTAAACCAATTCATATGATGGTTCACTTCATTCAAAAATCTTCTTTTCAAGATAAGCAAAAACTTCACTCAAACTTATGACCAAGAGTTCAATCAAGATGTGCACATGCTTTAGTGTTCACAAAGTCATTTAAATTCCAACAAATGCTATTTTCATGAATGATCAATCAATTAAGCATGGATGTTCATGTGTTCATGTGATATTTCCTTACTAAGTCAAGTGTTTCACTCACACTCAAGTGTATAAGAGATGATCACTCATTCACTCTACTATCACAATGTTACATGAATTAACTTTGCCTTTCATTTTACCACAATCAAAAACATTCACAAGCATGCATCATCACAAGGACTTTTCTATGGCTTATAATGTGGCTGGGCTAACAAGAAAATTGGTTTTTCTAGATCACAAAACCCTTGAGTTAAGAGAATCATAACAACACAATCATCTTATTCATTCCCAACTTTCTTTTGCCTTTGCATTGAGCTTTACTTCTTTTTCTTTTCTTTTCTTTTTCTTTGCACATTCTTACTTTTTAGCTCTTAGCTCAATGCTTTTCATGTTTTCCCAACAACCCCAAACTTGAACATTTAACAATACCACACAAGATCTTCTACTTAACTCAAGGTAAAGATTTTTCAATTAAAGGTTTCAGTGTATATTCAAGGCTAAGGGTTCAAAGGATAGAACACACAGTGTTCTCTTTTAATGGGCTAATTTTATGAATTTGGCCAATAAAAAGGTTTTCAAAAAATGGCCTTGATCACATGATGCAAAACAAGCAATTGATTCAATCATAGAAAACCTGGGCAAAACCATTCATGCTTTCAAAGTAATAGCATTCAACAATAACAACTCTGGAGCTCAAAATCTCACATATAAGCTCATTCACATTTGACATACACATCCTGCTTAATTTCACAATCACAATCATAATATCCTGCATTTTTTCACAAAACTTGTGAATCACCTGTATAAGCATTTAATGTGCACATCTATCTCAACATCAATCAATCATAAGCATCATTCAGCATTACTTATCACACAATCACAGTTAATAGCAAACCATCACAAGAAACAAGGTTTCAAATGGAGTACATCAAACCCTAATCTAAAAACAGAAACAAATAAGTTCAGAAAACTTTAAACCACAAAGCATAAGCACATGATAGCATTCATCAGTAAATGCTATCTCAGCTCCTCATCAATCTGAGTTGTCCTCTGTATCTTTCTCTTCCTCCTCATCTTCATCATCTTCAAATGCATCATCCTCATCAGCTTCATCTTCTTCCATATCTCTAGCTGAAGCTTCAGCTGCTCCAGCTCCTCCTCCATGCACTGGTTCCTCTGGCCAAGCTACCACATTATGGAATTCATCCATAGTCCACCTGTGGGCTGGAGGTGTATCATACATCCCCACAATCATCTCAGCAGTGGCCACCTACCCTCTGTGAATGGACTGCAACTGAGCCCCTATAAGAGACATATACATGTCCCTCATCTGGAATGGCTCTGCTTCATGTGTCTCAGCAGATGTCTGGCTCTGTGCTGGCCCTCTCTCTCTACGAGCACGGCGTGGTGGAACTGGCTGAGCTGCATCATCACCTCCACAGTACTGCCTATAGTAGGCCTCATCAATAGCTTTTCTTGGCCTCTCAAAAGGTGGAGCAGAAGTGTCCACCCCAGCTATCTTGCAAAGGTGCGTGATCAAAGAAGGATGTCCCAGTGGTGCTTTGTTGTTTGAAGTATTGGCGCACACACTAATCTCATCAGCTATCACCTGCCCAATATTAACATTCAAGTTTCTGATAGCACAGTAGATAAAGAATGCCCTGCTGAGAGTAATATCTGACACATGTGAACATGGCTGAATGTTGGCATGAGAAAACGCCATCCAATACTTTGCAAGAGGAGTCAAATCTGTCCTCCTAATGTTAACCACTGAGCCAGATCGATTCCTTTGGAAGTGTCCTCCAGGTATACACAGTACTCTCTCCACATCCTCATAATCAGCACCTTCCTCCATGCAAAGAGCAAACTGGCACTGCTCACCAGCCCATACAGTGTCCAGAAAGTTATTGATTGAATCAGGATCATACCTGATAGCATGGCCTCTAACATAGCCCAAATAATTCTCAGCTGGATAATCACCAATCTTCTTTGCATTGGTGTAAAATTCCTTAACCACAGCTATGTTGGCAGGTGCAGGATAAGTGGCTAGCTTTCCCCAGTCATTCCCTAAAACTTGCTCTCCAAATTGAGGAGCAAGGTTAGGTATCATTCCAACCTTTCTCTCCATCAGAAGTCTCCTGTCCTGAACCACTTTAAAGTGCTTCTCATGTTTCCTAGAGAGGAACCTGCTAGAATGGGGTTGCTCTGGTTCCTTTTCCTTTCTCTTGTTTACCATGGTTTTCAATCTTTTTCCTGATGAGGATGCCATTCCTACATTCAAAACACAAAACCAAACCACAAAACATGATGTTAATCATTAGTAAAACACAAAACACAACTCCTTTCGAAGCTAAACCACCGCTGAGGGCCAGAATTTCCCCTCAGCGCCACCAGTACTACATTCCAGATCACACAAAACCAGAAAAATCAAATCTGGCAGAGTGCCGCTCAGCCGCAGTTTACCCCTCAGCGGTAACTCTGCAGATTTTTGAAAAACCTGTTTTAAAGCTTTCCTACCTCCACCCAAATGCAATTTTCAGTTTTCCAGTTCATAATCATGCAGTTTAATCGGTTCAAACATCAAATATATCATCAAATCATGCCAAGAAGTCAAAACCCCTAAATCTTCATGCTTTGACAATCATATTCAAAATCAAAAACCCTAGAATGAACAAAATGCATTTTACTTACTTGGGTGGAGATACTAGATGCAATGAGAATGCTTCCAAGCTAGAATGCTCTCTTCCAACCCCAAACTTTGATGGCACACTAGTGAAAAAGTGAGTGGAAGAGAAATTTTCTTAAGAGGGAAGAGTGAAAAGATGTGGAAAACCTTGGAGAAGGTATGTGGGAGTGTTTGTGCAAAGAAAAGTCTGAAAGTGTGAAAGAATGCGCAGCTTAGGGTGTAAAAATACCCTAATGGGCTCGGGTCCCGCTAATGGGAGCTAAAACCCTATTCTGCGAGAGTACCGCTCAGCGGTAAAGTACCGCTCAGCGGCACTTTCGTGAAGTGCTCTTTTCCTTCTTTTCTTAACCTACGTGCCTCCTAGACATGCCCCTCACTGGCTCCCTGTAATTCAATGTTCAAAATGCTTATGCAAACCCTAACTAAAATAAACAAACAGAAATATTCAATCAACTGGGTTGCCTCCCAGGTAGCGCTTGTTTAACGTCACGAGCCTGACCTAAAATCCACCAACACCCATCAGTAGGTGTTACAACCATTGTATCCTTCAGTAGATACTTAACCACTTAGCATCCTTCAGTAGATGCTATATCCAACAAAATAATTACAAATAATGTTCACAAATTACAAATTACAAAACCAAATCAAAAGTTTTTAAATTCACTGGGTTGCCTCCCAGCAAGCGCTCTTTTAATGTCATTAGCTTGACCCAATAAAGTTCAAGTTCCATCTTCTTTATAGTTGATGTTGTCTTTCCACCAACTCCTCAGCTGTTTCCTTTGAACTGTTTTGGTTCTTCTAGAATATGGAGACTCTATCTCTATCATCTCCTTCTCTTTAAAGCCCTTCACAACCCACAACTTGTTCTTGATTCTAACAGGTGTGCCAAGTTGGAGTCTTCTTTTCTTCCAGTCTCTAGGAATTTCTTCTCCTCTTCCAATCTCTTCTTCCTGGGGTACCTGAAACAATAAACAATGGTTACCTGAAACCTCAAGATTTTCATCTTTACGGCTAGTCATGGGTGCATCTCGAAATGCAGCTTTATAACTAGCTTCTTCCTCCTTTGCTTGCATCTCATCTTTGAAAACATCTACCACCACTCTCTCCTCTCTATCCTGGAGCACCACCATACCTTCATTTACATCTATGATAGCCCTGGCCGTTTTCATAAACGGTCTTCCAAGTATGATAGGTATCTTCTCAGTCTCCATCTTCATCACCACAAAGTCTGCCAAGAACTGAAGTTTGCCAACACAAACTATAATGTCCTTTACAATCCCACATGGCTCCTTTGAAGATCCATCGGCCATTACTATTTTAATCTTTGCATGTTTCATTTTAACATTGCCGATTTGCTCTAGTAAAGAATAAGGTATCAAGTTAACACTTGAACCTAAATCAAGGAGAGCTTTCTTTACCTTTTTCTTTCCTATAGTACAAGGGATAGAAAAACTGCCTGGATCTGACGCTTTAGGAAGGAATGACTCTTTCTTAACAGTTATACACTTTTTTGCCTCATCATCTCTACGTCTCTTCTTTGTAGAAATTTCTTCATCAGATTTTGTGTAAACTGCAATTTTCTGTAAAATCTGTTCCCAAGGTGCTTTATTATCCACCATTCTGAATAATTCTGTGAAATCCATTTGTTTCTCTTGATTTATTGGAAAAGGAAAATTGTTTTTGCTCTCTATTTCTCTTCTTTCTTCTGTTTCTTCTTCTTCTAACTCAATTATCTCTTCATTCACACTCTTTACCACTTTGCACTCTTTTCTAGGGTTAACCTCAGTATTAGCCCCAAAATTTCTATTTGGCCTTTCTTCCAATTGCTTGGTAATCTGACCCATTTGAATCTCCAAATTCTTTATAGCAGCTTCAGTGCTCTTTTGAGAAGATTCGGTTTTCTGTATGAATTGCTGAAGAGTTTCTTCCAACCTTGTTGATTTTTCATTAAGCATAGATAACTGTTGCCAAAAGGTTGGTTGCTGCTGCTGCTTATTATATTGATTTGCTTGCCCAGTTTGTCCTTGACCAATGCTTGGATGTGGTTTCCATCCTTGATTGTAATTCCCTTGACGGTATGGAAATTGATTAGCCATGAAATTAACATCCTCCAAGGCTTCCACTGGAAAAACACATTGACCATTGATATGATCACCTCCACATAATTCGCACAACTGGGTTTGTACCTGTGCAGCAGTTTTCAACTCTTTAGGTAATTGTGCAAGAGTTTTAGTCAGAGTCTCCAGCTGTTGAGTTAGAATTTTATTTTGAGCTAGCAAGGCATCATGGGTCTGTAATTGGAGAACCCCTTTTTGTTGCATAGGAACTCCTCTTTCACTGTTGAGCTCATTATCACTAGTAGCCATGTTGTCAATGATTTCTATAGCTTCCTCTGGAGTTTTCCATTTAATATTGCCTCCTGCTGAGGCATCAAGCATCATCTTGGTTTGTGAACCAAGCCCTCCAAGGAAAGTTAAGACTACTTCCTGTTCTTCAAAGCCATGCGTGGGTGTTTTTCTTAGCAGACTTTTGTATCTATCCCATGCATGCCCCAGTGATTCTTCCATGCCCTGCTTAAATGAAGATATCTCTTGCTTGCCTTTTGTCACCTTTGATTGTGGAAAGTACTTGTTCAAAAACTTTGTTACCACTGCTTCCCACTCTGTGAAACTTCCTTCTGGAAAAGAGTTCAACCAAAGCTTAGCATTGCCTCCCAATGAGAAAGGAAACAAACTAAGTTTGATTGTTTCGTCTGGCACCCCATTGATTTTCACTGTGTTGCAAATTTCATTAAATGTAGTAAGGTGCTCATATGGGCTTTCATGAGATAACCCATTAAATTGATTACTCTTCACCAGTTGGATCAATGCTGGTTTGACCTCCATATTGGCTGCATTGACTCTAGGTCTAGCTATGCTGTTAAAATGTTGAGGTCCAGCTACATTGGTGTAATCAGCAAGAGTTCTTCTGATATTATTATTCTCCATATTTTCTGTGCTATTGTCAGAACCTTGTGGTGATGGTTGCAACAGAGTTTCCGGAGGAGGGAAAAGTTCTCTAGATGTTCTGATTCTTCTCCTCCGTCTACTGTCTTCTAATCCTTCAAGCAAAGGTTCTGTTGTTTTCTTGCTCCTAGTTCGAATTGCCTCCTGCATACACAAGAACACAAAACCCTAGAAAAAAAAAATTTGGTTAGCACAAAAAGATATAAGAGAAGATATAATATTCAGAAAATAACAAAACAGAAAAATAAAATAAAAATTTGAAATTTAAAAATAAAATAAAAAAAAATAAGTCAAAGATAATCAATAATCACACACAAATTAACCAGTTAAACCAGAGTCCCCGGCAACGGCGCCAAAAACTTGATGGACAAATTTATGAACACCAAAATATGATGTCACAAACTTGTTTTTCAATCGGCAAGTATGACCGAATCGTTCAAGTAATAAACTTGGTAAGACCAAGTATCGTTCTTCCCAAAGGACTCACGGCCTAGTTTAGTTATGTGGTTTCTTAATTAGCTAAGACTTACAGATAAAATATTTGGAGTTTAATATGCAAGACAGAAAATAAACATGTATGCATGAAGTTTTGATCAATGGCAAAAAGCAAAAGATAAACACTTTCAATGATATTAATGTATGAATATGTTGTTGGGGGTCAATTTCATCTTATCCACTCTCATATATTTTAGGAATTCAACATTCAAATCATCATTGTTAATGCCACTCTCTAAAGTACCTTTCTAGAAGGCTTCTCCCTAATCACGAGTTCATACAATTCCTAGCATTCCTAATGATCAGTTCATAAGTGCAGGAGCTTAACGACAACCAATATCATATTGGGAGAAATTCCCCGGATCTAGACTTCCCCGTACGTGCCCGTATCGACAAAACCAATAATCATGCATCGAATGAGTTAAACAATGCAAGCATTAAGCAAAGAGGAAAAACCGTAACTAATGATGAAAGAAAGCATAAGTCTTAATTAAAAGATGTAAAAACAGATTCCATATATGAGAGCTTCAAAAGATTACATTGATTCCCCAACAAACATACAAGGTTTAGTTCACCATATTCATGGTGAACCTAGATGAACAATAATGAAAGAATGAAAGAATAAACCCTAAAAAGGTGAAGAGGAAGCCTCAGCATCCAAGATCCTCCTTCAAAGGGGTGGAAGAGAGAGTGTTTGCTTCGTTCCAGCCAAAGATACCTAACCCTAGGAAACCCTAAAGCTTATGTATCATTCGTAAATTACAAAAAGTCAAGTCCAAGCCCATTAAAGTGCCGCTCAGCGGTAAACTACCGCTCAGCGGTGAGTGCGTGACTTGTTTTCTCCCCTCAGCGGCCATTTTACCCCTCAGCGGACCTTACGTGACTTCCAGAGTGCCGCTCAGCGGTAAACTACCGCTCAGCGGTGAGTGCGTGACTTGTTTTCTCCCCTCAGCGGCCATTTTGCCCCTCAGCGGACCTCCCGCAAGCTCCTGAGTGCCGCTCAGCGGTAAACTGCCGCTCAGCGGTAAACTGCCGCTCAGCGGTGACTTCGGCTTCTCCTTTTGCACTTTTTATTGTCTTTTCTGATTTCATCTCTCTCCTTCTTCACTTCTTTCACCAAATTCACCTTAAAACCTGCACAAAAACACTGAAATCAAGCATAAACCTATCCAGCTCTCTTATTTCTAAAAACATGAGGAAAAACATGATTTCAAGCTAGTTTCTAAGTGTAAAGGTTGCTTTTAGTGTCAATTTTAATCATGAAAATAACAGTTTTTCAACTGTTATCATGCCTCTAGTTTTTCTTTGATTTTGGGCCCCCCTGCTCGGCAATGGTCGTTTATGTTGCAATCTCACATTCTTCATCGATTTGTTTAACTTATGTTTCGTATTCATTTTACTTCATTTTGCTTCCTTAGAAATCCAGACGAAATTAGTATTTCTATCTTTACTTATCTTTTACTAAATAATATGAAGACATCACATTGTCATATTATCTAGTAAAATCTAAGCAAAGAGGGGCAGCTGTCAATACCCAATTTCGTCCGGATTATTTTTATAGCATTTTTTATTATTCATTTACCTATTTCCTTTTTTAGTTCTATTTATTTTATCTTATTGTTTTTATTACCCTTTTTTTATTGCTTATTTTGTTTTTATTCTGTCTCTTTTTATTTATTTTACTTTTTTTTCTTTTCTTTTCTTTTCTTTTCTTTTATTTATTTATTTATTTTTTTTTTGGTTTAGTCCTTTTCGACATCCCTATTTATGTACGAATGTCTCAATTGGGTCCTCGTTTTCTAAAGTGTATCAAAATGGTCCTTAATTTTGAAAATTGATATCAATTGAGTCCTTTCCGTTAAGTTGGCTAGACGACGTTAAAAAAATTGATGAGTGGATGACGAACGAATGCTCGTCCACCAGCGAACGAACGCTCGTCCACCAGCGAACGAACGCTCGTCCACCAGAGAACGAACGCTCGTCGACCTCTTACTGCTGGACGACCGTTCGTTCCACACTGGACGACCGTTCGTTCCACACTGGACGACCGTTCGTTCGGTGGTCGACGAACGTTCGTTGGTGGACGAGCGTTCGTTCGCTGGTGGACGAGCGTTCGTTCGCTGGTGGACGAGCGTTCATTCGTCATCCACTCATTAATTTTTTTAACGCCGTCCAGCCAACTTAACGGAAAGGACTCAATTGATATCAATTTTCAAAATTAAGGACCATTTTGATACACTTTAGAAAACGAGGACCCAATTGAGACATTCGTACATAAATAGGGATGTCGAAAAGGATTAAACCTTTTTTTTTTATTTATTTTTTTTTTTTTATTATTATTATTCTTCGTTTTAATTTTAATTCTTATTTCTTATTTTTATTTCTTATTTTTGATTTATTTTAATTTTAATTAAATTTTTATCTTTTCATTTTTTTATAATAAAAAAAATTATTATTAGTTAAAAGGTTTTAAAATTAAATTAAATGAAAAAAAAACGAAAATGAATCAAAAAGTTAGAAAAGGACAAATTGGCAAAAAGGAGGGGACACAACAGAGGAAACGGTTTTCTGTTGCGAGGAGACAAAAATTGGTTTTGGGCAGGCAAGGACAAGGCAAGTTTTGGGGAGAGCAGAGGCGCGATTTGGTTTAGCAGGAGGCACAGCAGAGGGATTGACAATTGGCAAAAAGCAATGGAGAAGAGAAAGTGAAAGAGGCACAAGAAAGGGATAGAGGGGATAACCAAGGGGACGCTCTCAAAACAAAAAACTCCCCTCACTGTATCAAGAATCGACGACCAAGAGAAGCCATCTTCCTGGGAGGTTAGACCTGCACCGAGAGAAGAGAAGGAGATTATAAAAAAAAAGAGAAGGAAACTTCAGCATTCAGGTAAGTCGTCCATCCCTGTCCTCCATCCTAGTTTGATCCTAAAAGGTAATCAATATTGTATGTTAATGTTCAAGTACTCAATATTGTATTGTTGTTTTTTTTTGTTTTCTTCCTTCTTCTTGCTACATTCACTGCCTAATGTTTCTGCTACCAACGTATCTCCATTCCCTTCCCATGAGCACATGAACGCGCCTCACACCACGAGGCTTCACTGAATTTCCTTTTCTTCTGAGTTCTGGTCTTTCATAACACTCAACGTCCTTTTTCATCTTCTCAACACTTATCCATAAAACATCGTGATGGTCAAATCCAGAGAAGCATTGTTTCTTTTTTTGCTCAAGGCGCCATCGCCATAGCCTTCGTCTCGCCTCTCTCGGCCTGGGCAGCCATTCGCCTTCTCACATAACACCATCCCCATCCTCAACCTGCATTGCACAAAGCCACAGCCAAGAACAGTGACCAATCTCCGACACCCATCATCCATATTCACCCACTGCCACAAGCCATACTGACGCCCACGGCCAACACCTATCATCTTCATCCCTTCCCTCTTCGTTTTCGCCTCTAACACTTGATCTCAAGCACTGACACAGGTCCTTTTTGCTCGTCACCCCATCTTCATCCTTACCTCCCAGCCAACATCCATCTCGTCTTCCCCACAGGATACCACCTCCAGCATCATCATCTTCACTCGCAACCATCCTCAACACGGCCGCCATTCATCATCAACCCCAACAAACATAACCCGTGTCATTCTCCCTCACCTGCAATCAACCCAAACACAAACGGAAAATAGATAAAGGAGAATAGGAGAGCCCAGCAGTGGCTGCCTCCAGGGCTGACGGCACCGCGGTTGGAAACGGATCCGGTGGCACTTGGGTTTACCGCCGACGCCAAGATTGAAAGAGGTGGTGGCACGGTGGCCGGGTCGCGGTGGTGAGCCTGTGGAGAGAGTAAGAGACCTTAGGTCTCTAGAGAGTGTGTGAGCTGAGGGAGTGAGCTTACGAGAGAGTGTGGGATCTGAGTGGGTAAGGAATGGAAGAGGAATGCTGAACCCCTAGGGGATTCTAGGTCAGAAAAGCCACCCCGGGCCAGTGTTGGGCCAAGCCCAGAGATAAACGCTCGTTTTTCAGCCTTTTCCGCACGTTCGTCATTTCCCCTTGTTCGAACGCTCGTTATTCAGCTTTTAACGAACGCTCGTTATTCAGCCTTTTCCGAGCGCTCGGTATTCCCCTTGTTCGAACGCTCGTTATTCAGCCTTTAACAAATGCTCGTTATTCAGCCTTTAACGAACGCTCGTTATTCAGCCTTTAACGAACGCTCGTTATTCAGCCTTTTTCGAACGCTCGTTATTCGGCCTCCTTTCACAACGTCCGCTCATCATTCATCCTCCTTTCCCAGCGTCCGTTCGTCATTTCCCTTGTTCGAACGCTCGTTATTCAGCCTTTAACGAACGCTCGTTATTCAGCATTTAACGAACGATCGTTATTCAGCCTTTAACGAACGCTCGTTATTCAGCCTTTTCCTAGCGCTCGTTATTCCCCTTGTTCGAACGCTCGTTATTCAGCCTTAACGAACGCTCATTATTCAGCCTTTTCCTAGCGCTCGTTATTCAGCCTCTAACGAACGATCGTTATTCAGCCTTTAACGAACGCTCGTTATTCAGCCTTTTCCGAGCGCTTGTTATTCCCCCAACGAACGCTCGTCACCTTTCCCCCAACGAACGCTCGTCATTCTGAATCCTTTACCAATGTCCGTTCGTCTGGCCGTTCGGCACTCCCTTTCTCATTTGGGCCCCCCACTATTTGCTTTATTTACTTATTTGTTTTTTTTTTATTATTATTTTTTTTATTTCATTATTTGTTTCATTTGTTTTTTATTTTTATTTTATTTTCATCGTATTTTTTTTATTTTTATTGTCTTATTTATTTTATCTATTTATTCTAGATATCTACTTATCCTAAAATATATGTTGAATAATACAATATTTATAGCTTAAACAAAAGAATAACAAAAATATTTTAAAGGTTTAGGCACATGTGTGATCGCACGCATCGTCCTTGTGCTAAAAACCTTTTCCCTTTCTTATTAAAATTACAAAATATTTTTAAAGGTTTAGGCACATGTGTGATCGCACGCATCGTCCTTGTGCTAAAAACCTTTCCCCTTTCTTAATTAAAATTACAAAAAATATGTTTTAAAGGTTTAGGCACATGTGTGATCGCACGCATCGTCCTTGTGCTAAAAATCTTTTCCCTTTCTTAAGTAAAATATCTTAAGTAAAATAACAAAAAATATTTTAAAAGGTTTAGGCACAGTGTGATCGCACGCATCGTCCTTGTGCTAAGAAACCTTTTCTCTTATTTTATAAAAATACAAAAAAACAAGAAATCTACAAAAAAAAACTAAAAATGTCTACAATTTCAAACAACAAACAAATAGCCAGAAACTACGTGATCCTTGATTCTCCATCAAGAGTGGAGATACGTAGGAGCAAGGCTTGTGTAGCATCCCAAAATACAGTAATTACCATAATCAGAATTAATTAATTAAAACAGTAAAACAGTGCAGTCTTACAATAATGGATTAAGGTCCAAAGCCGAACGACTTATATACAGAAAATACCATTTACGAAACGGAAATAAGGAAAGTCTAGAACGAACGGTTTACAAAATATTTAACCGAACGTCAAAATGAAATCTAACATTACAATTCTAACATAACGAGCGTTCTAAGGCTCAGCTTTTACTTCCACCTCGACCAAATTCTCTTCTTCAATAACGTCTTCCAGAGTGGCCTCGCCTTCTGCTCAATCCACACGGATGATCATTGCAGACAGGACGAACGTACATAGACAGTAGACAACACAAGGAAAAACGAAAGGGTAAGCTTATATAATTTATATATACATCAACACATACAGTGAACATATCATTCCACACAATCACATAGTTTAACATATAACATCATGTAAATTGTATAAATATATATACATATATATATATAAGACGACCGTCCGGGACTGTATGAAACCGTGTAGCTACAGGCGTCCTCGCACCCGAGTGATGTAGTAGCCGGGATATACCTAATCAGCTGTCACTCGAGGTTAGTCCGTTCTTACGTCGCCCATGTTAACTATGGACTAAGGACCTCCTGCCATTCCCACACATGAACTACTCCCTCTACGTGAAGATGAGTGTCACGGAATATCAGGATGGACCAAGCTGGCCTAGCTTAACACGTCATACTTTACCAAATTTAATATTCAAATTATATAAGAGACGTTCCTCCATGGAACGCTCGTTCAAATCCCATACTCATAGAATCACTCAATATAGTGTTCACATGGTAATATCTTATAATTTATCATCATTCTTATCTTTAACTTTAAGAGCATAGAAGGACGAACGTTCAGTCCTTTGAAGAATTTAGGACGAACGTCCAATAAAGTACTGGATGGACGACCGTGACTCTCTGTTTGGTCAGTTAAATGAATTGACTCTATTGAAGGCATAATGATACTTAGAAATTTCATAATACAGAAGATCTTGGACCAGATTCAATGTACCAAGATGGTCAATAATACTTAGACTTTTCTTTGTAAAATTTTATATATAAAGAAACGATGCCAGTATTTGAACGAACGTAAGAGGATGAATACTGTAATATTTGAACGAACGCTATTTACATTCGTTAAGGAATCAAAGATAAGGACGAGCGTTCAATAAGACCGAACACTTCATTAAAACGAACTTAGGTAGATGACCAAGAATCGATCATGACGAACGCTTAGAATAAGTCCGAACGCTCTTTAGGACGAACGCTTGATTTAACACCATCGCTATTTAGGACGAACGCTTGGTTTAAGACCGAGCATTGTTTAGAACGAACGTTCGGTATAAGACCGAACGTTACCTATTTTAAAGTGTAAAGTATTTATATACAGCTGAGCTGAACCGAACGCTCAGACATTTATTGGGGACGCTCGCTCTCAAGCGGAGTTCTTCCCAATGAAAGAATTCCATTCTAAGTTATTTCAGGAAAACGAACGGTATAAGACCGTACGGTGACGAGCGTAATTTATCATATAGGTGATTACGTTTCAGATTTTCAACCATAACAGATTTCAGATTCCAACATTTAAACTTATACTTTATAATTCATATGATTTTCAATTTATAAACTTTATAACATTCATTCCAATTACTTCATATTCAATATCATCATCCAGATTACTTCATACACCATAAGCATTCATGTTCATGATCATACATCTCAATCATCATACATCATACATTCGCATTTCATATGCATACATGCATTTCATCATCAACATGCATACATCCAATCAGATCATACCACATTCAAGTATAATTAAACATATAAGCTCCCTTACCCGATTGACAACAAACTTGTCCTAGATGCAAAAGTGGCTTCGTCCAACTACGCTTATGTCTTGACTATCAAAACAAATCAACCACAGAAAACAGAACACTTAGACTACCTACTTGCATGCAACTACAACCCTAGTTTTCCAGAAACCTAAGGACAATCTTCTGAAGGAGACTTACCAGTTTCAGTCTTTGAAACTGTTCGGTCCAGTTGGTAGCTTGCAGTTGGGTGAACGTTCCTACGGTGCTGCAAGTTGATCGGAGAAGAGACGTGAGATTTACAGTAGAGAGAAGTTGGGAGGTTTTTAGAGAGAAACGGAAGAAAAGGAGAGGTTGGGTTCTGAGGAAGAAGATGAGTGGTGCAGGTGAGAGAGATTTTCAAAAATCCAGTTTTGTTAAACTCACGCTCGTTCGAACGAACGTCTCCCAAGCTGACACCTGCACACCAAATTCTGAACTGGAAGCTTCTCCCGCGACAGGTGGCGTGTGTGCATGTGGTGCAAAGTGGGTTTTTAATTACCCTGAGCAGTGACGTGACGTGTGTATTAATGGTGATGTGACAGATAATTTGCAGGGTAAATTTTCTGGGTCTCACATTCTCCCTAACTACAAAAATTTTCGTCCTCGAAAATTAGAGACTTACCCGCAAATAAGTGTGGATACAATTCCCTCATAGCATCCTCCACTTCCCAAGTTGAATCGCCAGTCTTCGCGTCCCACACCATTTTAACTAGACGAACGTCTTTACCTTTGTATAGCTTGGTGCGGCTACCATCTACTCGAACCGGTTGTAACTCCAGCGTTCGGTCATGACGTAGTGGAACGTCTTCCAACTCCAAAATATGGGAGGGATTTGCTATGTACTTCCGGAGTTGGGAAACGTGGAAGACTGGGTGGAGGTTCGACAGTTGAGGTGGCAATGCAAGCTCGTACGCTACTGGTCCGATCTTCCTCAGAATTTGATACGGTCCAATGAATTTGGGGGACAGCTTCTTTGGACGAACGGCTCTGCCTACTCCAGTGATCGGGTTGAGTCGAAGGAATACATGGTCTCCTGCAGCGAACTTCAAAGGTCTTCTTCTTCTATCCGCATATGATTTCTGTCTGCTCAGGGACGTCTTCAATCTATCTTGGATCAACTTAACTTTCTCGGTCGTTTGTTGGATGAGCTCAGGTCCAGTTAGCACGTTCTCTCCGTCTTGGAACCAGCAAAGTGGCGTTCGGCATTTCCTCCCATAGAGTGCTTCAAACGACGCCATACCTATGCTAGATTGAAAATTGTTGTTGTACGTGAACTCTACCAGCGGCAGTATTTCGTCCCATGCGCCTAAGTGATCTAGGACGCACGTCCTCAGCAAATCTTCTAGCGTCTGGATGGTTCGTTCAGATTGGCCGTCCGTCTGAGGGTGATACGCTGAACTCATCTGCAACTTGCTTCCCAATTCGCCTTGTAAAGATTGCCAAAACCGAGATGTAAATCTCGTGTCTCGATCAGATATAATGCTTGAAGGTACTCCATGAAGACGAACGATCTCCTTGATATACAACTTGGCCAAATTGGTCATCGACATCTTCAAATTTACGGCCAGGAAGTGGGCGCTCTTTGTTAGCCTATCCACGATCACCCATATTGAGTCGTGATTTCTGACCGTGCGTGGTAGATGGGTCACGAAATCCATGGATATGCTATCCCACTTCCATTCGGGAATTTCCAATTGCTGCAGTAGACCGCCAGGTCTTTGGTGTTCCGCCTTCGCTCGTTGACAGGTTAGGCATGACGCTCCAAAACGAGTGACATCGCTCTTCATTCCAGGCCACCAGAACGAACACCGAAGGTCTTGGTACATCTTAGTCATACCTGGATGTATGTTAAGACGACTATGATGTGCTTCCTCCAATATGATTCGCTTCAGCTCGCCATCATCAGGAACGCACGTCCGTCCCATGTATCGTAACAAGCCGTCCGTTCCAGTGTTGAAATGTTTGGCCTGATCCGTACCGAGCGCACTTAAAATCTTCAACAATTCCTCGTCCTCGCGTTGCTTCATTTTGATTCGGTCGAACACGTTGCTGGAAATTCTAAGGTTACAGCATCTAATAACGTTCGTTCCTAGGTCGAACTGTAACCTTAGGTCTCGGAAACTCTCCACCAAACTTAGCTCTTTAATCATCATTACCGAGACGTGAACTGTCTTCCTGCTTAGGGCGTCCGCCACTACATTGGCCTTCCCAGGGTGATACAGCAGTTCAAACTCATAATCTTTCAAAAATTCTAACCAACGCCTCTGCCTCATGTTCAACTCCTTCTGATCAAATAGATATTTGAGGCTCTTGTGGTCACTGAAGACTTGAAATGTAGACCCGTACAAGTAATGCCTCCAAATCTTCAGTGCAAAAACGACCGCTGCCAACTCCAGGTCGTGCGTTGGGTAATTCCTTTCTTGAATCTTCAACTGACGAGACGCGTACGCCACCGCTCTCTTTTCTTGCATCAGAACACAACCTAAACCTTGGTGAGAAGCGTCGCAATACACTTCGAACGGTTTAGACGTGTCTGGGATAACCAACACTGGAGCGCTCGTCAGTCTCACTTTCAACTCTTGGAAATTGGCTTCGCAACGATCTGTCCAAGCGAACGGCTGATCTTTACGAGTCAACTGAGTTAACGGAGCTACTATCTTAGCAAAACCTTCAATGAAACGTCTGTAATAACCCGCCCGCCCAACAAAGCTGCGTACCTCAGTGACCGAACGCGGACTTTCCCATTCCAGTACCGCTCGTACCTTTGTTGGATCTACCGAGATCCCTCCAACCGACACCACATGCCCCAAGAACTGAATTTCCCTCATCCAGAATTCACACTTAGACAATTTGGCATACAATTCCTTCTCCCGCAACACTCCCAGTATAAGTCTAAGGTGCTCTTCATGTTCGTCTTCGGTCTTGGAATAGATGAGAATATCATCTATGAAGACGACCACAAACTTATCCAAATATGGCCTGAATATGCGATTCATATACTCCATAAACACTGCTGGAGCGTTCGTTACTCCAAATGGCATTACCACGTATTCATAATGCCCATACCGAGATCTGAACGCAGTCTTCTCGATGTCGTCCTCCTTCACCCTGATTTGGTGATATCCCGAACGTAAATCAATCTTAGAAAACACCGTCGCCCCATGCAGTTGATCCAACAAGTCATCTATCCTTGGCAACGGGTACTTGTTTTTGATGGTCAGCTTATTTAACTGCCTGTAATCTATACACAACCGCGAGCTGCCATCCTTCTTCTTTACCAGCAGTACGGGTGCTCCCCAAGGAGATACGCTCGGCCTGATGAATTGTTTATCCATTAGCTCTTCAATCTGCTTCTTAAGTTCGGCCAACTCTGCAGGCGCCATACGATACGGTTGAACTGAGATAGGAGCTGCCGTCGTCACCAAATCAATGGAGAATTCAACTTCACGGCGAGGGGGAAGTGATGGACAAATTTATGAACACCAAATTATGATGTCACAAACTTGTTTTCAATCGGCAAGTATGACCGAATCGTTCAAGTAATAAAACTTGGTAAGACCAAGTATCGTTCTTCCCAAAGGACTCACGGCCTAGTTTAGTTATGTGATTTCTTAATTAACTAAGACTTACAAACGAATTAATTGGGGTTTAAAATGCAAGACAGAAAATAAACATGTATGCATGAATTGTGATCAATGGCAAAACAAGAGATAAACACTTTCAATGAAATTTATGTATGGATATGTTGTTGGGGGTCAATTTCATCTTATCCACTCTCATATATTTTAGGAATTCAACGATCAAATCACCATTGTTAATGCCACTCTCTAATGTACCTTTCCAGAAGGCTTCTCCCTAATCACGAGTTCATACAATTCCTAGCATTCCTAATGATTAGTTCATAAGTACAGGAGCTTAACGACAACCAATATAAAATTGGGAGAAATTGCCCGGATCTAGACTTCCCCGTACGTTCCCGTATCGACAAAACCAATAATCATGCATCGAATGAGTTAAACCATGCAAGCATTAAACAAAGAGGAAAAACCCTAACTAATGATGAAAGAAAGCATAGATCTTAAATAAAAGATGTAAAAACAGATTCCATATATGAGAGTTTCACAAGACTACATTGATTCCCCAACAAACATAAAGAGGTTAGTTCACCATATTCATGGTGAACCTAGATGAATTACAATGAAAGAATGAAAGAATAAACCCTAAAAAGGTGAAGCGGAAGCCTCAGCATCCAAGATCCTCCTTCAAAGGGGTGGTAGAGAGAGTGTTTGCCTCGTTCCAGCCAGAGATAGCCTAACCCTAGGAAACCCTAAAGCTTATGTATCATTCGTAAATTACAAAAAGTCAAGTCCAAGCCCATTAAAGTGCCGCTCAGCGGTAAACTACCGCTCAGCGGTGAATTGCGTGACTTGTTTTCTCCCCTCAGCGGCCAATTTTGCCCCTCAGCGGATCTCCCGTGACTTCCAGAGTACCGCTCAGCGGTAAAATACCGCTCAGCGGTGAGTGCGTGACTTGTTTTCTCCCCTCAGCGGCCATTTTGCCCCTCAGCGGACCTCCCGCAAACTCCTGAGTGCCGCTCAGCGGTAAACTGCCGCTGAGCGGTGACTTCGGCTTCTCCTTTTGCACTTTTTATTGTCTTTTCTGATTTCATCTCTCTCCTTCTTCACTTCTTTCACCAAATTCACCTTAAAACCTGCACAAAAACACTGAAATCAAGCATAAACCTGTCCAGCTCTCTTATTTCCAAAAATATAAAGAAAAGCATGATTTCAAGCTAGTTTCTAAGTGTAAAGGTTGCTTTTAGTGTCAATTTTAATCATGAAAATAACAGTTTTTCAACTGTTATCACAACCCCAAACTTAAAACTTTGCTTGTCCTCAAGCAAATAAGATGTAACTCTATCTTCAACCAATTCATATGATGATTCACTTCATTCAAAAATCTTCTTTTCAAGATAAGCAAAAACTTCACTCAAACTTATGACCAAGAGTTCAATCAAGATGTGCACATGCTTTAGTGTTCACAAAGTCATTAAATTCCAACAAATGCTATTTTCATGAATGATCAATCAATTAAACATGGATGTTCATGTGTTCATGTGATATTTCCTCACTAAGTCAAGTGTTTCACTCACACTCAAGTGTATAAGAGATGATCACTCATTCACTCTACTATCACAATGTTACATGAATTAACTTTGCCTTTCATTTTACCACAATCAAAAACATTCACAAGCATGCATCATCACAAGGACTTTTCTATGGCTTATAATGTGGCTGGGCTAACAAGAAAATTGGTTTTTCTGGATCACAAAATCCTTGAGTTAAGAGAATCATAACAACACAATCATCTTATTCATTCCCAACTTTCTTTTGCCTTTGCATTGAGCTTTGCTTCTTTTTCTTTTCTTTTCTTTTTCTTTGCATATTCTTACTTTTTAGCTCTTAGCTCAATGCTTTTCATGTTTTCCCAACAACCCCAAACTTGAACATTTAACAATACCACACAAGATCTTCTACTTAACTCAAGGTAAAGATTTTCAACTAAGGGTTTTCAGTGTATATTCAAGGCTAAGGGTTCAAAGGATAGAACACAAAGTGTTCTCTTTTAGTGGGCTAACTTTTATGAATTTGGCCAATAAAAAGGTTTTCAACAAATGGCCTTGATCATGTGATGCAAAACAAGCAATTAATTCAATCATAGAAAACCTGGGCAAAATCATTCATGCTTTCAAAGTAATAGCATTCAACAATAACAACTCTGGAGCTCAAAATCTCACACATAAGCTCATTCACATTTGACATACACATCCTGCTTAATTTCACAATCACAATCATGATATCATGCATTTGTTCACAAAACTTGTGAATCACCTGTATAAGCATTTTAATGTGCACATCATCTCAACATCAGTTAATCATAAGCATCATTCAGAATTACTTATCACAACATCACAGTTAATAGCAAACCATCACAAGAAACCAGGTTTCAAATAGAGTACATCAAACCCTAATTTAAAACAAAAACAAATAAGTTCAGAAAACTTAAACCACAAAGCATAAACACATGATAGCTCCTCATCAATCTGAGCTGTCCTCTGTATCTTCCTCTTCCTCCTCATCTGCATCATCTTCAAATGCATCATCCTCATCAGCTTCATCTTCTTCCATATCTCTAGCTGAAGCTTCAGCTGCTTCAGCTCCTCCTCCATGCATTGGCTCCTCTGGCCAAGCTACCACATTATGGAATTCATCCATAGTCCACCTGTGGGCTGGAGGTGTATCATACATCCCCACAATCATCTCAGCAGTGGCCACCTGCCCTCTGTGAATGGACTGCAACTGAGCCCCTATAAGAGACATATACATGTCCCTCATCTGGAATGGCTCTGCTTCATGTGTCTCAGCAGATGTCTGGCTCTGTGCTGGCCCTCTCTCTCTACGAGCACGGCGTGGTGGAACTGGCTGAGCTGCATCATCACCTCCACAGTACTGTCTATAGTAAGCCTCATCAATAGCTTTTCTTGGCCTCTCAAAAGGTGGAGCAGAAGTGTCCACCCCAGCTATCTTGCAAAGGTGCGTGATCAAAGAAGGATGTCCTAGTGGTGCTTTGTTGTTTGAAGTATTGGCGCACACACTAATCTCATCAGCTATCACCTGCCCAATATTAACATTCAAGTTTCTGATAGCACAGTAGATGAAGAATGCCCTGCTGAGAGTAATATCTGACACATGTGAACATGGCTGAATGTTGGCATGAGAAAACGCCATCCAATACTTTGCAAGAGGAGTCAAATCTGTCCTCCTAATGTTAACCACTAAGCCAGATCTATTCCTTTGGAAGTGTCCTCCAGGTATACACAGTACTCTCTCCACATCCTCATAATCAGCACCTTCCTCCATGCAAAGAGCAAACTGGCACTGCTCACCAGCCCATACAGTGTCCAGAAAATTATTAATTGAATCAGGATCATACCTGATAGCATGGCCTCTAACATAGCCCAAATAATTCTCAGCTGGATAATCACCAATCTTCTTTGCATTGGTGTAAAATTCCTTAACCACAGCTATGTTGGCAGGTGCAGGATAAGTGGCTAGCTTTCCCCAGTCATTCCCTAAAACTTGCTCTCCAAATTGAGGAGCAAGGTTAGGTATCATTCCAACCTTTCTCTCCATCAGAAGTCTCCTGTCCTGAACCACTTTAAAGTGCTTCTCATGTTTCCTAGAGAGGAACCTACTAGAGTGGGGTTGCTCTGGTTCCTTTTCCTTTCTCTTGTTTGCCATGGTTTTCAATCTTTTTCCGGATGAGGATGCCATTCCTACATTCAAAACACAAAACCAAACCACAGAACATGATGGTAATCATTAGTAAAACACAGAACACAACTCCTTTCGAAGCTAAACCACCGCTGAGGGCCAGAATTTCCCCTCAGCGCCACCAGTACCACATTCAGATCACAAACCAGAAAAACCAAATCTGGCAGAGTGCCGCTCAGCGGCAGTTTACCCCTCAGCGGTAACTCTGCAGATTTTTGAAAAATCTATTTTAAAGCTTTCCTAACTCCACCCAAATGCAATTTTCAGTTTTCCAGTTCATAATCATGCAGTTTAATCGGTTCAAACATCAAATATATCATCAAATCATGCAAGGAAATCAAAACCCCTAAATCTTCATGCTTTGACAATCATATTCAAAATCAAAAACCCTAGAATGAACAAAATGCATTTTACTTACTTGGGTGGAGATACTAGATGCAATGAGAATGCTTCCAAGCTAGAATGCTCTCTCCAACCCCAAACTTTGATGGCACACTAGTGAAAAAGTGAGTGGAAGAGAAATTTTCTTAAGAGGGAAGAGTGAAAAGATGTGGAAAACCTTGGAGAAGGTATGTGGGAGTGTTTGTGCAAAGAAAAGTCTGAAAGTGTGAGAGAATGCGCAGCTTAGGGTTTAAAAATACCCTAATGGGCTCGGGTCCCGCTAAGGGGAACAAAAACCCTATTCTGCGAGAGTACCGCTCAGCGGTAAAGTACCGCTCAGCGGCACTTTCGTGAAGTGCTCTTCTCCTTCTTTTCTTAACCTACGTGCCTCCTAGACATGCCCCTCACTGGCTCCCTGCAATTCAATGTTCAAAATGCTTATGCAAACCCTAACTAAAACAAACAAACAGAAATATTCAATCAACTGGGTTGCCTCCCAGGTAGCGCTTGTTTAACGTCACGAGCCTGACCCAAAATCCACCAACACCCATTAGTAGGTGTTACAGCCATTGTATCCTTTAGTAGATACTTAACCACCTAGCATCCTTGAGTAGATGCTATATCCAACCAAATAAATACAAAAATAATGTTCACAAATTACAAATTACAAAACCAAATCAAAAGTTTTTAAATTCACTGGGTTGCCTCCCAGCAAGCGCTCTTTTAATGTCATTAGCTTGACCCAATAAAGTTCAAGTTCCATCTTCTTTGTAATTGATGTTGTTATTCCACCAA
Source organism: Vigna umbellata (assembly GCF_029865625.1). Classification (NCBI taxonomy): domain Eukaryota; kingdom Viridiplantae; phylum Streptophyta; class Magnoliopsida; order Fabales; family Fabaceae; genus Vigna; species Vigna umbellata. Next base: position 24,183,127 of record NC_142174.1, read on the forward strand.
CTCCTCAGCTGTTTCCTTTGAACTATTTTGGTTCTTCTAGAACATGGAGACTCTATCTCTATCATCTGCTTCTCTTTAAAGCCCTTCACAACCCACAACTTGTTCTTGATTCTAACAGGTGTGCCAAGTTGGAGTCTTCTTTTCTTCCAGTCTCTAGGAATTTCTTCTCCTCTTCCAATCTCTTCTACCTTGGGTACCTGAAACAACAAACAATGGTTACCTGAAACCTCAAGATTTTCATCTTTACGGCTAATCATGGGTGCATCTCGAAATGCAGCTTTATAACTAGCTTCTTCCTCCTTTGCTTGCATCTCATCTTTGAAAACATCTACCACCACTCTCTCCTCTCTATCCTGGAGCACCACTATACCTTCATTTACATCTATGATAGCCCTGGCCGTTTTCATAAACGGTCTTCCAAGTATGATAGGTATCTTCTCAGTCTCCATCTTCATCACCACAAAGTCTGCCAAGAACTGAAGTTTGCCAACACAAACTATAATGTCCTCTACAATCCCACATGGCTCCTTTGAAGATCCATCGGCCATTACTATTTTAATCTTTGCATGTTTCATTTTAACTTTGCCGATTTGCTCCAGTAAAGAATAAGGTATCAAGTTAACACTTGAACCTAAATCAAGGAGAGCTTTCTTTACCTTTTTCTTCCCTATAGTACAAGGGATAGAAAAACTACCTGGATCTGACGCTTTAGGAGGGAATGACTCTTTCTTAACAGTTATACACTCTTTTGCCCCATCATCTCTACGTCTCTTCTTTGTAGAAATTTCTTCATCAGATTTTGTGTAAACTGCAATTTTTCTGTAAAATCTGTTCCCAAGGTGCTTTATTATCCACCATTCTGAATAATTCTGTGAAATCCATTTGTTTCTCTTGATTTATTGGAAAAGGAAAATTATTTTTGCTCTCTATTTCTCTTCTTTCTTCTGTTTCTCCTTCTTCTAACTCAATTATCTCTTCATTCACACTCTTTACCACTTTGCACTCTTCTCTAGGGTTAACCTCAGTATTAGCCCCAAAATTTCTATTTGGCCTTTCTTCCAATTGCTTGGTAATCTGACCCATTTGAATCTCCAAATTCTTTATAGCAGCTTCAGTGCTCTTTTGAGAAGATTCGGTTTTCTGTATGAATTGCTGAAGAGTTTCTTCCAACCTTGTTGATTTTTCATTAAGCATAGATAACTGTTGCCAAAAGGTTGGTTGCTGCTGCTTATTATATTGATTTGCTTGCCCAGTTTGTCCTTGACCAATGCTTGGATGTGGTTTCCACCCTTGATTGTAATTCCCTTGACGGTATGGAAATTGATTAGCCATGAAATTAACATCCTCCAAGGCCTCCACTGGAAAAGCACATTGACCATTGATATGATCACCTCCACATAATTCGCACAACTGAGTTTGCACCTGTGCAGCAGTTTTCAACTCTTTAGGTAATTGTGCAAGAGTTTTAGTCAGAGTCTCCAGCTGTTGAGTTAGAATTTTATTTTGAGCTAGCAAGGCATCATGTGTCTGTAATTGGAGAACCCCTTTTTGTTGCATAGGAACTCCTCTTTCGCTGTTGAGCTCATTATCACTAGTAGCCATGTTGTCAATAATTTCTATAGCTTCCTCTGGAGTTTTCCATTTAATATTGCCTCCTGCTGAGGCATCAAGCATCATCTTGGTTTGTGAACCAAGCCCTCCAAGGAAAGTTAAGACTACTTCCTGTTCTTCAAAGCCATGCGTGGGTGTTTTTCTTAGCAGACTTTTGTATCTATCCCATGCATGCCCCAGTGATTCTTCCATGCCCTGCTTAAATGAAGATATCTCTTGCTTGCCTTTTGTCACCTTTGATTGTGGAAAGTACTTGTTCAAAAACTTTGTTACCACTGCTTCCCACTCTGTGAAACTTCCTTCTGGAAAAGAGTTCAACCAAAGCTTAGCATTGCCTCCCAATGAGAAAGGAAACAAACTAAGTTTGATTGCTTCGTCTGGCACCCCATTGATTTTCACTGTGTTGCAAATTTCATTAAATGTAGTCAGGTGCTCATATGGGCTTTCATGAGATAACCCATTGAATTGATTACTCTTCACCAGTTGGATCAATGCTGGTTTGACCTCCATATTGGCTGCATTGACTCTAGGTCTAGCTATGCTGTTAAAATGTTGAGGTCCAGCTACATTAGTGTAATCAGCAAGAGTTCTTCTGATATGATTATTCTCCATATTTTCTGTGCTATTGTCAGAACCTTGTGGTGATGGTTGCAACAGAGTTTCCGGAGGAGGGAAAAGTTCTCTAGATGTTCTGATTCTTCTCCTCCGTCTACTGTCTTCTAATCCTTCAAGCAACGGTTCTGTTGTTTTCTTGCTCCTAATTCGAATTGCCTCCTGCATACACGAGAACACAAAACCCTAGAAGATTTGGTTAGCAAAAAAAAAATATAAAAGAAAATATAAGATTCAGAAAATAAAGACAGAAAACAGAAAAAAAATAAAATACAATAAAAATTCGAAATTAAAAATAAAATAAAAAAAAAAATAAGTCAAAGATAATTAATAATCACACAAATTAACCAGTTAAACCACGAGTCCCTGGCAACGGCGCCAAAAACTTGATGGACAAATTTATGAACACCAAATTATGATGTCACAAACTTGTTTTCAATCGGCAAGTATGACCGAATCGTTCAAGTAATAAAACTTGGTAAGACCAAGTATCGTTCTTCCCAAAGGACTCACGGCCTAGTTTAGTTATGTGATTTCTTAATTAACTAAGACTTACAAACGAATTAATTGGGGTTTAAAATGCAAGACAGAAAATAAACATGTATGCATGAATTGTGATCAATGGCAAAACAAGAGATAAACACTTTCAATGAAATTTATGTATGGATATGTTGTTGGGGGTCAATTTCATCTTATCCACTCTCATATATGTTAGGAATTCAACGATCAAATCACCATTGTTAATGCCACTCTCTAATGTACCTTTCCAGAAGGCTTCTCCCTAATCACGAGTTCATACAATTCCTAGCATTCCTAATGATTAGTTCATAAGTACAGGAGCTTAACGACAACCAATATAAAATTGGGAGAAATTCCCCGGATCTAGACTTCCCCGTACGTTCCCGTATCGACAAAACCAATAATCATGCATCAAATGAGTTAAGCCATGCAAGCATTAAACAAAGAGGAAAAACCCTAACTAATGATGAAAGAAAGCATAGATCTTGAATAAAAGATGTAAAAACAGATTCCATATATGAGAGTTTCACAAGACTACATTGATTCCCCAACAAACATAAAGAGGTTAGTTCACCATATTCATGGTGAACCTAGATGAATTACAATGAAAGAATGAAAGAATAAACCCTAAAAAGGTGAAGCGGAAGCCTCAGCATCCAAGATCCTCCTTCAAAGGGGTGGTAGAGAGAGTGTTTGCCTCGTTCCAGCCAGAGATGCCTAACCCTAGGAAACCCTAAAGCTTATGTATCATTCGTAAATTACAAAAAGTCAAGTCCAAGCCCATTAAAGTGCCGCTCAGCGGTAAACTACCGCTCAGCGGTAAACTACCGCTCAGCGGTGATTGCGTGACTTGTTTTCTCCCCTCAGCGGCCAATTTGCCCCTCAGCGGACCTCCCGTGACTTTCAGAGTACCGCTCAGCGGTCAAATACCGCTCAGCGGTGAGTGCGTGACTTGTTTTCTCCCCTCAGCGGCCAATTTGCCCCTCAGCGGACCTCCCGCAAACTCCTGAGTGCCGCTCAGCGGTAAACTGCCGCTGAGCGGTGACTTCGGCTTCTCCTTTTGCACTTTTTGTTGTCTTTTCTGATTTCATCTCTCTCCTTCTTCACTTCTTTCACCAAATTCACCTTAAAACCTGCACAAAAACACTGAAATCAAGCATAAACCTGTCCAGCTCTCTTATTTCCAAAAATATAAAGAAAAGCATGATTTCAAGCTAGTTTCTAAGTGTAAAGGTTGCTTTTAGTGTCAATTTTAATCATGAAAGTAACAGTTTTTCAACTGTTATCAGGAAGTCCAGGTATTTCTTCTGGAAAGACGTCCGCAAATTCATCCACAACCGATCGTCTATTACTGTCACTAGTGGACGATCGTTCTTTTACCAATCCTCTGGATTCCCGATCTTCATGTGTCATTATCAGGAAACAGCTGGCGCCCTCCATAATGTCTTCCTTCAACTGACCGAGCGTCACTGACAGTACTTCTTCATCTTCACCAGGAAAAATTAATTCCTTCGCTCCACAATCAATAAGAATGCGATTGGTAGCCAACCAATCCATTCCTAAAATCACCTCCAAACCTTGAAGAGGTAAGCAGATGAGGTTAACCTTAAACTTACGTCCTCCCACTTCTATAGGACACTTGACACACATAGAGGACGTCCTAATCTCACCAGCCGCTGGGGTAGACACCACCAGGTCGAACTGCATCTCGCTCACTTCTAAACCCAGATTTTCAACACACGCCTTCGAGATGAAGGAGTGAGTCGCCCCCGAATCATACAGTGCACAGCACGATCTACCAAACAGCAAACATTCACCAATTATGAGATTACCTGAGCTCGCTGCCTCAGCGCTCGTTATAGCATATACGCGTCCCACTGCTTGTGCTCTACCACCTCTCGGTTGGTTCCTTCCAGCGTTAGGTGGCCTCATCACTGCGCGTCCGCCCACATTGCACTCATTGTCTGAATGTCCATTTCTTCCACAACGATTGCAGCGTTTTCCTCCCACTAACTAAGGGCATGAATTCCGATAATGTGGCCCTCCACACTGGAAACAAGTAACGTTCCCCTGTCCAAACTGCCCGACAGGAACCATTGCTTGCGACCCGCTTGCATTAGAGGATTGGTTTGGACGAGCGTAAGGTGGACTCCTCTGAACAGCACCTCCCCTGGACACTATCGGTCCCCTACTCACTTGTTGCTGCTTCTTTTGCTGTTCCGCTTCTGCCATATTTTTCTCCAATACCTTCGCTCGTTCAACCATAGCAGGAAACGACCGGATGCACAAACTTGATATCAGAACCTTCAGATCACTCCGCAGGCCGTTCTCAAATTTTCGGCACTGCCACTCTTCACTCGTGGCCATCGTGTTGAATCTGACAAGATGTTTGAATTTGTTGGTGTACTCAGAAACGGACATCCCGCCTTGAACGAGCTGTAGAAACTCCACTTCTTTAGCAAAACGAACGCTGTCAGGGAAGTATTCCTCATAAAGTTTGCTCCTGAATACTTCCCACGTAATGGGATTTTGGGCGTCCGTTAAGATTGCTCTCATACTCGCCCACCAGTGACTCGCTTCACCAGTTAATAAATACTCCGTGTATGCCAACCTGTTTTCATCTGGGCATCTCTTGGCGTTGAATATCCTTTCCATGTCCCTTAGCCACTGGTCTGCCTCGTCAGGGAGACCTTTTCCGCTGAACTTAACCGGATGGTGTTGGAGAAAACTCTCCAAGCTCCACTCGGCAGTAGGCTGGGCAGCGTTAGAAGAGGACGCTCCCGGGGTGTGTCTGGTTGCTGCCAGAATCTCCACCAGCTGTCTTTAAGTTGTTTCAGAGTTGGCACGAGAGGCCTCCAAACTCTGCATAGCGGCCTGGTTTTGCTGCATCAGTGTGGCGTTCTGCTCCATTAATGTTGTGTTTTGTTGATGCAGTCTCTCAACAACTGTTTCCAACAACCTAGTGTTGCTGGACGTATCAGACTCGTTCGGTTGCGGAGGAGGAGGGAGTCTAGGCGCCATTAGTTCTCTGGACAGAGAAAAACGAGCGTTAGAGTTGCTTAAGAGTTAAAACAATAACTCACCAAACATATAAGAAGCACACAACGAAAACACAGTGCACTCATAACCCACAGTGTCCTTTTTAATAGAACAAAACTGCTCTGATACCACTAATGTAACATCCCAAAATACAGTAATTACCAAAAACCTTTCCCCTTTCTTAATTAAAATTACAAAAAATATGTTTTAAAGGTTTAGGCACATGTGTGATCGCACGCATCGTCCTTGTGCTAAAAATCTTTTCCCTTTCTTAAGTAAAATATCTTAAGTAAAATAACAAAAATATTTTAAAAGGTTTAGGCACATGTGTGATCGCACGCATCGTCCTTGTGCTAAGAAACCTTTTCTCTTTATTTTATAAAAATACAAAAAAACAAGAAATCTACAAAAAAAAACTAAAAATGTCTACAATTTCAAACAACAAACAAATAGCCAGAACTACGTGATCCTTGATTCTCCATCAAGAGTGGAGATACGTAGGAGCAAGGCTTGTGTAGCATCCCAAAATACAGTAATTACCATAATCAGAATTAATTACATTAAAACAGTAAAACAGTGCAGTCTTTACAATAATGGATTAAGGTTCCAAAGCCGAACGACTTATATACAGAAAATACCATTTACGAAACGGAAATAAGGAAAGTCTAGAACGAACGGTTTTACAAAATATTTAACCGAACGTCAAAATGAAATCTAACATTTACAATTCTAACATAACGAGCGTTCTAAGGCTCAGCTTTTACTTCCACCTCGACCAAATTCTCTTCTTCAATAACGTCTTCCAGAGTGGCCTCGCCTTCTGCTCACATCCACACGGATGATCATTGCAAGACAGGACGAACGTACATAGACAGTAGACAACACAAGGAAAAACGAAAGGGTAAGCTTATATAATTTAATATATACATCAACACATACAGTGAACATATCATTCCACACAATCACATAGTTTAACATATAACATCATGTAACATTGTATAAATATATATACATATATATATATAAGACGACCGTCCGGACTGTATGAAACCGTGTAGCTACAGGCGTCCTCGCACCCGAGTGATGTAGTAGCCGGGATATACCTAATCAGCTGTCACTCGAGGTTAGTCCGTTCTTACGTCGCCCATGTTAACTTATGGACTAAGGACCTCCTGCCATTCCCACACATGAACTACTCCCCTCTACGTGAAGATGAGTGTCACGGAATATCAGGATGGACCAAGCCTGGCCTAGCTTATCCACAGTCATACTTTACCAAATTTAATATTCAAATATATATAAGAGACGTTCCTCCATGGAACGCTCGTTCAAATCCCATACTCATAGAATCACTCAATATAGTGTTCACATGGTAATATCTTATAATTTATCATCATTCTTATCTTTAACTTTAAGAGCATAGAAGGACGAACGTTCAGTCCTTTGAAGAATTTAGGACGAACGTCCAAATAAAGTACTGGATGGACGACCGTGACTCTCTGTTTGGTCAGTTAAATGAATTGACTCTATTGAAGGCATAATGATACTTAGAAAATTTTCATAATAAAGAAGATCTTGGACCAGATTCAATGTACCAAGGATGGTCAATAATACTTAGACTTTTCTTTGTAAAATTTTATATATAAAGAAACGATGCCAGTATTTGAACGAACGTAAGAGGATGAATACTGTAATATTTGAACGAACGCTATTTACATTCGTTAAGGAATCAAAGATAAGGACGAGCGTTCAATCTAAGACCGAACACTTCATTAAAACGAACCCTTAGGTAGATGACCAAGAATCGATCATGACGAACGCTTAGAATAAGTCCGAACGCTCTTTAGGACGAACGCTTGATTTAACACCAAGCGCTATTTAGGACGAACGCTTGGTTTAAGACCGAGCATTGTTTAGAACGAACGTTCGGTATAAGACCGAACGTTACCTATTTTAAAGTGTAAAGTATTTATATACAGCTGAGCTGAACCGAACGCTCAGACATTTAATTGGGGACGCTCGCTCTCAAGCGGAGTTCTTCCCAAATGAAAGAATTCCATTCTAAGTTATTTTCAGGGAAAACCGAACGGTATAAGACCGTACGGTGACGAGCGTAATTTATCATATAAGGTGATTTACGTTTCAGATTTTTCAACCATAACAGATTTCAGATTTCCAACATTTAAACTTATACTTTATAATTCATATGATTTTCAATTTATAAACTTTATAACATTCATTCCAATTACTTCATATTCAATATCATCATCCAGATTTACTTCATACACCATAAGCATTCATGTTCATGATCATACATCTCAATCATCATACATCATACATTCGCATTTCATACTGCATACATGCATTTCAATCATCAACATGCATACATCCAAATCAGATCATACCACATTCAAGTATAAATTAAACATATAAGCTTCCCTTACCCGGATTGACAACCAAACTTGTCCTAGATGCAAAAGTGGCTTCGTCCAACTACGCTTATGTTCTTGACTCTTCCAAAACAAATCTAACCACAGAAAACAGAACACTTAGACTACCTACTTGCATGCAACTACAACCCTAGTTTTTCCAGAAACCTAAGGACAAGCTTCTGAAGGAGACTTACCAGTTTCAGTCTTTGAAACTGTTCGGTCCAGTTGGTAGCTTGCAGTTGGGTGAACGTTCCTACGGTGCTGCAAGTTGATCGGAGAAGAGACGTGAGATTTACAGTAGAGAGAAGTTGGGAGGTTTTTAGAGAGAAACGGAAGAAAAGGAGAGGTTGGGTTCTGAGGAAGAAGATGAGTGGTGCAGGTGAGAGAGATTTTCAAAAATCCAGTTTTGTTAAACTCACGCTCGTTCGAACGAACGTCTCCCAAGCTGACACCTGCACACCAAATTCTGAACTGGAAGCTTCTCCCGCGACAGGTGGCGTGTGTGCATGTGGTGCAAAGTGGGTTTTTAATTACCCTGAGCAGTGACGTGACGTGTGTATTAATGGTGATGTGACAGATAATTTGCAGGGTAAATTTTCTGGGTCTCACAGCTTGCCCTTGTCAGGTTCACTTCCCTAAAAATCCAAATTTATCCATAATCAATTTCTCAAACAATTTTCTCCAGTAATTTCTCAAACAAATATTCTCAAGCAGATTTTTATAAAAGAACTACGTAACCCTGATTTCTCATTTTGAATGAGAATACGTAGGAGCAAGGTCAATCCTTGTCGGGCCCAAAAAACTAAAAAATATATTTTGTTTATTTAGAATTTTATTTTAGGGGATAGTTAAACATTTTGAAAACCACATCATATTCGTGCATTTAGTTAAAGGTATTGCCTTAGGGCAGGCGTTGTAGGGTGCTAACACCTTCCCTACGCGTAACCGACTCCCGAACCCAGAATCTGGTTCTTGTAGACCATGCCTTATCCTTTTTATGGTTTTTCCGTAGTTTCCCATAATAAACTACGGTGGCGACTCCAAATCTCTTTTTCGAAACCTAAATTTCTTTTTTGGATCGTCGTCCCGTCGCGATTCCGGTTACGACAGATGGCGACTCCACTGGGGAAATTTAGGTAAGTCGTCCACATAAACTTCAATCTCCTTGTGCATCATATCATGGAAAAGTGCCACCATCGCCCTTTGATATGTTGCCCCAGCATTCTTGAGTCCAAAAGACATCACTTTATAACAAAATGTGCCCCACAATGTAATAAACGTCGTCTTTTCCATATCTTCTGGCACCATCTTGATCTGGTTATACGCCGAAAAACCATCCATGAACGAAAACAGTGAATACTTGGCTGTATTATCAACTAGGGTGTCGATGTGTGGTAATGGGAAATTGTCCTTTGGGCTTGCGCGATTCAAATCTCGATAATCGACACACATCCGAACTTTACCATCCTTCTTAGGCACCGGTACAATGTTTGCTACCCATTCTGGGTATCTTGCCACAGCTAGAAACCCTGCATCGAATTGCTTCTGTACCTCCTCCTTGATCTTCAAGGACATTTCCGGTTTCATTCTTCTTAGCTTTTGCTTTACCGGTGGGCATTCCGGCTTGAGTGGGAGCTTGTGTTGTACAATATCTGTATCGAGGCCTGGCATGTGATTGTAAGACCAAGCAAACACATCCCTGAACTCCCTCAATAAGACACGCAATTTTTCTTTCACTTCTGCTTTCATGGCTGTACCGATCTTCACCTCCTTTACCTCATCCTCATTCCCTAAATTGAGTACTTCAACATCTTCCTGGTGAGGTTTCATCTCCTTACACTCTTGTTCCACTAGTCTCAACAGTTCAGGAGGGGGTTCCGGGTCATCATCACAATCATCTTCCGTATTATTGACAGGGCGCCCAAAATCAGGAATATCGACATAATTACTTTCAAAACATTCATTGTCATATCTGCATTATTTGAGTTTATGAAAAGGAAATAAATAAACGGAAAAACGACGAGGAATGCAAAATGATGATAAAACACAAACAAACACACTTTGATTATCGCGCTGAGCATAACAAACTAAAAGCGTCAACCCGTAAGTCATGAATCCTAAAGCCTCGGGTAAAGCTATAGGATTAATTAAAGTTATTACATCTTATTCAAATCAAGCATCACGGGCAAATCCAGCATCTTCCAGTTGTCGAGTCGTGCATCCGGGGAGCAGGCCCACACGAAACTGGAGCCTTCCGATCCATCTTCATCTCCCACAGCTGCTATGTGGCCAACGTTAACCCAATACAAGGCACTCCAAACAGTAAACAATTGCTGATGATGAGATTACCTGAGTTGACTGCCTCTGATCCTGTCATAGCATATACTCTGCCCACTGCTTGAGGTCTGTCACCTCCCCTGGGTGGAGGCAAGCCAGTCCTCTGTGCCTGAGATCTTGATCCTACCACAGAAGTACACTCATTAGCGAAGTGCCTTTTTTTCCGCACTTGAAGCATTTCCTTGCGCCAGTTTCCATAGGACAGTTGTTACGGTAATGAGGTCCTCCACAGGTATAACATCTAACGGTGCTGGATGATCTAGCTGGTCCTGACTGCACCGATGGTTGATAGGATGAACCCCTAGACCCAGAGGAAAAAGATGGTCTAGCGTAAGGGGTCTTCCTAGTGCTAAGTCCACCACGAGACCCAGATGGTCCCCCATTCCTAGCAGGCTGACTCTGCTAACCCTCAGATTCCTTTTTCGTCTTCTCCAGATCACGGGACATCTCCACCAAAGTAGGGAACTCTCTGATGCGCAACCCTTTTATAAGCAGTTTCATATCACTCCTCAAGCCATTCTCAAACTTTCTGCATTGCCATTCTTCATCCACTGCCATAGTGTTGAAGCGAAGTAAGTGTTTGAAGCGATCTGCATATTCTGACACTGACCTGTTGCCCTGTACCAGCTCCAGGAATTCTACCTCCTTTGCAAATCTCACACTGTCAGGGAAATACTCAGCGTAGAATTTGACTCTAAACAACTCCCAAGTAATAGGAGTCCTACTCCTTTCAAGGATCATCTTCATGCTGCTCCACCAATGGCTAGCTTCTCCGGTCAGCAGATATTGAGTATAAGCCAATTTCCTCTCATCACGACACCCTTTAGCTTCAAATATCCTCTCCATATCCCTAAACCAATGGTCAGCTTCATCCGGACTGCACTTTCCAGTGAATCTTGTTGGGTGATGCTGAAGAAAGTTCTCCAAACTCCACTCTTGGACTGGAATAGCGAAGGGAGATACACTTGGAGTGGTCCTGCCATTAGTTAACACATCCACGAACTGCCTTTGAGTATTCTCAGATGATACTCTAGCATTCTCAGCCGATACTCTAGCAGCTTCCAAATTTTGTAATGCTATGGTGTTCTGCTGAACCAATGCAGCATTTTGACGTTGCAATGCCTGAAGTACCACATTCAACGTCTGATTAGAGTCAGACGGATCGACATCTGAGGAAGGAGGAGATCTAGATGCCATCTTCTGCTCATATAGAGAGGAAGACTTCTGCTCATATAGAGAGGAAGACTATTAGTCCAACTCAATGAAACTAATATAACTTCTTACAAAACGGCCAGAATTCACAATCACAAACAGTACACACCCACAACCTACAGGTTTCTAAGGAAGAACTGCTCTGATACCATTAATGTAACATCCCGATTATATTATATAGGTTTAATCCTTTAGTACATCCCTATTTATGTACGACTGTCTCAATTGGGTCCTCGTTTTTTAAAGTGTATCAAAATGGTCCTTAATTTTGAAAATTGATATCAATTGAGTCCTTTCCGTTAAGTTGGGTGGACGGCGTTAAAAAAATTGATGAGTGGATGCTGAGATGACGAACGGACGCTCGTCCACCAGCGGACGAACGCTCGTCCATCAGCGAACGAACGCTCGTCGACCACCGAACGAACGGTCGTCCAGTGTGGAACGAACGGTCGTCCAGTAGTAAGAGGTCGACGAGCGTTCGTTTTCTGGTGGACGAGCGTTCGTTCTCTGGTGGACGAGCGTTCGTTCGTCATCTCAGCATCCACTCATGAATTTTTTTAACGCCGTCCAGCCAACTTAACGGAAAGGACTCAATTGATATGAATTTTCAAAATTAAGGACCATTTTGATACACTTTAAAAAACGAGGACCCAATTGAGACATTCGTACATAAATAGGGATGTACTAAAGGATTAAACCCTAAAAAATTGACTTACAAATTATATCTTCTAGAATTTTTCCCCAATCAGTTATTCAAAAAAATTTAAAACAAAACTTTCGAAACCTATAAAATACATTTTAAAATAATGTTTTTAGAATAGGATTTTGAAATACATATAAAATTTTATAAAATAAGTTTTCTGGAACATCCACATGAATTGTGTTTTGAAATGAACCTTTTACAATAAAATTTCCATATTTTTTGAAACATATATTATAGAAATCATATGAAACTAGTGTGTACCGTGCAATGCAAGGATTTTAAATTTTATAATATATTTATAATATTAATTTAAATTTATTAAAGTATAATTAGAATTTAATATAAATAGTTTATTTATATAATTAAATAATAATGTTTGATTATCTTTATAATGAAAATATATTTAAATTATTATATATATTTTAATAAAATATATTTTATGTAATTGTTTTAAACAAAAATGTTAAAATAAAGTTAATTAAAACAAAGAATCCAAATTCAAACGAAATAATATCTAATAATCATATAATTGATTAAAAAAAATTAGTATAATCTTATCGTGTTTTAAAGACTCAATTATTTTAATAATAAAAATTTAAAATATAAATATAATTTTTATAAATGAGTTTTATTATTTCAAAAACATGTCATCTTTAAGCTTTTTCCTTTTAGAGTTTTCTTCTTTCTTTTTAAATTTTCTCACGGTCAGTTCATTTGTTTCGGAGACCGTTATTCTTAAGGTGAGTTTCTCACTTTTGTCTAATCAATTTTTCCAATAGAGTAAATTGTTTTTTGTCCTTTTCTTAGTTTACATGTTCTTTTTGTGCATGTGGGTCATCTTGATTTGCATGTAGTATATGAACTTTTTATAGGAGTCTATTAGTTATTTTAAAGGTGTGTCCTAATTATGTTTGTATTGTTCATAGAAGTAGATAGAGTTTCTTGTGTGTTTGGAGGTATTTTTAAGATTCTTAAGAAGTTTAGTGTATCTTTCAAATAAGGGAAGTTAATTGCATTGTTTTTAAGTTATAGATATCTTAAAATCTATAATTTGCATGATTGAATTGTACGATGAAATTGATTTGCTGAATTCGTTTATCATATGTTTGTATTGTTGAATTGGCTTGGTTGGGTTGGGTTGGTTGCAGAACTTAGAATCTGATCAATTGAGCCAATTAGTGTGCTTGACATTAATAGCTATTTTTGACAAAAAGTACTAAGAAAAAGATACCAATTTGACCATTTGAACAAGTTCTATTTTCCAAAATCACAAAATTTTTGTTTCTTGTTTTATGATATAGCAATGAGTGGTGATTGGTTGTCGTTGAGCACTAGTTCATTGTACAGACCTAGGAGCATCTTTGCTCCAGACCATTAAGCGCCAATTTTTTGTCGTTGAGCATAGTAAAAATGGGAATGTTTTGGCATTGAGCGGTAGCAGGACACCATTGAGTGTCATCTTTCACTAAAAGTCTAAGGCATTTTAGCTCTAGGGCCTTGAGCATTAGGAAGTGTCATTGAGCGCCTACTTTTGCGAGAAGAATAACATTGAGTGTCAAGACTAAGCGCCACCTTTGAGCACTAGTGTGTATGTTAAATTTTCTTCTACTTTGACTTGTTTGAGATAGATTTAGAATGGTTTTTGTGTATGTTTAAGAATATTATGGTGTTTATAGAGTGATAGTATTGTTGTGAATGTGTGTGGTAAATGTTGTTGAAGGAATTTTGATAACTCTCTATTTTCCCCATTTTTCTGTGTTAATATTCTTCTTTTAGGTTATTTTAGCTTTTAATTTTCTAAAATTAAGATAGATTAATATAAATAGGATAAAAATAGGTTTTTGATAGAAATAGTGATATTTTTCCCTTTTTAGTTAAATAAAATAGATTTTTAAATAATTAGGTATTTTCTCTTTTAGAAAAATATTCAAAAAATTTAAAATAAAATTTCATTTCTTTTAGGCTTTATTTTTTTTTCATTTTTTTCTTTTACCAGTTTATTTTTTTATGTTAATGTTGCAAAAATTAATAAAAATGGGCCGGCGCAGAGAGGAATAATGTTTTGGGCCAAGCCACATTTAAGTAAGCATTGAATGGAAAAGGAGTGATGCTCCCTCCACCACCCCATCTTCTCCTTACACCTCCCCAATATTTTTTAAATTCCAAATTTATCCTTTTTACTTTTTACTTTTATCAATTTTACTTCTTATTTTTTAAAACCCTAATCCCAATCTCCTCTCACTTTCACTTTCCCTTTCACCCTGAGTAGCAAGCCCTCCATCCCCCCTCCACTGTCACTTTCTCTCTTCCACTTCCGTTAACACAACATTTTATTCTTCTTTATTTCTTCTCCCCACATAACTTATTATTTCTTTTTCAAATCATCTCAATAATCAACAATCTGCACTTAATTAAGCTATAAAATAAATATTCTCTGAGTTGAGTTTTCACTTGTTGTGTTTGCTAAAGTCTAAATTCCTTCCCCACATGGGCCTCCATGTGATCCCTTAAAATGAGGAACACAACAATGCTGATACTACCTAGTTTCATGTAATAACACTTACGTTAATATTATTATTATTATAATAGGTTTTGATTATACCAACTATTGCCCTACCTGAAAGCTCCTTGTTATAAATGATTGTAACTACACGAGCATTGTTTCAATATCTTTAGCTCTGATGATGGCTGATGTTCCATTGTACAGTATCACGTGCAATTAAACAATTATGACGATACAAACAGGAAGTATTTTGTTGAATGCATAGCAGAACGATGCACCACGCACCAACAAAGAGAAGAAAGAAAGAAGAAATGGAAATGGAAAATGTTGTGTTAACGGAAGTGGAAATTAAGAAAAAGAGAGAAAGTGACAGTGGGGGGTGGGAGCTTGCTATTGAGAGTGAAAGGGAAAGTGAAAGTGAGAGAGGATTGAGATTAGGGTTTTAAAAAATAAAAAGTAAAATTGGTAAAAGTAAAAAGTAAAAAAGGTAAATTTGGAATTTAAAAAAAATTGGGGAGGTGTAGGGAGAAGATGGGGGTGGTGGAGGGAGCATCACTCATGGAAAAGTTGCATCTTTGCTGGGTTAGAATTTTACATTTTGAAGTGGGTCGTTGGATGTGCTGGCGTCGCTGAAACTGCAATGTTGATTGGGTTAGTGGACTGAAGCCCGCTTTAGCTATACTTTAGTGAACAACGCATTTTGGTGTTGAAGCTATTGTTTTTCTTTGGGGGTCAAATGCCTCGCGATTCATTTGGAGAAAACATAGCTCTCTTCGAGCTAGGGTTTCCGTGAGCGAGGGGAGAAGAGCATAGATGAAGTCCATGGCTCGTGTAAGTGAACTAAACCAGAGAAAAGGAAGCAGGCCCAGAAACTAATTGGCCAGGAGGATGATCAGTCCGATGAAGCGTGCTAAGCTGGAAGCAAAGCATTTCGGAGTTAGTTGGAGAAGAGGAACCGATAAGCTTTCGAGTTAGTTAGTGGTTCCTCCTCCTTTCCCCTTTTTCTTTCTTTTTCGTTTTTCTGACTTTCCCTATATAAAGGGAAGTCTTGTAAAGTGTAAATACATGCATTGGGTGTCAGACAATGTACTTAGAGTATACAGTGGTGAGTGACAGACATCACTTGTGGGGTTTACATTGCGATTCAGTTTTCATTTTCTTGCTCTAGTTTTAGAATTTCCAGCTTTTGTAGAAGTAGATACAATCTTTGCTTCACTGGAGTACTTGGATAATTTCCATTGGGTGACATGTAGTGGGAATCTAGGACTCTGGTATTGTGTAATTCTGATTTTTGCTTTCAATAAAGAACTTTATTGTTTTAGTTTTGATGCATTTTATGTTTGCGCACGAGTTACTTTTATAAGCTTTCATATTCATTGATTTTACTTTTCAGTATTGAATTCTATGATGCTTTTGAGTTTGTTTCCTTTCTTTTATGCTTATTCTCTACATTTCTATTTAATTCTTTTAGTTTAGGTAATTTGTTTTAGAGGATTATATATAGTGTAAGGGAAAGTGCAGTTGTAGGCAATTGGGTTTAAATTGAAATTTAAAGAAAACTATGCATATTATGGGCATTAGAGAATTTCCCCGTACGTTCCCATATCGACAAAACCAGCAATCATGACATCGAATGAGTTAAACAATGCATGCTTTGAGCAAAGAGGAAAACCCTAACTAATGATGAAAGAAAGCATGTATCTCAAATAAGATGTTTAAACACAAATTCCATATATGAGAGTTTCACAAGATTACATTGATTCCCCAACAACAATACAATGTTTAGTTCACCATATTCATGGTGAAACTAGATGAACAATAATGAAAGAATGAAAGATAGAACCCTAGAAAGATGAGTAGGTAGCCTGAGCATCCAAGATCTTCCTCCAAGGGGTGGAAAAGTGAGTGTTTGCTTCGTCTCCAACCAAAGATACTAACCCTAGGAAGTCCTAAAACTTATATACTGTTCGAAATATTATAGAAAAGTGGGCCTTAGCCCAAAAGACCACCGCTCAGCGGTACCAGCGCATAGTCAATTCTTCCCTCAACTGCACTTTCACCCCTCAGCGGAGCCAACGGGTGTTCCTGAGTGCCGCTCAGCGGTAAACTGGCACTGAGCGGTACTTGCGGCTTCTCTTCTTTTGCACTTTTTGAGTCCTTTTTTTATCCCATCTCTATCCTTCTTCACTTCTTTCACCAAATTCACCTTAAAACCTGCATAAAACACTGAAATCAAGCATAAACCTGTCCAACTCTCTTATTTCTAAAAATATGAACAAAAGCATGATTCCAAGCTAGTTTCTAAGTGTTAAAGGTTGCTTTTAGTATCAATTTTAAGCATGAAAATAACAGTTTTTCAAATGTTATCACAACCCCAAACTTAGAACTTTGCTTGTCCTCAAGCAAACGAGATGTAACTCAATCTTCTACCAATCAATACAATGGTTCCCTCCATTCAAAAATCCTCTTTTCAAGATAAGTAAGTGCTTCAATTAAGCTCATTACAAAGACTTCAATCAAGATATACACATGCTTTAGTGTTCACACAATCACCTAATATCCAACAAATTCTATTTTTCATGAAGGATCAATCAACTAAGCATGGATGTTCATTTGCTAATGGAATCTTTCCTCACTAGATAAAGTGTTTCACTCAAACACACAAGTGTATAAAAGGTAATCACTCATTCACTCTACTATCACCATGTCACATGAATTGACTTTGCCTTTCATTTAACCATAATCAAATACATTCACACGCATGCATCATCACAAGAACTTTTCAATGGCTTATAATGTGGCTGGGCTAACAAGAAAATTGGTTTTTCTAGATCACAAAACCCTTGAGTTAAGAGAATCTTATAGACACAATCATTCTTATTTATTCCCAACTTTCTTTTGCATTGAGCTTTGCTTTTTCTTCTTTTCTTTCTTTATTTTTTTCTTTCCTTTTTCACAGATCTAAGCTCTTAGCTCAATGCTTTCAATTTCCCTTACATAACTTCCCAACAACCCCAAACTTGAACATTTATCAATACCACAAAATATTTTCTACTTAACTCAAGGTAAAGCTTTTCACAAGGGATTTTCAAATCATGTTCAAGGCTAAGGGTTCAAAGGATAGAACACATAGTGCTTTCTTTTGTGGGCTAAACATGCATTTGGCTAATAAAAAGGGTTACCAACAAATGGCCTTGATCATATGATGCAAACAAGCAATTGATTCAATCATAGAAAACCTGGACAAAATCATTCATGCTTTCAAAGTAATAGCATTCAATCACAAAAACTTTGGAGCTCAAAACCTCACATATAAGCTCATTCACATTCCACATACACATCCTGCTTAGTATCATAATCACAATCACAACATCATGCATTTGTTCACAAAGCTTGTGAATCCTCTGTATAAGCATATAATGTGCATATCTCAACATCAATCAATATCAAAGCATCATCAGTCATCACTTATCAAACAATAATCATAAGCAAACCATCATAACAGACAAAGTTTCCAATTGAGTACATTAAACTTTGAGATGTTGACCATTCACCACCCAACTTTTCTGTGGATCATCAGCAGCTGGATTAAATATTTCAATTGCTCCATGTGGATGCACTCCTTTTACTACAAATGGTCTTGATAAAATTTAATCTTATCTTTATAAGCCTTGGATGAATCATATGCATGTAACCGCATTTCTTCAAGCTCCAAAATCTGCCTTCTGCGTGTGCTCTGAGTTTCATAAGGATCAAAATTCAAGAATTTTAAAGCTCACAAAGCTTTATGCTCCAACTCTAATGGCAAATAACATGCTTTCCCATAGACTAATTGAAAAGGTGATAATCCCATGGATGTCTTCATTGTCGTCCTATAAGCCCAAAGAGCATCATCCAGTTTTAATGACCAATCCTTTCTTGATGAAGTAACGGTTTTTTCCAGGATCCTTTTTATCTCTCTGTTAGATACCTCAGCTTGTCCATTGGTTTGTGGATGATAAGGTGCAGCTACCTTATGTCTCACTCCATAATGTTTGAGTACTTTTCCTAGCTGATAATTGCAAAAATAAGATCCCCCATCACTAATTAGCACCTTGGAGTTCCAAAACGTGAAAATATCTACTTCTTCAAAAATTTAATTACCGTGCTAGCATAATTTTTAGGACAAGCTAATGCTTCCACCCATTTACTCACATAATCCACTGCTACCAATATATATTCATTGTTGAAAGATGGAGGAAAGGGTCCCACAAAGTCAATACCCCAGCAATCAAAAACCTCAACCTCTAAAATGCCCTGCAATGGCATCTCATGACGTCTAGTAATCATCCCTGCTCTTTGACACTTATCACAATTTCTAGCATGATTATGACCATCTTTAAATAGAGTTGGCCAATAAAAACCTGATTGGAGAACTTTTGCTGCTGTTCTTTCTCCATTAAAATGTCCCCCATAAGGTGAATCATGACAATGCTAGAGAATTCCTTCTGCTTCTTCATTTGTCACACATCTCCTCAGAAGATTATCTGCTCCAATCTTGAACAAATAAGGATCATCCCAGACAAACTGTTGGCATCGTGCAAAAATTTCTTTCTTTGTTCCCAAGTTAAATCTTCTGGCATAACCCTTGTAGCTTTGAAATTAGCCATATCAGCAAACCATGGCCTCTGTTGAATATACATGAGTGCTTCATCTGGAAAAGATTCCCAGATCTCTGATTCCTTGCTAGTGACCTCCTTGTTGACTAACCGTGACAAATGATCAGCAATCAAGTTCTCACTTACTTTCTTATCACGGATCTCCACATCAAATTCTTGCAAGAGTAGTACCCATCTAATCAAACGTGGCTTAGAATCTGGCTTTGTCAACAAGTATTTGATAGTTGCATGATCTGTATAAATAATCACCTTAGACCCAATAAGATAAGGTCTAAATTTCTCTAGAGCATACACTATAGCTAGGAATTCTTTCTCTGTAGTAGCATAATTCAACTGAGCATCATTCAGAACTTTGCTAGCATAATAAATTGGATGAAAAATTTGCTCTTTTCACTGGCCAAGAACGACTCCTATTACATAATCACTTGCATCACACATTAGCTCAAAATTTTTATTCTAATCTAGAGCTATAATTACTGGAGCTAACACTAATTTGCTCTTCAATGTGTCAAAAGCTTTCAAACATTCTTCATTCATCACAAAAGGAGCATCCTTCATAAGAAGATTACTCAATGGTTTAGCAATCTTTGAGAAATCTTTAATGAATCTTCTATAAAATCCAGCATGACCTAGAAAACTCCTGATCCCCTTTACATTTGTTGGTGGAGGTAGTTTCTCAATGACTTCTACTTTAGCTTTATCTACCTCAATCCCTTTAGCATAAATTTTATGCCCCAACACAATTTCTTCGGTTACCATAAAATGACATTTCTCCCAATTAAGAACAAGATTTGTCTGAACACATCTTTTAAGAACAATATCCAAATTAGCCTAACACCTTTGGAAAGAATTTCCAGAGACTGAAAAATCATCCATGAAGACTTCAATGCACTTTTCTAGGAGATCTGCAAAAATCGCCTGCATACACCTTTGAAATGTGGCTGGAGCATTACATAATCCAAATGGCATCTTTCTATAGGAAAAGATACCAAAAGGACAAGTAAAGGTCGTCTTCTCTTGGTCTTTTGGATCTACAACAATTTGATTGTATCCAGAATATCCATCTAGAAAGCAATAAAAAGCTTGACCTGCTAATCTCTCCAACATCCGGTCCATGAAAGGAAGAGGAAAATGATCCTTCCTAGTGGCTTTATTTAGCTTCCTGTAATCAATGAACATTCGCCATCCAGTAACTGTCCGAGTGGGAATAAGTTCATTCTTATCATTATGAATTACTGTCATTCCGCCTTTCTTTGGAACCACCTGTACTGGACTCACCAATTCACTGTCAGAGATTGGATAGATGATACCAACTTCCAAAAGTTTCAACACTTCTTTTCTAACCACCTCCTTCATTACAGGATTTAACCTTCTTTGTGGTTGAGCACTCGGTCTATAATCATCTTCCATAAAGATCTTATGCATACAATAAGTTGGGTTAATACCTTTAAGATCTAAGATTGACCACCCAATCGCTACTTTGTTAGCTTTCAGAATTTCTATCAATTATTCTTCTTCTTGTGGAGATGATAACAGTTGAAAAACTGTTATTTTCATGCTTAAAATTGATACTAAAAGCAACCTTTATACTTAGAAACTAGCTTGAAATCATGCTTTTCTTCATATTTTCAGAAATAAGAGAGCTGGACAGGTTTATGCTTGATTTCAGTGTTTTTGTGCAGGTTTTAAGGTGAGGGGCAAAATGGCCGCTGAGGGGCAAAATGGCCGCTGAGGGGAAGAAACGACTCACGCACTTACCGCTGAGCGGTACTTTACCGCTGAGCGGCACACTTATGGGCTTGGACCTAGATTTTTTGTAATTTTAGAATAGTATATAAGCTTTAGGACGTCCTAGGGTTTGTATCTTTGGCTGGAACGAAGCAAACACTCTCTCTTCCACCCCTTTGAAGGAGGATCTTGGATGCTCAGGCTTCCTCTTCACCTTTCTAGGGTTTTATCTTTCATTCTTTCATTGTTATTCATCTAGGTTCACCATGAATATGGTGAACTAAACTCTGTATGTTTGTTGGGGAATCAATGTAATCTTTTGAAGCTCTCATATATGGAATTTGTTTTTACATCTTTTATTTAAGACCTATGCTTTCTTTCATCATTAGTTAGGGTTTTTCCTCTTTGCTTAATGCTTGCGTTGTTTAACTCATTCGATGCATGATTATTGGTTTTGTCGATACGGGCACGTACGGGGAAGTCTAGATCCGGGGAATTTCTCCCAATATTATATTGGTTGTCGTTAAGCTCCTGCACTTATGAACTAATTATTAGGAATGCTAGGAATTGTATGAACTCGTAATTAGGGAGAAGCCTTCTTGAAAG
This sequence comes from Vigna umbellata, assembly GCF_029865625.1. Taxonomy (NCBI): domain Eukaryota; kingdom Viridiplantae; phylum Streptophyta; class Magnoliopsida; order Fabales; family Fabaceae; genus Vigna; species Vigna umbellata. The sequence goes on from NC_142174.1 coordinate 24,205,087, forward strand.
GTACTTTAGAGAGTGGCATTAACAATGATGATTCGAATGTTGAATTCCTAAAATATATGAGAGTGGATAAGATGAAATTGACCCCCAACAACATATTCATACATATATTTCATTGAAAGTGTTTACCTTTTGTTTTAGCCATTGATCAACCTCATGCATACATGTTTATTTTCGTCTTTTGCATAGTAAAATCCAATTATTTTGTTCTTAAGTCTTAGCTAATCAACAAATCACATAACTAAACTAGGCCGTGAGTCCTTTGGGAGAACGATACTTGGTCTTACCGAGTTTATTACTTGAAACGATTCGGTCATACTTGCCGATTGTTCAACAAGTTTGTGACATCATATTTTGGTGATCATAAATTTGTTCATCAGGAGACAATGAGTTACTGATGATAACTGGCTTTGTTCCATTTTCTTCTAGAAAGACATACTTTAGATGTGCTGTAGTATTTTTAATTCTAACTTCTTTGCTTTGACTTCTTCTTCCTTATCAATTATCTCAAACTTTGTATCGTTCACTGGAATCTTCTTCAATGTTTCCAAGTCCATCAGACATTCTTCAATTAATTTCTCTTCTCCTTCATCTAAATCTTCACCAGCATCAATAAGAGTTTTCTCTAATGGTGAAACATACTGATGAGTCGTTATTTCTTGAATTATATTTAGTTTATTGCACTTAAATAAACCAAGGAATTATGTTTAATTGTCTATTATTTCCCCGTTTTCTGAATTCTGCTTAATTTGGTCGGAAATTCGTAATTGTGCTAATTTGGGTTTTCTGAGCTGATTAAGTGCATTTCTGGTTGCAGGAAAGTTGTGGAAACATCATCTGGAGCATTGGGATATGGCGTGATACACTCAAAGGCTCAACATTTAGTCATTTAGATTCTAATTAAAATTGTAATTTCGTTTTCTAGAAGCCCTTAATTAGAATTAGGTGTTTTGGACCCTTTTAGGGGCAATTTTGTAAAAAGACCCATTTGTAGGACATGTGCCTTTTTTATTAGGGTTTTTAATTGATTGTGGACCCCATTTGGAGGAGAAACTCTCGGCATTTTAGAGAGCCTTAGCCAACCACACAAAAAGACTCTTACACACTTCATTTTTTTGACGTTTTTGAGCTTTTCTCTCTTAGGGTTTCTTGTATGAACACTCTTATGGAGAGCTTGACTTGGGTGTCTCGTTTTTGGCCATTTCAATGAGCAAGATGCAGATTTTCTTCTTCTCTTAATTTACTCTTGGTTGTCTTAGCTTATTGGTGGTGAAAAACTATTCATTTCCACTTCCATTTGCTTGTTCTTGATGCTTGAAGTTTGAGTTTTGGAGCTTGTCTTTGCATTTCCATGGTGGATGTTGGGTTTGAGTAACTTTATATTTCGTTTTCCTCTCCCTTTGCTGCTGTTCCTCTCGGTTTTTATCTCATTCTATATGGTTGGATGATAAAAATGAAGTTCTATGTAGTTTTAGGTTGAAGAGAGCTTAAGATGATGTGTGGGTGTTGTGGGTTTAACTTTTTTCTTGCATTTTTCGGTTTTGATGCTTGAGACAAGGTTGGGATCAGATCTTGGTGATGTTATGGAGGCTGGACAGAACTGGAATTAATGGTCTAAGTATTATTTTCGTTTTTGCAAAGAAACTTGAAGAAATGGTAGTGTTAAAGATGGGTTGATGAGTAGAAGTTTGGGTTTATTGTTCTTGTGTTCATTTGAAACTTTAACTTTGGTTTCTTGAAGTTGTTCTCTGTATGGAAGAGTGGAAGAAAGCTTTTGGATGCATAATTCTTGAAGAAAAACCGTTTGGAGTTTGTAGGAGAGAGGAAATTGCTTCATTTAATTTTTACCACTTTTGGACCAACACAAAAGATGCTTGTTTTGACCCAAGGAATGTTTCCACTTTGAGATTTGGCCTTTGCTTGTTCCAGCCGTGAATTGCAATGAGAAATGGAGGTTTTTAGAGTTTGTTTTCATTTGATTTAGCTTACTTGGCACATTGGTAGGAGCACCCATGGTATCTTCCATTTGCACATTGGTCTTTGAAGCATTCTTTGGCATTTCCACTTGGTGGTTCACGTAAATTGTGTGCTTTGGTGTATAAAATCATTTCTTTGCTGCATGGAAGGAGAGAGGGGACGGTCTTGGAGAGTGTGGAAGGCACATGCTTAATTTCTTGAAAAATGGTGCACATGGGAGAAGAAGTCAACACATTTTGTGGCTTATTTAAGGTGAAATTGAAGTTTGACTTGGGTGCATGATGACTCACGACCATGTGTTCTTTCTTTGGCCAATTGGACTTTTAAATTCATTTGTTAATTGCCATTATGACAAGTAATTTGCTAGGATTAAATTAGGCTTGTTGATTTCTTTGGTTTTTAATTAATTTAATTAATAGGTTGAGTTTATGTGTTTGAGTTAGTGTTGCATTTAATTATTTTTAACTGTGTTTGTTAATCAGTTTGTAACAGTGTTTGATGTTTGAATGTTATCTAAGGCTTTTAATAGTCCTAGTTTAATAACCATGCTAGCTTAAATTAGTTTGTGTGCATCTGTGTCTTTATTAAGTTCTTTAATTTTTGGAAAACCTTTTCAAACTCCCCCCCTAATGTGTTCGACCTATTACCTGAACCACAATTGGTCCTTGAGAGACGACCTAGGAGTCACTGCCTAGTCTATACTGCATTCTTTTATGCACAATTTTTGTGGGAGGTGCGACCCTCTTATCAAAATGGCACCGTTGCCGGGGACCAACGGTTCAGTCTTAGGTCTTTTGTTGTGTTAGTGTCTTTTGTTGTGTTAGTGTTGTGTTGTGTGATGTGTTTTAGGATGTTTAGTTAGTCTTGTTTGGGTTTACTTGTTTTATCGATTTTTGTGTTTTTAGATTTTTATCATTTTTTTTGTATTTTGTGCATTTAGTTGTTGTTTCTGGAAGTTTCAAATTATGTAAATAATGGTTTTCCCCCATGTTATGTTTCTATATGTTTGGCTTAATCTTTGTTTGAAGTGGAAGTCCAGGTCTGAGACAAGTTTTGCACTATAATAGAGGAGATGACAGATTCTCAAGACTGGATATATGATCTGATCCAGAGTCTTCCCAAATTCCATGGGTTGGCACATGAAGATCCATACAGGCACCTCAAGGAGTTTTGTTTGGTGTGTTTGTCGATGAGGCCTCCTGGTGTTTCAAAGGAGACAGTGTTGATGAAAGTGTTTCCAATGTCCCTTCAAGGTGCAGCAAGAGACTGGTTCCTATACCAGTATCCTTTTGATAGTTGGCAGGAAACACAACAGAGATTCCTCAACAAGTTCTTTCCAGCAGCAAAGGTAATCAGCATTAGGAGGGAGATCACTACCATTGAGCAATTTCAAGAAGAAAGCCTGGCAGATTATTGGGAGAGGTTTAACAGGCTCTGCACAGCCTGTCCAAACCACCAAATTTCAGAGCATTTGCTCTTGATTTACTTTTATGAAGGGCTCCTGGACAATGAAAGGATATTAGTGGATGTAGCTGCTGGTGGATCTTTGATGGACAGAACTCCAACAGAGGCAAAGAAGTTGCTCTGCAAGCTGGCGGGTCAAAATCCAAGTGAGGTAGTAAAGGAAAAACCTGAGCAGGTTTACTGTGAACTTGAAATCCCTACTCATGTATCTGAGGTTCAAGTAAATTTTAATGTTTTTGAATTGGTAAAACTTGAACCATTTAAGCCTGTTCTGGATTCTGATATTGATACACATGTGCACACTCATGTTGTGGATTCATTATTCCCTGTAGAGCACATTGACATACCTGATGTTCACTATCCTTGCACTGATCTTGATTTAAATGATAGCCTTGAGGATGCAGCTGATGACTTGGAGATTGGTAAGGAAATTTTCAATGAGCAAAAACAGGTTTATTCTGAACTTGAGATTCCAAACACTTTACCTGATTTGCTTATACATTCAAATGCCTGTGATTTGATGCACACTGATTCTATAGGATTCGTGACTGATACTGATACAGATTTGATTGACCATTCTAAAATTTTTGATTCAGTATCAGCCATTGAACCCATTGGTCTAAGGGTTGTTTTGAATGGACATGATTGCCGTGATGAAATTTTGAATGATAATAGCCTTGAACTGACCTTTGATTCTGTTGATGATGCATATATCAATATTGATTTTGAGGTGGAAACTGTGCAATCTGATAACTCTATAGAGTTAGGACTGAACTTTGATCTGACACAGTTCTCTGAGAACTTTGAATGTGATTGTGAATCTGGTTCTTGCCCGATTTGTATTGAAATTGATTATGTGTTACAGACAGATTCTAAGCGTATAACAGATGCTATTAATTGTGAGTTTAATGACCATGCTGCAGAATTAAATGAGAATACAGGTGCTGACATTAAGGAAATCATGATTAATGAAGGAGAGTGTACTGCTACTTCTTTGACTGAGCAGAAGATCTCCATTCCGGTGTCACACACTGAACAACTGCCAGTGGAAGGAAAGCTACTGATGGAACAGTTTGCTGGGAGAAGAAAGAAGAAACATCTCGTTTTGGATGATATGGCAGTACTGATGAAGTTGTTCCTCCTCAAAACTTGTTTGCTGAATCCTGTGGTGGAAAACATCTCCCTGAAGGTCCAAAATTGGCAACTGCCACCATGATCAGGGGAGTTTTCCTTTTCTCTTCTCCTCCCTTTCCTACTTTTATTGCACTTGTCCATGATGTGTTGATTGTTCTGATTTCTGATCTTATGCTTATGACACATTGAGGACACTGTGTAGTTTAAGTGTGGTCTATTGGGGAAGATTCTGATTTTTCTTTGTTAGTTTTTATTTTCCGTGTTAAAATTTATTTTTTTCTTTTCTAGGTAGTTTTTATCGTGTCTTGTATACAGTTTTGCATTTTTCTCTTCAATTCTAGACTTTGTTTGGGTTATAGACTTATCATTTCCTTGACTTGATTGATACTTATTTGTTTGAAATCCTTGCTTTTCTTTGCTTGGGAAGATGGTTATGATTTTTGAGAGTTGAATTGATTGTGGCAGAATTACCCTGTGTGAGAATTTGAGCCACTTTATGTTCTTTCTTGTGTGTGATATGTCTCTTGATTGCCTGCACATATGCCTTGGCTTGACTCTTTTTGATGATTCTTGATTGATACGCATGTTTGAAAGTGATAAAGGCATTTTGTTGTTGAGCCTCTAGAGCCAAATGAGCCTACCCTATTTTGATCCACTGATAACCCTTTTGAGCCCATACTTTCCTCATTTCTTTGTTTTGAAGCTCACACACCAGCCCTAAGTGAAAAACCATTATTACCTTAGCCTTAAGGAATTATGGAGCTTTGAAATTGTTTTGGGAATAAGTGTGGTCTCCTGGGAGTTTCAGATGAATTGGCTAGTGAGTCCTCTTCTTATCGTGTTTTTGTAAATATGTGGTGTATCTTGTCTCTTGAAATTGTATGCTGAATAGAGTAAAGAAAAGAGACAGGATGAAAAAAAAAAAGAGCAGAAAAACAGTAAAAAAAATGAAAAAAAAAATTTGTGAATAATGAAGTCAAAAGATGATGGAATTAGAGGTTGTGGGTGTGTTTGAATGTGTTTACACTTGTTCCCCATTGCTCCTCTGTTCCTTATGGTTTGTAGCTTCTTATCCAGATATATCCTCCCTTGTCCTTGGCCCCATTACAACCATGAAAAGACCTTTTGATTTGAACATGTGTATGTGCTTGAGTGTTGATATTAGGGGCTTGCCAAGTCTATTTGTGTTTGCTTTCTTGAGTGCATTGAGTGACATTGATTTACCTTAAACACTTGACAGAAACACTGATTGTGTGCATCTGTGAGGCTCTGTTACCTTTGATTCATCTCTTGAACTGATTGACTGTTTTCCTTGTACTGAACTGTTTGGACGATTATTTGAGTATCTGCTTTCATTGACTCTGTGTGGGATTCTGCCTATACCTTTTACTGTCCAGATTTTGTGAGAATTGTGCAACTGTGTTCCTGTTTTGGAGTCTTTGTTGTCTGTCTGTCGAGTCTGTGTCACCTTCCTCATGTTTGAGTAGTTCCCTGGTTTTCGTCTTCGTTTTGCTCAGGAGTGCAAAAGACTAAGTGTGGTCTATTTTGATGAGTCGTTATTTCTTGAATTATATTTAGTTTATTGCACTTAAATAAACCAAGGAATTATGTTTAATTGTCTATTATTTCCCCGTTTTCTGAATTCTGCTTAATTTGGTCGGAAATTCGTAATTGTGCTAATTTGGGTTTTCTGAGCTGATTAAGTGCATTTCTGGTTGCAGGAAAGTTGTGGAAACATCATCTGGAGCATTGGGATATGGCGTGATACACTCAAAGGCTCAACATTTAGTCATTTAGATTCTAATTAAAATTGTAATTTCGTTTTCTAGAAGCCCTTAATTAGAATTAGGTGTTTTGGACCCTTTTAGGGGCAATTTTGTAAAAAGACCCATTTGTAGGACATGTGCCTTTTTTATTAGGGTTTTTAATTGATTGTGGACCCCATTTGGAGGAGAAACTCTCGGCATTTTAGAGAGCCTTAGCCAACCACACAAAAAGACTCTTACACACTTCATTTTTTTGACGTTTTTGAGCTTTTCTCTCTTAGGGTTTCTTGTATGAACACTCTTATGGAGAGCTTGACTTGGGTGTCTCGTTTTTGGCCATTTCAATGAGCAAGATGCAGATTTTCTTCTTCTCTTAATTTACTCTTGGTTGTCTTAGCTTATTGGTGGTGAAAAACTATTCATTTCCACTTCCATTTGTTTGTTCTTGATGCTTGAAGTTTGAGTTTTGGAGCTTGTCTTTGCATTTCCATGGTGGATGTTGGGTTTGAGTAACTTTATATTTCGTTTTCCTCTCCCTTTGCTGCTGTTCCTCTCGGTTTTTATCTCATTCTATATGGTTGGATGATAAAAATGAAGTTCTATGTAGTTTTAGGTTGAAGAGAGCTTAAGATGATGTGTGGGTGTTGTGGGTTTAACTTTTTTCTTGCATTTTTCGGTTTTGATGCTTGAGACAAGGTTGGGATCAGATCTTGGTGATGTTATGGAGGCTGGACAGAACTGGAATTAATGGTCTAAGTATTATTTTCGTTTTTGCAAAGAAACTTGAAGAAATGGTAGTGTTAAAGATGGGTTGATGAGTAGAAGTTTGGGTTTATTGTTCTTGTGTTCATTTGAAACTTTAACTTTGGTTTCTTGAAGTTGTTCTCTGTATGGAAGAGTGGAAGAAAGCTTTTGGATGCATAAGTCTTGAAGAAAAACCGTTTGGAGTTTGTAGGAGAGAGGAAATTGCTTCATTTAATTTTTACCACTTTTGGACCAACACAAAAGATGCTTGTTTTGACCCAAGGAATGTTTCCACTTTGAGATTTGGCCTTTGCTTGTTCCAGCCGTGAATTGCAATGAGAAATGGAGGTTTTTAGAGTTTGTTTTCATTTGATTTAGCTTACTTGGCACATTGGTAGGAGCACCCATGGTATCTTCCATTTGCACATTGGTCTTTGAAGCATTCTTTGGCATTTCCACTTGGTGGTTCACGTAAATTGTGTGCTTTGGTGTATAAAATCATTTCTTTGCTGCATGGAAGGAGAGAGGGGACGGTCTTGGAGAGTGTGGAAGGCACATGCTTAATTTCTTGAAAAATGGTGCACATGGGAGAAGAAGTCAACACATTTTGTGGCTTATTTAAGGTGAAATTGAAGTTTGACTTGGGTGCATGATGACTCACAGCCATGTGTTCTTTCTTTGGCCAATTGGACTTTTAAATTCATTTGTTAATTGCCATTATGACAAGTAATTTGCTAGGATTAAATTAGGCTTGTTGATTTCTTTGGTTTTTAATTAATTTAATTAATAGGTTGAGTTTATGTGTTTGAGTTAGTGTTGCATTTAATTATTTTTAACTGTGTTTGTTAATCAGTTTGTAACAGTGTTTGATGTTTGAATGTTATCTAAGGCTTTTAATAGTCCTAGTTTAATAACCATGCTAGCTTAAATTAGTTTGTTTGCATCTGTGTCTTTATTAAGTTCTTTAATTTTTGGAAAACCTTTTCAAACTCCCCCCCTAATGTGTTCGACCTATTACCTGAACCACAATTGGTCCTTGAGAGACGACCTAGGAGTCACTGCCTAGTCTATACTGCATTCTTTTATGCACAATTTTTGTGGGAGGTGCGACCCTCTTATCACATACCGCTCCATCCTTTCTTGCATCGTACAAACTTCATCAAGTTCATCAGATTGAAAACATGCTTTATCATCATTTGGATATGTCATGGCTTTGAATACGTCAAAGGTGACTTCTTCATCATGAACTCTCAATTTAAGCTTACCATTCTCTACATCAATTAAAACTCTAGCAGTCTTCATAAAAGGTCTCCCAAGAATGAGAGGTACATCACTATTCCCTTCCATCTCCATTACAATAAAATCTACTGGGAATACAAACTTGTCAACCTTCACTAAAACGTCTTCAACCACTCCATATGGATATTTAAGAGACCTATCTACCAGTTGAAGAGCCATTCTGGTAGGTTTGATTTCCAAACCCTCAATTGTTTTACACATGGATAGCAGCATTAAATTAATGCTAGCTCCCAAATCAATCAATGCTCTTCCAACTTCCAAGTCCCCTATGGTGCACGGAATAGTGAAGCTTCCTGGATCTTTAAGCTTAGGAGGTAATTTCTATATGATTGCACTGCAGTTACCCTGTACCTTGATAGTTTCCTTCTCAATGTACTTGTTTTTCTTTGTAAGGAGTTCCTTCAAAAATTTTGCATATGATGGCATCTGTTGCAATGCTTTAGAGAATGGTATAGTAATCTCCAGCTTCTTAAACAACTCCATGAATCTTTCCAATTGTTTTTCTTTCTCCTTCCTTGAGTAGTTCTTTGGATAAGGAAGTGGTTTTTCAAACTCTCTTTCTTTTTGTCTCTCATCTCTCTCTTCTCTCTCTTTTTTTTCTTTCTTTTCATCTTCTTCTTCTTTCTTTTTCTCTCTCTCAACTCTTTCTTTCCACTCACATGTTTCTTTTTCACTCTCATTTTCTTTCTCCTCTCTTTCTATTTTTCTCTCCTCTAACACCTTACCACTTCTGGTCACAATAATCTTACACTCCTTTCTGAGATTACCATTTTTCATGTCAACTATTCGCTCAATATGGATCTTCTTATTTTTAAATGCAACTTCCACATTCTTACAATAAGATGCATTCGTCTTCAAGAATTGTTGGAAAGTCTCATCAAGTTTTGTTGTCTTCCCAGATAGAGTAGGTTGCATTTTCCATTTTTGCTGCTGCCATTGAACCATTGAAACATTTTGTATTTCTTGTGGTAATTGAGAAAGTTTCATAATTACTTCTTCCAACTGTTGAGAAATAATTTTATTTTGAATAAGCAGGGCATCATTTGATTGTAGCAATTCCTTCTAACTAGGAGCTCTTCTTTCACTGTTCAGCTCATTATCATTAGTAGCCATGTTTTCAATTATTTCCGTGGCTTCCTCTGGAGTCTTCCATTTGATATTGCCTCCAGTTGAGGCATCAAGCATCATCTTGGTTTGTGAACCAAGACCTCCAAGGAAGGTTAGGACTACTTCTACTTCATCAAATCCATGCGTGGGAGTCTTTCGTAATAGGCTTTTGTATCTATCCCATGCATGACCTAATGGTTCCTCCATGCCTTACCTAAAAGATGAAATCTCTTACTTTCCTTTGTTTACCTTGGATTGTGGGAAGTATTTGTTCAAGAACTTTGTCACCACTGCTTCCCACTCTGTAAAGCTCCCTTCTAGAAAAGAGTTCAACCAAAGCTTAGCGTTGCCTCTTAATGAGAATGGAAACAGGCTAAGTTTGATTGCTTCGTCAGGCACCCCATTTATCTTCACTGTATTGCAAATCTCATTAAAAGTTGTGAGGTGCTCATATGGGCTTTCGTGAGACAACCCATTAAATTGGTTACTCTTAACCAGTTGAATTAATGTCAGTTTCACCTCCATATTAGCTGCATTGACCCTTGGTCTTGCTATGCTATTGAAATGCTGAGGGCCAGCTACATTAGTGTAATCTGCAAGAGTCCGTCTGACATTATTATTCTCCATCTCCTTAGTGCTATGGTAAGAACCTTGTGGTTAAGGTTGTAAGAGATCTTCCGGAGGAGGGAAAAGTTCTCTAGATGTACGGATTCTTCTCCTCCGTGTACTCTCGTCTAAGCCTTCAAGAAGAGGTTCCGAGGTTTTCTTGCTTCTAGTTCGAATTGCTTCCTGCATACACAAGAAAACAAGTCCCTAGAAAAATTTGTTAGCACAAAAAGATAGAGAAGAAGATATAAAATCAGAGATAAGAAGATAAAATAAAAATAGAAAAATAAAAACAGAAAATAAAAACAGAAAATAGAAAAAATAAAAATAGAAAAATAAAATAATAATCGAAAAAATAAAAACAGAAAATAAAATAAAATAAAATAAAAACAGAAAATAAAAACCGAAATTCAAATTTCAAAATTCAAAATTCAAGTCAAAGATAATCAATAATCACACAAATGAAATTAGTTAAACCACGAGTCCCCGTCAACGGCGCCAAAAACTTGATGAATAATTTATGAACACCGAAAAACGGCGCCAAAAACTTGTTTAACCCTCGGTAAGACCAAGTATCGTTCTCCCAAAGGACTCATGGCCTAGTTAGTTATATGATTTCTTGATTAGTTAAGACTTGTGAACAAATTCTTGAGGTTTCAAATGCAAAAGACAATAAGTAAACATGTATGCATGAGTTTTGTTCACTGGAAAAGATGAACACAAACACTTGAACGAATAAGATGGATGAGTATGTTGTTAGGATAATCAATTTCATCTTATCCACTCTCATATACTTTTAGGAATTCATCATTCTTTTCATCAATGTTAATGCCACTCTCTAAATCACCTTGCAAGAAGGCCTATCCTTAATTACGAGTTCATACAATTCCTAGCATCCCTAATAATTAATTCTAAAGCATAGAAGCTTAAAGGCAACCAACCCTCATATTCCTATGTCTAGGCAATATGCTATTGGGAGAATTTTCCCGGATCTAGATTTCCCCGTACGTTCCCAAAACGACAAAACCAGTAATCATGACATCGAATGAGTTAAACAATGCATGCTTTGAGCAAAGAGGAAAACCCTAACTAATGATGAAAGAAAGCATGTATCTCAAATAAGATGTTTCAACACAAATTCCATATATGAGAGTTTCACAAGATTACATTGATTCCCCAACAACAATACAAGGTTTAGTTCACCATATTCATGGTGAAACTAGATGAACAATAATGAAAGAATGAAAGATAGAACCCTAGAAAGATGAGTAGATAGCCTGAGCATCCAAGATCTTCCTCCAAGGGGTGGAAAAGTGAGTGTTTGCTTCGTCTCCAGCCAAAGATACTAACCCTAGGAAGTCCTAAAGCTTATATACTATTCGAAATATTACAAAAAATTGGGCTTAAGCCCAAAAGACCACCGCTCAGCGGTAAACTGCCGCTCAGCGTTTCCAGCGCGTAGTCAATTCTCCCCTCAGCTGCACTTTCACCCCTCAGCGGAGCCAACAGGTGTTCCTGAGTGCCGCTCAACGGTAAACTCGCGCTGAGCGGTACTTGCAACTTCTCTTCTTTTGCACTTTTTAAGTCCTTTTCTGATCCCATCTCTATCCTTCTTCACTTCTTTCACCAAATTCACCTTAAAACCTGCATAAAACACTGAAATCAAGCATAAACCTGTCCAGCTCTCTTATTTCTAAAAATATGAACCAAAGCATGATTCCAAGCTAGTTTCTAAGTGTTAAAGGTTGCTTTTAGTATCAATTTTAAGCATGAAAATAACAGTTTTTCAACTGTTATCACACCCCACTACAACGGACGTTTAAGTTGCTGACAGGGTAGTTGAAGAGTTAATTGCTTCAGCCTCTTAAACGTCCGTTGGAGGGGTCCCGACGTGTATAATATTATAGACGTCCGCCCCCCCTACAACGGACGTCTACAGTCCCACTTATTTACGGATATGCCACCGGTTAATTATTTATGTTGGTGTTTTTGTGGACGGACGTCTATTGGGTAACGTTAAAGGTCAATTCTACACTAGTGTCAGTGGAAATTATCGCTCAGCGCCACTCGGTCACAACTTTTTCTGCACTCTGGTTGACTTTTCTGCATTCTAGTTGATTGGTTGACTTTTTTGGTTGACTGGTTGACTTTTCTGGTTTCTGGTTGACTTTTCTGCATTCCAATCATGTGGTACTTCAACTCTTCTTTCAAACCATTCAATTAGCCTACAAAATCAAGGGAATCTAGCACAAAACCATTAAATTCACCTTCAAATCTCTTATTCACAAAACTAAAACAAAAACACGAGTTCAAGCAAGCTTCTAAGTCAAAAAGAGTTGATTGATTATCAAAATTAAATATAAAAATAACGGTTTTTCAACCGTTATTAGTAACATTAACATTTTTCCTACTTTTATCTTTTAAAACGTCGACGGTCTTAAGAATCGACGTAAAAAAACTTCAAGGATTTAAAAAAGAACCATAATAACATTAAACAAAGAAGGGTTAAATATGTTTTTAGTCCCTAAACTATCAAGGCGAATTTGTTTTTAGTCCCTCTTTCAAAGTAAGGTACATTTTAGTCCTTCTATTTAAAAAAGCCGTTAATTTGTTATCCTCCCGGAAGGACCAAAAATTAAGGTTTTTTTGAAGGAGGAGGACTAAAATGTACCTTACTTTAAAAGAGGGACTAAAAACAAATTCGCTTGATAGTTTAGGGACTAAAAACATATTTAACCCAAGAAAGAAAAATATGAAAATATAACCACGAAAGCTATATATTAAAATTTCAAATAGAGTTCAAACATACAAAAATATACAAAAATATATTAAAATATTACATTAATTTCATAAAAATAAACTAAAATGGACTCTTCTTCCTAATCTGAGGCAGATGTCTCCATAGACTCATCTTCTATTGTGTCGTCTTCATCATCAGATTCACTTGCTGAGGCAGTTATGAGGGCATTGTCTTCATCTGATTTCTTGTGAATCATGATCAGAGATTTTTCAAATTTTGAATTTCTTGTTGAAAGCCTTCGAAATTGATCCACATCAAATCTTTCAAACTCAGTCTGTGGAGTGAAGGTAGAAGGAGTTTCGTCAACATCCTTGAACACCCAGCCATCTTTTGTTTTCTTTAGACCATTATGTCTTAGTGCCTCTTTTCCTATTTCATTTGATTCGGTGCACCGAATTTTTTTTCACCAGTAAGATCAACTTGATGATGCTTCAATACACGACTGATAAAAACACCATATGCAATTTCAAACATGTGCTCACTCATAACAGCAACCCAGTTGGTTGGTATCCGAGTTTTTATGGCATGAACCAAAAATAAATCTACAGTTTTTAGACGATCACGTAAACATCTTCCAGGTAGTATTACCCAAGAAGTACAAAAACACACATTTTTTCTTCCATTTTCAAACCATCAAGTAGATACGGCTTGTATACCCTTAGCCTTGTTGGACTTCTCAAATATTCCTTATAAATTTTCTTCTTGTTGGTCCATTGGTTGAGTTCAAAATTTCTTTCATGAGACATGAAGCCTTCTGCTTTGAGACCAGTAAAAGATACCCATATCTCCTCATCAATTTTAATATAGTAATGTTTAAACACAAAATTCCATATATGAGAGCTTCAAAAGATTATATTGATTCCCCAACAACAAGAAGAGTTTAGTTCACCATATTCATGATGAAACTAAATGAACAATAATGAAAGAGTGAAAGATAGAACCTTCGAAAGTTGAGTAGGTAGCCTTAGCATCCAAGATCTTCCTCCAAGGGGTGGAAAGGTGTGTGTTTGCTTCGTACTCTTCCAAAGATACAAACCCTAGGAAGTCCTAAAGCTTATATATTATTCTAAATATTACAGAAAAGTGGGCCTAAGCCCAAAATAATGGCGCTCAGCGGTAAACTACCGCTCAACGGTAAGTGCGTGTGTTGAATTCTTCCCCTCAACTGCACTTTCACCCCTCAGCGGAGCCAACGAATGTTCATTAGTGCCGCTCAGAGGTAAAATGGCGCTGAGCGATACTTGCGGCTTCTCTTCTTTTGCACTTTTTGAGTTCTTTTCTGATTCCATCTTTATCCTTCTTCACATCTTTCATCAAATTCACCTTAAAACCTGCATAAAACACTGAAATAAAGCATAAACCTGTCCAACTCGCTTATTTCCAAAAATATAAACAAAAGCATGATTCCAAGCTAGTTTATAAGTGTTAAAGGTTGGTTTTAGTATCAATTTTAAGCATGAAAATAACAGTTTTTCAACTATTATCAATCACCTCCACAATATTATTTGTAATAGGCGTCATCAATAGCTTTCCTAGGCCTCTCAAATGGTGGTGTAGAGATATTCACCCCAACTAGTTCACATAAGTGTGTAATCAAAGAGGGATGCCCCAAAGGTGCTTTGTTGTTCATAGTGTTGGCACACACCTGTATCTCATTAGCTATGACCTGGCCAATGTTAATGCTCATCCATCTGAGCACACAATACAAGAGAAGTGCCCTGTTGACAGTTATGTCTGAGACATGTGAGCATGGCTGAATGTTGGCATGAGAAAATGCCATCCAATACTTTGCTAGAGGAGTCAGATCAACTCTCTTGATGTTCACTACAACACCATTTCTGTTTCTCTAACAGTGTCCACCTGGCATACATAGCACACTTTCCACATCCCCAAAGTCTGCTCCTTCTTTCATATTGAGAGCAAACTAACATTGCTCACTAGCCCATTCAGTATTTAAAAATCTATTAATGGAATCAGGGTCATACCGAATGGCGTGTCCTCTAACATAGCTCAGATAATCTTCAGCAAGATGATCACCCAACCTTCTTGCATTGGTGTAAAATTCTTTCACCACTGTTATGTTACCCGGTGTAAGGTAAGTGGCTAGTCTCCCCCAGTTCCTGTTCTCCAATTGCTCCCCAAACTGTGGAGCAAAATCAGGTATCAATCCAGCCTTCCTTTCCATTAAAAGCCTTCTATCTTGGACAACTTTGAAGTGGCGCCCATGCTTGCGAGAAATGAACTTATTGGCATAGGAGCGTTCTGGTTCCTTATCCTTCCTCTTGGATCCTACAGTCTTGATCCTCTTGCCCGATGAGGAGGTCATCCCTACATCAAACACAATTCACAAAACCACAAGAAACCTCATTAAGCATTAGTAAACCACAAACAATAACCTAACATCATTCCTAATCACCGTGAGGGAAATCAAAACCCCTCAGCGCAACCTGTGCATCAAACCAGCAAGCCAAAGAGCATAAAAAACCACTTTGCCAGAATCACGCTCAGGGGTAATTTCCGCTGAGCGGCGACTCTGCACATTTTTCAAAGTCATGCACAAATGCTCCTAATCTTCACCCATATGCATTCTTCCTAGTTCCAGACACAAATCAAGTAGTTTAATCAGTTTAAACAACAATTAATTCATCTAATCATGCATAAAAATCAAAATCCCTCAAGAATCATGCTTAGACAACCATGTTCATACAAATTCATGCTTTCAAAAACCTAGAATGGAAAATGCTTGTACTTACTTGGGTGAAGATGCTAAATGAGTGAAAAATGCTCTAGGAATGTGAAGAAATCAACCCCCAATAGCAATGCTCTCACTAAACCCCAAACTTGAATGAAAACTTGGTGAAAAGTGAGTGGAACGGAGGTTTTGTGAAGGGGGAAGAAGGAAAAAATGAGAAGAACTCTTTGGAGAATGCTTGAGAATGTGTGGGAAGAGGGAGATCTGAAAATATGAGCAAAGCACCCTAGGGTATAAAAATACCCAAATAGGCCTAATCCCGCTGAGCCCAAATGAGCCAAACCAGTCCACCCAACTCTGCAGTGTTGGCGCTCAGCGGAAATTTCCGCTGAGCGGCATTTGCGGCACCTATTATCCTTCTTCCTAGCATGCCCTAGGTGTCTTATACTCATGCCTCTCACTCACCTCATGCACTTATGTTCTCACATCACTCATATATTCCATCCTTATCATACATCTAAAGAAGAATCAAAACAAACAAAAAAAAATAAAGTAAATCAACTGGGTTGCCTCCCAGGTAGCGCTTGTTTAACGTCATGAGTCTGACCCAAAATCCTCCAGCACCCTTCAGTAAGTGCTAATCTTTCTTACCAACACCCATCAGTAGGTGTAAACAAACCTAGTATCCTTCAGTAGATACTCAGCCACCTAGCATCCATTAGTAGATGCTATACCATAAAAGCTCAAACAACATAAATCAATGTCCCACAGTTAATAAAATTACATAACCAAAATCAAAGAATTTAATGTTCTCAAATCACTGGGGTGCCTCCTAGTAAGCGCTTTTTTAACATCATTAGCTTGACCCAATAAGCTCAAGTTCCATCTTCACTGTTGGTGTTCCTCTTTCTTTCATCACACCAACTCATCAACTGTTTCCGATCCATCTTTTTCAATCTCCTTAAATATGGAGCTTCAATCTCTATCACTACATTCTCTTTATATTCTTTCACAACCCATATAACTTGTTCTTGAATCTTAATGGTGTACCAAGTTTGAGTTGTGCCTGTATCAAGTCATCATGAACCTTCCTTACTTTGCCATCCTTTTCTTCTTCCTTAACTTGTGTAAAGAAACAATCCTTACCTTTGAAGACCGGCTTTGCAGCTTCTGAACTAGTCAAGGCTGCATCCTTACATGTAACTTTATGACTAACTTCCTTCTCTTGAATATGTTGCTCCCCTTTAAAGACATTAAAGATCAACTTTTCTCCTCGGTCTGTAAGCGTTATCATCCCATCATCCACATTGATTATTACCTTTACCGTTTTCATAAACGGTCTTCCAAGAATGATTGGGACCTTCTCATCCTCCTTCATCTCCATCACCCCAAAATCTACAAGGAATTTTAGTTTGTTTATGCAAACCACCACATCTTCCACCACACCATAGGGTTTCTTTGAAGATCCATCCGCCATTAGCAAAGTCACCTTTGTTGGCTTGACTTCAAGATAACTGATGCTTGATTTTAGTGTTTTATGCAGGTTTTAAGGTGAATTTGGTGAAATAAGTGAAGAAGGATAGATATGGAATCAAAAAAGAATTCAAAAAGTGCAAAAGGAGAAGTCGCAACTACCGCTCAGCGGCAGTTTACCGCTGAGCGACACTCAGGAACTCACGTTGGATCCGCTGAGGGGTGAAAAGGCCGCTGAGGGGGAAGAATCAATTCACGCACTTACCGCTGAGCGGTAGTTTACCACTGAGCGACACTATTTTGGGCTTGGGCCTAATTTTCTGTATATTTTAGAATAGTATATAAGCTTTAGGTGTTCCTAGGGTTTGTATCTTTGGCTGGAAGGAAGCAGAAACACACTTTTCACCCCTTGGGGGTAGATTGGGAGATGGTGACGACTCTCCTCTTCTCTTTCTAGGGTTTTTCTATCTCTTTCATTCTTTCATTATTGTTCATCTAGTTTCACCATGAATATGGTGAACTAAACCTTGTATTGTTGTTGGGGAATCAATGTAATCTTGTGAAACTCTCATATACGGAATTTGTGTTTTAACAACTTATTTTAAGATACATGCTTTCTTTCATCATTAGTTAGGGTTTTTCCTCTTTGCTTAAAGCTTGCATTGTTTAACTCATTCAATGCTATGATTATTGATTTTGTCGATATGGGAACGTGCGGGGAATTCTAGATCCGGGGAAATTCTCCCAATAGCATATTACCTAGACATAGGAATATGAGGGTTGGTTGCCGTTAAGCTTCTGCACTTCAGAATTAATTATTAGGGATGCTAGGAATTGTATGAACTCGTAATTAAGGATAGGCCTTCTTGTAAGGTGATTTAGAGAGTGACATTAGCAATTGATGAAAAGAATGATGAATTCCTAAAAGTATATGAGAGTGGATAAGATGAAATTGATAACCCCAACAACATACTCATCCATCTAATTCATTAAAGTGTTTGTATTCCTCTTTTCCATTGATCAACTTCATGCATACATGTTTAGTTACTATCTTTTGCATTTAAACCTACAATGAATTGTTCATAAGTCTTAAATAATCAACAAATCATATAACTAACTAGGTCGTGAGTCCTTTGGGAGAACGATACTTGGTCTTACCGAGTTTTATTACTTGATACGATTCGGTCATACTTGCCGAGGGTTAAACAAGTTTGTGGCATCGTTTTTCGGTGTTTATAAATTTGTCATCAAGTTTTTAGCACCGTTGCCGGAGACTCGTGCTTTAAGTAGTTGATTTATGTGATTATTGATTATCTTTGACTTGTTTTTGAATTTTGAAATTTGAATTTCTGTTTTTTATTTTTTCTGTTTTTATTTGATTTGATTTTATTTTATTTTATTTTATTTTATTTTATATTATTTTATTTTATTTTATTTTATTTTATTTTATTTTATTTTATTTTATTTTATTTTATTTTATTTTATTTTATTTTATTTTATTTTATTTTATTTTATTTTATTTTATTTTATTTTCTATTTTGATTTTTTCGGTTATTATTTTATTTTACTTTTCTGTTTTTATTTTTATTTTTTTCTGTTTTCTATTTTTATTTTCTGTTTTTATTTTTCCTGTTTTTATTTTTCCTGTTTTTATTTTATCTTCTTATCTCTTATTTTATATCTTCTTCTCTATCTTTTTGTTCTAACAAATTTTTCTAGGGATTTGTTTTCTTGTGTATGCAGGAAGCAATTCGAACTAGAAGCAAGAAAACCTCAGAACCTTTTCTTGAAGGCTTAGACGAGAGTAGACGGAGGAGAAGAATCCGTACATCTAGAGAACTTTTCCCTCCTCTGAAAGATCTCTTACAACCATCACCACAAGGTTCTTACCATAGCACTGAGGAGATGGAGAATAATAATGCCAGAAGAACTCTTGCAGATTACACTAATGTAGTTCGACCTCAGCATTTTAATAGCATAGCAAGACCGAGGGTCAATGCAGCCAATATGGAGGTGAAACCGGCATTAATCCAACTGGTTAAGAGTAACCAATTTAATGGGTTGTCTCACGAAAGCCCATATGAGCACCTCACAACTTTTAATGAGATTTGCAATACAATGAAGATAAATGGGGTGCCTGACGAAGCAATCAAACTTAGCCTGTTTCCATTCTCATTAGGAGGCAACGCTAAGCTTTGGTTGAACTCCTTTCCAAAAGGGAGCTTTACAGAGTGAGAAGCTGTGGTGACAAAGTTCTTGAACAAATACTTCCCACAATCCAAGGTAAACAAAAGAAAGCAAGAGATCTCATCTTTCAGGCAAGGCATGGTGGAATCACTAGGTCATGCATGGGACAGATATAAAAGCCTATTAAGAAAGACTCCCACACATGGATTTGACGAAGTGGAAGTAGTCCTAATCTTCCTTGGACGTCTTGGTTCACAAACCAAGATGATGCTTGACGCCTTAGCTGGAGGAAATATCAAATGGAAAACTCTAGAGGAAGCTACATAAATAATTGAAAACATGGCTACTAATGATAATGAGCTGAACAGTGAAAGAGGAGCTCTTATTCAACAAAAAGGAGTTCTACAGTTGCAAACCAATGATGCCTTGCTAGCACAGAACAAGATACTAACTCAACAATTGGAGACTCTCACAAAAACGCTTGCACAACTGCCAAAAGAGTTAAAGACTGTTGCACAAGTTCAATCACAGTTGTGTGAATTATGTGGGGGTGACCATATCAATGGTCAATGCGCCTTTCCAGCAGAAGCTTTAGAGGATGTTAACTTCATGGCCAATCAATATCCATACCGTTAGGGGAATTTCAATCAAGGGTGGAAACCACACCCAAGCATTGGTCAAGGACAAAGTGGGCAAGCTGGACCAACTGGGCAATTTGACAAGCAACAACAACAACCAACCTTATGGCAAAAAATTTCTGTACTTAATGAAAGATCAATAAGGATGGAAGAAACTCTTTAGCAATTCATACAGAAAACTGAATCTTTTCAAAAGAGCACTAAAGCTGCTATTAAGAACTTGGAGATTCAAATGGGTCAGATTACTAAGCAGTTGGAAGAAAGGTTTGACAAAAATTTTGGGGCTAATACTGAGGTTAACCCCATGGAAGAGTGTAAAGTGCTAGTGAATGTAAATGTTGAAAAAGTTGAGTTGGAAAAAGAAGAGAGAAAAGAGAGAGAAGAGAAAGAAGAAGAGAAAATTTGTGTGAAGATTGAGAAAGTGAGTAAAAAAATAAAAGAAAAAAAGAAAGTGAGAGAAAAGAGAAAGAGGACGAGAGGAAGAGAGAGAGAATCATATGAAAAACCCTTTTGTCATCCAAAGAAGTATCATAGGAAGGAAAAGAAATTTAAGTGCTTAATGGAAATCTTCAAGAAATTGGAGATTAAAGTTCCTATGATTGAGACACTGCAACAGGTTCCTGGTTTTATTAAATTTATGAAGAAGTTCAGTAGAAAGAAGAAAAAGAAGATGGAACATCAGCTTTATTGGGTCAAGCTAGTGACGTTAAAAGAGCGCTTGTTGGGAGGCAACCTAGTGATTTAAGAACTTTTAATTTTTGGTTTGGTGATGTAATTTTGAACTTTTGGGTATTTTTGTTTTTGTTATAAGTTTGTTACAGGGTTTACATCTACTGATGGATGTTAGGCGGAAGAGTATCTACTGAAGGATAATATGTTTGTATACACCTACTGATGGGTGTTGGTAAGAAAGTTTTGCATCTACTGAAGGGTGCTGGAGGATTTTGGGTCAGGCTCGTGACGTTAAACAAGCGCTACCTGGGAGGCAACCCAGTTGATTGATTTTATTTATATTGTTTGTTTTGATTCTACTTTAGTTGCATGATAGGGATTGAATGTTTGAGTGATCTGAGAACTTAATTGCAGGGAACAAGTGAGGAGCATGAGTAAAAGGCACCTAGCGTAAGCTAGGAAGAAGAAAAGCACAACACAAAAGTGCCGCTGAGCGGTGGTATCGTAAACTGGGCTTAGGTTGCCCCTTAGCGGAACTGATGACAAATTTATGAACACCGAAAAACGGCGCCACAAACTTGTTTAACAATCGGCAAGTGTGACCGAATCGTATCAAGTAATAAAACTAGGTAAGAACAAGTATCGTTTTCCCAAAGGACTCACGACCTAGTTAGCTATATGATTTGTTGATTATTTAAGACTTGTTAACAATTGATTGTAGGGTTTAAATGCAAAAGACAATAATTAAACATGTATGCATGAATTTGATCAATGGAAAAGAGGAATACAAACACTTTAATGAATTAGATGGATGAGTATGTTGTTGGGATTATCAATTTCATATTATCCACTCTCATACTTTTAGGAATTCATCATTCTTTTCATCAATTGCTAATGCCACTCTCTAAATCACCTTTCAAGAAGGCCTATCCTTAATTACGAGGTCATACAATTCCTAGCATTCCTAATAATTAATTCTGAAGTGCAGAAGCTTAATGGCAACCAACCCTCATATTCCTATGTCTAGGCAATATGCTATTGGGAGAATTTCCCCGGATCTAGATTTCCCCGGATCTAGATTTCCCCGTACGTTCCCATATCAACAAAATCAATAATCATGGCATTGAATGAGTTAAACAAAGCAAGCTTTAAGCAAAGAGGAAAAACCCTAACTAATGATGAAAGAAATAATGTATCTTAAAATAAGATGTTAACACAAATTCCATATATGAGAGTTTCACAAGACTACATTAATGGAGGATAGGTTGCAGTCTATCCATAGAGGGTAGGTGGCCAAAGTAGAGAAGATCATTGGGATGTATGATACAACCCCAGGACATCGGTGGACCATGGATGAATTCAACAATGTGGTGGCATGGCTAGAGGATCAAGCACAGGCCAGTGGAGCTGGAGTAGCTGAAGCTCTAACTATGGATGATGATGAGGATGATGAGGATGACTTTGAAGATGCTGAAGAAGAAGGAGAGGAGGAAGATTCGGATGATAGCATGGGTTGATGAGGAGTTGAGATAACATCTACTGATGTATGCTATCACCTCTAGAGAAGGATTTTTTCTATCTTTTGTTTTGTACTGTTGAACTTATTTACTTCTATTCTTAGAATAGGTTGTGATGTAGTCAGTGTGAAACTTTATCTCCTATGATGGTTTGCTTGTGATTTATGCTTGATGATGCTTGGATATTGATTGATGTTGAGATTCTGCACTATATGCTGATATACAGGTGGTTGTTCACAAGCTATGTGAACAGATGCATGATGTTGTGATTGTGATTATGATGCTCAACAGGATGTGTATGTGGAATGTTGAATGAGCCTATATGTGAGTGATGAGTCAATATTTTCTTGACTTCACTTAGTTTATTGTGCTAGAATTAATCAGGGAATTGTGCTTAAATGTCCGGTATTTTTCTGTTTTTGCTAACTGTGTTTAATTTGACCAGAAGTTCTTATTTTAATTAATTTGAATTATCTGAGCTAATTATTTTCATCATTGATTGCATGAAAAATTTTGGAGATACATTTTGGAACATCAGGAAGAATGCAAATAAATTCAAGACCCTCCACATAGACATTTTAGAATTAATTAAATTGTAATTTAGTAGTGTAGAATGTTTTTGGATTAACTTTTGTAGATTGAGCCAATTTTTGGCAAAATGAACTAGGCCCAAAAATGGGGGTGGATGACTTGGCACCTTAGGGTTTTTTGTGTGGACCCCACCCTCATAAAAGAGAGACACACGGCCTTGGAGAAAGGGAGTCGCCACTCTCTCGGAATTTTCTTTTAGGCTTTTGCTTTGAACGCTGTTACAATTTGTAAAATTGAAGAAGCACACTCTGGCCTTTTAATTTTGTTTATTTTTTATGCACTTTGATTGAAGCCTTTCATTGCTTCTTGGCTGGAACGAAAAAGGATGCTCGTTTTCAATTGGAAGTAACGTTTTCTCTCTTCTCATTGAATGCAAAAGTATCATGATTGATGCTTGGAGATTTCTTTCATTAAAGAATGAAGAGTGGTCACGTCAACTCTAGCATTTGAAGAGCACCTTGCATTTTTTTTTTATTTACTATTAGGGTGGTTGATTTCCTTTGAAACGCTACACCGAATTGCTTTGAGAATGAAGAGGTGGTTAGGTGGGAGTTAGTGGGAAGTCAAGTCCAGCAGGTGGGACCTTTCTCATGCATTTCCTTTTCTTTTAATTCATTTGCTTTGGAGAAGAATGAATCATGGATCCCATTGTTGAAGGGTATGCACGTTGCTTGTAGACGGAGACACAGATGACATATTTATGAACACCGAAAAACAGCGCCACAAACTTGTTTAACAATCGGCAAGTGTGACCAAATCGCATCAAGTAATAAAACTAGGTAAGACAAAGTATCGTTTTTCCAAAAGACTCACGGCCTAGTTAGCTATATGATTTGTTGATTATTTAAGACTTGTTAACAATTGACTGTAGGGTTTAAATGCAAAAGAGGAATACAAACACTTTAATCAATTAGATGGATGAGCATGTTGTTGGGATTATCAATTTCATTTTATCCACTCTCATATACTTTAGGAATTCATCATTCTTTTCATCAATTGCTAATGCCACTCTTTAAATCACCTTGCAAGAATGCATATCCTTAATTACGAGTTCATACAATTCCTAGCATTCCTAATAATTAATTCTGAAGTGCAGAAGCTTAATGGTAACCAACCCCATATTCCTATGTCTAGGCAATATGCTATTGGAAGAATTTCCCCGGATCTAGATTTCCCCGTACGTTCCCATATCGACAAAATCAATAATCACGGCATTGAATGAGTTCAACAAAGAAAGCATTAAGCAAAGAGAAAAAACCCTAACTAATGATGAAAGAAAGCATATATCTTAAAATAAGATGTTAAAACACAAGTTCCATATATGAGAGTTTCACAAGACTACATTGATTCCCCAACAACAATACAAGGTTTAGTTCACCATATTCATGGTGAAACTAGGTGAACAATAATGAAAGAATGGAAGAGATAAAACCCTAGAAAGAGAAGACGAGAGTCGTCACCATTGATGACAAATTTTTGAACACCGAAAAACGGCGCCAAAAACTTGTTTAACAATCGGCAAGTGTGACCGAATCGTATCAAGTAATAAAACTAGTTAAGACCAAGTATAGTTTTCCCAAAGGACTCACGACCTAGTTAGCTATATGATTTGTTTATTATTTGAGACTTGTGAACAATTGATTTTAGGTTTTAAAATCAAAAGACAGTAATTAAACATGTATCCATGAAGTTGATCAACGGAAAAGATGAATACAAACACTTTAATGAATTAGATGGATGAGTATGTTGTTGGGGTTATCAATTTCATCTTATCCACTCTCATATACTTTTAGGAATTCATCATTCTTTTCATCAATGCTAATGCCACTCTCTAAATCACCTTGCAAGAAGGCCTATCCTTAATTACGAGTTCATACAATTCCTAGCATTTCTAGTAATTAATTCTGAAGTGTAGAAGCTTAAAGGCAACCAATATGCTATTGGGAGAAATTCCCCGGATCTAAATTTCCCCGTACGTTCCCATATCGACAAAATCAATAATCATGGCAATGAATTAGTTAAACAATGCAAGCTTTAAGCGAAGAGGAACAACCCTAACTAATGATGAAAGAAAGCATAAATCTTAAAATAAGATGTTAAAACAAATTCCATATATGAGAGTTTCAGAACACTACATTGATTCCCCAACAACAATACAAGGTTTAGTTCACCATATTCATGGTGAAACTAGATGAACAATAATGAAAGAATGAAAGATAAAACCCTAGAAAGGTGAGGAGGTAGCCTGAGCATCCAAGATCTTCCTTCCAGGGGTGGAAAAGTGAGTGTTTGCTTCGTCTCCGCCAAAGATACAAACCCTAGGAACACCTAAAGCTTATATACTATTCGTAAAATTACAAAACATTAGGCCCAAGCCCAAAATAGTTCCGCTCAGCGGTAAGTGCGTGAGTTGATTCTTCCCCCTCAGCGGCATTTTCACCCCTCAGCGGATCCAACGTGAGTTCCTGAGTGCCGCTCAGTGGTAAACTTCCGCTGAGCGGTACTTGCGAGTTCTCCTTTTGCACTTTTTGAGTTCTTTTCTAATTCCATCTCTATCCTTCTTCACTTCTTTCACCAAATTCACCCTAAAACCTGCATAAAACACTGAAATCAAGCATAAACCTGTCCAGCTCTCTTATTTCTAAAAATATGACCAAAAGCATGATTTCAAGCTAGTTTCTAAGTGTTAAAGGTTGCTTTTAGTATCAATTTTAAGCATGAAAATAACAGTTTTTCAATTGTTATCACAACGACGCCAAAAACATGATGACGAATTTATGAACATCGAAAAACGGCGCCAAAAACTTGTTTAACAATCGGCAAGTGTGACCGAATCGTATCAAGTAATAAAACTAGGTAAGAACAAGTATCGTTTTCCCAAAGGACTCACGGCCTAGTTAGCTATATGATTTGTTGATTATTTGAGACTTGTGAACAATTGATTGTAGGTTTTAAATGCAAAAGACAGTAATTAAACATGTATGCATGAATTTGATCAATGAAAAAGAGGAATACAACCACTTTAATGAATAAGATGGATGGGAATGTTGTTGGCGTTATCAATTTCACCTTATCCACTCTCATATACTTTTAGAAATTCATAATTCTTTTCATCTATTGCTAATGCCACTCTCTAAATCACCTTGCAAGAAGGCCTATCCTTAATTACGAGTTCATACAATTCCTAGCATCCCTAATAATTAATTCTGAAGTGTAGAAGCTTAACGACAACCAACCCTCATATTCCTATGTCTATGCAATATGCTATTGGGAGAATTTCCTCGGATCTAGATTTCCCCGTACGTTCCCATATCGACAAAATCAATAATCATGGCATTGAATGAGTTAAACAAAGCAAGCTTTAAGCAAAGAGGAAAAACTCTAACTAATGATGAAAGAAAGCATAGATCTTAAAATAAGATGTTAAAACACAAGTTCCATATATGAGAGTTTCACAAGACTACATTGATTCCCCAATAACAAAACAAGGTTTAGTTAACCATATTCATGGTGAAACTAGATGAACAATAATTAAAGAATGGAAGAGATAAAACCCTAGAAAGAGAAGAGGAGAGCCGTCACCATATCCTAATGTACCCCCAAGGGGTGAAAAGTGTGTTTCTGCTTCCTCCCAGCCAAAGATACAAACCCTAGGAACACCTAAAGCTTATATACTATTCGTAATATTACAGAAAATTAGGCCCAAGCCCAAAATAGTGTCGCTCAGCGGTAAGTGCGTGAGTTGATTCTTCCCCCTCAGCGGCATTTTCACCCCTTAGTGGATCCAACGTGAGTTCCTGAGTGTCGCTCAGAGGTAAACTGCCGTTGAGCAATAGTTGCGATTTCTCCTTTTGCAATTTTTTATGTCTTTTCTGATTCCATCTCTATCCTTCTTCACTTCTTTCACCAAATTCACCTTAAAACCTGCATAAAACACTGAAATCAAGCATAAACCTGTCCAGCTCTCTTATTTCTAAAAATATGACCAAAAGCATGATTTCAAGCTAGTTTCTAAATGTTAAAGGTTGCTTTTAGTATCAATTTTAAGCATGAAAATAATAGTTTTTCAACTATTATCAAACACATTTCATTTTAAAGAGATGAAGGGCTTGTGATGTGAAAGAGAATGAACGGTGTTGAGATTTTGAGAAGCACACCACGTCACAGCATGGAGATTGAGAAGGAAGTGGTGGCACGGTGATGGATTTCTTTACTTTGCTGGAGAGCAGAAGCGGCACACGCTGATGTTGGAGGGAGAAAAGCACTTTCATTTTCTTTTGAGAGACATGTGGACATTCACTTACAGAGGGGATTCAATTCCTTTTAAAAGAAGCTCATTTTATTTATTCAGCAAAGAAGCACACACGGTGATTAATTATTATCTAAAGGGTTTTTGTTTTTACTTCTTTGCGCATTCAGCTTTGCAATTACCGCATCCAATTCTCAGTGCAATTAAATGTTAGCTCAACTTTGCATCTTCATTTAGTTCATACATTTTTGCTTTGAAGTTATATTCCAACAATGTGCATTTCTAATTTAGCAATTTCAGTTCAAGGGAGTCAAGCAAGTTTTCCTTAATTTGGTTGTGATGTTAGTTTAACTTAGTTGGGTAATTTATGTTGGAAAAGAGGTTAGAGTAGCCCTTCATTTTGTTAATCTGTGATTGAAAGTATTGTAATTGAGTTAGTGACCAACCTTTTTTATTTTGTGTTTGCATCCGTGTTTATATTCGTATTTTAATTTAGTTCATTTGCATTCACAAACTCTTCAAACCCCCCTCCCTACTACGTGTTTGGCCTAAGCCTCGAACCGCCTTTGGTCCTTGAGAGACGACCTAGGAGTCACTTCCTAGCACTATACTGCATTTATTTGCACATCAAATTTGATGGGCCGCGATAGCCGCATCAGTGAGGTTTTGAACTCCAGAGTTTTTGTGATTGAATGATATTACATTGAAAGCATGAATGACTTTGCCCAGGTTTCTATGATTGAATCACTTGCTTGTGTGTGTCATATGATCAAGGCCATTTGTTGGTAACCCTTTATTAGCCAAATGCATGATTTTAGCCCAATAAAAGAGAGCA
This sequence comes from Vigna umbellata, assembly GCF_029865625.1. Lineage (NCBI taxonomy): Eukaryota > Viridiplantae > Streptophyta > Magnoliopsida > Fabales > Fabaceae > Vigna > Vigna umbellata. The sequence goes on from NC_142174.1 coordinate 24,232,835, forward strand.
CAATGTGTTTTATCCTTTGAACCTTTAGCCTTGAATATGATGTGAAAACCCTTTTTGAAAATCTTTACCTTGAGTTGAGTTGAGAATATCTTGTGGTATTGATAAAGGTTCAAGTTTGGGGTTGTTGGGAAGTCTTAAAAGGGAAAACAACAAGCATTGAGCTAAGCACGTGAAAAGAAAAATAAAAAGGAAAGAAAAGAAAGAAAAAGAAAAGCTCAATGCAAAGGAAAGTTGGGAATAAGAAAAGATGGTTGTGTTTAAATCATGATTCTCTTAACTCAAGGATTTTGTGATCCAGAAAAACCAATTTTCTTCTTAGTCCACCCACATTATAAGCCATAGAAAAGTCCTTGTGATGATGCTTGCTTGTGAGTGTGTTTAATTGTGGTTAAATAAAAGGCAAAGTTGATTCATGTGACATTGTGATAGTAGAGTGAATGAGTGACCTCCATATACACTTGTGGGATTGAGTGAGACACTTTATCTAGTAAGGAATAATTCCATGAGCACATGATTACATCTATGCTTAGTTAATTGATCATTCATGAGAATAGCATTTGTTGGATACTATGTGACTATGTGAACACCACAATGAGCTTGATTGAATCAAAGCATGTGTGCATCTTGACTGAATTCTTTTTTATAAACTGATTTGAGTAATTTCATTGCTTTGAAAGAAACAGTTTTTGAATGTGGTGAACCATTGTATGGGTTGGTGGAAGACTGAGTTACATCTTGTTTGCTTGAGGACAAACAAAGTTCTAAGTTTGGGGTTGTGATAACAATTGAAAAACTATTATTTTTATACTTAATTTTGATATTAAAAACAACCTTTATGACTTAGAAACTAGCTTGAAATCATGTTTTTGCTTAAGTTTTGGAAATAAGAGAGTTGGATGGGTTTTATGCTTGGTTTTCCTTGTTTTGGCAGGAATTAAGATGAATTCGAATAAAGAAGTTGAAGTAGTAACGAGCTGGACTTAGGAAAGCAAGTAAAAGTGTACAAAAGAAGAATCGCAATCACCGCTGAGCGGAACTTTTACCGCTGAGCGGCATTCAGAAGCACCGCAGTCACCGTTGAGGGCTAAAACTGCAGCTAAGCGTCAATTAGAAGAACCGTACTTACCGCTGAGCGCCAAAAGTGTCGCTGAGCGCCATTTAATTGGGCTTGGGCCTATTTTCTGTAATTTTTAATAAACTATATAAGGGTTTAGTCGACCTAGGGTTGGTATCTTTGGATAGAAAGAGGTGAAACTCCACTCTTTTCACCCCTTGGAGGCGGATTTTGGATGCTAAAGCTCTGATCTTCAACTTTTAGGGTTCTATCTTTCATTATTTCATTATTTTTCATCTAGTTTCACCATGTCTATGGTGAACTAAACCTCCATTGTTGTTGGGGAACCGATGTAATCCTTTAAAACTCTCATGTGTTGAATTGGTTCTATATTTTATATGCTTTACTTCATTAATTGTTAGGGTTTTTCCTCTTTACTCTATGCATGCTTTGTTTAACTCATTCAATTCCATGATCATTGATGTTATCTATATGGACACATATAGGTAAATCTAGAACTGGGGAAATTCTCCCGGACAACAATGGAGGTTTAGTTATGTGATTTCTTGATTAAATTAGACTTGTAAGCGAAATCATTGTGTTTGAATAGCAGAAAATAAATATGAATGCAAGTTTTGATCAATTGGATCGAAAGAAGCAAAAGATGTAAAATATGGAATGATGATGTTGTTGGGGTTTCCGACTTATCCTATCCACTCTCATGTATTCATGAATTCATCTTTCTTCATTAATGTTAATGTCACTTTCTAATTTACCTTAAACCTGATGTCTCAGTGAAGAAAGCCTACTCCTAATCACTAGTTCACAATGTCTTGTCTCCTTAGCAATTATTCATGAATTACATTCGCAGAGAAGCTTAAAGGCAACCGATCCTCCTATTCCTATGTCTAGGTAATATTCCCCAATTCTAGATTTACCTATATGTGTCCATATAGATAACATCAATGATCATGCAATTGAATGAGTTAAACAAAGCATGCATAGAGTAAAGAGGAAAAACCCTAACAATTAATGAAGTAAAGCATATAAAATATAGAACCAATTCAACACATGAGACTTTCAAAGGATTACATTGGTTCCCCAACAATAATGGAGGTTTAGTTCACCATAGACATGGTGAAACTAGATGAAAAACAATGAAAGAATGAAAGATAGAACCCTAGAATTTGAAGAAAGGAGCTTCCGCATCCAAAATCCTCCTCCAAGGGGTGAAGAAAGTGTGATTTCGCCTCTTTTTGTCCAAAGATACCAACCCTGGGTCGACTAAACCCTTATATAGTTTATTAAAAATTAGAGAAAATAGGCCCAAGCCTAATTAAATGGCGCTCAGCGGCACTTTTGGCGCTCAGCGGTAAGTGCGGTTCTTCTAAATGGCGTTGAGCTGTAGTTTTGGCCCTCAGCGGTGACTACAGTGCTTCAGAATGCCGCTCAGCGGTAAAAGTTCCGCTCAGCGGTGATTACAGCTCTTCTTTTGTGCACTTTTACTTCCTTTCCTGAGTCCAGCTCCTTACTACTTCAACTTCTTTCATCTAATTCATCTTAATTCCTGCCAAAACAAGGAAAACCAAGCATAAAATCTATCCAACTCTCTTATTTCCAAAACTTAAGCAAAAGCATGATTTCAAGCTAGTTTCTAAGTCATAAAGGTTGTCTTTAATATCAAAATTAAGTATAAAATTAACAGTTTTTCAACCGTTATCAGGTTCCTCGAGAGTTCACAAATTGCACGTAGGACATGGATGAACGACTTATAAATGTAATCGTGGATGAACGACTTGCACTTCTTTAATATAAAATATATAGTATTATTTATTTAATTCCATTAATACTTTTTGTGTAAACAAAATTCATTAAAAAAATTATAAAATAATTCTAATTCATCTAAATATCATTTTATATTACTTTTAACATCAAAGAGAATTTGATAATCTTATTTTTTAATTTATTATTTTTTTAATCTACCATATTAATCAAATTCTTCACAAACTTTACTCCTAAATTCACTCCATAATCACCTCCAAATCTCTTTAAAAAGACAGTACAATCTTTACTTTCAATCCATCATCTCCATCTTCCTCAAATCCTTTGTTCGGTTTTAAAAGTACATAACCTTAGAGTTTAAATGACGAAAAACCAAAAAATAACACTTACTTATTTGTGCATTAAGAAGTTAGGATTTGATTACCTGTGAGTGGTGTAACATCCCAAAATATAGTATAAATACTATAAAAGAGTTATCACAATTTTAATAAAATAGATCAATCGATAAGGCATGAAAAATATAAAGTTATTACACTCATCTAAATAACTATAAAGGAAACTTTATATACAAACCAACTAAACCAAAAATATATATACATCCAAATAGTCTAAAATAAAAGACTAAACATATGTTGGTCCTCCCTCCAAGGCCTGCTCCACTAACACTTCATAGTCCTCTATTCACACTCACCGAATGATCATAGCCAAGATTAAAGTACCAACACATACAAACAATACAAAAATAAAAGGGTAAGCTGGATACAAAACAATTCATATTAAACTTAAAGCATTTCATACTTGAGTCAGATATAACATAAATTAACCCAAACATTTTAACATGCAATGACCTAGACTGTATTATTCGGATTTAGAATGAATGTCGAGCTATGACGGGTTGTGTACTTGTGATGGCTTCTACTACTTTGCAAAGTCATTACCAATGGGTTTCACCTAGCCACACTCAGAAGGTTAGTTTGTGTCGCGTCGTAAGTCATACTAGAAGCACCTAGACTAAGACCTCCTGTTACTCTCACTACATGTGTCAATCTTCTCTACTTGATAATGAATTACCATTAAAGTGTGAGGATAACTCCCAAGATTGAGCTCCTTGCATTCATACTAATATTACTTTAAACCATCCGGTAATAGGTTCCTCCTTGGAATTGGAACTCATTTCCATGACTTTTCCATTCAATAAACAAATAAGCATACCACTTCATATATCACCATAGAACTCATTATAAACTATCACACATGCATCAAAGAAACCAAATTAGTGTATCACAAAACATAGAACATCCTATAAATGAAAAACCCAAAAGTTGACTTAGAGGCACTCAAGTTCTAGCTCTCTGGAACAGGGGCGCCAGGGGGCACTAGGGGGGCGCTCAAGCGAGTTCTTCCGAAAAAAATGGCGCTCAGGGGGAGCTTGGGCGTGAACCTCTTGGCAATTGGGGTGCTCAAGGGGCGTCCAATGTTGCACCAGGTTATAAAACACTCCTATTTTGACTTTGGTGACCCTCCACATAAGTTTCAATAGTTCCTACAACCTTTTAGGGACTGAGAAACATCTCAAAACAGACATCTTTCTTGAATTGGCCACTCCAAACCCAAATTAGTCATTCTAGACTACCTTAACTCACTTCTATCAGTTCCTACACCAATTTCAGTAAACTAAAGGCTTAGATAAGTCCTAACCCCTTACATCAAAATTTCACTACCCAAACCTCTAATTTTGCTCTTAAAACTACTCAAACACTAACCATGGACCACCCTTTGATTCTAAATCAGTTTCCACATGAAACATACTTCTAACAAACTTCAATTTACCCCATAATAGACCTAGAAAAATTATTTCCTCACACAAGTTCATATCTCATAGATTTGCCCCTTGAAACCTATATTATGTTTTGACAACTTATTACTTATTAAAATCACATCGAATTCCAATTATCGAACATCATCAAATTTCTAACCATCAAAACACCAACTAATTCATAATCACAAAATATTAATCATAATACATGTTAGAGCCATTTTTCACAATTATAGTTTCATCATATAATTAAACATGAAATTACTAAACATACACAACAAACATAACCTAGAGAAAATATTAGCTTCTCTTACCTTACACCGACAACAGATCTTTAAACCTCTGACCCCCTTGCTTAGAGTCTAAGGAACTCTAAAAAGGCCTACAAAACGTCGAATTGAGAACGGAATGAGTCCTTTTTAACCAAAGATTGTAAGAGAATTAGGAAGAGAAATAAAAGAACGCATGCGATGAAGAATTGCTTTGCGGAATTTCAGTTTAGAAACGAAAGAGAAAAAGGGGTTGAAACATACCTGCTCTGTTATAAAAATTGATCAGATAGATGTGGAGATTACTTCATCGTGATCTCCTAGAAGTTTTCTAATTGTCAAACAGATAATGAAGGAGTTAGAATATTTAAAGAGAAGTGAGAGGAAGTTAAGAGAAATAGTTGTAGAAAGATGGTCAGTGTCTTAAGTAATGAGACGCACTTAAGAAATTCTATTTATTTTATTAAATTATTTTAACTTTAAAACATTTAGTTTCATTATTTTAAAACACATAAACTCTAATACTTTATTTTCTAGATTCTTAGAAGTGGGAATTGGAAGGAAGAATAAAACTAAAAGCCACGGAGACGGAGAAATTTTTTTGGTATCTATTATTCAAATTCAAATAATTACTAATTATTTACTTTTTTTATTATTTTAGTAACAATTTTTAAAATTTAAATAATTATTCATAATTATTGTTTACACAATATTACTTATAATATTTTTTTATTTCAATAATAGCTTAAATTTATTTTATCTATAACTATATCCATAACTATGTATACTTTTTGTTTTATTGATTTTACTTTCTTAATTATTTTTTAAAATTTAAATAATTTATGGTTTAAAAGAAATACGTATATAGACGCAATAACACATGTGTTTATGGTTATTTATATTTTTTTATTTTATTTTTTATTTTAATTAAAAATAAAAAATTATTTAAATATTCTTAATCTTAAAACTTAGAATCTATAATATATAAGGGTATTTTTGTCAATTAAAATTTATTATATTTTAAAAAGTTACCTAAATTAGCAAACCATATATATATATATATATATATATATATATATATATATATATATATATATATATATATATATATATAATATAAGTACATATTAAACACATATTTAATTATATAAATATTTTTTAATTTCTAATTGATTAATTAATATTTGTAATTGAATAAATTAAAATAATTATTAAAATTTATATATTAAATTATTTTATTATAACTAATAATTATAATTTAATTTGTAATTTTAATTATTTAAATCATAATACTATTACATATTCCATCTTTAAAAAAATATAATATCAAAAAGTTGATTTTTTAATTTTAATTTTAATTTTTAAATTAAAAAAGTGGAAGGGGATGAGCTAGGCTGCCTTTATCAGCTATGCAGGTCAGACAAAAACGGACGGACAAATTAAATATTTCAAATAACTCATCCCACACTAGTACAAAATATACTTTTAAACTCGCACAATAGACCTCTTTTTATACAAAACCGCTGTCTATTCAGACACGGTGGCAGTTTGGTAATTAATGAGACATTATAGGCCTCGATTCAGACGAGACCGGTGCCAAAAAGAGATATTACTTCGGTTGTAAAGACAACCGGTGCCTAAATATTAGTGTCTGACGCAGTTTCTGACGCGGTTAAGAGGAACCCGAGGTGAAAGAACTATACGACACCGGTTTGTGGGAAGGACCGAGGCATAAGCCTCTACTGCTCAGACTCGAGGCATATAAGCCTCTCTTTTTTTCCCCAAAATTTTCCCCAACTTAACCTAATCTCCCTCCGCACTCTCGCCTCCCCTGGCTCTCCCTCCCTCCCTCCCTCCCTCCCTCCCCTGGCTCTCGCCTCGCCTCCCCTCCCCTCGCTCTCGCCTCCCCTGGCTCTCGCCTCCCTCCCCAGGCTCTCGCCTCCTCTCGCTCTTGGATTCTTCTCTCCCTCCATTCCATTGCCGCTTCTTCCTTACCCCCACGAACCTCCCACAACTAAACCACACCACGCCACTGCCAGCCCCAGATCTGCCACCGTTTCCGTAAAGAGCACCCGATGAAGAGGAAGGAGAGGCATCGCGCAGTCGGCGGCGGCGGAGGAAGAGCAGCGCGCGACAGAGGAGTGGACAATCTCCGATGAGATGCGGCGGTTGGAGGAGAATATCGGAGAAGAATGGCGCGAGGATGAGGGCCTTGTGGCGGAGGCAGATGCGGAGGGCGCGGGGGCGAATGCGGAGGGCGCGGAGGCGAATGCAGAGGATGTGGCGGAGGAGGAGGAGAAGCGACAGAGGCAGCGGTGATGGCGGAGGCGGATGCGGATCCAGATTTCATTTCTTTTTGTCCAGTTTGTGCGGATCCAGAAGCTTTTTTGTCCAGATTTGATTTTGTTTTGATTTGTTTGGTTCCTTTGTTAAATTGAATTTGACTGTTAAATTGATTTGTTGAATTGAATCTGAGAAGCTTGAGGCACCAAAATGATTTTTGTCAAGAAGCTTGAGCAAGTGTCTGTCTGATTCTTCTATCAGTGTTTCATATTTTCACTCACCCTTCATCAATGGCACTCTCAGTTTGCAATGTTGGCCCCTGGAATGAATTTTCCTTTTGCGGCATGCGTGGTGTGGTACGGTGTGAGTGGGAAGGTGAAGATGGGTCCTCTGAGTGTGTCTCCCATGGGGTTTGGAACTTCCGTGAACCTTTTTTCAAATGCCAAAACCAAAAGATTTTGTGTAATGTAAAACAAATCTGCACCATGGGGCACCAAAATGATTTTTGTCAAGAAGCTTGAGTGAGCAAAGACAGAAGCTTGAGTGAGCAAAGAGAGGCACCAAAATGATACGAGTGGCTAAAGAAGAAGAAAAAAAAAATAAAAAATGGACCCTACTGCCTCGGTTCAGGCTCCAACCGAGGCAGTACAGGAAGAGAAACGATTTCGGTTGTCAGAACCGAGGCCTAATCTTATTATTATATGTCCCGTTTCAAAACCGAGGCATAAAGTCCACTGCTTTTTACCTCGCCCGAATATGCCTCGGTTCAGGAACCGGTGCCTATCAGCGAAAATAACCGCTGTCGTTTCCCTTTACTGTACTAGTGCCATTTGGAAAGCAAACCTGACTTAGTCATTACTCATTTTCTTATCCCTAATTGTATCCACTACCCTACCGTGAACATCCAATAACAATGAAAGCAGAGAAAGAATGCACATGAAACAAGCATATTTTGTGTAGCACAAGTTAAAATAATATATAGTTATTTTTGGGGAAACTAATTAAATATTTATATATGCTTATTTTTTTGTTAACAAATACTTATTAAAAAAGTTTTATTATCAATTAAGAAAATAATTGTCAGACCTCGGAAATTTAACCCAAAACCCACCTGTCTAATCTCATTAAAACGCACCCAAAACCCCTCTGCGCTGACGCCAAGTGTCAAGAAACGAGGATCTGAAATCGGATAGTGGAATGCAGGTGTCAGCAGGAGAGCGGACGCTCGTTTTACGTGGGAAGAAAAATGATTTTTTCTGAAACCTTCTTCCCACTCTCTCTGCATGCACCCTTCATCTTCCAAAAATCTGATCTTTCATTTTCTCCTCCTTCTCACTAGAGTTCCTACCTTCTCTCTAAGGAAACTAACCTTTCCTCTTCTCCGGTCATCATTCAGAAACCGTAGAAGTGTTCCCGGTGACCCAAGCTTCATCTTGAACCAAACAAGTTTCAAGTTTGAGCCGGTAAGTTTTCTCCCCTTAGTCGTTCGTTCTTTTATTACATGCAAACCAAGTTCTGGTTGCATGCAGGGGTATAGTTTAAGTTATTTTTGGTTCTTTATGTTGTTCGGTTTAGTTTGGAGAATTGTTGATCGTTGAGGGTAGAAAGTTGTAGTCAGACGAACCAAGGACCTACATTTAGAACTTACAAATCACGTATCCAGGTAAGGGAAGCTTATTTGATTTAATTCCTATGATGTGTTTTGTATGAACGTTCGTTATTTGACTGCATGAGAATAATGCATGATGTTTGATGTGATGAAATTGCATGAACGTTCGTTGATTTACTGAGTGGAAATGAAATATGGCTGAGTTATGTATGATGTATGAAATATATGAAATTGTGATGATATGGATTGTATGAGGAATATGAAATGTATCATAATATGAACGGATGGAATTATGAAGTTGTATGATGAGAAAAGAACTGGAATGTAAATGGATTTGAAAATAAACTATTCCATGATAATATACGTTCGTTACTGAACGGTCATTGACCGTTCGGTTTTCCCTTGTAACATAGTTGAAATGTCGATTCTTTCATCTGGATAAAACTATAGTTGAGGATGTACGTCCTCGTGTTAAAATACTATGCTTGAGCGTTCGGCAAAGCACAGTCGTATCTGGGTATCCCTTGATAAACTCCATTCCTTTATATATATATATATGTTATAATATACTTTCGCCATTCGTAAATGTTACGTCGACAACCTTTTATTATATTTATCAAAATCTAGTATTTTAAGGTTATTGGTGCTCGGTCTTATACCAAGCGCTCGTACGGATAAGTGCTCAGTCTTACACCTAGCGCTCGCTCTAAGTGGTGTTCGGTCTTATACTGAGCGCTCGCACTCATTCCTTGTAAAATTAGTCTTTATGAAAGAGCGTACGTCCAACTTGAGTAGAATTTTCCCTTACCATGTTCGATCATTGACTAGCAGTGGATTTCAGTATGAGAACTATTCTAAATATGGTTCGTTAACGTCTTGATGTGTCTACCCTTGATGTATTTGGCCTAGAGCCTCCACACTCGGTTTATTCCTTGAAGTATTGGTTCGAACTCACGAGAGTCAGTTCATTCAACTGATTCACATGATAAATAACGTTCGTCACTTGGAACCTTATATTACCCAAATCTGATCGTAACTATGTCGTTCATACTCTGATCTAGAACGAGCGTCTTTTGGTCCTGTCCACAGTATCCGTCCTCGTTCTTATTGGGGACAGAACGTTCGTTATTTTATGGTCTTCAAAGTGATGATAAAAATGAATGTAAAATGATGAATGATAAATGATGAAGAGTATATGAAATGGAAAGAAAGTTGTGACTTTTGAACGAGCGTTCCGGGGAGGAACGACTCTTGGATGATTATGAGAATTGTAAAGTATAACTGTGGGAAGCTAATGCTGGCTGTTCATCCTGATGTTCCGTGAGTACTCGTCCTCACGTAGAGGAGGGTAGGTCATGTGTGGGAACGGCAGGAGGTCCCGTCCTTAGGGGTACTTTGGATGAATAGGACTAACCTCGGGTGGCAGCTGATGAGAGCATTCCAGTTACTACATCACCCGGGTGCACGAACGCCTGTAGCTACGCAGATTTCATACAGTCCGGACAGTCAGTCTAGTATCAGGGTTTGATTGAATCTTATATTGAAATGTATTTGATATATTTGAATGTGAGAAATGCATGTTATTACTTGAATTAAATTAAATAAGCTTTTTCCTTGTGTTGTCTTGTTGTACGTCCGTCTTATCTTTGCAATGATCATCCGTGTGGATGTGAGCAGATGATAACGCGCTACTTGAAGAGGCGCTGGAAGAAGAAAATTTGGAAGATGCGGACCTCGTAGATGTGGAAGTAAAGGCCGAACAGTAGGACGTTCGGTTGTAGTTAGTAGTTTAGTATAAAGTGACCACTCGGTCACTTTCTTTCCGTTTTGTTATTTGACCGATCGGTAATTTGACTTTTGTAAGCCGTTCGGTCATGTTTCCTTTGAATCTTGTACAGTTTATCTTTGGCAAGCGATGTAAGGCCGTTCGGCCAAAATCTTTCGTTGCTTTAGTATAAAACTGAATTGGGTTATCATTAAATGTAATTAATTCTATTATATGGTTTACTGTATTTTTGGGACGTTACAATAATGATTTGTTATATAATATTATTTCATGAAAACCAATTATACACGTTAAAATCATACCAAAAAGAACCAATAAAAGCGAATAAATCGACGAAGAAGGGGAGAAAAGAAAAAAAAAAATCAAGTGCCGTGTTCTTGTTCTGAGTCACTTGGCAGTGGTTCCTACCATCAATACATAAATTATTTGTAGATTACTTTTAACATACATAATTATATTTTATTAGTGTGGTTTCCTCTAAATATTGTACTTCTCACAAATTAGTTCGTACTTTGTAGTACTACTTGTCGTTGACAATATCTCTTTTATTTCACCCCTGTATACCTTCTATTAATTATATTTTTTTGGTTGGCAGAACAGACTTAACCTTGAAATTTTTTATTTGTGGATTTAATTTCTAACTTTCCTTAAATATAAATATAACAAATAGAGCCACGGAAGTTGACCAAGCATTTTCTTTTCAATTCAGGAAGCATGTGTTGTGGGCATTACCATTTTGGAAAGCAATGTTTTTTCTTCCGTTTAAACAACAATACGTAATTTATATATCCAAGTGTAGTAAACACGTAACATAAAATATTCAAGAGCATTTAATGGTCAAAAGTACTTTTGTGGAAAACAAAACTAGGATTACACCATTCACTTCCAGGATTAAAGATAATTATGACCAACAGGTACTAAAGAAAAATATAATAAAGATGATTATATAGAATATCTCATATTAAATTAGCATATATAATCCGATTATGATTTTGATTGAATTTAGAGACACTCTTTGGGGTTGATTCTCTTTTTAAATACAAAAGGGATTATTTATGCATAATCTGATCTGATATGGCTAATGATGTATTTCTAACGACTTTCAGAGGTGAATTGAGATGAATTATGCAATATCAAACGTTTTTATGGAGAAGTTTTTAGCTATTGTTAGTTTATATTTGAACTATTTAAAGACATATATTTGCCGACCAATTCTTATGGATAGCATGCAACAGTCATTTGTTAAACTTCTTATATTCAAAAACAAACTGCAGTTGTAGACAATAGTAAGTACGAAGTGAAAAAAGAAAAAAAAAAACTGAAAAATTCGACGTATATATTATTCTCTTCATTATAATATCATTATTATATTAATTAAGTACTATATATGACAATGCACCTTTTGTAAAAGTCAACTCATACTACTATATATATACATAAAAAATAGTGAAGAATTCTGCAGATTGAATCATCAGAGAAGATTGCAACGATGGTTTCACAAGTGAAATTATCATTCTTGATGGTGCTTGTCATTGTTTTGGTTGCAGTTGTAGCTGCTCATGAGGGTCATCATCACATGGCTCCTGAAGAACCACCTTCTAGTCATGCAAGCAGACTCAACAACCATCATGCAGTGATCACTCTTCTGCTTACTCTTCTCATTGCTAGAGAGAGGCTTTGAAAACTTTCAGTTTCTTACATCTCCTTGTTTTGTTTGTGCTTGTTGATTTTATTCTGAACACATGCCATTCACACTTTGGCCTTGTTTCTCTTGTGTGCTGATTTCAATAAGCTGTGTTCTGATGTTATAATACAGGACAGGCAGTGTTTTTCATGTTCATATGTTATAATTTTTTGTATCAATCATCTTTCATTGTGCTTAACATAGAGATGGTACAATTTTTAAGATGTTTGTTTGCATAATTAGTTCCTCTAATCTTGCACAATGAGGCTATATAAAGGAAAATACTTTTTAATACTTGAAAGCTTGGTTTTAAGGATAATGACCATTAACAAATAAATACAAAAAGAGAAATAAGGACAGAATAATAGGTATATAAACTGATTGCAAAAAATTGTTGAAATATCAAAATATTATTCCCATATGTATATAAGCTTCCCAACTATAACTCTTTTTTTTTTTTTGTTTAATCTAGAGAAGAAATAAAATGAATGAAAACATAATAGAAATGTGTAACAAGAGAAACAAAATAGAAATTTAGGAAAATATTTATTTATTTAATTTAAGAGAAAAACATTAAAGAAATAAAGTGATACAAGAGGATATGATTTGTTGGAAATGGAATAAATTTGAAAAGGTTACACAATTATTGTAATAAATATATATAGCAATGTGAACACATTTCCACCTTCTTCAACTCTTCTAATATTGTTAGTGTTGATGAGATAATACGGGTACTTTCCACATGTTGGACATTTTTTAATGACACAAGCAATGGTGGATCTAGTTTTTGAAAGAAAAATAACATAAATTGGGACTTGAAATACCAAGCCAAATTAAACTATAACTTTTTAAAAATATTTATAAGTTACAAACATTTCTTACTCTTTAAAACATACGAGAAATATAATTTATAATTTAGACTTGTGAGTTGATGATATCACCCTTCGTAGATTAATACTTGTATGTTAGTTGAGGTGGAATAGAATTTTTTTTAACCTTAATAAAAGAAAACTTTAACATCTCCATTCATTTTTTTAAATATGTTTTTTACATTTATTTATTAGGTTAATATTCTTATTTTCCCGAAAAGAAACATGTTAAACTCTAATACCCACTAAAAGATAATAATTAAATAACAACTAATTTATAAAATAAATAATTAATTATTATATATTAACTAAGATAGATATTATTTAATAAATTAAAAATTATTAATATCCAAAATAATCTTTATTATTATTAAAAACTTATAATTGATTTGTCAAAGTTTAAATTAGTCTTATATTAGAAAGGTTTTAATTATTTATTATTATTAATATTTAGTATTTAACAATAATAAATAATTAAAACTTTGTTGACTGAGGATAAAAAATAATTTAAAATCTTATTCATAAAACTTCAATTAATAGTAAAGACTATTTTAAATATCATTAATTTTTAATTTATAAAATTGTCTGTAATTATATTTTATTCCTGAATTGTTATTATATAATGATTTTTTTAGTGACATTTTCACAAATATTCACAGTAAAAAAAATAAACGAAGGTTAAATGATTATTAATAAAATAAACTGTTTTAAACTATCTTTCTAATATACGTTTAATTTCAAATAATTCTTGCTAAGTTTTGAAACACTTTTTCTTGCTGTCTTTCGTCTCTCACTCAGGTCTTCTTCCGTGGCTTTGCTACTCATCCCTCACTTCAACAAATTATCCTCTTACTATTTTTTTGAATATGAAAAAAAATTGCAAAATCTTTTATGAGAATAAATATTAAACTTCATTAGAATGTTCAAAATTTATTTTATAGAATCATTAATCAATAATTGATATAAAAATGTTAGTTTTTGCCATAACTATTTAAAAAAGAAAGAAAAAAAAAAGTAAGTGGCTATGGAAGGAGTGAGCAACGAAACCACAAAGGAAGAGGAGACTGGCAGAGGAAAGAAGGTGAATAAAAAATTGTTTCCAAAGACTAAAGAGAATAATTCGAAATTGAAAATAAATTAGAAGGGTATTTAAGAGAAACTATTCCATTTAGACAAAAATATATTGATTTAATATTCTTTAATAGTGATACATTATTTTATAGCAATATAAGAGAAAAATTTTAAAAAAATATTTGAGACTTTAAATGTGTAAATTTAATTAGTTATAAATCTTTCTTTAGCATCTTTCTATTGATAAATCTCGTTTTCTTTGTGTAACATGCATCTCTTTTAATTTGAACTTTATTCTCTTATAATGATATATTTATTTCAGGACTCAAATAAAAATATCACTTAAAATATTACCATATTATTCAAATCAATGACTACTTTCCTATCGGTATGAAAATGTTATCAAGACAAAACACTATTAATTAAGACACATTTAGTATTTAGGTTTTTTTTTCTGTTAAGAATGTTATAATTTTTTTCGTATACAATAAATATAAAAATGAAACATAAATTTCTGCGAGTGTATATGACTTACATATAATACTTAATTTATATAACGACAACCAGTGCATTACGATTAAAACAAAGCAGCCCTTTGTTGAACTTCATCGATCATATATTTTTCAATTCAAACAAGAAACAACATACAGGAGCCGAATCCAAGACCACCTTTGTGCACAAACCAACTGGCCGAAGCAGTACAACCCCAACTTTTGTTTACTATTTATATTCAAAACATCATAAAAAAAAGTTCAACAGGAAGTGCAACAGTAATCAGAAATCAGATATGGCTTCACCACTGAAATTGTATTTGTTCTCAGCTTGTGTTTTGGTTGTGTGTATGGTGGTTGCTGCTCAGTATGAAGAAGGTGATGGATCCAGCAACTCTGGGATGCCTAACATGCCTAACATGGCTGACGGTCCTGCACCTCATACCAGTGCTTCTCCAACAACCCTTACTTATTCTGCAATCTTAACTGTTATCCTTCCCTTTCTGCTTACCTTTCTTGCAGCTAAGGACAGAATTTAACTAATATCTTTGCATCAACATTTCCTTGGCTTCATATATTTTACATTTGTCCTCTCTGTTGTGTATGCAGTGTTGGTCGTATTTTTTAAGTTTTTGTTGTGGACTATGTAATAATACAAAATTTGTATTTTGGCTACGTATAAATAACAAGGTTTTGTTAATTATAATTTTTTGTTTTATAAGTTATCAATGTTCATATAATTTCTTCTGTTGCAGTCGCATCTAATATTTCTCTGTTGTCACCTGTGCGTATGATCCGTTTATATATACTAACTATATATTAATGTACACTTATTTATTAATAAGTTAGATAACGTTAATTACGTGACTTAGACAGATATTAAATATTGACCTAAGAATAAGGTTATGTTAATCACATTACTCAAAAAGTAATTGATATTATTTTTATTAATGTTTTTCATTTGAATGAAAATTGATACTCAATTATACTTCGTTATTAAATATACTTTTCATTTCTTCTTTAAAACAATTTTTTTTCTACTGCACATGTTCGTGAAATGGACGTGCCAAATTATAATTACCATTCTTCAATTTACCAAATTTGTCTAAACAGGCATAATTCCACTTATCTATTGACTGTGGCACTCACTGAAGTTCAAAATCCGTACAACATGATTATTTAAAGGAACAAAGACTAAAAGGACTAATATTCTTAAACAGTCTCAACCCTACTAATTCTTAAAGTTATTCTGATGGATTTTATATATATTTCATTAAGAAACTAAATAAGAATTCTTTCACTTTAATCTAAAAGCCTAACAATTTTTTTTACATATATAGTTATGCGTGAACTAAGCTTCCATTTGAAATAGATGGTTCCTCTAGAACTTCTAACCCTAAATTCTAAAACTCTAAATGCATTGATCTTTACAAAAGCACCTATATTCCTCCATCCTAGACTATGTTATTAAGTTCTTAAAAAACCTCTTAAGAATTAGGAATAATGTTGTTATTCACTTTATAAAAGCTTTAAAATAAGAGTCATTAAACTTTAACTATTAAGATAATAAGAATTGGGAATATTGATATGCACTTGCAAGACTTATAAGATATTTAAGAGATTCAATGAATTATGTCATTGAATATAGTGGATTTCCTATTATACTAGAAGAGTATAGTGATGTTAATTGGATCTCTGATTCAGATGAGACCAAATGCAGTAGTGGTTATGTATTCACAATTGGTAGTGGTTCGATTACATGAAGATCCGTCGAATAAACTATTATTGTAAGATCAACAATGAAATTTGAGTTTGATGATCTGGAAATGACTAGTAGTGAAGTTGAATGGTTGAGGAACTTCTTAGCTACCATTCCACTCGGATGAAACCAACCCCTTTTGTGTCAATACATTGTGATTTCCAATCAGCAATAGCTATAACTAGAAACAAAAACTACAGTGGAAATAAGAGACATATACAATTGAGAAATAATTTGATAACATAACTACTAAAGAGTGGAACATTCTTTTGATTATATGAAGTCAGAATGAAGTCTAGCAAATCCTCTATAAAAAATCCTAGGAAGTTATGTGATGTGATTTTAGAAACATCGAGATAAATGAGACTTAAGCCACTTGCAAACAAACAAGGGATGGTAACCCAACCATTCTGGTTGAAGATCCCATTAATAAGGTTCATATAAATAAAAGCAAGTTAGTTGTTAGTTTTGATAGCATTAATATCAGGCACACGCATGACCTAATAAGTGCATCACAACAACAGTAAGAATTGTGAAAGTGTATTATGATTGATAAACCGCTAATATACATTAAGAGCCTTTGGTTCATATAATTTGTTATACAAACTACATTGTACGTTAAGTTTCTCAATCTAAAAATGGTTAGCTTGCTATACTAACTCTGATGCATTACATATATATGAGACTCATGATTTCCTTCTTTCATTATTTCTATATCTCATTTTGCAATATGTGTGAGATTGTTATAAAAATTGAATTTAACAATATATTTCAAAATATTTCCCAACTGCATAATGTCATATGTGTACATCATGGAGCTTCAACCCAAGTTGCGATTCTATTTCCACAATTTATGAATTGTTTTAAGTCTTTGACTACCTATAAATAGGTGTTCTTTCTCACCTCCAAAAAGGACACATATCTCTTCTTTCACTCTCAATCATACTTTTCTCATCTCTTTATCTTGAATACTAGATTTATATTTACATTTTAAGAAAATTCTTCTTGCTAGTTTTGAATTTCTTAATATATATATATATATATACACAGAAATGTTTATGTTATATCCTAGAGATTTATACATATATTATGGATAAATCCTTAAAATTAGTGATCATTTTAGCGTCAAAAATCCAATTAAGTTGGGTTTTTATCAAATTCTCCAACATTTATAAGAATAACTACATCATCAGATAGTGAAATGTGAACACACTCTTATTCCTAAATAATAAGTGTCCCTTACCGTCCAACTCTTTACACAGCCTTCAATATTCGCTTCAACTTTCATGAATTAATTATTGGAACTTGAGAAGAGAAGACTGAACGCATATGTGGATAAGAGGATTACGCACTGCACGTGTGGATAAGAGGATTACGCACTGCAAGTGTGAATGTTGAACTATATTGCTCAATATACAAACTTTTCTACAAAGCTTTATAATATATTTTCTTTTCTATACCATTATTCACCGTGTAACATCCCAAAATACAGTAGTTACCATAATTCAGAATTAATTACAATTAACAGTAACATAAACAGTCTTTGCATTAAATCAGGATTAAAAGCCGAACGGCATCAGTACAAAAGAACGCGCATAACGCATACAAGGGAAAACCTGGAACGAACGTTCTTTGATATATAAAACAACGTACGTCAAAATAGAGAAATATAAGATTAAGACGAACGACCTAACAAAATACTTGGCCGAACGTTCAAACTACACTAACATTTACAGTCCTGATCTAACGAGCACTCTAAGGCTCTGCCTTTACTTCAACTTCCACCAGATTAGCTTCATCCAAATTTTCTTCTTCCAGCATTTGCTCAAGGGATGCACCACCATCTGCTCACATCCACAACGGATGATCATTGCATTTTGACAAGACGAAAGTACATGGACAGTAGACAACACAATGGAAATGCAAGGGTAAGCTTATAATATTTAATTTATACAATCAACACATACATTTACATTTCAATTCACACATACAACATGTAACTTATCCAATAAAAATCACAGAAATACGTATATAAGACAGACCGTCCGGACTGTATGAACCATGTAGTTACAAGCGTCCTTGCACCCGAGTGGTGTAGTAACTGATCAAATCTCCCAGCTGCCACTCGAGGTTAACCCTATCTGTCCGAAGTACTCAATGGACTAGGGCCTCCTGCCATTCCCACGCATGAATACCCCCTTCTACTTGAAGAGGCGTATCACGGAATATCAGGATGGACCGCGAGGCTTAACTTATCCAGGTTCATACTTTACCAAATTTCACCTTTAACACATCGGAGACGTTCCTCCTTGGAACGCTCGTTCAAACTTCCACAATCGTATAATCAGTTAATACAGTATTCGAACACATTGCCATTTCATGTTTATAATATTTCCATTCTTTGTTCCACTCTCTGAAAAAGACGGACGTTCAACTTTCTGAAGGAAGAGGACGTACGTTAAAACCGGATTTAAAAGAACTTCTTAAAATCTCAAAGACTTCAGAATCAAAAGATCAACTCCAGAATATTTTTAAATACTAAGAAGTCAGATTATCTCAATTTAGATGAATAGACATTAAAGAGAATACTTGAATATATAAGGAACTTTGTATTCGGAAGGAACAGGCTACCAGTCAAAGACCGGACGCGCAAAATATAAAATTTTCAATTGTTTGGACGAACGCTATTTACGTTTGGTAAGGAATTAAAGAAAATGACGAACGTTCGGTTTAAGACCGAACTCTTTATTAAAGCGAACGCTCGGTATATGACCGAGCACAAATCATGACGAACGCTTGGCAAAAGGCCGAGCGCTCTTTAGGACGAACGCTCAATATGGAACCGAGTGCTCTTTAGGACGAACGCTCAATATGGAATTGAGCGCTCTTTAGGACGAACGCTCAATATGGAATTGAGCGCTCTTTAGGACGAACGCTCAATATGGAATTGAGCGCTCTTTAGGACGAACGCTCAGTATAAGACCGAGCGTTACTTATTTATAAAGTTTCAAATATTTATAAACATCTAAGCTGCCCGAACGCTCAGACATTCAATTGGGGACGCTCGTTCACGAGCAGAATTCTTTCCAAATGAAGGAATCCCATTCTAGTTATTTTAAGGAAAACTGAGCGGTCTATGACCGTACGATGACGAGCGTCATTTATAAAAGGGAAGATTTAAAGTTTCAGATTTTTCAACCTTAACAGAATTTTCCAGATTTCAAATTTATAAACTTTATAACTTTCATTCCAGATTTAATTCACCTTAAATATCATCATCATATAGATCTCAACATTTTAATCATTCCAACTATACAATAACCATACTCCATTCATACGTAACCAAATCAACATGCATTTCAATCAAAATCAACACATATATAATACATACAAACAGTGCTTGTTCATGACAGATCAACCAAAACCAGAAATCATATCAGATATCAGTAATCTTCCATAACAGCTCAAACTTCAGATTTATCATACATGCAAATCAGAACATATAACATACAGTATAAATTAAACATATAAGCTTCCCTTACCTGGTCTAGCAGTGAACTCCCTACGCGAACGTTTGTTAACTTGTCCAAACAAAATTTCCTACCCGCAACGTGATTCTCAAGTGTTTCACTAACTCTAACCAAAAAGAACGAAGGAGAACTTAGTGTATATTCTAACATGCAGCTGCATCAAGTTCGCATGCAACTCAGAAAAGGGTTTCTAGGGTTTGAAAGCTTACCGGATGCAGAATTCTAATATGTTCGGTTCCAGTGAAAGCTCACGACGCAGTGGACGTTTCTACGGTGCTGGAAATGGAATCGGAGGAGAAACGTGAAGATTACAGTAGAGAGAAGTTTAGGGTTTCTAGAGAGAAGTTGGAGAAAACGAAAGGTTGGGTTCTGAGGAAGAAGATGAATGGTGCAGGTGAGCGGAAGGGTTTTCGAAGATCACTTTTGTTCCTTCCAATTCCAGACGAATGAGCGTCTCACTTTCGGACACCTGCACCTCCACTCTGACTTCCGAAACTTCCAACGTGACAAGTGGCATGCGTGCATGCAGCGCTTGGTGCGTTTTTAATGCACTGAGTGTGTGACGTGGTGCGTGTTTCAGAGAATGATGTGGCACGGTTTTCAGTGCACAGCAGAGGGATTTAGCAGATTTGAAGTGGGCTTTAATGAGATAAGCATTGATTATAGTGTGCATTAATTTGATTTAACACAGAATTATTATTGCTAATTATATAGGGTTTTACACACCGCATCACTCTCTTTTTTTTCACACTCTTTTTTTCATTGTAGAAAACTATATAGATGAGTTTTAGAATACAGTTTCTAGAAAAATCCTTGCATTAAATGGTATTATTCATTTCAGACAATCTTATTATTCTATCCAAGTTAAAATATCTACAATGTAATAAGACTAAGTCTTTGAGATAAGTTTTATATACAAAAATGAAAACTAACAAGAATAATCAAATCAAATATATTTTTTGGGTTTATTTTCAAATGTCATTTATTCATAATTTCTTTTACTTGTTTATTTATCAATTTTGAATTTGAAGATAATTTTAGTTTACCAATCGGTCCTTTACTCTAACAATTTTTTAGTTAATTTACCCTCATGAAGAAAAATAAATTGATTATACTAAAAAATAGGAGAGAATAAAGGGAATGTCCCGTTCTTGTATAGAGTGCATTAATATTTTTCAATACTTATAATTATAGTAATACATAGTAACATTGCCTAAGTTACACTATTTATAAATGAAGAGAACAATTCAAACAGGTTACACTACGTTTAACGGGCCCCTCTTTAAATATGAATAAGAAAACTTTGGGAAGCTAGTGACCCGGCTCTTAGTAGCAGTGACAGTAGTATTAAGAGTCTTTTAGTTGTCGCATCCACTTTGGATGCATTCTTATTTATGTATTAAATGAGGTGTCGAAATAACAAAACCCCTTTTCATTTGTTGTTGCATTGCATCTAATTAGGTTGGTTCTACACCTCATTGGGTCATTATTAAGAACAGTTGGTTGCAATAGGAATTTTTAAATAATGCATCATTATCAATACCCTCTGAAGCCAAGCTTAAACTAGAAAGTTTATTTAGACAGCATCTCTCTACTTGCTTTTGTCGCCATTTTACAAACGGAAGCATTGCTGCTATTCACATCGTTAGCTGTAAATTGTCTCCTGAAGACATCATTAGGGTATTAAATAACTAACGGGATCAAACCACCAAAGCTCCAGCTTGTCACCCGTCCACCAAGATTAAAGGCCATCAATAAATGTAATAATAAAATACACAATCCCAGCTGCCAATTATTGCACCGGTAATCATAATTTCCAGCAAAAATTAAGGTTCTAAGAAAGAATTCAAATCATGCTAATTGACGACGTAAAATAAAAATCTAAAAGTGATAGATATAATATTTTATATAACTCAAAAGGTATGCTGAAATAACTTAACTCGGCTTAATTCCAGATATTAAAAATTACAAGATTGAAAATACCATTAAGCAAGAAAATACATGACCCTATCCTCCAATGATTTGCCATTACTTGTAAACAAAATTACAAGCCGCAGAGAGTTAATCATTCTTCATCAATAAATCAAACAATTTACAAGTACGAATTCTTAAGATGAGCTACATGGAGAGAAATAAAAGGAAAGGGGAAATGGATTTATACATAAACAATGAGTTGTTGTCATCCCTGACAAGCTTGAGTGATAGACTGAAAACCTTCCAACAATATTTTATATTGCTTTGTCAAGGGCTTCTTCTTTAACTTGTACGACTAAACAATCAAAAGGATCCAGATCAACTGATTATAGTTTTACAGTGGAATTCTTAATTTTCCAATTCTCACCTTAGCAAGCCTTTCTCTTATCGACTCTTAAGTGGATGTTATACCATTTCTTCTTCTTTGGCCGATCTCTTGTATTCCTCTTCTCTCTTGTTTGGCCATCTTCTTTGTTTTCCTTGGAAGAACTTTTACTTCTGCTCTTACTTGTACTCCGTTTAAAGGGAGTAATAGTGTATGATGCATGTATTTCATTCCTATGCTTCAGTAGTTCGTCAATCTGCAAAGGAATAAATAGCAAAACTTCAGTGTTTTCCATTTTTGATGAATTTTTGCCCCAAAGAGGGGGTCGGGGGAATGCTGCACAAAAAACCGTTTTAAAATAAGAACTCACTGATTGAATTTCATGTGCATATCTACTTGTCATCTCTGAGAATTGAGCCAGAACCTACAAAGACCCCGCATGAGATTTGACGAAAAGTAATATAATTATACCCATACAGATCAAGTGCCCACCTCTCGATATTCTGCCTCAAACTTTGATATTTCGGCCCTTTTAGACAAGATTTGAGCTTCTATACTTCTTAAATTTTCTTTTTCTTCACTAAAAGGTGCAGCACATAGGGCTTCTATTGTATAATTTGCACTTTTGAAAAAGTTGTCACCTAGAAGAAATTTGACGGTCAATTCATGTGGCAAAAATTACAGTAACCAACATAACAAGCAGCACTGGCTCACTGGGTTAAAAGTAGGCATTTACCATAAACAGCAAATACATGGGTACCAGCCTTCAATTCATTTAATTCACAAGGCTGAAACCCATCCAGCTTTCTGAAAAACGATGTATCTGGATCCTTAGCAGCAGCTATCTATAGAGAAATAATTCAACAGCCAATTTTTTTTTAAATGAAAATGGATAGACAAAATTTAAATTAAATACTATCTTGTGAAAGTTGCCACTCACAGAGTTCATTGTTTGGTCCAATCTATAAACAGGAAACCCAAGAAAGAACATCCCAGCAGAGGTAACCTTCCCTGTTTTTGCACTGTCTTCCTACAACAACAATTAGTAATGTACTAATGTCACGGAATGCTCAAAAGTCAAAATACAAAAGAGAAAAAAAGTATGCCGATGAAATAATTACGCAAGAGCCATTGAAATCCAACGAATAACCATTACATCAGAAATAATTAATTCCTTTGAGAAAAATACAAGCATTGTGTTTCACAAACACACAGAAAATGTATAATACCTGGAGTGCAAGACTTAAACCACCATTGTCTTCCTGATCAAAATATAGTAACTGTGGAAAGATAATCAAGGTATCAAACACCATACAAAGAGATCATTTATCAATTGAACATATTAATGATTTTAAATATTAAAATTATATGAAAATCATCTAGAATATTAGTATAAACACACACATAATTGTTTTACAATATACGAGGAAAGGAGAATACTTTTGAAACTGTAAAAGCAGCGCACAAAAATAAATTACACACCCAAGGGATAATTCAATTTTTTGAAATGAAGAAATCGAATAAATTTGCAAGAGTTCAAGGTCAAAGTTCCCTAAGAGAGCAAATCATTGTAGTGAAATAGAATCAATCACCTTGCTAATTGAGAGCATTTAGAATCTCAAGTAACATAAGCTCCCTAATATGCACTAAATTAAAAAAAGCTAACCGTTAGTCTTGCAGTTGCATTGGGAACACCCAATCCCACAAACTAATCTTACAAGAAAGAGACAGAGAACTCTTGTGTAGAAACCAGTTTCCATAAGGCACAAATAAAGATCTTAATATTGCCTGGTTGAGCATTACACTTGCTCAATATTTCTTGAATGAGAGAGATGAAATTCCAACCTTGAACTTGCTTTTGTCTGATGAATGTACTCGACAAACAAATCCAGCTCGTGCTTCCTCTTCTGTTATTGTAACTGAATAGAAGTGTGCACATTGCTTCTCAACCTGTAAGATGAAACCACCAAAACAAGAACAAATGTAAGAAAACTATGACTTAAAAGGGATCAGTGAATTAAAATAATAGGCAGCTCACCCTTTTAGATACATAATGACCTAATGGAAGCGGACGAATGGTCACTAAACCATTGAGTGCCTCTTCCAAAACAGATGCAGATACAGTTGTCTTAATTGGCACACCAAGTTTACTGTCATTCATGAAGAAAATGAATGATGAAAAGGAGGGAAAAGTTAAAAAACACAAAGAAATATGTAGCAATGTTCTAAGCATTCAACAAAGAAAAGAAATTGAGAGTGAAGAGGCAGAGAAGCACATTCAATCTTGGTACCTAAAAAGCGCTGCAAACATTGTATTGACAGCCCCCAAACTTGAAAGATCTAACTCCAACTCTTGGTTGTCTGATTCAACAGCCTATACATAGACATGACAGTTCATATCAGATGATCTATGGTAAGAGGTTTGAAACTATTTTTTTCAGCAATAATATTTGGAAACAAATTTGGGACGAAATTGGAATCTTCAATAAGCAATGAAAAACGCAAATCAGAATAAATAATGACCATCCTAAAGTCTTAATGATTCGAAATAGTAAGAAATCTTCTATAACCTCAAAGCCAGCCGAGTCATATTGACGCCGTTTGTCAGGATCTGAGAGGATATTATAAGAAAAGGTAACCTCTTTAAACATATCAGCTGCTTTAGGATCATTTGCATTCTTGTCCGGATGATATCTGAAATGAAATTGATTTAGCTAATCAATAAATTAACCATCCCTGCCGGAGCTTTAGATGAAAGTAAGACAGGAAGGAAGAACAGTCAATCAGAGTAACTATATACACCAGAAAGAATACTTTGTTTGGACAAATTTTTCTACAAGGACTTCTAGGAAAGAAAAATAAGAAGAAAAAGTGAAATGAGTTTCTCCAAAAGTTAAAATTAGTTTTTTTATAAGCTAGTTTGTTGAAGCTCTCACATATGACTTCCCTAAATTCATAATTTTTAACTTGTACATAAGGTAATTTTAACTTCGACAATTTCACTTTTTATTCTTATTTTTCTCTCCTAGAAGTCCTTATGGAGAAGTTCATTCCATATAATTCTAGGAAAACACCTTTAATACATAAAATTTTACTGGAAGCTGTTAGGTGCTTTGTATCAGATGCATGATGACATGATCAGTGATTCAGAGGCTTCGTTCCTACATTATCTGTAAAGGATTATTTGACCTTATCAACAGGAGCAATTAGCAAGTCTGAAAAACAAAAAACATTCAGGTTCTCCGCCTGTAATCAAATGAATCTTTTCCAGAGCTCTACTTTATGATTTTTAACGGCCTTATTTCTCTTTCCTTTCTGCAACTAATATGAACTATACCATCTAAAATTGATTCTAACACCATAATAATTTCCGCAACAAATAAAAGTATAAAACGACCTTTTTATGTACCTTCCATACAATTAAGCATAAATAATATCAACCACAAAAGGAAAGCTCAGAAGACTACTTTTACCAATCATCTACTCTACAATGCAGGTTATAAACTGGGTGGTCACCATTTCATCACAATCCTTGATATTGTAGGAAATTGCGTAAAATTGCAGAAAAATGAAGCCGATGCAGCTGCAATTGCGACGTTTTAGCCGAAACCGTGATCACACACCTTTCAATAAAACCTTGAAAAGAATATTACACACAGACACACTCATACACATATATATTAAAAAAGGTATGACCAAGATTTAGCAAGGGGTTCGGCAGCTTTGTCAAAGTCTAGACCAAAGTGACTACAGCAGCGTCTTCAATCAAGAGATTCTGAGAATTAAAATAAAACGTATTCTTTTCGTAACTAACATTAGCATCATTTAGATGACCGATTTAAGGAAGAAGAACACGTTTCACGCACATAATTAACAATATCCAAAAATCCTAATCCAATATATAATAACAGCAGCAACTCCACTATTATCTTCATTCTCAACACACTCAAACCAAACAACACCACAAATTCAAAAAACCACAGAGCAACACCGCGAGAGGGGATTCGAAACGCACTTGAGCGCCATTTTTCGGTACGCGGTTTTGATTTCCTGATCCGTAGAGTTGCGCGAGACCCCAAGGACCTCGTAGGGGTCCCGTCGGAGCTGCTTCTCGCCGCCGTCATGCTTCTCCGACTTCGAGCGGTGTCCCGGCATCATGCCTCGCGTTCAAACGAAACGACGTCGTGAGCGCGCGTGCTACCCGGTCTTCGTCAAAACCCTAAAACTCGGGAACAGAGAGAGAAGAATCTCAGGCAGAATCGAGATCGAAACGAGAAGGTTGGGGAGGAAGAGGTATTTTCCCGCGCCAGTGAGTCACGGGGAAGAGGAGAGGTTGAAGAAGCATTGAGAAGGTGTGACGGTGGCGGTGACGGTGAGATCCAGAAAGTGGACCATGGACCCTCCAAGCTGAAGCTTAGCTGCGGAGGAAGAGAGAGAAAAAAACAAGAAGAGACAAGAAGAAGAGAAGAAATTGGAGGGGAAATTAAGAAATTTGGTTATTTTATTTTTTAATTTTAAATTTTAAAAATAGTTTTTTATTCCATTTAAACTTGATGCGGTTTTGAAAATGAGTGGCGTTACGGGTAAAGTACGCGGTGCGTAATGCGCACGGGGAGGTCGACGTTTGATAACTCCGTTTCAACTGATCCGAGTGCAGTGGATTTAGAGAGGGATTTGTTGCATTAAATTGTGGTAAATACGTTTTAACAAGGTGGTGTTTAGTTAATTAAACTGAAAACAAAAATTGATGCTGTCATTAATGCCTTTCTATTCTGGAGTCACCTGTTTGTTAATCTACTTTTGTTTTTATTATTTTAGTGGGAAACAACATTTTGGACTATGCTTCTTTATTTTAAATTAATTTAATTAGAATAGATTTACGGAAGAGTTACCAGAATCCTCTGTTTTAAATTAAATATAAATAAATAAACAATTATGAGTGATCAATTTAAGTATAAATTAATTAATAAATACAATTAATTTTTCTTGTTTAATGGTATAATTTCTTAATTATTCTTTATGTAACTGATTTTATTTTCATGGTTCTAGTCAAAACAACGTTTGTATTGACTTTTTAGTAAGTGTAAAATTAATTAATTATATTTGAATATAAAGTATTATGTAATACATTCTTTATAGAACACTGGTTTTATTGAAATAAAAAATATTAAATGAGTTTCCGGTTTGTTTTCTTTTCAATAATTTTTTTTTTAATTACACAATCTAATTCATTCCCACTTTATTTACCCAATTCAAGCATTTTCTTTTATCATTGAATTGAGTTTTTTTCTTCCTTTTTTGTTATGGCTGTCAGAAGAGAAGATCCGAATTCGATTAACTGAGTAGAATTCTAATATATTTTCTTAAAATATTTTTTAAAATAATAATAATAATAAGATGTATTAACAAAAAATCAAATAAAAATAATATATTAATAAATCGGCATTAATAATTTTAGATAATAATGAAATAAAATAAATAAATAATAACAAATTTAGTTATTTTAAAATTAATATATTAGTAGAAAAGTAAAATATTTGAATGTTTTAAATTCATTATTATTATTATTGGTAAATTTATGATATTATCATTAGTAATGGTTTTACTTAAAATATTTTTTAAAATAATAATTGTGAGACCCTGAAAATTTCTCTGTAATTACCTGTCACATCACCATTAATGCACCCCTCAATCCATGCTTATCTCATTTTAAAACCCATTTCCAAATCTGATAAACTCTCTGACATACACTGAAACCACGCCCATCATTCTCTGAAAACGCACATGGCTTCACCTGCACACACGCCACGTGTTGCAGAAGAAGCTTCCAGTTCAGAATTTAGTGGGCACGTGTCAGCTTGGGGTACGTTAGCTCAAACGAACGTGAATTTCACAAAACTGGATTTCCTAGAATTCTCTCTCTTACCTGCACCACTCATCCTCTTCCTCTGAACTCAAATCCTTCATCTTCTCCAACCTCTCTCTAGAAACCTTAAAACTTCTCTCTACTGTTACTCATTCATCTCTTCTCCGTTTAACATTCAGAACCGTAGGAACGTTCCTTACGCCGTGAACTTCATTTTGGTCCGAACAACTTCAGATTCTGTTGACGGTAAGATTTCCAACTCATAAGCTCGTTCCTGGAATTCCTTCGAACCCAGATTCAGTTACATGCAAGGGCTTAAGTTGATATCGTTTACGTTTCTTTGGTTAGACTTAGTTGAAGAGAATAAGAAAGATCTTGGAAGGTAGAAAACCATAAGTTGGGCAAGTCCAAGTGATACCATTAGAACGAACACTGCTATCCAGGTAAGGGAAGCTTATATGTTTAATTTATACTGCATGTTGTATGATCTGAGTTGTATGTATGAAAATTATGAAGTTTGAGCTGTTATGAACGTTCTCTGATATCGGATATGATTTCTGGGTTGTTGAATTGTATGTTGGTTTGATACGTATGAATGATGGATGAATATTGTAATATATGAGTTATTAATATGTTGATTGTTGAATGTGAATTAATCTGTAAGTGAAAGTTATAAAGTTCATAGACTTGAGAATCATTTGAAGTATAAAGTATAGGTTAAAATGTTGAAATCTGGAAATTTGTGAAGTTTGAGAAATCTGAAACTTAAATCATTCCCTTTGATAAATGACGCTCGTCATCGTACGGTCTTAGACCGTTCGGTTTCCCTTAAAATCACTTAGAATGGAAATCTTTCATTTGGAAAGAATTATGCTCGAGAACGAGCGTCCCCATTTGGATGTCTGAGCGTTCGTTCAGCTCAGCTGTTTAAAAATATTTGAAACTTTATAAATACGTAACGCTCGGTCTTTAACCGAAGCGTTCGCTCTTAATAGCGTTCGGCCTTACGTCGAACGTTCGTTCTTGATAGAGTTCGGCCTTATGTCGAACGTTCGTCCATAGTAACGTTCGGTCTGATACCGAACGTTCGTTTAAATGACGCACGGTATTCTACCAAAGCGTTCGTCTTAAACAGTGCTCGGTCTTATACCGAAGCGTTCGTTCAAAATAGCGTTCGTTCCAATATTTGAATATTTATTCTCTTACGTTCGTTCAGTACTGGCATCAGTTCATTTAATTGGTCAAACAGAGAGTTACGTCCGTCCGTCCAGTACTGTATTTGGACGTTCGTCCTATTTTCTTCAAAGGACTGAACGTTCGTCCTTTTGTACTCTTAAAGTTAAAGATGAGATTGATTGTGAATTATGATAAATTACAGTGCGAACGTTATATTAAGTGATTTTATGATTATGGAATATGAACGAGCGTTCCAAGGAGGAACGTCTCAGATATGTGAAATATTAAAATTGGTAAAGTATGACTGTGGTTAGCTAATGCTGGCTTGGTCCATCCTGATATTCCGTGATACTCATCTTCACGTAGAAGGGGGTAGTCATGTGTGGGAATGGCAGGAGGTTCTATTCCTTAGGGGTACTTTGGATAGGGCTAACCTCGAGTGGCAGCTGTTGAGTGTATCCCAGTTACTACATCACTCGGGTGCAAGGACGCCTGTAGCTACATGGTTCATACAGTCCGGACAGTCGTCTATTATATACTTATAAATTACTATGATGGATTATGTTCAATTGTATGTTATGCGTGTGCATTGAAATGTTGAACGTGTATGTTGGATGTATGAATTAAATATTATAAGCTTACCCTTTCGTTTTCCTTGTGTTGTCAATTGTCCATGTACGTTCGTCCTGTTTTGCAATGATCATCCGTTGTGGATGTGAGCAGATGGTGGTACGTCCCTGGAAGAAATGCTGGAAGAAGAAAATTTGAATGAAGCTAATCTGGTGGAGATAGAAGTAAAAGCCGAGCCTTAGAGCGCTCGATAGATTAGAATTATGAATTGTTAGCTTAGTTGGACGTTCGGCTAAATATTTTGTAAAGCCGTTCGTCCTAATTATCCCTGAACCCTATTTTGAGCGTACGTTATTTGTATCTAAAACCGTTCGTTATTAGCGCTCGTTGTGTTGAGCCCTATTTTGACATTCTGCAACCTTAAGCCGTTCGGCTTTTGAACTTGGTTAATTGTAAAGACTGCTTATTTACTGTTAATTGTAATTAATTCTAAATTATGGTAATTACTATATTTTGGGATGTTACATTAGTGGTATCAGAGCAGTTTTGTTCTATAAAAAAGGACACTGTAGGATATGGGTGCACTGTGTTTTTGCTGTGTGCTTATTATATGTTTAGTGAGTTATTGTTTTTAACTCTTGAACAATTCTAACGCTCGTTTTCTGATGAACCAGAGAACCTATGGCGCCTAGACTTCCTCCTCCCCCACCGCCGAATGATACTGACGCGTCCAACAACGCTAGGCTGTTGGAATCCGTGATAGATAGGTTGCAACAGCAAAATAATACTCTGATGGAACAGAACGCCACTCTGATGCAGCAAAATCAGAACGCCATGCAGATTATGGAGGCCGCTCGCGCCAGTTCGGAAGCCATGCAGAGGCAATTGATGGACATTCTTGCTGCTACCAGAGGCACGCCAGGAGCGTCCTCTTCCAATGCCACCCAGCCCACTACGGAATGGAGTTTGGAAAGTTTTCTACAACATCATCCTGCCAAGTTCAATGGAAAGGGACTTCCGGATGCAGCGGATCAGTGGCTAAGGGACATGGAGAGGATTTATGACGCCAAAAGGTGCCCAGACGACAACCGTTTGGCTTTTACAGAATATTTATTAACTGGTGAAGCTAGCCACTGGTGGACGAGCGCAAAAGCTCTCTTGGCGGACGCCCAAACTCCCATCACTTGGGAAGTGTTTAGGAATAAATTTTATGAAGAATACTTTCCAGATAGCGTTCGGTTTGCAAAGGAAGTAGAGTTTCTTCAATTAGTCCAAGGAGGGATGTCTGTTTCTGAATATACGAACAAGTTCAAACACTTGGTTCGTTTTAACACAATGGCCACAAATGAAGAGTGGCAGTGTCGGAAGTTTGAGAACGGCTTGAGAAGTGATTTGAAGGTTATGATTTCAAGCTTGTGCATACGAACGTTTTCTGCCATGGTGGAGAGGGACAAGGTGTTGGAGAAGAACATGGCCGAGGCGGAAAAGCACAAGAAGCAACATCAGGGTGTAAGGGGACCAATCGTAGCAAGGAATAATACCAGTCAGAGGAGATTCCCTTACGCTCGTCCAAATCAGCTCACGAACACAAGCGGATCGCAAGCATTGGTTCCTGCCGGACAATATGGGCAGCAAGGTGGTATTACTTGTTTTCAGTGTGGAGGGCCGCATTACCGTTCGTCATGCCCTCAGTTGGTGGGTGGAAAACATTGCACTCGTTGCGGAAGGAATGGACATTTAGCGAACGAGTGCAACTCTGGAGGTCGAGCAGTAATGAGACCACCAAATGCTGGAAGGAATCAGCCGAGGGGGGGACGAGCTCAAGCAGTGGGTCGAGTGTATGCGATCACTGGAGCGGAGGCAGCGAGCTCAGGTACGCTCGTCACTGGTACCTGCTTACTTCATGGAATACCTTGCTGTGTGTTGTATGACTCGGGGGCAACACACTCCTTCATCTCGAAGGCGTGCGTTGAAAAACTGGGGTTAGCAGCGAGTGAGATGCAGTTTGACCTGGTGGTGTCAACACCAGCAGCTGGTGAGGTTAGGACGTCTACTATGTGCGTTAGATGTCCTATTGAGGTAGAAGGGCGTAGATACAAAGTGAATCTCATCTGTTTGCCTCTCAAAGATTTAGAGGTAATTTTGGGAATGGATTGGCTGAATACCAATCGCATTCTCATAGATTGTGGAGCTAAAGAGTTAATTTTTCCTGAAGAAAACGAAGAGGATTTGGGTGTGACGCTCGGCCAGTTGAAAGAAGATATTATGGAGGGCGCTGCTTGTTTCCTCATCATGACGCATGAAGACCAAGAGCTGGGAAAGTTGAGGCAAGAACGAACGTCCGTTATTGGCAGAAAAGAACGAACGTCCGTTATTGGCAGAAAAGAACGAACGTTCGTTATTGGCAGTAAGGAACGAACGTCCATTTTGGAGGAGTTTCAGGACGTTTTTCCAGAGGAAATACCTGGGTTACCTCCTGTTCGGGAAGTTGAATTCACCATTGATTTGGTCACGACAGCCGCACCTATCTCAGTTCAACCATACCGGATGGCGCCTGCAGAGTTGGTTGAACTTAAAAAGCAGATCGAAGAGTTGATGGAGAAGCAGTTTATTAGACCGAGCGTTTCACCATGGGGAGCGCCTGTGCTCTTGGTGAAAAAGAAGGATGGCAGCTCTCGGTTGTGCATAGATTACAGACAATTGAACAAGCTGACCATCAAAAACAAGTACCCGTTGCCAAGGATTGATGATTTGTTGGATCAACT
The DNA here is from genome assembly GCF_029865625.1 of Vigna umbellata. NCBI lineage: Eukaryota > Viridiplantae > Streptophyta > Magnoliopsida > Fabales > Fabaceae > Vigna > Vigna umbellata. The sequence continues at coordinate 24,265,514 of NC_142174.1, forward strand.
GCATGGGGCAACGGTATTTTCAAAGATAGACTTGCGTTCGGGATATCATCAGATTAGGGTGAAAGAGGACGACATCCAGAAAACAGCGTTTAGGTCTCGTTATGGACACTACGAGTATGTAGTGATGCCATTTGGAGTGACGAACGCTCCTGCAGTGTTCATGGATTATATGAACCGCATCTTCAGACCTTATTTGGACAAGTTTGTGGTCGTTTTCATAGATGATATTCTCATCTACTCTAAGACACAAGCCGACCATGCAGAACACTTGAGGGCAGTGCTGAGCGTGTTGAGAGAAAAGGAGTTGTATGCAAAACTGTCCAAGTGTGAATTTTGGATGAATGAGGTACAGTTTTTGGGCCATGTGGTCTCGGCTGAAGGTATTTCAGTGGATCCTTCTAAGGTGAGAGCAGTGTTGGATTGGAAGAGCCCGCGTTCGGTCACAGAAGTGAGAAGTTTCGTTGGGCTTGCTGGCTACTACAGACGCTTCATAGAGGGATTCGCCAAGATAGTGGCTCCGCTTACCCAGTTGACTAGAAAGGATCAGCCGTTCGCTTGGACTGATCTGTGTGAGGAGCGTTTCCAGGAGCTGAAGGAAAAACTGACGAGCGCTCCAGTTTTGATAATTCCAGACACGACCAAACCCTTTGAAGTGTACTGTGACGCGTCCCATCAAGGGTTGGGCTGTGTGCTTATGCAAGAGAGACGAGTGGTAGCATACGCGTCTCGTCAGTTGAAGATTCATGAACACAACTATCCAACGCACGACCTGGAATTGGCAGCGGTCGTTTTTGCACTGAAGATTTGGAGGCATTATCTTTACGGATCGACATTTCAAGTCTTCAGTGATCACAAGAGTCTCAAATATTTATTTGATCAAAAGGAGTTGAATATGAGACAGCGGAGGTGGCTCGAATTCCTAAAGGATTATGAGTTCGAATTGCTTTATCACCCTGGTAAAGCGAACGTTGTGGCGGATGCTCTAAGTAGGAAGACGTTTCATGTCTCGGTAATGATGGTTAAAGAGCTAAGTTTAGTGGAGAGTTTTCGAGACCTAAGGTTGCAGTTCGAGTTGGAGCCGAAGAGTATTAAATGCTGCACCTTGAGGATATCAAGTGATGTGTTCGACCGAATCCGGATGAAACAACGAGAGGATGAAGAATTGATGAAGATTTTAAGCGCGCTCGGTACGGATCAAGCCAAGCATTTCAACGCTGGAACGGACGGCATGTTGCGTTATATGGGACGGACGTGCATTCCCAATGATGGCGAGCTGAAGAGGATTATCTTGGAGGAAGGACATCATAGTCGTCTCAGCATACACCCCGGTATGACTAAGATGTACCAAGATCTTAGACGCTCGTTCTGGTGGCCTGGAATGAAGAGTGATGTCGCTCGTTTTGTGGCATCTTGCTTGACCTGTCAACGTGCAAAGGCTGAACACCAACGACCAGGCGGCTTGCTTCAACCATTGGAAATTCCAGAGTGGAAGTGGGACAGCATTTCTATGGATTTCGTGACCCATCTACCACGTACGGTTCGAAATCATGATTCAATCTGGGTAATCGTGGACAGATTAACAAAGAGCGCCCACTTCCTAGCAGTAAACTTGAAGATGTCAATGACAAATTTGGCTAAGTTGTACATCAAGGAGATCGTTCGTCTTCATGGAGTGCCTTCAAGCATAATTTCTGACCGAGACCCGAGATTCACATCTCGGTTTTGGCAATCGTTACAAGGCGAGTTGGGAAGCAAACTGCAGATGAGTTCAGCGTATCATCCTCAAACGGACGGTCAGTCCGAACGTACCATCCAGACGCTGGAAGATTTACTGAGGACGTGCGTCCTAGATCACTTGGGCGCCTGGGATGAAATACTGCCGCTAGTGGAGTTCACGTACAACAACAGTTTTCAAGCTAGCATTGGTATGGCGCCGTTTGAAGCTCTCTATGGAAGGAAATGCCGAACGCCACTTTGCTGGTTCCAGGAAGGAGAGAACGTGCTAACTGGACCTGAGCTCATCCAGCAAACGACTGACAAAGTGAAGTTGATCCAGGAGAGATTGAAGACGTCCCTGAGTAGGCAAAAATCTTATGCGGATAGAAGAAGGAGGCCATTGGAGTTTGCTGCAGGGGATCACGTATTCTTGAGACTCAACCCAATTACTGGAGTAGGCAGAGTCGTTCGTCCAAAGAAGCTGTCGCCAAAGTTCATAGGACCGTACCAGATTTTGAGGAAAATTGGACCAGTAGCTTATGAATTAGCATTGCCACCTCAACTATCAAATCTACATCCGGTCTTCCATGTGTCTCAACTCAGAAAGTATATAGCCAACCCCTCTCATGTATTAGAACTGGAAGACATTCACCTACAACCGGATCGAACGCTGGAGTTGCAACCAGTTCGTGTTGAGAACGTTCGCACAAAGTTACACAAAGGGAAGGACGTTCGTTTAGTAAAGATAGTGTGGGACGCTAAGACTGGTGACTCAACTTGGGAAGTAGAGAGTGCGATGAGAGACTTGTATCCCCACCTATTCACGGGTAAGTTTTAAATTTTCGAGGACGAAAATTTTTGTAGTTAGGGAGAATGTGAGACCCTGAAAATTTCTCTGTAATTACCTGTCACATCACCATTAATGCACCCCTCAATCCATGCTTATCTCATTTTAAAACCCATTTCCAAATCTGATAAACTCTCTGACATACACTGAAACCACGCCCATCATTCTCTGAAAACGCACATGGCTTCACCTGCACACACGCCACGTGTTGCAGAAGAAGCTTCCAGTTCAGAATTTAGTGGGCACGTGTCAGCTTGGGGTACGTTAGCTCAAACGAACGTGAATTTCACAAAACTGGATTTCCTAGAATTCTCTCTCTTACCTGCACCACTCATCCTCTTCCTCTGAACTCAAATCCTTCATCTTCTCCAACCTCTCTCTAGAAACCTTAAAACTTCTCTCTACTGTTACTCATTCATCTCTTCTCCGTTTAACATTCAGAACCGTAGGAACGTTCCTTACGCCGTGAACTTCATTTTGGTCCGAACAACTTCAGATTCTGTTGACGGTAAGATTTCCAACTCATAAGTGATGGACAAATTTGTAAGCACCAAAATATGATGTCACAAACTTGTTTCACAATCGGCAAGTATGACCGAATCGTTCAAGTAATAAAACTTGGTAAGACCAAGTAGCGTTCTTCCCAAAGGACTCACGGCCTAGTTTAGTTATGTGGTTTCTTGATTAACTAAGACTTACAAACGAAATATTTGAGTTTAAAATGCAAGACAGAAAATAAACATGTATGCATGAATTTTGATCAATGGCAAAGACAAAAGATAAACACTTTCAATGGAATATATGAATGAATATGTTGTTGGGGGTCAATTTCATCTCATCCACTCTCATATATTTTAGGAATTCAACATTCAAATCATCATTGTTAATGTCACTCTCTAATGTACCATTCTAGATGGCTTCTCCCTAATCAAATAGTTCATACAATTCCTAGCATTCCTAATGATTAGTTCATGAGTGCAGGAGCTTAAAGGCAACCAATAGAATATTGTCAGTATAATATTGGGAGAAATTCCCCGGATCTAGACTTCCCCGTACGTGTCCGTATCGACAAAACCAATAATCATGCATTAGAATGAGTTAAACAATGCAAGCATTGAGCAAAGAGGAAAAACCCTAACTAATGATGAAAGAAAGCATATGTCTTAATTCAAAGATGTACTCAACAGATTCCATATATGAGAGCTTCAAGAGATTACATTGATTCCCCAACAAACATACAAGGTTTAGTTCACCATATTCATGGTGAACCTAGATGAATAACAATGAAAGTATGAAAGAATAAACCCAATAAAGTGGAAGAGGTAGCCTGAGCATCCAAGATCCTCCTTCAAAGGGATGAAAGAGAGAGTGTTTGCCTCGTTTCTGCCAAAGATACTAACTAAAGGACGTGCAAGCCCTTAAATACTAATCTAGAGTTACAAAAGATTATAAAAGTCCAAGCCCAAAAAGTGCCGCTCAGCGCCATTTACCGCTCAGCGGTGGTTACGCGTCTTCTTTCTTCCCCTCAGCGGCCATTTGCCCCTCAGCGGTTCCAACGTCACCTCTTGAGTGCCGCTCAGCGGTAGTTTGCCGCTGAGCGGTGCCTTCAACTTCTCCTTTTTGCACTCTTTCTTGTCTTTTCTAATGTCCTCTCTCTTATTCTTCACTTCTTTCACCAAATTCACCTCAAAACCTGCACAAAAACACTTAAATCAAGCATAAACCTGTCCAGCTCTCTTATTTCTGAAAATATAAACAAAATGCATGATTTCAAGCTAGTTTCTAAGTCTAAAGGTTGCTTTTAGTATCACTTTTAAGCATGAAAATAACAGTTTTTCAACTGTTATCACAACCCCAAACTTAGAACTTTGCTTGTCCTCAAGCAAACAAAATGTAACTCCATCTCCAACCAATTCATATGATGGTTCACTCATTCAAAATCCTCTTTTCAAGATAAGTAATAACTTCACTCAAACTTATGACCAAGAGTTAATTCAAGATGTGCACATGCTTTAGTGTTCACAAAGTCATTTAAATTCCAACAAATGCTATTTTTCATGAATGATCAATCAATTAAGCATGGATGTTCATGTGCTTATGTAATATTTCCTCACTAGGTAAAGTGTTTCACTCAACACACAAGTGTATAAGAGGTAAAGTGTTTCACTCATTCACTCCACTATCACAATGTCACATGAATCAACTTTGCCTTTCATTTAACCACAATCAATACATTCACAAGCATGCATCATCACAAGGACTTTTCAATGGCTTATAATGTGGCTGGGCTAACAAGAAAATTGGTTTTTCTGGATCACAAAATCCTTGAGTTAAGAGAATCATAACAACACAATCTTCTTATTCATTCCCAACTTTCTTTTGCCTTTGCTTTTGCATTTGCATTGAGCTTTGCTTCTTTTTCTTTTCTTTGCTTTTTCTTTGCATATTTTTACTTTTAGCTCTTAGCTCAATGCTTTTCCTTTTTCATGTTTCCCCAATAACCCCAAACTTGAACATTTAACAATACCACACAAGATCTTCTACTTAACTCAAGGTAAAGATTTTCAATCAAGGGTGTTCAGTGTATATTTAAGGCTAAGGGTTCAAAGGATAGAACACAACGTGTTCTCTTTTAGTAGGCTAACTTTATGAATTTGGCCAATAAAATGGGTTTCAACAACACGGCCTTGATCATATGATGCAAAACACGCAATTGATTCAATCATAGAAAACCTGGGCAAAGTCATTCATGCTTTCAAAGTAATAACATTCAACAATAACAACTCTGGAGCTCAAAACCTCACATATAAGCTCATTCACATTTGACATGCACATCCTGCTTAATTTCACAATCACAATCATGATATTATGCATTTGTTCACAAAGCTTGTGAATCACCTGTATAAGCATTTTAATGTGCACATCATCTCAACATCAATCAATCAATAAGCATCATCAAGCATTACTTATCACACAATCACAGTTAATAGCAAACCATCATAACAAACCAGGTGTTCAATAGAGTACATCAAACCCTAATCTAAAAACAAAAACAAATAAGTTCAGAAAACTTAAACCACAAAAGCATAATCATATGATAGCATTCATCAGTAAATGCTATCTCAGCTCCTCATCAGTCCGAGCTCTCTGTATCTTCCTCTTCTTGAATCTTATAGTCTTGATTCTTTTTGCCCGATGAGGAGGCCATCCCTACATCAAACATAATTCACAAAACCAACAGATACATTGTTAAGCATTAGTAAACCACAATGAAGAAATCATCCCCTTCAATGATGCTCTCTCCCAACCCCAAACTTAGATGGAAAACTAGTGAGAAAGTGAGTGAAAGGGAGATTTTCTTAAAAGGGAATAGGGAAAAGATGTGGAGAACCTTGGAAAAGGTATGTGGGAGTGTGTGTGCAGAGAAGAGCCTGAAAATATAAAAACGCGCAGCTTAGGGTTTAAAAATACCCCAATGGGCTCGGGTTCCGCTAAGGGGAACTTAAGCCCATCTGCGATAGTACCGCTCAGCGGTAATTGCCGCTCAGCGGCACTTTCGTGATGTGCCCTTCTCCTTCTTTTCTTGACCTAAGTGCCTTCCTAACATACCCCTCATAGATTCCCTGCAATTCAATGTTAAAAATGCTTATGCAAATCCTAAAAATAAACAAACAGAAAACAATCAATCAACTGGGTTGCCTCCCAGGTAGCGCTTGTTTAACGTCACGAGCCTGACCCAAAATCCACCAACACCCATCAGTAGGTGTTTCAAACTTACCAGCACCCATCAGTAGGTGCAAAATCTTCTCACCAACACCCATCAGTAGGTGTTACAAACTTAGTATCCTTCAGTAGATACTTAATCACCTAGCATCCTTCAGTAGATGCTAGATCCAACAAAATAATGTCCAGAATAATGTTCACAAATTATAAATTACAAAATCAAATCAAAAGTTTGTAAATCCACTGGGTTGCCTCCCAGCAAGCGCTTCTTTAACGTCACTAGCTTGACCCTGTTAAAGCTCACGTTCCATCTTCTTTATAGTTGACGTAGTCCTTCCACCAACCTTTCAACTGCTTCCTTTGGACTGTCTTAGATTCTCTAGAATATGGAGACTCTATCTCTATCATCTCCTTCTCTTTAAAGCCTTTAATAACCCACAACTTGTTCTTGAGTCTTACAGGTGTGCCAAGTTGGAGTCTTAATTTTTTCCAGTCTCTAGGAACTTCTTCTCCTTTTCCAATCTCTTCTACCTTGGGTGCCTGAAAATACAAACAATGGTTATCAGAAACCTTAAGATTTTTATTTTTACCTCTAGTTATGGGTGCATCTCGAAATGCAGCTTTATAACTGGCTTCTTCCTCCTTTGCTTGTATCTCATCTTTGAACACATCCACCACCACTCTCTCCTCTCTGTCTTGGAGAACCACTATACCTTCATTCACATCAATGATAGCCCTAGCCGTTTTCATAAACGGCCTTCCAAGTATGAAAGGTATTTTCTCAGTTTCCATCTTCATCACCACAAAGTCTGCCAAGAACTGAAGTTTGCCAACACAAACTACAATGTCTTCTGCAATCCCACATGGCTCCTTTGAAAATCCATCAGCCATTACAAGATTAACCTTTACAGGTTTTATTTCAACATGGCCAATTTGCTCCAATAGAGAATAAGGCATCAAGTTAACACTTGAGCCTAAATCAAGGAGAGCTTTCTTTACCTTTTTCTTCCCTATAATGCAAGGGATAGAAAAACTGCCTGGATCTGCTGCTTTTGGTGGGAATGATTCTTTCTTAACAGTTATACACTTTTCTTCCTCATCCTCTCTACGTCTTCTTTTTGTAGAGGTTCCTTCATCTGATTTGGTGTAAACTGCTATTTTCTGTAGAATTTGTTCCCAAGGAGCTTCATTATCAACCATTTTGAATAAATCTGTGAAATCCATTGGTTTCTCCTGATTTGTTAGAAAAGGAAAAGTGTCCTTTCTTTCTTCTTCTCTTCTCTCTTCTGTTTCATCTTCTTCCAACTCAATGATCTCTTCATTTACACTCTTGACCACTTTGCACTCTTCTCTGGGGTTAACCTCAGTATTAGCCCCAAAGTTTCTGTTGGGTCTTTCTTCCAATTGCTTGGTGATCTGACCCATCTGAATCTCCAGATTCTTTATAGCAACTTCAGTGCTCTTTTGAGAAGATTCAGTTTTCTGGATGAATTGCTGAAGAGTTTCTTCCAACTTTGTTGATCTGTCATTAAGCATAGATAATTGTTGCCACAAGGTTGGTTGCTGCTGCTGCTTATTAAACTGATTAGCCTGCCCAGTTTGTCCTTGGCCAATGCTTGGATGTGGTTTCCAACCCTGATTATAATTCCCTTGACGGTATGGAAACTGATTAGCCATGAAGTTAACATCCTCCAAGGCCTCCACTGGAAAAGCACACTGGCCATTTATGTGATCACCTCCACATAGTTCGCACAACTGGGTTTGTATCTGGGCAGCAGACTTCAACTCTTTAGGTAATTGAGCCAAAGTTTTTGTCAGAGTCTCTAGCTGTTGAGTTAGAATTTTATTCTGTGCTAGCAGAGCATCATGCGTTTGTAATTGTAGAACCCCTTTTTGTGGCATAGGAGCTCCTCTTTCATTGTGCAGCTCATTATCACTTGTAGCCATATTTTCAATGATTTCAGTTGCTTCCTCTGGAGTCTTCCATTTGATATTGCCTCCAGCTGAGGCATCTAGCATCATCTTGGTTTGTGAACCAAGCCCTCCAAGGAAAGTTAGGACTACTTCTTGATCTTCAAAGCCATGCGTGGGAGTTTTACGTAACAAGCTTTTATACCTATCCCATGCATGTCCAAGTGATTCTTCCATGCCCTGCTTGAATGAAGATATCTCTTGCTTTCCCTTAGTCACTTTAGATTGTGGGAAGTATTTATTCAAAAACTTTGCAACCACTGCTTCCCATTCCGTGAAACTTTCTTCTGGAAAAGAGTTCAACCAAAGCTTAGCATTGCCTCCCAATGAGAAAGGAAACAAGCTAAGTTTGATAGCTTCGTCTGGCACCCCATTAATCTTGACCGTGTTACAGATCTCATTAAATGTTGTAAGGTGCTCATATGGGCTTTCATGTGATAACCCATTAAATTGATTACTCTTTACCAGTTGAATTAATGCTGGTTTGACCTCCATGTTGGCTGCATTGACTCTAGGCCGAGCTATGCTATTGAAGTGCTGAGGTCCAGCAAGATTAGTGTAATCTGCAAGAGTTCTTCTAGCATTATTATTGTTCTCCATACTCCCTGTGCTATGAACAGAACCTTGTGGTGATGATTGTAGGAGAGTTTCAGGAGAAGGGAAAAGTTCTCTGGACGTTCTGATTCTTCTCCTCCTTCTACTCTCTTCTAGCCCTTCAAGTAGTGGTTCTGTTGTTTTCTTACTTCTAGTTCGAATTGCCTTCTGCATGCACAAGAAAACAAAACCCTAGAACAGATTTGTTAGCACAAAAAGATATAGAAGAAAATAAAGATTGAAAAGATAAAAGATTTAGAAGATAGAATCAAATAGAATAAAACCTAATCTAAAAAATAAAATCTAATCTAAAAAGATAAAATAAAATCAAATAAAAACCGAAAAATAAGAAAACAGAAAACAGAAAAACAGAAAACAGAAAAATAAAATAAAAATTCGAAATTAAAATAAAATCTAATCTAAAAAGATAAAAATAAAATCTAACCTAAAAGATAAAAATCAAATCTAAAAAGATAAAAAAATAAAAACAGAAAAAATAAAAACAGAAATTCAAAATTAAAGTCAAAGGTAATCAATAATCACACAAATTAACCAGTTAAACCATGAATCCCCGGCAACGGCGCCAAAAACTTGATGGACAAATTTGTAAGCACCAAAATATGATGTCACAAACTTGTTTCACAATCGGCAAGTATGACCGAATCGTTCAAGTAATAAAACTTGGTAAGACCAAGTATCGTTCTTCCCAAAGGACTCACGGCCTAGTTTAGTTATGTGGTTTCTTGATTAACTAAGACTTACAAACGAAATATTTGAGTTTAAAATGCAAGACAGAAAATAAACATGTATGCATGAATTTTGATCAATGGCAAAGACAAAAGATAAACACTTTCAATGGAATATATGAATGAATATGTTGTTGGGGGTCAATTTCATCTCATCCACTCTCATATATTTTAGGAATTCAACATTCAAATCATCATTGTTAATGCCACTCTCTAATGTACCATTCTAGATGGCTTCTCCCTAATCAAATAGTTCATACAATTCCTAGCATTCCTAATGATTAGTTCATGAGTGCAGGAGCTTAAAGGCAACCAATAGAATATTGTCAGTATAATATTGGGAGAAATTCCCCGGATCTAGACTTCCCCGTACGTGTCCGTATCGACAAAACCAATAATCATGCATTAGAATGAGTTAAACAATGCAAGCATTGAGCAAAGAGGAAAAACCCTAACTAATGATGAAAGAAAGCATATGTCTTAATTCAAAGATGTACTCAACAGATTCCATATATGAGAGCTTCAAGAGATTACATTGATTCCCCAACAAACATACAAGGTTTAGTTCACCATATTCATGGTGAACCTAGATGAATAACAATGAAAGTATGAAAGAATAAACCCAATAAAGTGGAAGAGGTAGCCTGAGCATCCAAGATCCTCCTTCAAAGGGATGAAAGAGAGAGTGTTTGCCTCGTTTCTGCCAAAGATACTAACTAAAGGACGTGCAAGCCCTTAAATACTAATCTAGAGTTACAAAAGATTATAAAAGTCCAAGCCCAAAAAGTGCCGCTCAGCGCCATTTACCGCTCAGCGGTGGTTACGCGTCTTCTTTCTTCCCCTCAGCGGCCATTTGCCCCTCAGCGGTTCCAACGTCACCTCTTGAGTGCCGCTCAGCGGTAGTTTGCCGCTGAGCGGTGCCTTCGACTTCTCCTTTTTGCACTCTTTCTTGTCTTTTCTAATGTCCTCTCTCTTATTCTTCACTTCTTTCACCAAATTCACCTCAAAACCTGCACAAAAACACTTAAATCAAGCATAAACCTGTCCAGCTCTCTTATTTCTGAAAATATAAACAAAATGCATGATTTCAAGCTAGTTTCTAAGTCTAAAGGTTGCTTTTAGTATCACTTTTAAGCATGAAAATAACAGTTTTTCAACTGTTATCAATAAGCTCGTTCCTGGAATTCCTTCGAACCCAGATTCAGTTACATGCAAGGGCTTAAGTTGATATCGTTTACGTTTCTTTGGTTAGACTTAGTTGAAGAGAATAAGAAAGATCTTGGAAGGTAGAAAACCATAAGTTGGGCAAGTCCAAGTGATACCATTAGAACGAACACTGCTATCCAGGTAAGGGAAGCTTATATGTTTAATTTATACTGCATGTTGTATGATCTGAGTTGTATGTATGAAAATTATGAAGTTTGAGCTGTTATGAACGTTCTCTGATATCGGATATGATTTCTGGGTTGTTGAATTGTATGTTGGTTTGATACGTATGAATGATGGATGAATATTGTAATATATGAGTTATTAATATGTTGATTGTTGAATGTGAATTAATCTGTAAGTGAAAGTTATAAAGTTCATAGACTTGAGAATCATTTGAAGTATAAAGTATAGGTTAAAATGTTGAAATCTGGAAATTTGTGAAGTTTGAGAAATCTGAAACTTAAATCATTCCCTTTGATAAATGACGCTCGTCATCGTACGGTCTTAGACCGTTCGGTTTCCCTTAAAATCACTTAGAATGGAAATCTTTCATTTGGAAAGAATTATGCTCGAGAACGAGCGTCCCCATTTGGATGTCTGAGCGTTCGTTCAGCTCAGCTGTTTAAAAATATTTGAAACTTTATAAATACGTAACGCTCGGTCTTTAACCGAAGCGTTCGCTCTTAATAGCGTTCGGCCTTACGTCGAACGTTCGTTCTTGATAGAGTTCGGCCTTATGTCGAACGTTCGTCCATAGTAACGTTCGGTCTGATACCGAACGTTCGTTTAAATGACGCACGGTATTCTACCAAAGCGTTCGTCTTAAACAGTGCTCGGTCTTATACCGAAGCGTTCGTTCAAAATAGCGTTCGTTCCAATATTTGAATATTTATTCTCTTACGTTCGTTCAGTACTGGCATCAGTTCATTTAATTGGTCAAACAGAGAGTTACGTCCGTCCGTCCAGTACTGTATTTGGACGTTCGTCCTATTTTCTTCAAAGGACTGAACGTTCGTCCTTTTGTACTCTTAAAGTTAAAGATGAGATTGATTGTGAATTATGATAAATTACAGTGCGAACGTTATATTAAGTGATTTTATGATTATGGAATATGAACGAGCGTTCCAAGGAGGAACGTCTCAGATATGTGAAATATTAAAATTGGTAAAGTATGACTGTGGTTAGCTAATGCTGGCTTGGTCCATCCTGATATTCCGTGATACTCATCTTCACGTAGAAGGGGGTAGTCATGTGTGGGAATGGCAGGAGGTTCTATTCCTTAGGGGTACTTTGGATAGGGCTAACCTCGAGTGGCAGCTGTTGAGTGTATCCCAGTTACTACATCACTCGGGTGCAAGGACGCCTGTAGCTACATGGTTCATACAGTCCGGACAGTCGTCTATTATATACTTATAAATTACTATGATGGATTATGTTCAATTGTATGTTATGCGTGTGCATTGAAATGTTGAACGTGTATGTTGGATGTATGAATTAAATATTATAAGCTTACCCTTTCGTTTTCCTTGTGTTGTCAATTGTCCATGTACGTTCGTCCTGTTTTGCAATGATCATCCGTTGTGGATGTGAGCAGATGGTGGTACGTCCCTGGAAGAAATGCTGGAAGAAGAAAATTTGAATGAAGCTAATCTGGTGGAGATAGAAGTAAAAGCCGAGCCTTAGAGCGCTCGATAGATTAGAATTATGAATTGTTAGCTTAGTTGGACGTTCGGCTAAATATTTTGTAAAGCCGTTCGTCCTAATTATCCCTGAACCCTATTTTGAGCGTACGTTATTTGTATCTAAAACCGTTCGTTATTAGCGCTCGTTGTGTTGAGCCCTATTTTGACATTCTGCAACCTTAAGCCGTTCGGCTTTTGAACTTGGTTAATTGTAAAGACTGCTTATTTACTGTTAATTGTAATTAATTCTAAATTATGGTAATTACTATATTTTGGGATGTTACATTAGTGGTATCAGAGCAGTTTTGTTCTATAAAAAAGGACACTGTAGGATATGGGTGCACTGTGTTTTTGCTGTGTGCTTATTATATGTTTAGTGAGTTATTGTTTTTAACTCTTGAACAATTCTAACGCTCGTTTTCTGATGAACCAGAGAACCTATGGCGCCTAGACTTCCTCCTCCCCCACCGCCGAATGATACTGACGCGTCCAACAACGCTAGGCTGTTGGAATCCGTGATAGATAGGTTGCAACAGCAAAATAATACTCTGATGGAACAGAACGCCACTCTGATGCAGCAAAATCAGAACGCCATGCAGATTATGGAGGCCGCTCGCGCCAGTTCGGAAGCCATGCAGAGGCAATTGATGGACATTCTTGCTGCTACCAGAGGCACGCCAGGAGCGTCCTCTTCCAATGCCACCCAGCCCACTACGGAATGGAGTTTGGAAAGTTTTCTACAACATCATCCTGCCAAGTTCAATGGAAAGGGACTTCCGGATGCAGCGGATCAGTGGCTAAGGGACATGGAGAGGATTTATGACGCCAAAAGGTGCCCAGACGACAACCGTTTGGCTTTTACAGAATATTTATTAACTGGTGAAGCTAGCCACTGGTGGACGAGCGCAAAAGCTCTCTTGGCGGACGCCCAAACTCCCATCACTTGGGAAGTGTTTAGGAATAAATTTTATGAAGAATACTTTCCAGATAGCGTTCGGTTTGCAAAGGAAGTAGAGTTTCTTCAATTAGTCCAAGGAGGGATGTCTGTTTCTGAATATACGAACAAGTTCAAACACTTGGTTCGTTTTAACACAATGGCCACAAATGAAGAGTGGCAGTGTCGGAAGTTTGAGAACGGCTTGAGAAGTGATTTGAAGGTTATGATTTCAAGCTTGTGCATACGAACGTTTTCTGCCATGGTGGAGAGGGACAAGGTGTTGGAGAAGAACATGGCCGAGGCGGAAAAGCACAAGAAGCAACATCAGGGTGTAAGGGGACCAATCGTAGCAAGGAATAATACCAGTCAGAGGAGATTCCCTTACGCTCGTCCAAATCAGCTCACGAACACAAGCGGATCGCAAGCATTGGTTCCTGCCGGACAATATGGGCAGCAAGGTGGTATTACTTGTTTTCAGTGTGGAGGGCCGCATTACCGTTCGTCATGCCCTCAGTTGGTGGGTGGAAAACATTGCACTCGTTGCGGAAGGAATGGACATTTAGCGAACGAGTGCAACTCTGGAGGTCGAGCAGTAATGAGACCACCAAATGCTGGAAGGAATCAGCCGAGGGGGGGACGAGCTCAAGCAGTGGGTCGAGTGTATGCGATCACTGGAGCGGAGGCAGCGAGCTCAGGTACGCTCGTCACTGGTACCTGCTTACTTCATGGAATACCTTGCTGTGTGTTGTATGACTCGGGGGCAACACACTCCTTCATCTCGAAGGCGTGCGTTGAAAAACTGGGGTTAGCAGCGAGTGAGATGCAGTTTGACCTGGTGGTGTCAACACCAGCAGCTGGTGAGGTTAGGACGTCTACTATGTGCGTTAGATGTCCTATTGAGGTAGAAGGGCGTAGATACAAAGTGAATCTCATCTGTTTGCCTCTCAAAGATTTAGAGGTAATTTTGGGAATGGATTGGCTGAATACCAATCGCATTCTCATAGATTGTGGAGCTAAAGAGTTAATTTTTCCTGAAGAAAACGAAGAGGATTTGGGTGTGACGCTCGGCCAGTTGAAAGAAGATATTATGGAGGGCGCTGCTTGTTTCCTCATCATGACGCATGAAGACCAAGAGCTGGGAAAGTTGAGGCAAGAACGAACGTCCGTTATTGGCAGAAAAGAACGAACGTCCGTTATTGGCAGAAAAGAACGAACGTTCGTTATTGGCAGTAAGGAACGAACGTCCATTTTGGAGGAGTTTCAGGACGTTTTTCCAGAGGAAATACCTGGGTTACCTCCTGTTCGGGAAGTTGAATTCACCATTGATTTGGTCACGACAGCCGCACCTATCTCAGTTCAACCATACCGGATGGCGCCTGCAGAGTTGGTTGAACTTAAAAAGCAGATCGAAGAGTTGATGGAGAAGCAGTTTATTAGACCGAGCGTTTCACCATGGGGAGCGCCTGTGCTCTTGGTGAAAAAGAAGGATGGCAGCTCTCGGTTGTGCATAGATTATAGACAATTGAACAAGCTGACCATCAAAAACAAGTACCCGTTGCCAAGGATTGATGATTTGTTGGATCAACTGCATGGGGCAACGGTATTTTCAAAGATAGACTTGCGTTCGGGATATCATCAGATTAGGGTGAAAGAGGACGACATCCAGAAAACAGCGTTTAGGTCTCGTTATGGACACTACGAGTATGTAGTGATGCCATTTGGAGTGACGAACGCTCCTGCAGTGTTCATGGATTATATGAACCGCATCTTCAGACCTTATTTGGACAAGTTTGTGGTCGTTTTCATAGATGATATTCTCATCTACTCTAAGACACAAGCCGAGCATGCAGAACACTTGAGGGCAGTGCTGAGCGTGTTGAGAGAAAAGGAGTTGTATGCAAAACTGTCCAAGTGTGAATTTTGGATGAATGAGGTACAGTTTTTGGGCCATGTGGTCTCGGCTGAAGGTATTTCAGTGGATCCTTCTAAGGTGAGAGCAGTGTTGGATTGGAAGAGCCCGCGTTCGGTCACAGAAGTGAGAAGTTTCGTTGGGCTTGCTGGCTACTACAGACGCTTCATAGAGGGATTCGCCAAGATAGTGGCTCCGCTTACCCAGTTGACTAGAAAGGATCAGCCGTTCGCTTGGACTGATCTGTGTGAGGAGCGTTTCCAGGAGCTGAAGGAAAAACTGACGAGCGCTCCAGTTTTGATAATTCCAGACACGACCAAACCCTTTGAAGTGTACTGTGACGCGTCCCATCAAGGGTTGGGCTGTGTGCTTATGCAAGAGAGACGAGTGGTAGCATACGCGTCTCGTCAGTTGAAGATTCATGAACACAACTATCCAACGCACGACCTGGAATTGGCAGCGGTCGTTTTTGCACTGAAGATTTGGAGGCATTATCTTTACGGATCGACATTTCAAGTCTTCAGTGATCACAAGAGTCTCAAATATTTATTTGATCAAAAGGAGTTGAATATGAGACAGCGGAGGTGGCTCGAATTCCTAAAGGATTATGAGTTCGAATTGCTTTATCACCCTGGTAAAGCGAACGTTGTGGCGGATGCTCTAAGTAGGAAGACGTTTCATGTCTCGGTAATGATGGTTAAAGAGCTAAGTTTAGTGGAGAGTTTTCGAGACCTAAGGTTGCAGTTCGAGTTGGAGCCGAAGAGTATTAAATGCTGCACCTTGAGGATATCAAGTGATGTGTTCGACCGAATCCGGATGAAACAACGAGAGGATGAAGAATTGATGAAGATTTTAAGCGCGCTCGGTACGGATCAAGCCAAGCATTTCAACGCTGGAACGGACGGCATGTTGCGTTATATGGGACGGACGTGCATTCCCAATGATGGCGAGCTGAAGAGGATTATCTTGGAGGAAGGACATCATAGTCGTCTCAGCATACACCCCGGTATGACTAAGATGTACCAAGATCTTAGACGCTCGTTCTGGTGGCCTGGAATGAAGAGTGATGTCGCTCGTTTTGTGGCATCTTGCTTGACCTGTCAACGTGCAAAGGCTGAACACCAACGACCAGGCGGCTTGCTTCAACCATTGGAAATTCCAGAGTGGAAGTGGGACAACATTTCTATGGATTTCGTGACCCATCTACCACGTACGGTTCGAAATCATGATTCAATCTGGGTAATCGTGGACAGATTAACAAAGAGCGCCCACTTCCTAGCAGTAAACTTGAAGATGTCAATGACAAATTTGGCTAAGTTGTACATCAAGGAGATCGTTCGTCTTCATGGAGTGCCTTCAAGCATAATTTCTGACCGAGACCCGAGATTCACATCTCGGTTTTGGCAATCGTTACAAGGCGAGTTGGGAAGCAAACTGCAGATGAGTTCAGCGTATCATCCTCAAACGGACGGTCAGTCCGAACGTACCATCCAGACGCTGGAAGATTTACTGAGGACGTGCGTCCTAGATCACTTGGGCGCCTGGGATGAAATACTGCCGCTAGTGGAGTTCACGTACAACAACAGTTTTCAAGCTAGCATTGGTATGGCGCCGTTTGAAGCTCTCTATGGAAGGAAATGCCGAACGCCACTTTGCTGGTTCCAGGAAGGAGAGAACGTGCTAACTGGACCTGAGCTCATCCAGCAAACGACTGACAAAGTGAAGTTGATCCAGGAGAGATTGAAGACGTCCCTGAGTAGGCAAAAATCTTATGCGGATAGAAGAAGGAGGCCATTGGAGTTTGCTGCAGGGGATCACGTATTCTTGAGACTCAACCCAATTACTGGAGTAGGCAGAGTCGTTCGTCCAAAGAAGCTGTCGCCAAAGTTCATAGGACCGTACCAGATTTTGAGGAAAATTGGACCAGTAGCTTATGAATTAGCATTGCCACCTCAACTATCAAATCTACATCCGGTCTTCCATGTGTCTCAACTCAGAAAGTATATAGCCAACCCCTCTCATGTATTAGAACTGGAAGACATTCACCTACAACCGGATCGAACGCTGGAGTTGCAACCAGTTCGTGTTGAGAACGTTCGCACAAAGTTACACAAAGGGAAGGACGTTCGTTTAGTAAAGATAGTGTGGGACGCTAAGACTGGTGACTCAACTTGGGAAGTAGAGAGTGCGATGAGAGACTTGTATCCCCACCTATTCACGGGTAAGTTTTAAATTTTCGAGGACGAAAATTTTTGTAGTTAGGGAGAATGTGAGACCCTGAAAATTTCTCTGTAATTACCTGTCACATCACCATTAATGCACCCCTCAATCCATGCTTATCTCATTTTAAAACCCATTTCCAAATCTGATAAACTCTCTGACATACACTGAAACCACGCCCATCATTCTCTGAAAACGCACATGGCTTCACCTGCACACACGCCACGTGTTGCAGAAGAAGCTTCCAGTTCAGAATTTAGTGGGCACGTGTCAGCTTGGGGTACGTTAGCTCAAACGAACGTGAATTTCACAAAACTGGATTTCCTAGAATTCTCTCTCTTACCTGCACCACTCATCCTCTTCCTCTGAACTCAAATCCTTCATCTTCTCCAACCTCTCTCTAGAAACCTTAAAACTTCTCTCTACTGTTACTCATTCATCTCTTCTCCGTTTAACATTCAGAACCGTAGGAACGTTCCTTACGCCGTGAACTTCATTTTGGTCCGAACAACTTCAGATTCTGTTGACGGTAAGATTTCCAACTCATAAGTGATGGACAAATTTGTAAGCACCAAAATATGATGTCACAAACTTGTTTCACAATCGGCAAGTATGACCGAATCGTTCAAGTAATAAAACTTGGTAAGACCAAGTATCGTTCTTCCCAAAGGACTCACGGCCTAGTTTAGTTATGTGGTTTCTTGATTAACTAAGACTTACAAACGAAATATTTGAGTTTAAAATGCAAGACAGAAAATAAACATGTATGCATGAATTTTGATCAATGGCAAAGACAAAAGATAAACACTTTCAATGGAATATATGAATGAATATGTTGTTGGGGGTCAATTTCATCTCATCCACTCTCATATATTTTAGGAATTCAACATTCAAATCATCATTGTTAATGCCACTCTCTAATGTACCATTCTAGATGGCTTCTCCCTAATCAAATAGTTCATACAATTCCTAGCATTCCTAATGATTAGTTCATGAGTGCAGGAGCTTAAAGGCAACCAATAGAATATTGTCAGTATAATATTGGGAGAAATTCCCCGGATCTAGACTTCCCCGTACGTGTCCGTATCGACAAAACCAATAATCATGCATTAGAATGAGTTAAACAATGCAAGCATTGAGCAAAGAGGAAAAACCCTAACTAATGATGAAAGAAAGCATATGTCTTAATTCAAAGATGTACTCAACAGATTCCATATATGAGAGCTTCAAGAGATTACATTGATTCCCCAACAAACATACAAGGTTTAGTTCACCATATTCATGGTGAACCTAGATGAATAACAATGAAAGTATGAAAGAATAAACCCAATAAAGTGGAAGAGGTAGCCTGAGCATCCAAGATCCTCCTTCAAAGGGGATGAAAGAGAGAGTGTTTGCCTCGTTTCTGCCAAAGATCCTAACTAAAGGACGTGCAAGCCCTTATAATACTAATCTAGAGTTACAAAAGATTACAAAAGTCCAAGCCCAAAAAGTGCCGCTCAGCGCCATTTACCGCTCAGCGGTGGTTACGCGTCTTCTTTCTTCCCCTCAGCGGCCATTTGCCCCTCAGCGGTTCCAACGTCACCTCTTGAGTGCCGCTCAGCGGTAGTTTGCCGCTGAGCGGTGCCTTCGACTTCTCCTTTTTGCACTCTTTCTTGTCTTTTCTAATGTCCTCTCTCTTATTCTTCACTTCTTTCACCAAATTCACCTCAAAACCTGCACAAAAACACTTAAATCAAGCATAAACCTGTCCAGCTCTCTTATTTCTGAAAATATAAACAAAATGCATGATTTCAAGCTAGTTTCTAAGTCTAAAGGTTGCTTTTAGTATCACTTTTAAGCATGAAAATAACAGTTTTTCAACTGTTATCACAACCCCAAACTTAGAACTTTGCTTGTCCTCAAGCAAACAAAATGTAACTCCATCTCCAACCAATTCATATGATGGTTCACTCATTCAAAATCCTCTTTTCAAGATAAGTAATAACTTCACTCAAACTTATGACCAAGAGTTAATTCAAGATGTGCACATGCTTTAGTGTTCACAAAGTCATTTAAATTCCAACAAATGCTATTTTTCATGAATGATCAATCAATTAAGCATGGATGTTCATGTGCTTATGGAATATTTCCTCACTAGGTAAAGTGTTTCACTCAACACACAAGTGTATAAGAGGTAAAGTGTTTCACTCATTCACTCCACTATCACAATGTCACATGAATCAACTTTGCCTTTCATTTAACCACAATCAATACATTCACAAGCATGCATCATCACAAGGACTTTTCAATGGCTTATAATGTGGCTGGGCTAACAAGAAAATTGGTTTTTCTGGATCACAAAATCCTTGAGTTAAGAGAATCATAACAACACAATCTTCTTATTCATTCCCAACTTTCTTTTGCCTTTGCTTTTGCATTTGCATTGAGCTTTGCTTCTTTTTCTTTCTTTGCTTTTCTTTGCATATTCTTACTTTTTAGCTCTTAGCTCAATGCTTTTTCCTTTTTCATGTTTCCCCAATAACCCCAAACTTGAACATTTAACAATACCACACAAGATCTTCTACTTAACTCAAGGTAAAGATTTTCAATCAAGGGTGTTCAGTGTATATTTAAGGCTAAGGGTTCAAAGGATAGAACACAACGTGTTCTCTTTTAGTAAGGCTAACTTTATGAATTTGGCCAATAAAAATGGGTTTCAACAACACGGCCTTTGATCATATGATGCAAAACAAGCAATTGATTCAATCATAGAAAACCTGGGCAAAGTCATTCATGCTTTCAAAGTAATAGCATTCAACAATAACAACTCTGGAGCTCAAAACCTCACATATAAGCTCATTCACATTTGACATGCACATCCTGCTTAATTTCACAATCACAATCATGATATTATGCATTTGTTCACAAAGCTTGTGAATCACCTGTATAAGCATTTTAATGTGCACATCATCTCAACATCAATCAATCAATAAGCATCATCAAGCATTACTTATCACACAATCACAGTTAATAGCAAACCATCATAACAAACCAGGTGTTCAATAGAGTACATCAAACCCTAATCTAAAAACAAAAACAAATAAGTTCAGAAAACTTAAACCACAAAAGCATAATCATATGATAGCATTCATCAGTAAATGCTATCTCAGCTCCTCATCAGTCCGAGCTCTCTGTATCTTCCTCTTCTTGAATCTTATAGTCTTGATTCTTTTTGCCCGATGAGGAGGCCATCCCTACATCAAACATAATTCACAAAACCAACAGATACATTGTTAAGCATTAGTAAACCACAATGAAGAAATCATCCCCTTCAATGATGCTCTCTCCCAACCCCAAACTTAGATGGAAAACTAGTGAGAAAGTGAGTGAAAGGGAGATTTTCTTAAAAGGGAATAGGGAAAAGATGTGGAGAACCTTGGAAAAGGTATGTGGGAGTGTGTGTGCAGAGAAGAGCCTGAAAATATAAAAACGCGCAGCTTAGGGTTTAAAAATACCCCAATGGGCTCGGGTTCCGCTAAGGGGAACTTAAGCCCATCTGCGATAGTACCGCTCAGCGGTAATTGCCGCTCAGCGGCACTTTCGTGATGTGCCCTTCTCCTTCTTTTCTTGACCTAAGTGCCTTCCTAACATACCCCTCATAGATTCCCTGCAATTCAATGTTAAAAATGCTTATGCAAATCCTAAAAATAAACAAACAGAAAACAATCAATCAACTGGGTTGCCTCCCAGGTAGCGCTTGTTTAACGTCACGAGCCTGACCCAAAATCCACCAACACCCATCAGTAGGTGTTTCAAACTTACCAGCACCCATCAGTAGGTGCAAAATCTTCTCACCAACACCCATCAGTAGGTGTTACAAACTTAGTATCCTTCAGTAGATACTTAATCACCTAGCATCCTTCAGTAGATGCTAGATCCAACAAAATAATGTCCAGAATAATGTTCACAAATTATAAATTACAAAATCAAATCAAAAGTTTGTAAATCCACTGGGTTGCCTCCCAGCAAGCGCTTCTTTAACGTCACTAGCTTGACCCTGTTAAAGCTCACGTTCCATCTTCTTTATAGTTGACGTAGTCCTTCCACCAACCTTTCAACTGCTTCCTTTGGACTGTCTTAGATTCTCTAGAATATGGAGACTCTATCTCTATCATCTCCTTCTCTTTAAAGCCTTTAATAACCCACAACTTGTTCTTGAGTCTTACAGGTGTGCCAAGTTGGAGTCTTAATTTTTTCCAGTCTCTAGGAACTTCTTCTCCTTTTCCAATCTCTTCTACCTTGGGTGCCTGAAAATACAAACAATGGTTATCAGAAACCTTAAGATTTTTATTTTTACCTCTAGTTATGGGTGCATCTCGAAATGCAGCTTTATAACTGGCTTCTTCCTCCTTTGCTTGTATCTCATCTTTGAACACATCCACCACCACTCTCTCCTCTCTGTCTTGGAGAACCACTATACCTTCATTCACATCAATGATAGCCCTAGCCGTTTTCATAAACGGCCTTCCAAGTATGAAAGGTATTTTC
Source organism: Vigna umbellata (assembly GCF_029865625.1). Lineage (NCBI taxonomy): Eukaryota > Viridiplantae > Streptophyta > Magnoliopsida > Fabales > Fabaceae > Vigna > Vigna umbellata. Next base: position 24,287,598 of record NC_142174.1, read on the forward strand.
TCAGTTTCCATCTTCATCACCACAAAGTCTGCCAAGAACTGAAGTTTGCCAACACAAACTACAATGTCTTCTGCAATCCCACATGGCTCCTTTGAAAATCCATCAGCCATTACAAGATTAACCTTTACAGGTTTTATTTCAACATGGCCAATTTGCTCCAATAGAGAATAAGGCATCAAGTTAACACTTGAGCCTAAATCAAGGAGAGCTTTCTTTACCTTTTTCTTCCCTATAATGCAAGGGATAGAAAAACTGCCTGGATCTGCTGCTTTTGGTGGGAATGATTCTTTCTTAACAGTTATACACTTTTCTTCCTCATCCTCTCTACGTCTTCTTTTTGTAGAGGTTCCTTCATCTGATTTGGTGTAAACTGCTATTTTCTGTAGAATTTGTTCCCAAGGAGCTTCATTATCAACCATTTTGAATAAATCTGTGAAATCCATTGGTTTCTCCTGATTTGTTAGAAAAGGAAAAGTGTCCTTTCTTTCTTCTTCTCTTCTCTCTTCTGTTTCATCTTCTTCCAACTCAATGATCTCTTCATTTACACTCTTGACCACTTTGCACTCTTCTCTGGGGTTAACCTCAGTATTAGCCCCAAAGTTTCTGTTGGGTCTTTCTTCCAATTGCTTGGTGATCTGACCCATCTGAATCTCCAGATTCTTTATAGCAACTTCAGTGCTCTTTTGAGAAGATTCAGTTTTCTGGATGAATTGCTGAAGAGTTTCTTCCAACTTTGTTGATCTGTCATTAAGCATAGATAATTGTTGCCACAAGGTTGGTTGCTGCTGCTGCTTATTAAACTGATTAGCCTGCCCAGTTTGTCCTTGGCCAATGCTTGGATGTGGTTTCCAACCCTGATTATAATTCCCTTGACGGTATGGAAACTGATTAGCCATGAAGTTAACATCCTCCAAGGCCTCCACTGGAAAAGCACACTGGCCATTTATGTGATCACCTCCACATAGTTCGCACAACTGGGTTTGTATCTGGGCAGCAGACTTCAACTCTTTAGGTAATTGAGCCAAAGTTTTTGTCAGAGTCTCTAGCTGTTGAGTTAGAATTTTATTCTGTGCTAGCAGAGCATCATGCGTTTGTAATTGTAGAACCCCTTTTTGTGGCATAGGAGCTCCTCTTTCATTGTGCAGCTCATTATCACTTGTAGCCATATTTTCAATGATTTCAGTTGCTTCCTCTGGAGTCTTCCATTTGATATTGCCTCCAGCTGAGGCATCTAGCATCATCTTGGTTTGTGAACCAAGCCCTCCAAGGAAAGTTAGGACTACTTCTTGATCTTCAAAGCCATGCGTGGGAGTTTTACGTAACAAGCTTTTATACCTATCCCATGCATGTCCAAGTGATTCTTCCATGCCCTGCTTGAATGAAGATATCTCTTGCTTTCCCTTAGTCACTTTAGATTGTGGGAAGTATTTATTCAAAAACTTTGCAACCACTGCTTCCCATTCCGTGAAACTTTCTTCTGGAAAAGAGTTCAACCAAAGCTTAGCATTGCCTCCCAATGAGAAAGGAAACAAGCTAAGTTTGATAGCTTCGTCTGGCACCCCATTAATCTTGACCGTGTTACAGATCTCATTAAATGTTGTAAGGTGCTCATATGGGCTTTCATGTGATAACCCATTAAATTGATTACTCTTTACCAGTTGAATTAATGCTGGTTTGACCTCCATGTTGGCTGCATTGACTCTAGGCCGAGCTATGCTATTGAAGTGCTGAGGTCCAGCAAGATTAGTGTAATCTGCAAGAGTTCTTCTAGCATTATTATTGTTCTCCATACTCCCTGTGCTATGAACAGAACCTTGTGGTGATGATTGTAGGAGAGTTTCAGGAGAAGGGAAAAGTTCTCTGGACGTTCTGATTCTTCTCCTCCTTCTACTCTCTTCTAGCCCTTCAAGTAGTGGTTCTGTTGTTTTCTTACTTCTAGTTCGAATTGCCTTCTGCATGCACAAGAAAACAAAACCCTAGAACAGATTTGTTAGCACAAAAAGATATAGAAGAAAATAAAGATTGAAAAGATAAAAGATTTAGAAGATAGAATCAAATAGAATAAAACCTAATCTAAAAAATAAAATCTAATCTAAAAAGATAAAATAAAATCAAATAAAAACCGAAAAATAAGAAAACAGAAAACAGAAAAACAGAAAACAGAAAAATAAAATAAAAATTCGAAATTAAAATAAAATCTAATCTAAAAAGATAAAAATAAAATCTAACCTAAAAGATAAAAATCAAATCTAAAAAGATAAAAAAATAAAAACAGAAAAAATAAAAACAGAAATTCAAAATTAAAGTCAAAGGTAATCAATAATCACACAAATTAACCAGTTAAACCATGAATCCCCGGCAACGGCGCCAAAAACTTGATGGACAAATTTGTAAGCACCAAAATATGATGTCACAAACTTGTTTCACAATCGGCAAGTATGACCGAATCGTTCAAGTAATAAAACTTGGTAAGACCAAGTATCGTTCTTCCCAAAGGACTCACGGCCTAGTTTAGTTATGTGGTTTCTTGATTAACTAAGACTTACAAACGAAATATTTGAGTTTAAAATGCAAGACAGAAAATAAACATGTATGCATGAATTTTGATCAATGGCAAAGACAAAAGATAAACACTTTCAATGGAATATATGAATGAATATGTTGTTGGGGGTCAATTTCATCTCATCCACTCTCATATATTTTAGGAATTCAACATTCAAATCATCATTGTTAATGCCACTCTCTAATGTACCATTCTAGATGGCTTCTCCCTAATCAAATAGTTCATACAATTCCTAGCATTCCTAATGATTAGTTCATGAGTGCAGGAGCTTAAAGGCAACCAATAGAATATTGTCAGTATAATATTGGGAGAAATTCCCCGGATCTAGACTTCCCCGTACGTGTCCGTATCGACAAAACCAATAATCATGCATTAGAATGAGTTAAACAATGCAAGCATTGAGCAAAGAGGAAAAACCCTAACTAATGATGAAAGAAAGCATATGTCTTAATTCAAAGATGTACTCAACAGATTCCATATATGAGAGCTTCAAGAGATTACATTGATTCCCCAACAAACATACAAGGTTTAGTTCACCATATTCATGGTGAACCTAGATGAATAACAATGAAAGTATGAAAGAATAAACCCAATAAAGTGGAAGAGGTAGCCTGAGCATCCAAGATCCTCCTTCAAAGGGATGAAAGAGAGAGTGTTTGCCTCGTTTCTGCCAAAGATACTAACTAAAGGACGTGCAAGCCCTTAAATACTAATCTAGAGTTACAAAAGATTATAAAAGTCCAAGCCCAAAAAGTGCCGCTCAGCGCCATTTACCGCTCAGCGGTGGTTACGCGTCTTCTTTCTTCCCCTCAGCGGCCATTTGCCCCTCAGCGGTTCCAACGTCACCTCTTGAGTGCCGCTCAGCGGTAGTTTGCCGCTGAGCGGTGCCTTCGACTTCTCCTTTTTGCACTCTTTCTTGTCTTTTCTAATGTCCTCTCTCTTATTCTTCACTTCTTTCACCAAATTCACCTCAAAACCTGCACAAAAACACTTAAATCAAGCATAAACCTGTCCAGCTCTCTTATTTCTGAAAATATAAACAAAATGCATGATTTCAAGCTAGTTTCTAAGTCTAAAGGTTGCTTTTAGTATCACTTTTAAGCATGAAAATAACAGTTTTTCAACTGTTATCAATAAGCTCGTTCCTGGAATTCCTTCGAACCCAGATTCAGTTACATGCAAGGGCTTAAGTTGATATCGTTTACGTTTCTTTGGTTAGACTTAGTTGAAGAGAATAAGAAAGATCTTGGAAGGTAGAAAACCATAAGTTGGGCAAGTCCAAGTGATACCATTAGAACGAACACTGCTATCCAGGTAAGGGAAGCTTATATGTTTAATTTATACTGCATGTTGTATGATCTGAGTTGTATGTATGAAAATTATGAAGTTTGAGCTGTTATGAACGTTCTCTGATATCGGATATGATTTCTGGGTTGTTGAATTGTATGTTGGTTTGATACGTATGAATGATGGATGAATATTGTAATATATGAGTTATTAATATGTTGATTGTTGAATGTGAATTAATCTGTAAGTGAAAGTTATAAAGTTCATAGACTTGAGAATCATTTGAAGTATAAAGTATAGGTTAAAATGTTGAAATCTGGAAATTTGTGAAGTTTGAGAAATCTGAAACTTAAATCATTCCCTTTGATAAATGACGCTCGTCATCGTACGGTCTTAGACCGTTCGGTTTCCCTTAAAATCACTTAGAATGGAAATCTTTCATTTGGAAAGAATTATGCTCGAGAACGAGCGTCCCCATTTGGATGTCTGAGCGTTCGTTCAGCTCAGCTGTTTAAAAATATTTGAAACTTTATAAATACGTAACGCTCGGTCTTTAACCGAAGCGTTCGCTCTTAATAGCGTTCGGCCTTACGTCGAACGTTCGTTCTTGATAGAGTTCGGCCTTATGTCGAACGTTCGTCCATAGTAACGTTCGGTCTGATACCGAACGTTCGTTTAAATGACGCACGGTATTCTACCAAAGCGTTCGTCTTAAACAGTGCTCGGTCTTATACCGAAGCGTTCGTTCAAAATAGCGTTCGTTCCAATATTTGAATATTTATTCTCTTACGTTCGTTCAGTACTGGCATCAGTTCATTTAATTGGTCAAACAGAGAGTTACGTCCGTCCGTCCAGTACTGTATTTGGACGTTCGTCCTATTTTCTTCAAAGGACTGAACGTTCGTCCTTTTGTACTCTTAAAGTTAAAGATGAGATTGATTGTGAATTATGATAAATTACAGTGCGAACGTTATATTAAGTGATTTTATGATTATGGAATATGAACGAGCGTTCCAAGGAGGAACGTCTCAGATATGTGAAATATTAAAATTGGTAAAGTATGACTGTGGTTAGCTAATGCTGGCTTGGTCCATCCTGATATTCCGTGATACTCATCTTCACGTAGAAGGGGGTAGTCATGTGTGGGAATGGCAGGAGGTTCTATTCCTTAGGGGTACTTTGGATAGGGCTAACCTCGAGTGGCAGCTGTTGAGTGTATCCCAGTTACTACATCACTCGGGTGCAAGGACGCCTGTAGCTACATGGTTCATACAGTCCGGACAGTCGTCTATTATATACTTATAAATTACTATGATGGATTATGTTCAATTGTATGTTATGCGTGTGCATTGAAATGTTGAACGTGTATGTTGGATGTATGAATTAAATATTATAAGCTTACCCTTTCGTTTTCCTTGTGTTGTCAATTGTCCATGTACGTTCGTCCTGTTTTGCAATGATCATCCGTTGTGGATGTGAGCAGATGGTGGTACGTCCCTGGAAGAAATGCTGGAAGAAGAAAATTTGAATGAAGCTAATCTGGTGGAGATAGAAGTAAAAGCCGAGCCTTAGAGCGCTCGATAGATTAGAATTATGAATTGTTAGCTTAGTTGGACGTTCGGCTAAATATTTTGTAAAGCCGTTCGTCCTAATTATCCCTGAACCCTATTTTGAGCGTACGTTATTTGTATCTAAAACCGTTCGTTATTAGCGCTCGTTGTGTTGAGCCCTATTTTGACATTCTGCAACCTTAAGCCGTTCGGCTTTTGAACTTGGTTAATTGTAAAGACTGCTTATTTACTGTTAATTGTAATTAATTCTAAATTATGGTAATTACTATATTTTGGGATGTTACATTAGTGGTATCAGAGCAGTTTTGTTCTATAAAAAAGGACACTGTAGGATATGGGTGCACTGTGTTTTTGCTGTGTGCTTATTATATGTTTAGTGAGTTATTGTTTTTAACTCTTGAACAATTCTAACGCTCGTTTTCTGATGAACCAGAGAACCTATGGCGCCTAGACTTCCTCCTCCCCCACCGCCGAATGATACTGACGCGTCCAACAACGCTAGGCTGTTGGAATCCGTGATAGATAGGTTGCAACAGCAAAATAATACTCTGATGGAACAGAACGCCACTCTGATGCAGCAAAATCAGAACGCCATGCAGATTATGGAGGCCGCTCGCGCCAGTTCGGAAGCCATGCAGAGGCAATTGATGGACATTCTTGCTGCTACCAGAGGCACGCCAGGAGCGTCCTCTTCCAATGCCACCCAGCCCACTACGGAATGGAGTTTGGAAAGTTTTCTACAACATCATCCTGCCAAGTTCAATGGAAAGGGACTTCCGGATGCAGCGGATCAGTGGCTAAGGGACATGGAGAGGATTTATGACGCCAAAAGGTGCCCAGACGACAACCGTTTGGCTTTTACAGAATATTTATTAACTGGTGAAGCTAGCCACTGGTGGACGAGCGCAAAAGCTCTCTTGGCGGACGCCCAAACTCCCATCACTTGGGAAGTGTTTAGGAATAAATTTTATGAAGAATACTTTCCAGATAGCGTTCGGTTTGCAAAGGAAGTAGAGTTTCTTCAATTAGTCCAAGGAGGGATGTCTGTTTCTGAATATACGAACAAGTTCAAACACTTGGTTCGTTTTAACACAATGGCCACAAATGAAGAGTGGCAGTGTCGGAAGTTTGAGAACGGCTTGAGAAGTGATTTGAAGGTTATGATTTCAAGCTTGTGCATACGAACGTTTTCTGCCATGGTGGAGAGGGACAAGGTGTTGGAGAAGAACATGGCCGAGGCGGAAAAGCACAAGAAGCAACATCAGGGTGTAAGGGGACCAATCGTAGCAAGGAATAATACCAGTCAGAGGAGATTCCCTTACGCTCGTCCAAATCAGCTCACGAACACAAGCGGATCGCAAGCATTGGTTCCTGCCGGACAATATGGGCAGCAAGGTGGTATTACTTGTTTTCAGTGTGGAGGGCCGCATTACCGTTCGTCATGCCCTCAGTTGGTGGGTGGAAAACATTGCACTCGTTGCGGAAGGAATGGACATTTAGCGAACGAGTGCAACTCTGGAGGTCGAGCAGTAATGAGACCACCAAATGCTGGAAGGAATCAGCCGAGGGGGGGACGAGCTCAAGCAGTGGGTCGAGTGTATGCGATCACTGGAGCGGAGGCAGCGAGCTCAGGTACGCTCGTCACTGGTACCTGCTTACTTCATGGAATACCTTGCTGTGTGTTGTATGACTCGGGGGCAACACACTCCTTCATCTCGAAGGCGTGCGTTGAAAAACTGGGGTTAGCAGCGAGTGAGATGCAGTTTGACCTGGTGGTGTCAACACCAGCAGCTGGTGAGGTTAGGACGTCTACTATGTGCGTTAGATGTCCTATTGAGGTAGAAGGGCGTAGATACAAAGTGAATCTCATCTGTTTGCCTCTCAAAGATTTAGAGGTAATTTTGGGAATGGATTGGCTGAATACCAATCGCATTCTCATAGATTGTGGAGCTAAAGAGTTAATTTTTCCTGAAGAAAACGAAGAGGATTTGGGTGTGACGCTCGGCCAGTTGAAAGAAGATATTATGGAGGGCGCTGCTTGTTTCCTCATCATGACGCATGAAGACCAAGAGCTGGGAAAGTTGAGGCAAGAACGAACGTCCGTTATTGGCAGAAAAGAACGAACGTCCGTTATTGGCAGAAAAGAACGAACGTTCGTTATTGGCAGTAAGGAACGAACGTCCATTTTGGAGGAGTTTCAGGACGTTTTTCCAGAGGAAATACCTGGGTTACCTCCTGTTCGGGAAGTTGAATTCACCATTGATTTGGTCACGACAGCCGCACCTATCTCAGTTCAACCATACCGGATGGCGCCTGCAGAGTTGGTTGAACTTAAAAAGCAGATCGAAGAGTTGATGGAGAAGCAGTTTATTAGACCGAGCGTTTCACCATGGGGAGCGCCTGTGCTCTTGGTGAAAAAGAAGGATGGCAGCTCTCGGTTGTGCATAGATTACAGACAATTGAACAAGCTGACCATCAAAAACAAGTACCCGTTGCCAAGGATTGATGATTTGTTGGATCAACTGCATGGGGCAACGGTATTTTCAAAGATAGACTTGCGTTCGGGATATCATCAGATTAGGGTGAAAGAGGACGACATCCAGAAAACAGCGTTTAGGTCTCGTTATGGACACTACGAGTATGTAGTGATGCCATTTGGAGTGACGAACGCTCCTGCAGTGTTCATGGATTATATGAACCGCATCTTCAGACCTTATTTGGACAAGTTTGTGGTCGTTTTCATAGATGATATTCTCATCTACTCTAAGACACAAGCCGAGCATGCAGAACACTTGAGGGCAGTGCTGAGCGTGTTGAGAGAAAAGGAGTTGTATGCAAAACTGTCCAAGTGTGAATTTTGGATGAATGAGGTACAGTTTTTGGGCCATGTGGTCTCGGCTGAAGGTATTTCAGTGGATCCTTCTAAGGTGAGAGCAGTGTTGGATTGGAAGAGCCCGCGTTCGGTCACAGAAGTGAGAAGTTTCGTTGGGCTTGCTGGCTACTACAGACGCTTCATAGAGGGATTCGCCAAGATAGTGGCTCCGCTTACCCAGTTGACTAGAAAGGATCAGCCGTTCGCTTGGACTGATCTGTGTGAGGAGCGTTTCCAGGAGCTGAAGGAAAAACTGACGAGCGCTCCAGTTTTGATAATTCCAGACACGACCAAACCCTTTGAAGTGTACTGTGACGCGTCCCATCAAGGGTTGGGCTGTGTGCTTATGCAAGAGAGACGAGTGGTAGCATACGCGTCTCGTCAGTTGAAGATTCATGAACACAACTATCCAACGCACGACCTGGAATTGGCAGCGGTCGTTTTTGCACTGAAGATTTGGAGGCATTATCTTTACGGATCGACATTTCAAGTCTTCAGTGATCACAAGAGTCTCAAATATTTATTTGATCAAAAGGAGTTGAATATGAGACAGCGGAGGTGGCTCGAATTCCTAAAGGATTATGAGTTCGAATTGCTTTATCACCCTGGTAAAGCGAACGTTGTGGCGGATGCTCTAAGTAGGAAGACGTTTCATGTCTCGGTAATGATGGTTAAAGAGCTAAGTTTAGTGGAGAGTTTTCGAGACCTAAGGTTGCAGTTCGAGTTGGAGCCGAAGAGTATTAAATGCTGCACCTTGAGGATATCAAGTGATGTGTTCGACCGAATCCGGATGAAACAACGAGAGGATGAAGAATTGATGAAGATTTTAAGCGCGCTCGGTACGGATCAAGCCAAGCATTTCAACGCTGGAACGGACGGCATGTTGCGTTATATGGGACGGACGTGCATTCCCAATGATGGCGAGCTGAAGAGGATTATCTTGGAGGAAGGACATCATAGTCGTCTCAGCATACACCCCGGTATGACTAAGATGTACCAAGATCTTAGACGCTCGTTCTGGTGGCCTGGAATGAAGAGTGATGTCGCTCGTTTTGTGGCATCTTGCTTGACCTGTCAACGTGCAAAGGCTGAACACCAACGACCAGGCGGCTTGCTTCAACCATTGGAAATTCCAGAGTGGAAGTGGGACAGCATTTCTATGGATTTCGTGACCCATCTACCACGTACGGTTCGAAATCATGATTCAATCTGGGTAATCGTGGACAGATTAACAAAGAGCGCCCACTTCCTAGCAGTAAACTTGAAGATGTCAATGACAAATTTGGCTAAGTTGTACATCAAGGAGATCGTTCGTCTTCATGGAGTGCCTTCAAGCATAATTTCTGACCGAGACCCGAGATTCACATCTCGGTTTTGGCAATCGTTACAAGGCGAGTTGGGAAGCAAACTGCAGATGAGTTCAGCGTATCATCCTCAAACGGACGGTCAGTCCGAACGTACCATCCAGACGCTGGAAGATTTACTGAGGACGTGCGTCCTAGATCACTTGGGCGCCTGGGATGAAATACTGCCGCTAGTGGAGTTCACGTACAACAACAGTTTTCAAGCTAGCATTGGTATGGCGCCGTTTGAAGCTCTCTATGGAAGGAAATGCCGAACGCCACTTTGCTGGTTCCAGGAAGGAGAGAACGTGCTAACTGGACCTGAGCTCATCCAGCAAACGACTGACAAAGTGAAGTTGATCCAGGAGAGATTGAAGACGTCCCTGAGTAGGCAAAAATCTTATGCGGATAGAAGAAGGAGGCCATTGGAGTTTGCTGCAGGGGATCACGTATTCTTGAGACTCAACCCAATTACTGGAGTAGGCAGAGTCGTTCGTCCAAAGAAGCTGTCGCCAAAGTTCATAGGACCGTACCAGATTTTGAGGAAAATTGGACCAGTAGCTTATGAATTAGCATTGCCACCTCAACTATCAAATCTACATCCGGTCTTCCATGTGTCTCAACTCAGAAAGTATATAGCCAACCCCTCTCATGTATTAGAACTGGAAGACATTCACCTACAACCGGATCGAACGCTGGAGTTGCAACCAGTTCGTGTTGAGAACGTTCGCACAAAGTTACACAAAGGGAAGGACGTTCGTTTAGTAAAGATAGTGTGGGACGCTAAGACTGGTGACTCAACTTGGGAAGTAGAGAGTGCGATGAGAGACTTGTATCCCCACCTATTCACGGGTAAGTTTTAAATTTTCGAGGACGAAAATTTTTGTAGTTAGGGAGAATGTGAGACCCTGAAAATTTCTCTGTAATTACCTGTCACATCACCATTAATGCACCCCTCAATCCATGCTTATCTCATTTTAAAACCCATTTCCAAATCTGATAAACTCTCTGACATACACTGAAACCACGCCCATCATTCTCTGAAAACGCACATGGCTTCACCTGCACACACGCCACGTGTTGCAGAAGAAGCTTCCAGTTCAGAATTTAGTGGGCACGTGTCAGCTTGGGGTACGTTAGCTCAAACGAACGTGAATTTCACAAAACTGGATTTCCTAGAATTCTCTCTCTTACCTGCACCACTCATCCTCTTCCTCTGAACTCAAATCCTTCATCTTCTCCAACCTCTCTCTAGAAACCTTAAAACTTCTCTCTACTGTTACTCATTCATCTCTTCTCCGTTTAACATTCAGAACCGTAGGAACGTTCCTTACGCCGTGAACTTCATTTTGGTCCGAACAACTTCAGATTCTGTTGACGGTAAGATTTCCAACTCATAAGTGATGGACAAATTTGTAAGCACCAAAATATGATGTCACAAACTTGTTTCACAATCGGCAAGTATGACCGAATCGTTCAAGTAATAAAACTTGGTAAGACCAAGTAGCGTTCTTCCCAAAGGACTCACGGCCTAGTTTAGTTATGTGGTTTCTTGATTAACTAAGACTTACAAACGAAATATTTGAGTTTAAAATGCAAGACAGAAAATAAACATGTATGCATGAATTTTGATCAATGGCAAAGACAAAAGATAAACACTTTCAATGGAATATATGAATGAATATGTTGTTGGGGGTCAATTTCATCTCATCCACTCTCATATATTTTAGGAATTCAACATTCAAATCATCATTGTTAATGCCACTCTCTAATGTACCATTCTAGATGGCTTCTCCCTAATCAAATAGTTCATACAATTCCTAGCATTCCTAATGATTAGTTCATGAGTGCAGGAGCTTAAAGGCAACCAATAGAATATTGTCAGTATAATATTGGGAGAAATTCCCCGGATCTAGACTTCCCCGTACGTGTCCGTATCGACAAAACCAATAATCATGCATTAGAATGAGTTAAACAATGCAAGCATTGAGCAAAGAGGAAAAACCCTAACTAATGATGAAAGAAAGCATATGTCTTAATTCAAAGATGTACTCAACAGATTCCATATATGAGAGCTTCAAGAGATTACATTGATTCCCCAACAAACATACAAGGTTTAGTTCACCATATTCATGGTGAACCTAGATGAATAACAATGAAAGTATGAAAGAATAAACCCAATAAAGTGGAAGAGGTAGCCTGAGCATCCAAGATCCTCCTTCAAAGGGATGAAAGAGAGAGTGTTTGCCTCGTTTCTGCCAAAGATACTAACTAAAGGACGTGCAAGCCCTTAAATACTAATCTAGAGTTACAAAAGATTATAAAAGTCCAAGCCCAAAAAGTGCCGCTCAGCGCCATTTACCGCTCAGCGGTGGTTACGCGTCTTCTTTCTTCCCCTCAGCGGCCATTTGCCCCTCAGCGGTTCCAACGTCACCTCTTGAGTGCCGCTCAGCGGTAGTTTGCCGCTGAGCGGTGCCTTCAACTTCTCCTTTTTGCACTCTTTCTTGTCTTTTCTAATGTCCTCTCTCTTATTCTTCACTTCTTTCACCAAATTCACCTCAAAACCTGCACAAAAACACTTAAATCAAGCATAAACCTGTCCAGCTCTCTTATTTCTGAAAATATAAACAAAATGCATGATTTCAAGCTAGTTTCTAAGTCTAAAGGTTGCTTTTAGTATCACTTTTAAGCATGAAAATAACAGTTTTTCAACTGTTATCACAACCCCAAACTTAGAACTTTGCTTGTCCTCAAGCAAACAAAATGTAACTCCATCTCCAACCAATTCATATGATGGTTCACTCATTCAAAATCCTCTTTTCAAGATAAGTAATAACTTCACTCAAACTTATGACCAAGAGTTAATTCAAGATGTGCACATGCTTTAGTGTTCACAAAGTCATTTAAATTCCAACAAATGCTATTTTTCATGAATGATCAATCAATTAAGCATGGATGTTCATGTGCTTATGTAATATTTCCTCACTAGGTAAAGTGTTTCACTCAACACACAAGTGTATAAGAGGTAAAGTGTTTCACTCATTCACTCCACTATCACAATGTCACATGAATCAACTTTGCCTTTCATTTAACCACAATCAATACATTCACAAGCATGCATCATCACAAGGACTTTTCAATGGCTTATAATGTGGCTGGGCTAACAAGAAAATTGGTTTTTCTGGATCACAAAATCCTTGAGTTAAGAGAATCATAACAACACAATCTTCTTATTCATTCCCAACTTTCTTTTGCCTTTGCTTTTGCATTTGCATTGAGCTTTGCTTCTTTTTCTTTTCTTTGCTTTTTCTTTGCATATTTTTACTTTTAGCTCTTAGCTCAATGCTTTTCCTTTTTCATGTTTCCCCAATAACCCCAAACTTGAACATTTAACAATACCACACAAGATCTTCTACTTAACTCAAGGTAAAGATTTTCAATCAAGGGTGTTCAGTGTATATTTAAGGCTAAGGGTTCAAAGGATAGAACACAACGTGTTCTCTTTTAGTAGGCTAACTTTATGAATTTGGCCAATAAAATGGGTTTCAACAACACGGCCTTGATCATATGATGCAAAACACGCAATTGATTCAATCATAGAAAACCTGGGCAAAGTCATTCATGCTTTCAAAGTAATAACATTCAACAATAACAACTCTGGAGCTCAAAACCTCACATATAAGCTCATTCACATTTGACATGCACATCCTGCTTAATTTCACAATCACAATCATGATATTATGCATTTGTTCACAAAGCTTGTGAATCACCTGTATAAGCATTTTAATGTGCACATCATCTCAACATCAATCAATCAATAAGCATCATCAAGCATTACTTATCACACAATCACAGTTAATAGCAAACCATCATAACAAACCAGGTGTTCAATAGAGTACATCAAACCCTAATCTAAAAACAAAAACAAATAAGTTCAGAAAACTTAAACCACAAAAGCATAATCATATGATAGCATTCATCAGTAAATGCTATCTCAGCTCCTCATCAGTCCGAGCTCTCTGTATCTTCCTCTTCTTGAATCTTATAGTCTTGATTCTTTTTGCCCGATGAGGAGGCCATCCCTACATCAAACATAATTCACAAAACCAACAGATACATTGTTAAGCATTAGTAAACCACAATGAAGAAATCATCCCCTTCAATGATGCTCTCTCCCAACCCCAAACTTAGATGGAAAACTAGTGAGAAAGTGAGTGAAAGGGAGATTTTCTTAAAAGGGAATAGGGAAAAGATGTGGAGAACCTTGGAAAAGGTATGTGGGAGTGTGTGTGCAGAGAAGAGCCTGAAAATATAAAAACGCGCAGCTTAGGGTTTAAAAATACCCCAATGGGCTCGGGTTCCGCTAAGGGGAACTTAAGCCCATCTGCGATAGTACCGCTCAGCGGTAATTGCCGCTCAGCGGCACTTTCGTGATGTGCCCTTCTCCTTCTTTTCTTGACCTAAGTGCCTTCCTAACATACCCCTCATAGATTCCCTGCAATTCAATGTTAAAAATGCTTATGCAAATCCTAAAAATAAACAAACAGAAAACAATCAATCAACTGGGTTGCCTCCCAGGTAGCGCTTGTTTAACGTCACGAGCCTGACCCAAAATCCACCAACACCCATCAGTAGGTGTTTCAAACTTACCAGCACCCATCAGTAGGTGCAAAATCTTCTCACCAACACCCATCAGTAGGTGTTACAAACTTAGTATCCTTCAGTAGATACTTAATCACCTAGCATCCTTCAGTAGATGCTAGATCCAACAAAATAATGTCCAGAATAATGTTCACAAATTATAAATTACAAAATCAAATCAAAAGTTTGTAAATCCACTGGGTTGCCTCCCAGCAAGCGCTTCTTTAACGTCACTAGCTTGACCCTGTTAAAGCTCACGTTCCATCTTCTTTATAGTTGACGTAGTCCTTCCACCAACCTTTCAACTGCTTCCTTTGGACTGTCTTAGATTCTCTAGAATATGGAGACTCTATCTCTATCATCTCCTTCTCTTTAAAGCCTTTAATAACCCACAACTTGTTCTTGAGTCTTACAGGTGTGCCAAGTTGGAGTCTTAATTTTTTCCAGTCTCTAGGAACTTCTTCTCCTTTTCCAATCTCTTCTACCTTGGGTGCCTGAAAATACAAACAATGGTTATCAGAAACCTTAAGATTTTTATTTTTACCTCTAGTTATGGGTGCATCTCGAAATGCAGCTTTATAACTGGCTTCTTCCTCCTTTGCTTGTATCTCATCTTTGAACACATCCACCACCACTCTCTCCTCTCTGTCTTGGAGAACCACTATACCTTCATTCACATCAATGATAGCCCTAGCCGTTTTCATAAACGGCCTTCCAAGTATGAAAGGTATTTTCTCAGTTTCCATCTTCATCACCACAAAGTCTGCCAAGAACTGAAGTTTGCCAACACAAACTACAATGTCTTCTGCAATCCCACATGGCTCCTTTGAAAATCCATCAGCCATTACAAGATTAACCTTTACAGGTTTTATTTCAACATGGCCAATTTGCTCCAATAGAGAATAAGGCATCAAGTTAACACTTGAGCCTAAATCAAGGAGAGCTTTCTTTACCTTTTTCTTCCCTATAATGCAAGGGATAGAAAAACTGCCTGGATCTGCTGCTTTTGGTGGGAATGATTCTTTCTTAACAGTTATACACTTTTCTTCCTCATCCTCTCTACGTCTTCTTTTTGTAGAGGTTCCTTCATCTGATTTGGTGTAAACTGCTATTTTCTGTAGAATTTGTTCCCAAGGAGCTTCATTATCAACCATTTTGAATAAATCTGTGAAATCCATTGGTTTCTCCTGATTTGTTAGAAAAGGAAAAGTGTCCTTTCTTTCTTCTTCTCTTCTCTCTTCTGTTTCATCTTCTTCCAACTCAATGATCTCTTCATTTACACTCTTGACCACTTTGCACTCTTCTCTGGGGTTAACCTCAGTATTAGCCCCAAAGTTTCTGTTGGGTCTTTCTTCCAATTGCTTGGTGATCTGACCCATCTGAATCTCCAGATTCTTTATAGCAACTTCAGTGCTCTTTTGAGAAGATTCAGTTTTCTGGATGAATTGCTGAAGAGTTTCTTCCAACTTTGTTGATCTGTCATTAAGCATAGATAATTGTTGCCACAAGGTTGGTTGCTGCTGCTGCTTATTAAACTGATTAGCCTGCCCAGTTTGTCCTTGGCCAATGCTTGGATGTGGTTTCCAACCCTGATTATAATTCCCTTGACGGTATGGAAACTGATTAGCCATGAAGTTAACATCCTCCAAGGCCTCCACTGGAAAAGCACACTGGCCATTTATGTGATCACCTCCACATAGTTCGCACAACTGGGTTTGTATCTGGGCAGCAGACTTCAACTCTTTAGGTAATTGAGCCAAAGTTTTTGTCAGAGTCTCTAGCTGTTGAGTTAGAATTTTATTCTGTGCTAGCAGAGCATCATGCGTTTGTAATTGTAGAACCCCTTTTTGTGGCATAGGAGCTCCTCTTTCATTGTGCAGCTCATTATCACTTGTAGCCATATTTTCAATGATTTCAGTTGCTTCCTCTGGAGTCTTCCATTTGATATTGCCTCCAGCTGAGGCATCTAGCATCATCTTGGTTTGTGAACCAAGCCCTCCAAGGAAAGTTAGGACTACTTCTTGATCTTCAAAGCCATGCGTGGGAGTTTTACGTAACAAGCTTTTATACCTATCCCATGCATGTCCAAGTGATTCTTCCATGCCCTGCTTGAATGAAGATATCTCTTGCTTTCCCTTAGTCACTTTAGATTGTGGGAAGTATTTATTCAAAAACTTTGCAACCACTGCTTCCCATTCCGTGAAACTTTCTTCTGGAAAAGAGTTCAACCAAAGCTTAGCATTGCCTCCCAATGAGAAAGGAAACAAGCTAAGTTTGATAGCTTCGTCTGGCACCCCATTAATCTTGACCGTGTTACAGATCTCATTAAATGTTGTAAGGTGCTCATATGGGCTTTCATGTGATAACCCATTAAATTGATTACTCTTTACCAGTTGAATTAATGCTGGTTTGACCTCCATGTTGGCTGCATTGACTCTAGGCCGAGCTATGCTATTGAAGTGCTGAGGTCCAGCAAGATTAGTGTAATCTGCAAGAGTTCTTCTAGCATTATTATTGTTCTCCATACTCCCTGTGCTATGAACAGAACCTTGTGGTGATGATTGTAGGAGAGTTTCAGGAGAAGGGAAAAGTTCTCTGGACGTTCTGATTCTTCTCCTCCTTCTACTCTCTTCTAGCCCTTCAAGTAGTGGTTCTGTTGTTTTCTTACTTCTAGTTCGAATTGCCTTCTGCATGCACAAGAAAACAAAACCCTAGAACAGATTTGTTAGCACAAAAAGATATAGAAGAAAATAAAGATTGAAAAGATAAAAGATTTAGAAGATAGAATCAAATAGAATAAAACCTAATCTAAAAAATAAAATCTAATCTAAAAAGATAAAATAAAATCAAATAAAAACCGAAAAATAAGAAAACAGAAAACAGAAAAACAGAAAACAGAAAAATAAAATAAAAATTCGAAATTAAAATAAAATCTAATCTAAAAAGATAAAAATAAAATCTAACCTAAAAGATAAAAATCAAATCTAAAAAGATAAAAAAATAAAAACAGAAAAAATAAAAACAGAAATTCAAAATTAAAGTCAAAGGTAATCAATAATCACACAAATTAACCAGTTAAACCATGAATCCCCGGCAACGGCGCCAAAAACTTGATGGACAAATTTGTAAGCACCAAAATATGATGTCACAAACTTGTTTCACAATCGGCAAGTATGACCGAATCGTTCAAGTAATAAAACTTGGTAAGACCAAGTATCGTTCTTCCCAAAGGACTCACGGCCTAGTTTAGTTATGTGGTTTCTTGATTAACTAAGACTTACAAACGAAATATTTGAGTTTAAAATGCAAGACAGAAAATAAACATGTATGCATGAATTTTGATCAATGGCAAAGACAAAAGATAAACACTTTCAATGGAATATATGAATGAATATGTTGTTGGGGGTCAATTTCATCTCATCCACTCTCATATATTTTAGGAATTCAACATTCAAATCATCATTGTTAATGCCACTCTCTAATGTACCATTCTAGATGGCTTCTCCCTAATCAAATAGTTCATACAATTCCTAGCATTCCTAATGATTAGTTCATGAGTGCAGGAGCTTAAAGGCAACCAATAGAATATTGTCAGTATAATATTGGGAGAAATTCCCCGGATCTAGACTTCCCCGTACGTGTCCGTATCGACAAAACCAATAATCATGCATTAGAATGAGTTAAACAATGCAAGCATTGAGCAAAGAGGAAAAACCCTAACTAATGATGAAAGAAAGCATATGTCTTAATTCAAAGATGTACTCAACAGATTCCATATATGAGAGCTTCAAGAGATTACATTGATTCCCCAACAAACATACAAGGTTTAGTTCACCATATTCATGGTGAACCTAGATGAATAACAATGAAAGTATGAAAGAATAAACCCAATAAAGTGGAAGAGGTAGCCTGAGCATCCAAGATCCTCCTTCAAAGGGATGAAAGAGAGAGTGTTTGCCTCGTTTCTGCCAAAGATACTAACTAAAGGACGTGCAAGCCCTTAAATACTAATCTAGAGTTACAAAAGATTATAAAAGTCCAAGCCCAAAAAGTGCCGCTCAGCGCCATTTACCGCTCAGCGGTGGTTACGCGTCTTCTTTCTTCCCCTCAGCGGCCATTTGCCCCTCAGCGGTTCCAACGTCACCTCTTGAGTGCCGCTCAGCGGTAGTTTGCCGCTGAGCGGTGCCTTCGACTTCTCCTTTTTGCACTCTTTCTTGTCTTTTCTAATGTCCTCTCTCTTATTCTTCACTTCTTTCACCAAATTCACCTCAAAACCTGCACAAAAACACTTAAATCAAGCATAAACCTGTCCAGCTCTCTTATTTCTGAAAATATAAACAAAATGCATGATTTCAAGCTAGTTTCTAAGTCTAAAGGTTGCTTTTAGTATCACTTTTAAGCATGAAAATAACAGTTTTTCAACTGTTATCAATAAGCTCGTTCCTGGAATTCCTTCGAACCCAGATTCAGTTACATGCAAGGGCTTAAGTTGATATCGTTTACGTTTCTTTGGTTAGACTTAGTTGAAGAGAATAAGAAAGATCTTGGAAGGTAGAAAACCATAAGTTGGGCAAGTCCAAGTGATACCATTAGAACGAACACTGCTATCCAGGTAAGGGAAGCTTATATGTTTAATTTATACTGCATGTTGTATGATCTGAGTTGTATGTATGAAAATTATGAAGTTTGAGCTGTTATGAACGTTCTCTGATATCGGATATGATTTCTGGGTTGTTGAATTGTATGTTGGTTTGATACGTATGAATGATGGATGAATATTGTAATATATGAGTTATTAATATGTTGATTGTTGAATGTGAATTAATCTGTAAGTGAAAGTTATAAAGTTCATAGACTTGAGAATCATTTGAAGTATAAAGTATAGGTTAAAATGTTGAAATCTGGAAATTTGTGAAGTTTGAGAAATCTGAAACTTAAATCATTCCCTTTGATAAATGACGCTCGTCATCGTACGGTCTTAGACCGTTCGGTTTCCCTTAAAATCACTTAGAATGGAAATCTTTCATTTGGAAAGAATTATGCTCGAGAACGAGCGTCCCCATTTGGATGTCTGAGCGTTCGTTCAGCTCAGCTGTTTAAAAATATTTGAAACTTTATAAATACGTAACGCTCGGTCTTTAACCGAAGCGTTCGCTCTTAATAGCGTTCGGCCTTACGTCGAACGTTCGTTCTTGATAGAGTTCGGCCTTATGTCGAACGTTCGTCCATAGTAACGTTCGGTCTGATACCGAACGTTCGTTTAAATGACGCACGGTATTCTACCAAAGCGTTCGTCTTAAACAGTGCTCGGTCTTATACCGAAGCGTTCGTTCAAAATAGCGTTCGTTCCAATATTTGAATATTTATTCTCTTACGTTCGTTCAGTACTGGCATCAGTTCATTTAATTGGTCAAACAGAGAGTTACGTCCGTCCGTCCAGTACTGTATTTGGACGTTCGTCCTATTTTCTTCAAAGGACTGAACGTTCGTCCTTTTGTACTCTTAAAGTTAAAGATGAGATTGATTGTGAATTATGATAAATTACAGTGCGAACGTTATATTAAGTGATTTTATGATTATGGAATATGAACGAGCGTTCCAAGGAGGAACGTCTCAGATATGTGAAATATTAAAATTGGTAAAGTATGACTGTGGTTAGCTAATGCTGGCTTGGTCCATCCTGATATTCCGTGATACTCATCTTCACGTAGAAGGGGGTAGTCATGTGTGGGAATGGCAGGAGGTTCTATTCCTTAGGGGTACTTTGGATAGGGCTAACCTCGAGTGGCAGCTGTTGAGTGTATCCCAGTTACTACATCACTCGGGTGCAAGGACGCCTGTAGCTACATGGTTCATACAGTCCGGACAGTCGTCTATTATATACTTATAAATTACTATGATGGATTATGTTCAATTGTATGTTATGCGTGTGCATTGAAATGTTGAACGTGTATGTTGGATGTATGAATTAAATATTATAAGCTTACCCTTTCGTTTTCCTTGTGTTGTCAATTGTCCATGTACGTTCGTCCTGTTTTGCAATGATCATCCGTTGTGGATGTGAGCAGATGGTGGTACGTCCCTGGAAGAAATGCTGGAAGAAGAAAATTTGAATGAAGCTAATCTGGTGGAGATAGAAGTAAAAGCCGAGCCTTAGAGCGCTCGATAGATTAGAATTATGAATTGTTAGCTTAGTTGGACGTTCGGCTAAATATTTTGTAAAGCCGTTCGTCCTAATTATCCCTGAACCCTATTTTGAGCGTACGTTATTTGTATCTAAAACCGTTCGTTATTAGCGCTCGTTGTGTTGAGCCCTATTTTGACATTCTGCAACCTTAAGCCGTTCGGCTTTTGAACTTGGTTAATTGTAAAGACTGCTTATTTACTGTTAATTGTAATTAATTCTAAATTATGGTAATTACTATATTTTGGGATGTTACATTAGTGGTATCAGAGCAGTTTTGTTCTATAAAAAAGGACACTGTAGGATATGGGTGCACTGTGTTTTTGCTGTGTGCTTATTATATGTTTAGTGAGTTATTGTTTTTAACTCTTGAACAATTCTAACGCTCGTTTTCTGATGAACCAGAGAACCTATGGCGCCTAGACTTCCTCCTCCCCCACCGCCGAATGATACTGACGCGTCCAACAACGCTAGGCTGTTGGAATCCGTGATAGATAGGTTGCAACAGCAAAATAATACTCTGATGGAACAGAACGCCACTCTGATGCAGCAAAATCAGAACGCCATGCAGATTATGGAGGCCGCTCGCGCCAGTTCGGAAGCCATGCAGAGGCAATTGATGGACATTCTTGCTGCTACCAGAGGCACGCCAGGAGCGTCCTCTTCCAATGCCACCCAGCCCACTACGGAATGGAGTTTGGAAAGTTTTCTACAACATCATCCTGCCAAGTTCAATGGAAAGGGACTTCCGGATGCAGCGGATCAGTGGCTAAGGGACATGGAGAGGATTTATGACGCCAAAAGGTGCCCAGACGACAACCGTTTGGCTTTTACAGAATATTTATTAACTGGTGAAGCTAGCCACTGGTGGACGAGCGCAAAAGCTCTCTTGGCGGACGCCCAAACTCCCATCACTTGGGAAGTGTTTAGGAATAAATTTTATGAAGAATACTTTCCAGATAGCGTTCGGTTTGCAAAGGAAGTAGAGTTTCTTCAATTAGTCCAAGGAGGGATGTCTGTTTCTGAATATACGAACAAGTTCAAACACTTGGTTCGTTTTAACACAATGGCCACAAATGAAGAGTGGCAGTGCCGGAAGTTTGAGAACGGCTTGAGAAGTGATTTGAAGGTTATGATTTCAAGCTTGTGCATACGAACGTTTTCTGCCATGGTGGAGAGGGCCAAGGTGTTGGAGAAGAACATGGCCGAGGCGGAAAAGCACAAGAAGCAACATCAGGGTGTAAGGGGACCAATCGTAGCAAGGAATAATACCAGTCAGAGGAGATTCCCTTACGCTCGTCCAAATCAGCTCACGAACACAAGCGGATCGCAAGCATTGGTTCCTGCTGGACAATATGGGCAGCAAGGTGGTATTACTTGTTTTCAGTGTGGAGGGCCGCATTACCGTTCGTCATGCCCTCAGTTGGTGGGTGGAAAACATTGCACTCGTTGCGGAAGGAATGGACATGTAGCGAACGAGTGCAACTCTGGAGGTCGAGCAGTAATGAGACCACCAAATGCTGGAAGGAATCAGCCGAGGGGGGGACGAGCTCAAGCAGTGGGTCGAGTGTATGCGATCACTGGAGCGGAGGCAGCGAGCTCAGGTACGCTCGTCACTGGTACCTGCTTACTTCATGGAATACCTTGCTGTGTGTTGTATGACTCGGGGGCAACACACTCCTTCATCTCGAAGGCGTGCGTTGAAAAACTGGGGTTAGCAGCGAGTGAGATGCAGTTTGACCTGGTGGTGTCAACACCAGCAGCTGGTGAGGTTAGGACGTCTACTATGTGCGTTAGATGTCCTATTGAGGTAGAAGGGCGTAGATACAAAGTGAATCTCATCTGTTTGCCTCTCAAAGATTTAGAGGTAATTTTGGGAATGGATTGGCTGAATACCAATCGCATTCTCATAGATTGTGGAGCTAAAGAGTTAATTTTTCCTGAAGAAAACGAAGAGGATTTGGGTGTGACGCTCGGCCAGTTGAAAGAAGATATTATGGAGGGCGCTGCTTGTTTCCTCATCATGACGCATGAAGACCAAGAGCTGGGAAAGTTGAGGCAAGAACGAACGTCCGTTATTGGCAGAAAAGAACGAACGTCCGTTATTGGCAGAAAAGAACGAACGTTCGTTATTGGCAGTAAGGAACGAACGTCCATTTTGGAGGAGTTTTAGGACGTTTTTCCAGAGGAAATACCTGGGTTACCTCCTGTTCGGGAAGTTGAATTCACCATTGATTTGGTCACGACAGCCGCACCTATCTCAGTTCAACCATACCGGATGGCGCCTGCAGAGTTGGTTGAACTTAAAAAGCAGATCGAAGAGTTGATGGAGAAGCAGTTTATTAGACCGAGCGTTTCACCATGGGGAGCGCCTGTGCTCTTGGTGAAAAAGAAGGATGGCAGCTCTCGATTGTGCATAGATTATAGACAATTGAACAAGCTGACCATCAAAAACAAGTACCCGTTGCCAAGGATTGATGATTTGTTGGATCAACTGCATGGGGCAACGGTATTTTCAAAGATAGACTTGCGTTCGGGATATCATCAGATTAGGGTGAAAGAGGACGACATCCAGAAAACAGCGTTTAGGTCTCGTTATGGACACTACGAGTATGTAGTGATGCCATTTGGAGTGACGAACGCTCCTGCAGTGTTCATGGATTATATGAACCGCATCTTCAGACCTTATTTGGACAAGTTTGTGGTCGTTTTCATAGATGATATTCTCATCTACTCTAAGACACAAGCCGAGCATGCAGAACACTTGAGGGCAGTGCTGAGCGTGTTGAGAGAAAAGGAGTTGTATGCAAAACTGTCCAAGTGTGAATTTTGGATGAATGAGGTACAGTTTTTGGGCCATGTGGTCTCGGCTGAAGGTATTTCAGTGGATCCTTCTAAGGTGAGAGCAGTGTTGGATTGGAAGAGCCCGCGTTCGGTCACAGAAGTGAGAAGTTTCGTTGGGCTTGCTGGCTACTACAGACGCTTCATAGAGGGATTCGCCAAGATAGTGGCTCCGCTTACCCAGTTGACTAGAAAGGATCAGCCGTTCGCTTGGACTGATCTGTGTGAGGAGCGTTTCCAGGAGCTGAAGGAAAAACTGACGAGCGCTCCAGTTTTGATAATTCCAGACACGACCAAACCCTTTGAAGTGTACTGTGACGCGTCCCATCAAGGGTTGGGCTGTGTGCTTATGCAAGAGAGACGAGTGGTAGCATACGCGTCTCGTCAGTTGAAGATTCATGAACACAACTATCCAACGCACGACCTGGAATTGGCAGCGGTCGTTTTTGCACTGAAGATTTGGAGGCATTATCTTTACGGATCGACATTTCAAGTCTTCAGTGATCACAAGAGTCTCAAATATTTATTTGATCAAAAGGAGTTGAATATGAGACAGCGGAGGTGGCTCGAATTCCTAAAGGATTATGAGTTCGAATTGCTTTATCACCCTGGTAAAGCGAACGTTGTGGCGGATGCTCTAAGTAGGAAGACGTTTCATGTCTCGGTAATGATGGTTAAAGAGCTAAGTTTAGTGGAGAGTTTTCGAGACCTAAGGTTGCAGTTCGAGTTGGAGCCGAAGAGTATTAAATGCTGCACCTTGAGGATATCAAGTGATGTGTTCGACCGAATCCGGATGAAACAACGAGAGGATGAAGAATTGATGAAGATTTTAAGCGCGCTCGGTACGGATCAAGCCAAGCATTTCAACGCTGGAACGGACGGCATGTTGCGTTATATGGGACGGACGTGCATTCCCAATGATGGCGAGCTGAAGAGGATTATCTTGGAGGAAGGACATCATAGTCGTCTCAGCATACACCCCGGTATGACTAAGATGTACCAAGATCTTAGACGCTCGTTCTGGTGGCCTGGAATGAAGAGTGATGTCGCTCGTTTTGTGGCATCTTGCTTGACCTGTCAACGTGCAAAGGCTGAACACCAACGACCAGGCGGCTTGCTTCAACCATTGGAAATTCCAGAGTGGAAGTGGGACAGCATTTCTATGGATTTCGTGACCCATCTACCACGTACGGTTCGAAATCATGATTCAATCTGGGTAATCGTGGACAGATTAACAAAGAGCGCCCACTTCCTAGCAGTAAACTTGAAGATGTCAATGACAAATTTGGCTAAGTTGTACATCAAGGAGATCGTTCGTCTTCATGGAGTGCCTTCAAGCATAATTTCTGACCGAGACCCGAGATTCACATCTCGGTTTTGGCAATCGTTACAAGGCGAGTTGGGAAGCAAACTGCAGATGAGTTCAGCGTATCATCCTCAAACGGACGGTCAGTCCGAACGTACCATCCAGACGCTGGAAGATTTACTGAGGACGTGCGTCCTAGATCACTTGGGCGCCTGGGATGAAATACTGCCGCTAGTGGAGTTCACGTACAACAACAGTTTTCAAGCTAGCATTGGTATGGCGCCGTTTGAAGCTCTCTATGGAAGGAAATGCCGAACGCCACTTTGCTGGTTCCAGGAAGGAGAGAACGTGCTAACTGGACCTGAGCTCATCCAGCAAACGACTGACAAAGTGAAGTTGATCCAGGAGAGATTGAAGACGTCCCTGAGTAGGCAAAAATCTTATGCGGATAGAAGAAGGAGGCCATTGGAGTTTGCTGCAGGGGATCACGTATTCTTGAGACTCAACCCAATTACTGGAGTAGGCAGAGTCGTTCGTCCAAAGAAGCTGTCGCCAAAGTTCATAGGACCGTACCAGATTTTGAGGAAAATTGGACCAGTAGCTTATGAATTAGCATTGCCACCTCAACTATCAAATCTACATCCGGTCTTCCATGTGTCTCAACTCAGAAAGTATATAGCCAACCCCTCTCATGTATTAGAACTGGAAGACATTCACCTACAACCGGATCGAACGCTGGAGTTGCAACCAGTTCGTGTTGAGAACGTTCGCACAAAGTTACACAAAGGGAAGGACGTTCGTTTAGTAAAGATAGTGTGGGACGCTAAGACTGGTGACTCAACTTGGGAAGTAGAGAGTGCGATGAGAGACTTGTATCCCCACCTATTCACGGGTAAGTTTTAAATTTTCGAGGACGAAAATTTTTGTAGTTAGGGAGAATGTGAGACCCTGAAAATTTCTCTGTAATTACCTGTCACATCACCATTAATGCACCCCTCAATCCATGCTTATCTCATTTTAAAACCCATTTCCAAATCTGATAAACTCTCTGACATACACTGAAACCACGCCCATCATTCTCTGAAAACGCACATGGCTTCACCTGCACACACGCCACGTGTTGCAGAAGAAGCTTCCAGTTCAGAATTTAGTGGGCACGTGTCAGCTTGGGGTACGTTAGCTCAAACGAACGTGAATTTCACAAAACTGGATTTCCTAGAATGAAGCTAATCTGGTGGAGATAGAAGTAAAAGCCGAGCCTTAGAGCGCTCGATAGATTAGAATTATGAATTGTTAGCTTAGTTGGACGTTCGGCTAAATATTTTGTAAAGCCGTTCGTCCTAATTATCCCTGAACCCTATTTTGAGCGTACGTTATTTGTATCTAAAACCGTTCGTTATTAGCGCTCGTTGTGTTGAGCCCTATTTTGACATTCTGCAACCTTAAGCCGTTCGGCTTTTGAACTTGGTTAATTGTAAAGACTGCTTATTTACTGTTAATTGTAATTAATTCTAAATTATGGTAATTACTATATTTTGGGATGTTACATTAGTGGTATCAGAGCAGTTTTGTTCTATAAAAAAGGACACTGTAGGATATGGGTGCACTGTGTTTTTGCTGTGTGCTTATTATATGTTTAGTGAGTTATTGTTTTTAACTCTTGAACAATTCTAACGCTCGTTTTCTGATGAACCAGAGAACCTATGGCGCCTAGACTTCCTCCTCCCCCACCGCCGAATGATACTGACGCGTCCAACAACGCTAGGCTGTTGGAATCCGTGATAGATAGGTTGCAACAGCAAAATAATACTCTGATGGAACAGAACGCCACTCTGATGCAGCAAAATCAGAACGCCATGCAGATTATGGAGGCCGCTCGCGCCAGTTCGGAAGCCATGCAGAGGCAATTGATGGACATTCTTGCTGCTACCAGAGGCACGCCAGGAGCGTCCTCTTCCAATGCCACCCAGCCCACTACGGAATGGAGTTTGGAAAGTTTTCTACAACATCATCCTGCCAAGTTCAATGGAAAGGGACTTCCGGATGCAGCGGATCAGTGGCTAAGGGACATGGAGAGGATTTATGACGCCAAAAGGTGCCCAGACGACAACCGTTTGGCTTTTACAGAATATTTATTAACTGGTGAAGCTAGCCACTGGTGGACGAGCGCAAAAGCTCTCTTGGCGGACGCCCAAACTCCCATCACTTGGGAAGTGTTTAGGAATAAATTTTATGAAGAATACTTTCCAGATAGCGTTCGGTTTGCAAAGGAAGTAGAGTTTCTTCAATTAGTCCAAGGAGGGATGTCTGTTTCTGAATATACGAACAAGTTCAAACACTTGGTTCGTTTTAACACAATGGCCACAAATGAAGAGTGGCAGTGCCGGAAGTTTGAGAACGGCTTGAGAAGTGATTTGAAGGTTATGATTTCAAGCTTGTGCATACGAACGTTTTCTGCCATGGTGGAGAGGGCCAAGGTGTTGGAGAAGAACATGGCCGAGGCGGAAAAGCACAAGAAGCAACATCAGGGTGTAAGGGGACCAATCGTAGCAAGGAATAATACCAGTCAGAGGAGATTCCCTTACGCTCGTCCAAATCAGCTCACGAACACAAGCGGATCGCAAGCATTGGTTCCTGCTGGACAATATGGGCAGCAAGGTGGTATTACTTGTTTTCAGTGTGGAGGGCCGCATTACCGTTCGTCATGCCCTCAGTTGGTGGGTGGAAAACATTGCACTCGTTGCGGAAGGAATGGACATGTAGCGAACGAGTGCAACTCTGGAGGTCGAGCAGTAATGAGACCACCAAATGCTGGAAGGAATCAGCCGAGGGGGGGACGAGCTCAAGCAGTGGGTCGAGTGTATGCGATCACTGGAGCGGAGGCAGCGAGCTCAGGTACGCTCGTCACTGGTACCTGCTTACTTCATGGAATACCTTGCTGTGTGTTGTATGACTCGGGGGCAACACACTCCTTCATCTCGAAGGCGTGCGTTGAAAAACTGGGGTTAGCAGCGAGTGAGATGCAGTTTGACCTGGTGGTGTCAACACCAGCAGCTGGTGAGGTTAGGACGTCTACTATGTGCGTTAGATGTCCTATTGAGGTAGAAGGGCGTAGATACAAAGTGAATCTCATCTGTTTGCCTCTCAAAGATTTAGAGGTAATTTTGGGAATGGATTGGCTGAATACCAATCGCATTCTCATAGATTGTGGAGCTAAAGAGTTAATTTTTCCTGAAGAAAACGAAGAGGATTTGGGTGTGACGCTCGGCCAGTTGAAAGAAGATATTATGGAGGGCGCTGCTTGTTTCCTCATCATGACGCATGAAGACCAAGAGCTGGGAAAGTTGAGGCAAGAACGAACGTCCGTTATTGGCAGAAAAGAACGAACGTCCGTTATTGGCAGAAAAGAACGAACGTTCGTTATTGGCAGTAAGGAACGAACGTCCATTTTGGAGGAGTTTTAGGACGTTTTTCCAGAGGAAATACCTGGGTTACCTCCTGTTCGGGAAGTTGAATTCACCATTGATTTGGTCACGACAGCCGCACCTATCTCAGTTCAACCATACCGGATGGCGCCTGCAGAGTTGGTTGAACTTAAAAAGCAGATCGAAGAGTTGATGGAGAAGCAGTTT
Source organism: Vigna umbellata (assembly GCF_029865625.1). Taxonomy (NCBI): domain Eukaryota; kingdom Viridiplantae; phylum Streptophyta; class Magnoliopsida; order Fabales; family Fabaceae; genus Vigna; species Vigna umbellata. The sequence continues at coordinate 24,315,838 of NC_142174.1, forward strand.
ATTAGACCGAGCGTTTCACCATGGGGAGCGCCTGTGCTCTTGGTGAAAAAGAAGGATGGCAGCTCTCGATTGTGCATAGATTATAGACAATTGAACAAGCTGACCATCAAAAACAAGTACCCGTTGCCAAGGATTGATGATTTGTTGGATCAACTGCATGGGGCAACGGTATTTTCAAAGATAGACTTGCGTTCGGGATATCATCAGATTAGGGTGAAAGAGGACGACATCCAGAAAACAGCGTTTAGGTCTCGTTATGGACACTACGAGTATGTAGTGATGCCATTTGGAGTGACGAACGCTCCTGCAGTGTTCATGGATTATATGAACCGCATCTTCAGACCTTATTTGGACAAGTTTGTGGTCGTTTTCATAGATGATATTCTCATCTACTCTAAGACACAAGCCGAGCATGCAGAACACTTGAGGGCAGTGCTGAGCGTGTTGAGAGAAAAGGAGTTGTATGCAAAACTGTCCAAGTGTGAATTTTGGATGAATGAGGTACAGTTTTTGGGCCATGTGGTCTCGGCTGAAGGTATTTCAGTGGATCCTTCTAAGGTGAGAGCAGTGTTGGATTGGAAGAGCCCGCGTTCGGTCACAGAAGTGAGAAGTTTCGTTGGGCTTGCTGGCTACTACAGACGCTTCATAGAGGGATTCGCCAAGATAGTGGCTCCGCTTACCCAGTTGACTAGAAAGGATCAGCCGTTCGCTTGGACTGATCTGTGTGAGGAGCGTTTCCAGGAGCTGAAGGAAAAACTGACGAGCGCTCCAGTTTTGATAATTCCAGACACGACCAAACCCTTTGAAGTGTACTGTGACGCGTCCCATCAAGGGTTGGGCTGTGTGCTTATGCAAGAGAGACGAGTGGTAGCATACGCGTCTCGTCAGTTGAAGATTCATGAACACAACTATCCAACGCACGACCTGGAATTGGCAGCGGTCGTTTTTGCACTGAAGATTTGGAGGCATTATCTTTACGGATCGACATTTCAAGTCTTCAGTGATCACAAGAGTCTCAAATATTTATTTGATCAAAAGGAGTTGAATATGAGACAGCGGAGGTGGCTCGAATTCCTAAAGGATTATGAGTTCGAATTGCTTTATCACCCTGGTAAAGCGAACGTTGTGGCGGATGCTCTAAGTAGGAAGACGTTTCATGTCTCGGTAATGATGGTTAAAGAGCTAAGTTTAGTGGAGAGTTTTCGAGACCTAAGGTTGCAGTTCGAGTTGGAGCCGAAGAGTATTAAATGCTGCACCTTGAGGATATCAAGTGATGTGTTCGACCGAATCCGGATGAAACAACGAGAGGATGAAGAATTGATGAAGATTTTAAGCGCGCTCGGTACGGATCAAGCCAAGCATTTCAACGCTGGAACGGACGGCATGTTGCGTTATATGGGACGGACGTGCATTCCCAATGATGGCGAGCTGAAGAGGATTATCTTGGAGGAAGGACATCATAGTCGTCTCAGCATACACCCCGGTATGACTAAGATGTACCAAGATCTTAGACGCTCGTTCTGGTGGCCTGGAATGAAGAGTGATGTCGCTCGTTTTGTGGCATCTTGCTTGACCTGTCAACGTGCAAAGGCTGAACACCAACGACCAGGCGGCTTGCTTCAACCATTGGAAATTCCAGAGTGGAAGTGGGACAGCATTTCTATGGATTTCGTGACCCATCTACCACGTACGGTTCGAAATCATGATTCAATCTGGGTAATCGTGGACAGATTAACAAAGAGCGCCCACTTCCTAGCAGTAAACTTGAAGATGTCAATGACAAATTTGGCTAAGTTGTACATCAAGGAGATCGTTCGTCTTCATGGAGTGCCTTCAAGCATAATTTCTGACCGAGACCCGAGATTCACATCTCGGTTTTGGCAATCGTTACAAGGCGAGTTGGGAAGCAAACTGCAGATGAGTTCAGCGTATCATCCTCAAACGGACGGTCAGTCCGAACGTACCATCCAGACGCTGGAAGATTTACTGAGGACGTGCGTCCTAGATCACTTGGGCGCCTGGGATGAAATACTGCCGCTAGTGGAGTTCACGTACAACAACAGTTTTCAAGCTAGCATTGGTATGGCGCCGTTTGAAGCTCTCTATGGAAGGAAATGCCGAACGCCACTTTGCTGGTTCCAGGAAGGAGAGAACGTGCTAACTGGACCTGAGCTCATCCAGCAAACGACTGACAAAGTGAAGTTGATCCAGGAGAGATTGAAGACGTCCCTGAGTAGGCAAAAATCTTATGCGGATAGAAGAAGGAGGCCATTGGAGTTTGCTGCAGGGGATCACGTATTCTTGAGACTCAACCCAATTACTGGAGTAGGCAGAGTCGTTCGTCCAAAGAAGCTGTCGCCAAAGTTCATAGGACCGTACCAGATTTTGAGGAAAATTGGACCAGTAGCTTATGAATTAGCATTGCCACCTCAACTATCAAATCTACATCCGGTCTTCCATGTGTCTCAACTCAGAAAGTATATAGCCAACCCCTCTCATGTATTAGAACTGGAAGACATTCACCTACAACCGGATCGAACGCTGGAGTTGCAACCAGTTCGTGTTGAGAACGTTCGCACAAAGTTACACAAAGGGAAGGACGTTCGTTTAGTAAAGATAGTGTGGGACGCTAAGACTGGTGACTCAACTTGGGAAGTAGAGAGTGCGATGAGAGACTTGTATCCCCACCTATTCACGGGTAAGTTTTAAATTTTCGAGGACGAAAATTTTTGTAGTTAGGGAGAATGTGAGACCCTGAAAATTTCTCTGTAATTACCTGTCACATCACCATTAATGCACCCCTCAATCCATGCTTATCTCATTTTAAAACCCATTTCCAAATCTGATAAACTCTCTGACATACACTGAAACCACGCCCATCATTCTCTGAAAACGCACATGGCTTCACCTGCACACACGCCACGTGTTGCAGAAGAAGCTTCCAGTTCAGAATTTAGTGGGCACGTGTCAGCTTGGGGTACGTTAGCTCAAACGAACGTGAATTTCACAAAACTGGATTTCCTAGAATTCTCTCTCTTACCTGCACCACTCATCCTCTTCCTCTGAACTCAAATCCTTCATCTTCTCCAACCTCTCTCTAGAAACCTTAAAACTTCTCTCTACTGTTACTCATTCATCTCTTCTCCGTTTAACATTCAGAACCGTAGGAACGTTCCTTACGCCGTGAACTTCATTTTGGTCCGAACAACTTCAGATTCTCTTGACGGTAAGATTTCCAACTCATAAGCTCGTTCCTGGAATTCCTTCGAACCCAGATTCAGTTACATGCAAGGGCTTAAGTTGATATCGTTTACGTTTCTTTGGTTAGACTTAGTTGAAGAGAATAAGAAAGATCTTGGAAGGTAGAAAACCATAAGTTGGGCAAGTCCAAGTGATACCATTAGAACGAACACTGCTATCCAGGTAAGGGAAGCTTATATGTTTAATTTATACTGCATGTTGTATGATCTGAGTTGTATGTATGAAAATTATGAAGTTTGAGCTGTTATGAACGTTCTCTGATATCGGATATGATTTCTGGGTTGTTGAACTGTATGTTGGTTTGATACGTATGAATGATGGATGAATATTGTAATATATGAGTTATTAATATGTTGATTGTTGAATGTGAATTAATCTGGAAGTGAAAGTTATAAAGTTCATAGACTTGAGAATCATTTGAAGTATAAAGTATAGGTTAAAATGTTGAAATCTGGAAATTTGTGAAGTTTGAGAAATCTGAAACTTAAGTCATTCCCTTTGATAAATGACGCTCGTCATCGTACGGTCTTAGACCGTTCGGTTTCCCTTAAAATCACTTAGAATGGAAATCTTTCATTTGGAAAGAATTATGCTCGAGAACGAGCGTCCCCATTTGGATGTCTGAGCGTTCGTTCAGCTCAGCTGTTTAAAAATATTTGAAACTTTATAAATACGTAACGCTCGGTCTTTAACCGAAGCGTTCGCTCTTAATAGCGTTCGGCCTTACGTCGAACGTTCGTTCTTGATAGAGTTCGGCCTTATGTCGAACGTTCGTCCATAGTAACGTTCGGTCTGATACCGAACGTTCGTTTAAATGACGCACGATATTCTACCAAAGCGTTCGTCTTAAACAGTGCTCGGTCTTATACCGAAGCGTTCGTTCAAAATAGCGTTCGTTCCAATATTTGAATATTTATTCTCTTACGTTCGTTCAGTACTGGCATCAGTTCATTTAATTGGTCAAACAGAGAGTTACGTCCGTCCGTCCAGTACTGTATTTGGACGTTCGTCCTATTTTGTTCAAAGGACTGAACGTTCGTCCTTTTGTACTCTTAAAGTTAAAGATGAGATTGATTGTGAATTATGATAAATTACAGTGCGAACGTTATATTAAGTGATTTTATGATTATGGAATATGAACGAGCGGTCCAAGGAGGAACGTCTCAGATATGTGAAATATTAAAATTGGTAAAGTATGACTGTGGTTAGCTAATGCTGGCTTGGTCCATCCTGATATTCCGTGATACTCATCTTCACGTAGAAGGGGGTAGTCATGTGTGGGAATGGCAGGAGGTTCTATTCCTTAGGGGTACTTTGGATAGGGCTAACCTCGAGTGGCAGCTGTTGAGTGTATCCCAGTTACTACATCACTCGGGTGCAAGGACGCCTGTAGCTACATGGTTCATACAGTCCGGACAGTCGTCTATTATATACTTATAAATTACTATGATGGATTATGTTCAATTGTATGTTATGCGTGTGCATTGAAATGTTGAACGTGTATGTTGGATGTATGAATTAAATATTATAAGCTTACCCTTTCGTTTTCCTTGTGTTGTCAATTGTCCATGTACGTTCGTCCTGTTTTGCAATGATCATCCGTTGTGGATGTGAGCAGATGGTGGTACGTCCCTGGAAGAAATGCTGGAAGAAGAAAATTTGAATGAAGCTAATCTGGTGGAGATAGAAGTAAAAGCCGAGCCTTAGAGCGCTCGATAGATTAGAATTATGAATTGTTAGCTTAGTTGGACGTTCGGCTAAATATTTTGTAAAGCCGTTCGTCCTAATTATCCCTGAACCCTATTTTGAGCGTACGTTATTTGTATCTAAAACCGTTCGTTATTAGCGCTCGTTGTGTTGAGCCCTATTTTGACATTCTGCAACCTTAAGCCGTTCGGCTTTTGAACTTGGTTAATTGTAAAGACTGCTTATTTACTGTTAATTGTAATTAATTCTAAATTATGGTAATTACTATATTTTGGGATGTTACAATAATAATAATAAGATGTATTAACAAAAAATCAAATAAAAATAATATATTAATAAATCGGCATTAATAATTTTAGATATTAATGAAATAATATAAATAAATAATAACAAATTTAGTTATTTTAAAATTAATATATTAGTAGAAAAGTAAAGTATTTGAATGTTTTAAATTCATTATTATTATTGGTAAGTTTATGATATTATCATTAGTAATGGTTTTTCTTAAAATATTTTTTAAAATAATAATAATAAGATGTATTAACAAAAAATCAAATAAAAATAATATATTAATAAATCGGCATTAATAATTTTAGATATTAATGAAATAATATAAATAAATAATAACAAATTTAGTTATTTTAAAATTAATATATTAGTAGAAAAATAAAATATTTGAATGTTTTAAATTCATTATTATTATTATTGGTAAATTTATGATATTATCATTAAGTAGTGTTTTTTCTTAAAATATTTTTTAAAATAATAATAATAATAAGATGTATTAACAAAAAATCAAATAAAAATAATATATTAATACATCGGCATTAATAATTTTAGATATTAATGAAATAATATAAATAAGTAATAACAAATTTAGTTATTTTAAAATTAATATATTAGTAGAAAAGTAAAATATTTGAATGTTTTAAATTCATTATTATTATTATTGGTAAATTTATGATATTATCATTAGTAATGTTTTTTCTTAAAATTTTATTTAAATAATAAATGTAAAGAATTAATAATTTAACAATTGATAAAATTTATTATGATTAACATTAAAAATAAATTGTATTCTAAAATATTACTATTAATTTAAATTTGTTATTAACATAAGTTAGTAAATTTATTATTATTAGTTTCTAACATATCTTTAGAATATATATTAATATATTTGATCGCTTATTATTATTAATACATTTATAAATGAATGATTAATACATCTATAAATCTATTTTTGAGTTCAAATTTAATTTATGGTTCTTAATTTATGAAATTTTACAAAATGTATACAAGGGTGAAGTACAATGTTATTCACATAATCTTGAAGGACATGACCTAGTGATATAAAAAGAATCGGGGAAAAATTGGAGATAAAAAAGCTTAGTAATCTAAAATTGCAAGAGTATTATCATTTTCAAGTAAACGTGATGATTGTAACTATTTTCACACATGACTTTGGAGTACACGTGAGAGGTGTCACTTTTAAAAATATGTAATGCTTACAATTACTTTACATGTGCTTTGAACAAATTAAGAAAAGAAAATAGCACATAAAAAGTTTACATCTTCAATGTGTCACTTAAAAATAATGTGCTCGTGCAATTACTTGCACATGTTACTTTTTAGCATATGTGAATGGTGTAACTACTTTACATGTTTTTTTTCTTAAATTAAGCAAATTCTTATGTCACTTCAAATTCAAGAAAACAACATGTCATAACTAAAATTGCAATGACAAATAAGAAAAACTTTTATAAAAACATATTTATAAAAAGGAGTAGTTGTCATAGTTTATTGAGGAACATTTTGAAAAATCTAAAAAATAAAATCTACGAAACCAAATTAAGTTTGAAGAGTTGTTTAAGTGTGGGAAAGATATTAACACTCATAACATTTATGAAGATGATTTCCTTCCATCAAGTGGATAAAACTAAAGTTATTTATAAAATACTTGTATTCTAAAATCTAAAAAAAATTATATATGTTTGAACATAAACCACTACTGATGCTCGTTAGGCCTTCGCTGACATTAGTGTCGGAACAATCAGTATCGTTATAGAGTCGCGCAACAGAATAAAATATTTGAAAAGCGTGTTACGGTCACAAATCAAGTTTTGATGGTTCGTTTTAGAAAAACAATTTTCTTAGAGAAAATTTATCAAACAGTTAATGTGCATAAAACAATAAAGAGAGTAGGGAGTAGAAAAATTGATACACTGGATTTTTATCCTGGTTCGATTCAAAAGAATCTACGTCCAGTTGTTAATCACTATAAAAAATGATTAACGCTTTCACTAAAATCAGTTTCACAAATTACAACAAGAGTGAATAAAAAAACAGAGAGATAAAACCTTCCTTCGACGAACGAACCGGAAGATGACCACCTTGCTAACTCGAAGAGAACCGCTCCGACTATCGACACACGAAACGCGAGCTTCTCCTATTCACGAGACCAGGAAAAGCACTTGAACTAGCTTTTTAGAACTTCCTCAAAGACACTGTATTCTCAAAAAGCTCAGAGTTCTTTTCTTAGAGTTTTGGAAGAACCTTATATAGCCAACTATTCTGAATTCCTAGAGATGAATTATAACTGCCACAAATAATCGATTATTATTAGTGATAATCGATTATTTGAGTCCGTTACAGGGTTTTTTAAAAGTGATAATCGATTATCCTGAGGAATAATCGATTATTCCAGAGACTTTGGCAGTTCTCATCAGAACCAGTGATAATCGATTATTTGGAGTAATAATCGATTATTCCAGACCAACAAGGTTTTCAGAAAAGCTCAGGATAATCGATTATAGCTTCTAATAATCGATTAAATGTGTAACAGTTCTGGAAGTACAAGTTCTTCTAAGTATTACATGTTTAAATCCTTTCCTAATACATTTATAATCTACAAAGTGCTTTTAAAACAATTAGAACAGTCTATCTTCTTGCAGCATCATCAAAATCATTTATCTTCAAATTTACCAATGCTCCTCATTGGTAACAATTAGGATTCCTTTTTCCCTATCATTAATGTTCGAACGTGAACCACCATCGACAAACTCTATCGCACCACCGTGACGATAGTATTGCCGCCACAACCTTAGACTGAAATCAACACCAACACCCTTGTACGACGACTATCAAGAGTCGGCGTTTCTGTTTGTGTTTCTTCTCTTATTCTTCTTCATATTTATTAATTTGCAAGTTTGAAGATGCGAAATTGAATTTGCAAGGACTTCTGTCACTGCTATTGTTACTGATAATGCTTGCGAGAAGTGTTAGTGCTCTCAATCAAAGATGTCGCAAGCAATTTCCAACAACACCTGTGCAATTCAACTCACTACTATCATTATTTTTTATTTTGTATTATGTTATTTATTCGTCTAGATTGAATTAAGAGTTGCATATTCTGAAAATGAAAAATATACTGAACAACTTTATTTGGAAAAAATATTTCTTAATTGAATTATGTACAAGTGAGAATGTATTGTTAAAGACAAAATCGTCTATATTAACAAACGATCTCATGTTTTAAAGTTTAATCAAATAACATTAAAACGGGTCAAAGATCAGAAAATAACCAAGGATAAAAACATAGAGCCAAAACCCCAAACAAACAAAAACTAGAACCTAAACCCCAAACATAGAAATCATAGGAAAACACTTAGGTCCAAGGAAATAGAAAAACACTTAGGCTAGAACAACCAGACGCATGACTAGACAATGTCTTGTCTAAAGACGTCTGAGAGATAACTTAATTAAATGCTCAATGCTTAAAATACATGAAGTAGGTAGTTGGCTTCTCTCAAAAACAAAAACGCTCAATGTCTTTGACTAAAACAATTAAAAGACATAATTGTGAATAGATATAAGAAAACCTGAGCAAGCTAAACACTATCTGTTTACAAAGAGACAAAAGCAAAAGAAGCGTTTACTAGAGTCAAGTTGATACCATGAGCGAAACAGACATGTCATCTTATGATGAAGTATCTATACAACTGGTATCTTCAAAGAGCTTAATTGTAAAATGCTACCTAACTGTAAGAAATTAAAAAGCACTTTGTTGTTCTAAACGAGCATTAAATGACATTAAATGTCAAACGTTCAAAAACAACAAAAGTGATAAGAAAAGTCATATATGTTGCATGCACAATTTACTCTAATTTTGCAGATAAGTTATTATACACACATGCACAGTGCTATAAATCAAATATCAAATGTGAACGTTAGAGACAAAAGAGATAATCATGGAATGTTCCTCACTTGAAGCAAAGTCTAAAAAGATCGTACCACCCACTTCAAGTAAAGGATTGAAAAAACATGCCTGCTTTGACAAAGTTGACCTATGTTAACACATTGACAAGTGTACCAAATCCTATCAAGTAATAATAAATGTAAAGACCAAGTATCATTTTCCAAGAGACTCATGACACTAAAAAATCATGTAATACCTTAACTAATTAAGACATAAGAACAATTTCATTGGTTTTAAATATGAATGCAAATTTGATCAATTGGGGCAAAACACAAAACTGAGTGAATGATATTGATAATATGAGATGAGTATGTTGTTGGGGTTTAGATTTCGCCGTCCTTACTCTCATGCATGTAAGAATTCATCTTCTTCATTCAATTGTTAATTTCATTCTCTCAATTACTTAAACCCGATCCCTCGACGAAGAAAGTTTACCCTTAATTATTAGACCACAATCCCTTGCATCCCTAATAATTAATTTTCCATTACGAATAGAAGCTTAAGACAACCAAACCTCTGATAACAGTTGAAAAACTGTTATTTTCATGCTTAAAGTTGATACTAAAAGCAACCTTTAGACTTAGAAACTAGCTTGAAATCATGCCTTTTGTTTATATTTTCAGAAATAAGAGAGCTGGACAGGTTTATGCTTGATTTAAGTGTTTTTGTGCAGGTTTTGAGGTGAATTTGGTGAAAGAAGTGAAGAATAAGAGAGAGGACATTAGAAAAGACAAGAAAGAGTGCAAAAAGGAGAAGTCGAAGGCACCGCTCAGCGGCAAACTACCGCTGAGCGGCACTCAAGAGGTGACGTTGGAACCGCTGAGGGGCAAATGGCCGCTGAGGGGAAGAAAGAAGACGCGCAATCACCGCTGAGCGGTAAATACCGCTGAGCGGCACTTTTTGGGCTTGGACTTTTGTAATCTTTTGTAACTCTAGATTAGTATATAAGGGCTTGCACGTCCTATAGTTAGGCATCTTTGGCAGAAACGAGGCAAACACTCTCTCTTTCACCCCTTTGAAGGAGGATCTTGGATGCTCAGGCTACCTCTTCACCTTTATTGGGTTTATTCTTTCATACTTTCATTGTAATTCATCTAGGTTCACCATGAATATGGTGAACTAAACCTTGTATGTTTGTTGGGGAATCAAAGTAATCTCTTGAAGCTCTCATATATGGATTTGTTGAGTACATCTTTGAATTAAGACATATGCTTTCTTTCATCATTAGTTAGGGTTTTTCCTCTTTGCTCAATGCTTGCATTGTTTAACTCATTCTAATGCATGATTATTGGTTTTGTTGATACGGACACGTACGGGGAAATCTAGATCCGGGGAATTTCTCCCAATATTATACTGACAATATTATATTGGTTGCCTTTAAGCTCCTGCACTCATGAACTAATCATTAGGAATGCTAGGAATTGTATGAACTATTTGATTAGGGAGAAGCCATCTAGAATGGTACATTAGAGAGTGGGATTAACAATGATGATTTGAATGTTGAATTCCTAAAATATATGAGAGTGGATGAGATGAAATTGACCCCCAACAACATATTCATTCATATATTTCCTTGAAAGTGTTTATCTTTTGTCTTTGTCATTGATCAATTCATGCATACATATTTAATTTTCGTCTTTGCATATTAAACTTCAATTATTGTGTTCTTAAGTCTTAGCTAATCAACAAATCACATAACTAAACTAGGCCGTGAGTCCTTTGGGAGAACGATACTTGGTCTTACCAAGTTTATTACTTGAAACGATTCGGTCATACTTGCCGATTGTGAAACAAGTTTGTGACATCATATTTTGGTGCTTACAAATTTGTCCATCAACCTCCTATCCCTATCCCTGGGCAATATTGCTTTTGGGAGAAATTCTCCAGATCATGGTTTCTAGGTATTTCCCAATAACAAAGAAGACCATAAAATCATACCATGAATGATCAAAATATAACAAGCATAAAGGAAAGGAGAAAATCTCTAACAATTAATGAAAAAAACATATATTAATTCAGAATAAATTCAAATACATGAGCGTTTAGAGGTTACATCTTCCCCAACAACAAATAAGGTTTAGTTCTCCATTGTAATGGAGAAACTAGATGTACAATGGAATGAAAGTGATAGAAAAACCCTAGAAATTGAAGAGGAGAGCTCCCGCATCCAATTCTACCTCTAGAGAGTGGAAAAGTGTGTTTCTGCGTCTCTACTACCCAAAGATACAAACCCTAGGACGATCAAATTCTTAAATACAGCAGTAAACAGAGTCCAAGCCCAACATGTTGGCGCTCAGCGCCCCTACTTAGGGCAACCAGGCGCTGGTACGAGAGGATTGGCGCTAAGGGCCTTGAAAGAGGCAACCAAGCACTCTGTGGTGCAAGGAAGTTGGCGCTCAGTGCCCTAGGAAGGGCACCCAAGCGTTGCTACGAGAAATCTTGCGCTGAGGGATCCAAAAAAGGGCAACTAGGCGCCCATACGAGACATCCTACGCTAAGGGCCCCAGAAAGGGGCAACCAGGCGTCCTGCAACCTTTTGTAGCCTTCTTTTTTGGTGCTTTTTCTGTCATTTCTGGATTCCAACTCCTTGGTACTTTAACTCCTCTTTCAAATCATTCCAATTTCCTACAAAATCATTAATAATTTGGGTTCAGTAGGATTTGGCCCATTAGGTCTTTTTCATACCCTAAGGTGTGTCTTGGTCGCCACTTTCAGATCCCACTCTTCCCAAACACTCTCAAGCACTCTACAAAGAGTTCTATCCACTTTTCCCTTCTTCCTCCTTCACTAAACCTCTCTTTCAACCATTTTTGCATTAAGTTTCCATCCAAATTTGGGGTTGTGTGAGAGCATTGCTGTTAGGGGCTGAGTTCTTCACATTTCTAGAGCTTTCTACACATATTTAGCATCTCCACCCAAGTAAGTACATGTGTTTTACATTCTAGGGTTTTTGAAAGCATGAATTGGTATGAACATGGTTGTCTAAGTATGATTCTTGAATGATTTTGATTTTTATGCATGATTAGATGAATTAATCAGTGTTTGGACCGATTAAATTGTTTGAGTTGGGATTGGAACTAGGAAGAATGCATGTGGGTGGAGATGAGAAACATTTTTTGGGCAATTTTGGCAAATCTGCAAAAACGTCGCTCAGCGGAAATTTCCCCTAAGCACGATTTCTACAGAATGGTGTTTTTTGTGTTTTGGTTGGCAATTTCTCTCCACAGGTGGCGCTGAGGGGTTCTGTTTATCCCTTAGCAGTGATAAGAAGAGTTTTAGGGAGTTGTTTGTGGTTTACTGATAACAGTTGAAAAACTATTATTTTCATGCTTAAATTGATACTAAAAGCAACCTTTAACACTTAGAAACTAGCTTGAAATCATGCTTTTAGTCATATTTTCAAAAATAAGAGAGCTGGACAGGTTTATGCTTGATTTCAGTGTTTTTGTGCAGGTTTTAAGGTGAATTTGGTGAAAGAAGTGAAGAAGGAGAGAGATGGAATCAGAAAAGACATCAAAAAGTGCAAAAGGAGAAGCCGCAACTGCCGCTCAGCGGCAGTTTACCGCTGAGCGGAACTCAGGAGTTCACGTTGGAACCGTTGAGGGGCAAAATGGCCGCTGAGGGGAAGAAACTACTCACGCACTTACCACTGAGCGGCACTTTACCGCTGAGCGGCACACTTATGGGCTTGGACCTAGATTTTCTGTAATTTTAGAATAGTATATAAGCTTTAGGACGTCCTAGGGTTTGTATCTTTGGCAGAAACGAAGCAAACACTCTCTCTTCCACCCCTTTGAAGGAGGATCTTGGATGCTTAGGCTACCTCTTCACCTTTCTAGGGTTTTATCTTTCATTCTTTCATTATTGTTCATCTAGGTTCACCATGAATATGGTGAACTAAACCTTGTATGTTTGTTGGGGAATCAATGTAATCTTTTGAAGCTCTCATATATGGAATTTGTGCTTGCATCTTAATCTAAGACTTATGCTTTCTTTCATCATTAGTTAGGGTTTTTCCTCTTTGCTCAATGCTTGCTTTGTTTAACTCATTCAATGCATGATTATTGATTTTGTCGATACGAGAACGTACGGGGAAGTCTAGATCCGGGGAATTTCTCCCAATAGTATATTGGTTGCCTTAAGCTCCTGTGCTAAAAAGACTAATTATTAGGAATGCTAGGAATCGTATGAACTTGTAATTAGGGAGAAGCCTTCTTGAAAGGTAATTTAGAGAGTGGCATTAACAATGATGACTTGAATGTTGAATTCCTAAAATATATGAGAGTGGATAAGATGAAATTGACCCCCAACAACATATTCATCAATATATTTCATTGAAAGTGCTTGTCTTTTGTTTTAGCCATTGATCAATCTCATGCATACATGTTTATTTTCGTCTTTTGCATAGTAAAATCCAATTATTTTGTTCTTAAGTCTTAGCTAATCAACAAATCACATAACTAAACTAGGCCGTGAGTCCTTTGGGAGAACGATACTTGGTCTTACCGAGTTTATTACTTGAAACGATTCGGTCATACTTGCCGATTGTTAAACAAGTTTGTGACATCATATTTTGGTGATCATAAATTTGTGCATCAAGTTTTTGGCGCCGCTGCCGGGGACTCGTGGTTTAACTGGTTAATTTTTGTGATTATTGATTATCTTTGACTTTAATTTTGAATTTCTGTTTTTATTTTTTTCTGTTTTTATTTTTTTTCTTATTTTATTTTATTTTATTATTTTATTTTATTTTATTTGATTTGATTTGATTTGATTAGATTTTATTTTATTTTATTTTATTTTATTTTTTGTTTTTATTTTTATTTTTCTGTTTTCTGTTTTTATCTTCTCATCTCAAATCTTATATCTTCTCCTATATCTTTTTGTGCTAACCAAATATTCTAGGGTTTTGTGTTCTTGTGTATGTAGGAGGCAATTCGAACTAGGAGCAAGATAACTGCAGAACCTCTTCTTGAAGGTTTAGACGAGAGTAGATGGAGGAGAAGAATCCGAACATCTAGAGAACTTTTCCCTCCTCCGGAAACTCTGTTGCAACCATCACCACAAGGTTCTGATTATAGCACAGAAAATATGGAGAACAATGATAACAGAACTGTTATTTTCATGCTTAAAATTGATACTAAAAGCAACCTTTATACTTAGAAACTAGCTTGAAATCATGCTTTTCTTCATATTTTCAGAAATAAGAGAGCTGGACAGGTTTATGCTTGATTTCAGTGTTTTTGTGCAGGTTTTAAGGTGAATTTGGTGAAAGAAGTGAAGAAGGAGAGATATGGAATCAGAAAAGACATCAAAAAGTGCAAAAGGAGAAGCCGAAGTCACCGCTCAGCGGCAGTTTACCGCTGAGCGGCACTCAGGAGCTCACAGGAGGACCGCTGAGGGGCAAAATGGCCGCTGAGGGGAAGAAACGTGACACGCACTTACCGCTGAGCGGTATTTTACCGCTGAGCGGCACTTTAATGGGCTTGGACCTAATTTTCTGTAATTTACGAATAATATATAAGCTTTAGGGTTTCCTAGGGTTTGTATCTTTGGCTGGAACGAAGCAAACACTCTCTCTTCCACCCCTTTGAAGGAGGATCTTGGATGCTGAGGCTTCCTCTTCACCTTTTTAGGGTTTTATCTTTCATTTTTTCATTGTAATTCATCTAGGTTCACCATGAATATGGTGAACTAAACTCTGTATGTTTGTTGGGGAATCAATGTAATCTTTTGAAGCTCTCATATATGGAATCTGTTTTTACATCTTTTAATTAAGACTTATGCTTTCTTTCATCATTAGTTAGGGTTTTTCCTCTTTGCTTAATGCTTGCATTGTTTAACTCATTCGATGCATGATTATTGGTTTTGTCGATACGGGCGCGTACGGGGAAGTCTAGATCCGGGGAATTTCTCCCAATATTATATTGGTTGTCGTTAAGCTCCTGCACTTATGAACTGATCATTAGGAATGCTAGGAATTGTATGAACTCGTGATTAGGGAGAAGCCTTCTTGAAAGGTACTTTAGAGAGTGGCATTAACAATGATGATTAGAATGTTGAATTCCTAAAATATATGAGAGTGGATAAGATGAAATTGACCCCCAACAACATATTCATACATTTATTTCATTGAAAGTGTTTATCTTTTGTTTTTGCCATTGATCAAAACTTCATGCATACATATTTAATTTTCGTCTTTTGCATATAAAATCCAAATATTTCGTCTTTAAGTCTTAGCTAATCAAGAAACCACACAACTAAACTAGGCCGTGAGTCCTTTGGGAAGAACGATACTTGGTCTTACCAAGTTTATTACTTGAACGATTCGGTCACACTTGCCGATTGAAAAACAAGTTTGTGACATCATATTTTGGTGTTCATAAATTTGTCCATCAAACAACAATGTCAGAAGAACTCTTGCTGATTACACCAATATAGTTTGACCTCAGCACTTTAACAATATAGCTAGACCTAGAGTCAATGCAGCTAATATGGAGGTCAAACTAGGACTAATCCAACTGGTGAAAAGCAACCAATTTAATGGGTTGTCTCATGAAAGCCCATATGAGCACCTCACTACATTCAATGAGATTTGCAATACAGTGAAGATTAATGGGGTGCCAGATGAAGCGATCAAACTTAGCTTGTTTCCTTTCTCATTGGGAGGCAATGCTAAACTTTGGTTGAATTCTTTCCCAGAAGGAAGTTTCACAGAGTGGGAAGCAGTGGTAACAAAGTTTTTAAACAAGTACTTTCCACAATCAAAGGTGACAAAAGGCAAGCAAGAGATTTCTTCATTTAGGCAAGGCATGGAAGAATCACTAGGGCATGCATGGGATAGATACAAAAGTTTGCTAAGAAAAACACCCACGCATGGCTTTGAAGAACAGGAAGTAGTCTTAACTTTCCTTGGAGGGCTTGGTTCACAAACTAAGATGATGCTTAATGCCTCGGCAGGAGGAAACATTAAATGGAAAACTCCAGAGGAAGCAACAAAAATTATTGAAAATATGGCTACTAGTGACAACGAACTCAACATTGAAAGAGGATATCTTAGTCAGAAGGAGTTGTTACAATCAAATGATGCTTTGCTTATTCAAAATAGAATTATCTCTCAACAGTTGGAAGAAGTAATTATGAAGCTTTCTCAAATACCACAAGAAATACAACAGGTCTCAATGGTTCAAGTGCAACAACAAAAATGGCAAATGCAATCTACTCCAATTGAGAAAACAACAAAACTTGAAGAGACTTTCCAAAGATTCTTGAAGACGAATGCATCTTATTGTCAGAATGTAGATGCTGCATTTAAAAATATGGAGGTCTATGTTGAGCAAATAATTAACAAGATGAAACATGATAATCTCAGAAAGGACTGTAAAACTGTTGTGACCAGAAGTGGTAGAGTGTTAGAGGAGAGAGAAAAAGGAAGAGAGGAGAAAGAAAATGAGAGTGAGAGTGAAAAAGAAACATGTGAGTGGAAAGAAAGAGTTGAGAGAGAGAAAAAGAAAAAAGAAGAAGATGAGAGGAGAGAAAAAAAAGAGAGAGAAGAAAGAGAGGAGAGACAAAAAGAAAAAGAGTGTGAAAAGCTACTTCCTTATCCAAAGAGTTATTCAAGGAAGGAGAAAGAAAAGCAGTTGGAAAGATTCATGGAGTTGTTTAAGAAGCTGGAGATCACTATACCATTCTCTGAAGCATTGCAACAGATGCCAGCATATGCAAAGTTTTTGAAGGAACTCCTTACAAAGAAACACAAGTATATTGAAAAGGAAACTATCAATGTACAGGGTAACTGTAGTGCAATCATACAGAAACTACCTCCTAAACTTAAAGATCCAGGTAGCTTCACTATTCCATGCACCATAGGAGATGTGAAAGTTGGAAGAGCATTGATTGATTTGGGAGCTAGCATTAATTTAATGCCGCTATCCATGTGCAGAACAATTCAGGGTTTGGAAATTAAAGCAACCAGAATGGCTCTTTAACTGGCGGATAGGTCTCTTAAATATCCATATGGAGTGGTTGAAGATGTTCTAGTGAAGGTTGACAAATTTGTATTCCCAGTTGATTTTATTGTGATGGAGATGGAAGGGAATAGTGATGTTCCTCTTATTCTTGGGAGACCTTTTATGAAGACTGCTAGAGTTTTAATTGATGTAGAGAATGGTAAGCTTAAATTGAGAGTTGATGAAGAAGAAGTCACTTTTGACGTATCCAAGGCCATGACATATCCAAATGATGACAAAGCATGTTTTCAATTTGATGAACTTGATGAAGTTTGTATGGTGCAAGAAAGGATGGTGCGAAATATTTCTCCATTGGAAAAAACTCTCATTGATGCATGTGAAGATTTAGATGAAGAAGAAGAGAAATTGATTGATGAATGTCTGATGGACTTGGAAACATTGAAGAAGAGTCCGGAGGAAGATCCAATATTTGAAATAATTGATAAGGAAGAAGCAGTCAAAGCACAGACACCAGAATTAAAAAGATTGCCATCACACCTGAAATATGTTTTTCTAGAAGAAGATGGAACAAAGCCAGTCATCATCAATAACTCTTTATCTCTACAAGAAGAAGAGCAGTTGATAGAAATTCTGAAAGCTAACAAAGAAGCAATTGGGTGGTCAATATCAGATCTCAAAGGTATTAGCCCAACTTATTGCATGCACAAGATTTTTATGGAAGAAGATTATAAACCAAGTGCTCAACCACAGAGAAGGTTAAATCTTGTTATGAAGGAAGTGGTTAGAAAAGAAGTGTTGAAACTGTTAGAAGCTGGTATCATCTACCCAATCTCTGAGAGTGAATGGGTGAGTCCAGTACAGGTGGTTCCAAAGAAAGGTGGGATGACAGTAATTTATAATGATAAGAATGAACTCATTCCTACTAGGACAGTTACTGGCTGGCGTATGTGCATTGATTACAGGAAGCTAAATAAAGCCACTCGGAAAGATCATTTTCCTCTTCCTTTCATGGATCAAATGTTAGAAAGGTTATCAAGTCAGGCTTTCTATTGTTTTCTAGATGGATATTCTGGATACAATCAAATTGTGGTAGATCCAAAAGATCAGGAGAAGACGGCCTTTACTTGTCCTTTTGGTATCTTTGCATATAGAAAGATGCCATTTGGATTGTGTAATGCCCCAGCTACATTTCAAAGGTGTATGCAGGCAATTTTTGCAGATCTCTTGGAAAAATGCATTGAAGTATTCATGGATGATTTCTCAGTTTTTGGAAATTCTTTCCAAAGATGTTTGGCTAATCTGAACATTGTTCTCAAAAGATGCGTTCAGACAAATCTTGTTCTTAACTGGGAGAAATGTCATTTCATGGTAACTGAAGGAATTGTACTGGGGCATAAAATCTCTGCTAAAGGAATTGAGGTAGATAAAGCTAAAGTAGAAGTCATTGAGAAACTGCCTCCACCAACAAATGTAAGGGGGATTAGGAGTTTTCTTGGTCATGCTGGGTTCTATAGAAGATTCATCAAAGATTTTTCAAAAATTGCTAAACCATTGAGTAATCTTTTGATGAAGGATGCTCCTTTTGTGATGAATGAAGATTGTTTGAAAGCTTTTGACACATTGAAGAATAAACTAGTGTCAGCTCCAGTAATTGTAGCGCCAGATTGGAATCAGAATTTTGAATTAATGTGTGATGCGAGTGATTATGCAATAGGAGTTGTCCTTGGCCAGAGGAAAGAACAAACGTTTCACCCAATTTATTATGCTAGCAAAGTTCTGAATGATGCTCAATTGAATTATGTTACCACAGAAAAAGAATTCCTGGCTATTGTGTATGCTTTAGAGAAATTTAGACCTTATCTCATTGGGTCTAAGGTGATTGTCTATACAGATCATGCAGCTATCAAATATTTGTTGACAAAGCCAGATTCTAAGCCACGTCTGATTAGATGGGTGCTATTGTTGCAAGAATTTGATGTAGAAATCCGTGATAAGAAAGGAAGTGAGAACTTGATTGCTGATCATTTGTCACGGTTAGTCAACAATGAGGTCACTAGCAAGGAATCCGAAATCTGGGAATCTTTTTCAGATGAAACACTTATGTATATCCAGTAGAGGCCTTGGTTTGCTGATATGGCTAATTTCAAAGCTGCGAGGGTCATTGATGAACCAATATTTTCCTCACTTCACTTAGTTTAATGTGCTAGAATTAGTCGGGGAATTATGCTTAAACGTCCGGTATTTTCCTGTTTTTCCTAATTGTGCTTAATTTGATCGGAAATTCTTATTTTAACTAATTTGAATTATCTGAGCTTATTATTTTGCATTATTAATTATGGGAAAATTTTGGATAACTTTTTGGGACATTAGAAAGCTAAATGAGAAATGGAAATTGAGCCAATGCATCTTAGCCATTTTTATTTTCGCTGGCTGCCGCGTGAATGTTGTGTCAACTTGTGTGTCTTCGTTTGAGTTCAATTCTTATCCGTTTTCCATGCAATTTTTTTTCATAGTTTCGTCTGGATGTCTATTTTAACGTATAGTTTTTACTTTGTTCAAATTCGTTCTGTGCTGTTCCCAGTATTTATTTTACTCTCATATGTCAGTCCAGTAATTACTGTTTGAGTGATTTCTAATCTGTTGCATTGTTTGCTTGCTGTTTAGTAATTGTGGTGGCTGGAATTGATCATTGGACAGTGCTAAAACCTCCCAACACTCTTAAACAAGGAATCCAACAGCTTGGGAGGCACTCACGGCCTCCACATCTCATAATTGTGCTTTAAGAGGAAAAAGTGCAAGCTGCCACATTGGAGAATTTTTCTTTGGAAAATTAAATGTGTGAGTCCGTGAAGCTGGAAGGAATGAGGGGGCCACCACTCACATTATTTTACATTGGCTTAGTAAAGCTCACGGGAAGGAGGTAGCAGGCAGGAGAGGAAATTCATTCTTTTGGCTTAGGAAAAAGTGTAGCTGATTTAATTTGGAGAAGCTTAAAGGGGTGTGACGGCTGGAAGAAGTGAAGACGCTGATCCACTTTTCTTTTTGGAAGCACACGTTTATTCCAGCAGCACTTTTGGAGCATCCAGCACGTGAATGAAAGGGGCTTCATTTAGTGAAAAGAAAGAAACCACATGGGCCCATGACAATTCATTTTGTCAAGCACATATTCACGGAGATAATTTGATGAGGTGCAGCCCATGTGCAAAAGGCAATTACTGCACACGCCACACAGCAGCTTACGGATTCCATTTAATTGGGGGTGTGTCCAGCACACAGCAGCACACGTCCACGCCACGGCCCAGCTAGCGTTCAGCACACCCGGCCCACACTTGGCTGCACACATCCAGCAGCTTGGAGATTAAGGCATGGTCCAACAGGGGTGTGCACAGCAACGTGAAGGAGCGTCCAGGAGGTGGCATCCAGCAGTCCAGCTTTCATCAACAAACATCACGGTGCAGTGGCAGCTGTAAGCACTTTTGGAGGTGCACACGGTAGGTCCAGTGGCATCTGGAAGCAGCTGCCACGTTCATGGTCCAGCAAGGAGAGCAGCGGTGCACGCAGAAAATACACGGTTCAGAAGCAAGTACACGGTCCAGAAAAAAAATAGAGGGGTGCGTGGAGAGAATGGAAGGTGCACACAGAGAAAAACAAGTCCAGCTTTGGAGAATGGAAGGGTTACGGAGAGGAGAGCCGCAACCTAGAAAAGAGAGGAATTTTTATCCAGAAAGGAGGAGCTGCACGGGTAGGGTCCTGGATTTTTAATTTTTTCTGGAATGCTCCAGCCGCAACCATGTAGAAACATATCTTCTCTGCTATGGAGGCTACGGCTGAGGCAGGGACTCTAGGTTGATTTTCAGTAGCAAAGGATGTAGATTTTCTTTCTTTAGGGAAGCATGGTGCATTGTGTAGAACGTCCTGGAAACAACACTCTGGAGTTGTTCATTTATTTGCTGAAGAGTAGCGTTAATTCCAGCTGGGAGAAGTGGTGCACGCGGACTAAAATGGAACGCATCCGCTGATTCATTTGGAGTAACCGAGAAGAATTTGTCATTCTCTTTAGAATAGGCACCCGTTTCTTTTGATTGAAGTTTATTCCAGAAGCACATTTCATTTTCTTTTTTTTAGAAGCACACGGTGATTGATGATTTCATTTGGAGCAGTTGGCCCATTTCAGTCTTAACTTTATTGTTCATGCATTTACTTTTAAGTGGTATGTCCGTGAATGATATGCGTTGTTATGTATTCAATAAGCAATTCATTTCTTTAGTTCAATAGTTGCAGTTTAACAGGTTAACCGCATTCGCTGAATTATACTTCTGCTACGTTGAATTCCATAATGTTAAATACATTTTCTTCCAAACTTGATTTATGCTTTAATTAGTTTACACACTTTAGGACAGTTGAATTTAATATTTTCACTTACTTTAATGATTTTATGTTCGGTTGTTTTTAATTTTCGGTTTCATTTTTTCAGTCAAATTGCAATCACAAAACCCCCCCACTACGTGTTTGATCTGAGACTGAACCAAAATTGGTCCTTGAGAGACGACCTAGGAGTCACTTCCTAGTACTATACTGCATTCTTTTATGCACAACTTTTGTGAGAGGTGCGACCCTCTCATCAAAATGGCGCCGTTGCCGGGGACCAACGGTTCGGTCTTAGGTTTTTGTTGTGTTTGTGTGTGTTGTGTTTTGTCTTGTATTGTGATGTGATGTGATGTTCTGTTTTGTGTGTGCGTGTTGCATGTATAAATGTGTTGTGTTTTATTTGTTTCGTGATTTTTAGTATTCTTCTTTTTCCATGTCTACCTATTTTGATTTCGTGAATACTGCTTGTTTTGCTAGTGCCTCTGATTATGATTCTCCTTCTGCATGTTACTCTGATTGTAATTCATATTCTGCTGATTTCTATGTTGAGAACAATATGACTCATCCTCTAATTTCTGAGAGTGCTCTTTGTGAGCCGGTTTCACTTAAGGAGGATGATCTTCATTGCGATCTCACCCCTGGACTGATACATTTGCTGCCTAAGTTTCATGGTTTTGCAGGAGAATGCCCACACAGACATTTGGAGGAGCTCCACATCATGTGCTCTTCAATGAAGCCTCCATATGTCCCTCTTGATTACATTTTCTTGAGCGCATTTCCGCATTCATTACAAGGAGCAGCTAAGGATTGGAAAGACTCTCTTCCTCTGAGATCCGTTACCGATTGGGGATATCTTGAGCATCAATTTCTGAGCAAATTTTCCCCTGTGCAATATGCTTACAGCAACGGTCTTGGATGGAATGACCCTACCTTGGGATGGTATGATGCTCCACAGCATCAATATCAAGAACCACCATTCTAGAGTACTTTTATGCCTCCACCAGTCCAGCAATACGAGAGTCAGCAGTATAGTGCTCCTGCCGAAATAGCTCCTCAGCCTTCTACTTCTGAGCCTACATTGAAGGAGTTGTTGGAGCAGATGACCATGCAGAACCTTCAGTTTCGGCAAGAGAACATGCAGTTCCAGCAAGAAATAGGAGCTGCCATTCAGAGTATGACTGATCAGATAGGGCAGATGGCCACTCAACTCACTGAGGAACAGTCTCAAGATTCAGAGTTACCATTTCAGACTATTCAGATTCCAGATGATGATGATAGTGGCATCAACATAGAAGATGGGGAGAAGAGTCATGAACTTACTATTGTGCCATCTACTTTCCCATCATACTATGTCCCTACTCTTGCACCTGAGGAGAGTGATGAGTATTTTGAGGAGCAGGCAGAAATAAGCAGTAACCCTGAACCAGGTAGACCACCTTCATCTTCCCACACTTTTGCAATCTTCAAGGAAGAGGAGGTAAGCATACCTCAATTTGATTATGTTGATGATTATGTGGTTGAGAGGTATACTGATGATTATATTGTTGTTGAGTCTGATTTTAATTTCCCCTCTATGCATGATGAGAACCAATTTTTGCTGTCGCATCCGAATGTTTATTCTCCATGCATTGAACATGAATCTGAGTCTGCAGTTGATATTGCTTGTGATTTTGAAATTGATTCATGTTCTGAGGATGTATCTGAGGTTCAGTCTGATAAATTGGGATTGGGTGTTATACCTCTGCATGCCATTTCTTTGGAGCCACATTGCACTAACCATGTTGCAGGAGGTACACAGGAATTTGACCAACATGCACCCACAGTGGAAAATAAAGGTGCTAACACTGACAAAAGCTTCAAGATCAATAGGCACCAGCTGAACCTGCTCATCGACAATCTTTGCTTCTTAGATCCAGCTGTGGATGATATCTCCCTGCTAGATCAAATCTGGAGGATGAAGCAATTCTTCCTCAAAACTTCCTGGCTGGATCCAATGGCGGAAGACATCCCCCTGCAAGTCCAAAATTGGCAACTGCCACCATGATCAGGGGAGTTTTCTTTCTCTCTTCTCCCCTTTTCCTCACTTTTATTGCACTTTGTCGATATCTGATGACTGTTCTGATTGTTTGATCTGCTGATTGTGACACATTGAGGACACTGTGTAGTTTAAGTGTGGTCTATTGGGGGAGATTTTTATTTGTCTTTGTTAGTTTTTGTTTTCTTGGTTAAATTTTTTCTTTTCTAGGTTATTTTTGTCGTGTCTGGTGTACAGTTTTACATGTTTCTCTTGATTTCTGGACTTTGTTTAGGTTGTAGATGTGTCTTTCACTTCATTGATACTCTGATTTGTTTGAAATCCTTGCTTTTCTTTGCTTGGGAAGATGGTTATGATTTTTGAGAGTTGAATTGATTGTGACAGAATTACCCTGTGTGAGATTTGAGCCACTTTATGTTCTTTCTTGTGTGTGATATGTCTCTTGATTGCTTGCGCATATGCCTTGGCTTGACTCTTTTTGATGATTCTTGATTGATATGCATGTTTGGAAGTGATAAAGGCAATTTTGTTCTTGAGCCTCTCTAGCCAAATAAGCTTACCTTGTTTTGATCCTTTGATAACCCCTTTTGAGCCTATACTTTCCCCTATTTCTTTGTTTTGAAGCTCATACACTAGCCCTAAGTGAAAAACCATGATTACCTTAACCTTAGGGAATTTTGGAGCTTTGGAAGTGTTTTGGGAACAAGTGTGGTCTCTTAGGGGTTTCTGATGAGTTGGCTAGTTGGTTCCTCTTCTTGTTTTGTTTTGGTAAATATATGTGTATCTTGTCTTTTACAGTTTTGTTTTGAAAAGAGAAGAAAAGAAAAGAGACAGGATGAAAAAAAAGAGAGCAGAAAAACAGTAAAAAAATGAAAAAAAAAATTGTGAATAATTGTGAATAATGGAGTCAAGAAGAGGACGGAAGTAGAGGTTGTGGGTGTGTTTGAATGTGTTTACACTTGTTCCCCATTGCTCCTCTGTTCCTTATGGTTTGTAGCTTCTTATCCAGATATATCTTCCCTTGTCCTTTGCCCCATTACAACCATGAAAAGACCTTTTGATTTGAACATGCGTATGTGCTTGAGTTTTGATATTAGAGGCTTGCCAAGTCTGTTGTTGTTTGCTTTCTTGAGTGCATTGAGTTGAAATTCTTCACCTTATACACTTGAGAGAAACACTGATAGTGCATCTGTGAGGTTTTGTTACTTTTGATTCACCTCTTGAACTGATTGATCATTTTGCCATGTTTTGAATTGCTTGGATGATTTCATGAGTATCTGCTTTCTTTGATTTTGTGTTGGATATTATCTACTTCCTTTCTTGGTCCAGATTCCTTGAAACTGTGTAATTCTGTTTCTGTCATTGTTAATCTTTGTTTTGTGTTTGCTGAATTGTGTCACTTCCCTGGATGTCCTCTGAACTATTCCTTGATTTGCGTCTTGATTTTGCCCAGGAGTGCAAAAGACTAAGTGTGGTCTATTTTGATGAACCAATATTTTCCTCACTTCACTTAGTTTAATGTGCTAGAATTAGTCGGGGAATTATGCTTAAACGTCCGGTATTTTCCTGTTTTTCCTAATTGTGCTTAATTTGATCGGAAATTCTTATTTTAACTAATTTGAATTATCTGAGCTTATTATTTTGCATTATTAATTATGGGAAAATTTTGGATAACTTTTTGGGACATTAGAAAGCTAAATGAGAAATGGAAATTGAGCCAATGCATCTTAGCCATTTTTATTTTCGCTGGCTGCCGCGTGAATGTTGTGTCAACTTGTGTGTCTTCGTTTGAGTTCAATTCTTATCCGTTTTCCATGCAATTTTTTTTCATAGTTTCGTCTGGATGTCTATTTTAACGTATAGTTTTTACTTTGTTCAAATTCGTTCTGTGCTGTTCCCAGTATTTATTTTACTCTCATATGTCAGTCCAGTAATTACTGTTTGAGTGATTTCTAATCTGTTGCATTGTTTGCTTGCTGTTTAGTAATTGTGGTGGCTGGAATTGATCATTGGACAGTGCTAAAACCTCCCAACACTCTTAAACAAGGAATCCAACAGCTTGGGAGGCACTCACGGCCTCCACATCTCATAATTGTGCTTTAAGAGGAAAAAGTGCAAGCTGCCACATTGGAGAATTTTTCTTTGGAAAATTAAATGTGTGAGTCCGTGAAGCTGGAAGGAATGAGGGGGCCACCACTCACATTATTTTACATTGGCTTAGTAAAGCTCACGGGAAGGAGGTAGCAGGCAGGAGAGGAAATTCATTCTTTTGGCTTAGGAAAAAGTGTAGCTGATTTAATTTGGAGAAGCTTAAAGGGGTGTGACGGCTGGAAGAAGTGAAGACGCTGATCCACTTTTCTTTTTGGAAGCACACGTTTATTCCAGCAGCACTTTTGGAGCATCCAGCACGTGAATGAAAGGGGCTTCATTTAGTGAAAAGAAAGAAACCACATGGGCCCATGACAATTCATTTTGTCAAGCACATATTCACGGAGATAATTTGATGAGGTGCAGCCCATGTGCAAAAGGCAATTACTGCACACGCCACACAGCAGCTTACGGATTCCATTTAATTGGGGGTGTGTCCAGCACACAGCAGCACACGTCCACGCCACGGCCCAGCTAGCGTTTGATGGACAAATTTGTAAGCACCAAAATATGATGTCACAAACTTGTTTCACAATCGGCAAGTATGACCGAATCGTTTCAAGTAATAAACTTGGTAAGACCAAGTATCGTTCTCCCAAAGGACTCACGGCCTAGTTTAGTTATGTGATTTGTTGATTAGCTAAGACTTAAGAACACAATAATTGAAGTTTAATATGCAAAGACGAAAATTAAATATGTATGCATGAATTGATCAATGACAAAGACAAAAGATAAACACTTTCAAGGAAATATATGAATGAATATGTTGTTGGAGGTCAATTTCATCTCATCCACTCTCATATATTTTAGGAATTCAACATTCAAATCATCATTGTTAATGCCACTCTCTAATGTACCATTCTAGATGGCTTCTCCCTAATCAAATAGTTCATACAATTCCTAGCATTCCTAATGATTAGTTCATGAGTGCAGGAGCTTAAAGGCAACCAATATAATATTGTCAGTATAATATTGGGAGAAATTCCCCGGATCTAGATTTCCCCGTACGTGTCCGTATCAACAAAACCAATAATCATGCATTAGAATGAGTTAAACAATGCAAGCATTGAGCAAAGAGGAAAAACCCTAACTAATGATGAAAGAAAGCATATGTCTTAATTCAAAGATGTACTCAACAAATCCATATATGAGAGCTTCAAGAGATTACTTTGATTCCCCAACAAACATACAAGGTTTAGTTCACCATATTCATGGTGAACCTAGATGAATAACAATGAAAGTATGAAAGAATAAACCCAATAAAGGTGAAGAGGTAGCCTGAGCATCCAAGATCCTCCTTCAAAGGGGTGAAAGAGAGAGTGTTTGCCTCGTTTCTGCCAAAGATGCCTAACTATAGGACGTGCAAGCCCTTATATACTAATCTAGAGTTACAAAAGATTACAAAAGTCCAAGCCCAAAAAGTGCCGCTCAGCGGTATTTACCGCTCAGCGGTGATTGCGCGTCTTCTTTCTTCCCCTCAGCGGCCATTTTGCCCCTCAGCGGTTCCAACGTCACCTCTTGAGTGCCGCTCAGCGGTAGTTTGCCGCTGAGCGGTGCCTTCGACTTCTCCTTTTTGCACTCTTTCTTGTCTTTTCTAATGTCCTCTCTCTTATTCTTCACTTCTTTCACTAAATTCACCTCAAAACCTGCACAAAAACACTTAAATCAAGCATAAACCTGTCCAGCTCTCTTATTTCTGAAAATATAAACAAAAGGCATGATTTCAAGCTAGTTTCTAAGTCTAAAGGTTGCTTTTAGTATCAACTTTAAGCATGAAAATAACAGTTTTTCAACTGTTATCACAACCCCAAACTTAGAACTTTGCTTGTCCTCAAGCAAATAAAATGTAACTCCATCTCCAACCAATTCATATGATGGTTCACTCATTCAAAATCCTCTTTTCAAGATAAGTAATAACTTCACTCAAACTTAAGACCAAGAGTTCAATCAAGATGTGCACATGCTTTAGTGTTCACAAAGTCATTTAAATTCCAACAAATGCTATTTTTCATGAATGATCAATCAATTAAGCATGGATGTTCATGTGCTTATGGAATATTTCCTCACTAAGTAAAGTGTTTCACTCAACACACAAGTGTATAAGAGGTAAAGTGTTTCACTCATTCACTCCACTATCACAATGTCACATGAATCAACTTTGCCTTTCATTTAACCACAATAAAATACATTCACAAGCATGCATCATCACAAGGACTTTTCAATGGCTTATAATGTGGCTGGGCTAATGATGGACAAATTTGTAAGCACCAAAATATGATGTCACAAACTTGTTTCACAATCGGCAAGTATGACCGAATCGTTCAAGTAATAAAACTTGGTAAGACCAAGTATCGTTCTTCCCAAAGGACTCACGGCCTAGTTTAGTTATGTGATTTCTTGATTAGCTAAGACTTAAGAAAACAATGATTGAAATTTTAATATGCAAGACGAAAATAAACATGTATGCATGAATTGATCAATGGCAAAGACATAAGATAAACACTTTCAATGGATTAAATGAATGAATATGTTGTTGGGGGTCAATTTCATCTCATCCACTCTCATATATTTTAGGAATTCCTCTTTCAAATCATCATTGTTAATGCCACTCTCTAATGTACCATTCTAGATGGCTTCTCCCTAATCAAATAGTTCATACAATTCCTAGCATTCCTAATGATTAGTTCATGAGTGCAGGAGCTTAAGGCAACCAATATAATGTTGTCAGTAAAATATTGGGAGAAATTCCCCGGATCTAGATTTCCCCGTACGTGTCCGTATCAACAAAACCAATAATCATGCATTAGAATGAGTTAAACAATGCAAGCATTGAGCAAAGAGGAAAAACCCTAACTAATGATGAAAAGAAAGCATATGTCTTAATTCAAAGATGTATTCAACAAATCCATATATGAGAGCTTCAAGAGATTACATTGATTCCCCAACAAACATACAAGGGTTAGTTCACCATATTCATGGTGAACCTAGATGAATAACAATGAAAGTATGAAAGAATAAACCCAATAAAGGTGAAGAGGTAGCCTGAGCATCCAAGATCCTCCTTCAAAGGGGTGAAAGAGAGAGTGTTTGCCTCGTTTCTGCCAAAGATCCCTAACTAAAGGACGTGCAAGCCCTTATATACTAATCTAGAGTTACAAAAGATTACAAAAGCCCAAGCCCAAAAAGTGCCGCTCAGCGCCATTTACCGCTCAGCGGTGGTTACGCGTCTTCTTTCTTCCCCTCAGCGGCCATTTGCCCCTCAGCGGTTCCAACGCCACCTCTTGAGTGCCGCTCAGCGGTAGTTTGCCGCTGAGCGGTGCCTTCGACTTCTCTTTTTGCACTCTTTCTTGTCTTTTCTAATGTCCTCTCTCTCATTCTTCACTTCTTTCACCAAATTCACCTCAAAACCTGCACAAAAACACTTAAATCAAGCATAAACCTGTCCAGCTCTCTTATTTCTGAAAATATAAACAAAATGCATGATTTCAAGCTAGTTTCTAAGTCTAAAGGTTGCTTTTAGTATCACTTTTAAGCATGAAAATAACAGTTTTTCAACTGTTATCACAACCCCAAACTTAGAACTTTGCTTGTCCTCAAGCAAACAAAATGTAACCCCAAACTTAAAACTTTGCTTATCCTCACTAGGTAAAGTGTTTCACTCAACACACAAGTGTATAAGAGGTAAAGTGTTTCACTCATTCACTCCACTATCACAATGTCACATGACTCAACTTTGCCTTTCATTTTACCACAATCAACAACATTCACAAGCATGCATCATCACAAGGACTTTTCAATGGCTTATAATGTGGCTGGGCTAACAAGAAAATTGGTTTTTCTGGATCACAAAATCCTTGAGTTAAGAGAGTCATAACAACACAATCTTCTTATTCATTCCCAACTTTCTTTTGCCTTTGCTTTTGCATTTGCATTGAGCTTTGCTTCTTTTTCTTTTCTTTTCTTTGCATATTCTTACTTTTTAGCTCTTAGCTCAATGCTTTTTCCTTTTTCATGTTTCCCCAATAACCCCAAACTTGAACATTTAACAATACCACACAAGATCTTCTACTTAACTCAAGGTAAAGATTTTCAATCAAGGGTGTTCAGTGTATATTTAAGGCTAAGGGTTCAAAGGATAGAACACAACATGTTCTCTTTTAGAAGGCTAACTTTATGAATTTGGCCAATAAAAAGGGTTTCAAAAACACGGCCTTTGATCATATGATGCAAAACAAGCAATTGATTCAATCATAGAAAACCTGGGCAAAGTCATTCATGCTTTCAAAGTAATAGCATTCAACAATAACAACTCTGGAGCTCAAAACCTCACATATAAGCTCATTCACATTTGACATGCACATCCTGCTTAATTTCACAATCACAATCATGATATTACACATTTGTTCACAAAGCTTGTGAATCACCTATATAAGCATTTTAATGTGCACATCATCTCAACATCAATCAATCAATAAGCATCATCAAGCATTACTTATCACACAATCACAGTTAATAGCAAACCATCATAACAAACCAGGTGTTCAATAGAGTACATCAAACCCTAATCTAAAAACAAAAACAAATAAGTTCAGAAAACTTAAACCATAAAAGCATAATCATACGATAGCATTCATCAGTAAATGCTATCTCAGCTCCTCATCAGTCCGAGCTCTCTGTATCTTCCTCTTCCTCTTCATCATCATCTTCATCAAATGCATCCTCCTCCTCTGCTTCATCTTCCTCCATATCTCTGGCTGAAGCTTCAGCTGCTCCAGCTCCTCCATATACTGGTTCTTCTGGCCAAGCTACCACATTATGGAATTCATCCATAGTCCACCTGTGTGCTGGAGGGGTATCATACATCCCCACTATCATCTCAGCCGTGGCCACCTGCCCTCTGTGGATGGACTGCAACTGAGCACCTATAAGAGACATATACATGTCCCTCATCTGGAATGGTTCTGCCTCATGAGTATCAGCAGAAGTCCTGCTCTGTGCTGGCCTTCTCTCTCTACGAGCCTGGCGTGGTGGCATTGGCTGGGCTGCCTCCTCACCTCCACAGTACTGTCTGTAATAGGCCTCATCTATAGCTTTTCGTGGCCTCTCAAATGGTGGAACAGAAGTATCCACCCCAGCTAGCTTGCAAAGGTGAGTGATCAAAGAAGGATGTCCCAGTGGTGCTTTGTTGTTTGAGGTGTTAGCACACACACTAATCTCATCAGCTATCACCTGCCCAATATTAACATTCAAGTTTCTGATAGCACAATAGATGAATAATGCCCTGCTGAGAGTGATATCTGACACATGTGAGCATGGCTGAATGTTGGCATGAGAAAATGCCATCCAATACTTTGCAAGAGGAGTCAAATCTGTCCTCCTAATATTAACCACTGAGCCAGATCTATTCCTTTGGAAGTGTCCTCCAGGTATGCACAATACTCTCTCAACATCCTCAAAGTCAGCACCTTCCTCCATGCTAAGAGCAAACTGGCATTGCTCACCAGCCCACACAGTATCCAGAAAGTTATTGATGGAGTCAGGATCATATCTAATAGCATGGCCTCTAACATAGCCCAAATAATTCTCAGCTGGATAATCACCAATCTTCTTTGCATTGGTGTAGAATTCTTTCACCACAGCTATGTTGGCAGGTGATGGATAAGTGGCTAGCTTCCCCCAATCATTCCCTAACACTTGCTCTCCAAATTGCAGAGCAAAGTTAGGTATCATTCCAACCTTTCTCTCCATTAGAAGTCTCCTGTCCTGAACCACCCTAAAGTGCTTCTCATGTTTCCTAGAGAGGAACCTGCCATTATGGGGCTGCTCTGGTTCCTTTTCCTTTCTCTTGGTTGCCATGGTTTTCAATCTCTTTCCTGAAGAGGATGCCATTCCTGCATTCAAACATAAATCCAAAACCACAGAACATGATGTTAATCATTAGTAAACACAAAACAAAACTCCTTTTGAAGCTAAACCACCGCTGAGGGCCAGAATTTCCCCTCAGCGCCACCAGTGCCACATTCAAACACGCAACAAACCAGAAAAAACAAATCTGGCAGAGTGCCGCTCAGCGGTAAATGCCGCTCAGCGGTGATCTGCAGATTTTTGCAAATCTCGTTTTTAAACTGTCCTAACTCCACCCAAATGCAATTTTCAGTTTTCCAGTTCATAATCAAGTAGTTTAATCGGTTCAAACATCAAATATATCATCAAATCATGCATAGAAATCAAAACCCCTAAATATTCATGCTTTGACAATCACATTCAAATTCAAGAACCCTAGAATGAACAAAATGCATTTTACTTACTTGGGTGGAGATACTAGATGCAATGAGAATGCCTTCAAACTAGAATGCTCTCTTCCAACCCCAAACTTTGATGGCACACTAGTGAAAAAGTGAATAGAAGAGAGATTTTCTTAAGAGGGAAGAGTGAAAAGATGTGGAAAACCTAGGAGAAGGTGTGTGGAAGTGTTTGTGCAGAGAGAAGTCTGGAAATAAACCCTAAAACGCAGCTTGGGGTATAAAAATACCCTAATGGGCTCGGGTCCCGCTAAGGGGAACTTAAGCCCCTCTGCGATAGTACCGCTCAGCGGTAATTGCCGCTCAGCGGCACTTTCGTGAAATGCTCCCCTCCTTCTTTTCTTGACCTACGTGCCTTCCCTACATGTCTCTCATAGGTTCCCTGCAATTCAATGTTAAAAATGCTTATGCAAATCCTAACTAAAAATAAACAAACAAAAAACAATCAATCAACTGGGTTGCCTCCCAGGTAGCGCTTGTTTAACGTCACGAGCCTGACCCAAAATCCACCAACACCCATCAGTAGGTGTTTCAAACTTACCAGCACCCATCAGTAGGTGCAAAATCTTCTCACCAACACCCATCAGTAGGTGTTACAAACCTAATATCCTTCAGTAGATACTTGACCACATAGCATCCTTCAGTAGATGCTAGATTCAACAAAATAATGTCCAGAATAATGTTCACAAATTACAAATTACAAAACCAAATCAAAAGTTTGTAAATCTACTGGGTTGCCTCCCAGCAAGCGCTTCTTTAACGTCATTAGCTTGACCCAGTAAAGCTCAGATTCCTTCTTCTTTTTCTTCTTTCTACTGAACTTCTTCAGAAATTTGATCAAACCAGGAACCTGTTGCAATGTCTCAATCATAGGAACTTTAATCTCCAATTTCTTGAAGATTTCCATGAAGCACTTAAATTTCTTTTCCTTCCTATGATTCTTCTTTAGATGAGGATGTGATTTTTCATGTGATTTCTTCTTCTTTCCTCTCATCTTCTTTTTCTTCCTTTTTCTCTCCCTAAATTTTCTCTTTTTCTCTTCTTTTATTTTTTTCTTCCTTTCTCTTTTTCTCCTCAACTTCTTTATCTTCACACAAATTTTCTTTCTCTCTTTTCTCTCAACCAATTCTTTTTCTTTTTCTTCATCTTTATCTTTCTCACTCAACTCTTCTTTCTCTTTTCTCTCTACCCTTTCCTCATCTCCCTCTAATTTTTCCTCATCAAGAATCTTGTCACTTTCAGTGATAATGACTTGCCCTTCCTCCTTAAGGTTAACATCAGTATTAACATCATCATTTAATATCTGACTAATGTGACGAAGTTGCATCTCCATTCTTTTACATGATTCTTCAATGCTTTTCTGAGTAGAGTCGGAATTTTTCAAAAATCGTTGAAGGGTGTCCTCCAACCTATCCAAACTTCCTGATAGAAAGGGTTGTTGCTGCCATTGTTGTTGTGGTTGGTTCTCAAATTGTCCAGCAGCTTGCCAAAATTGGCTTTGATCCATGCTTGAGTGAGGTTCCCACCATTGGTTGAGATTACTTTGGTAGAATTGAGTGCCCCTATAGTTAAACTCTTGACCAAATTGCATTCTGCAGACATTAGGCACAAAACCCTAAAAACAATTGTTAGCACAAAAAGATATAAAAGAAGATATAGATTGAAAAGATATAAGAAGATAAAAGATTTAGAAGATAAAATCAAATAAAATAGAATAAAACCTAATCTAAAAAAAATAAAATCTAATTTAAAAGATAAAATAAAATAAAATCTAACCTAACCTAAAAGATAGAATAAGAATAAAATAAAATCTAACCTAAAAAGATAAAAAGATAAAATCTAATAAAATAAAATAAAATCTAATCTAAAAAGATAAAAATAAAATCTAACCTAAAAAAAAAAATCTAATCTAATCTAATCAAATAAAATAAAATCAAATAAAAACCGAAAAATAAAAAACAGAAAATAAAAACAGAAAACAAAAAAAAAACAGAAAATAAAAAAAATAAAATAAAATCAAATAAAATACAAACTGAAAAATATAAAAAGAAAAATAAAATAAAATAAAAATTCGAAATTTAAAATAAAATAAAAAAAATAAGTCAAAGATAATCAATAATCACACAAATTAACCAGTTAAACCACGAGTCCCGGCAACGGCGCCAAAAACTTGATGGACAAATTTGTAAGCACCAAAATATGATGTCATAAACTTGTTTCACAATCGGCAAGTATGACCGAATCGTTCAAGTAATAAAACTTGGTAAGACCAAGTATCGTTCTTCCCAAAGGACTCACGGCCTAGTTTAGTTATGTGATTTCTTGATTAGCTAAGACTTAAGAAAACAATGATTGAAATTTTAATATGCAAGACGAAAATAAACATGTATGCATGAATTGATCAATGGCAAAGACATAAGATAAACACTTTCAATGGATTAAATGAATGAATATGTTGTTGGGGGTCAATTTCATCTCATCCACTCTCATATATTTTAGGAATTCCTCTTTCAAATCATCATTGTTAATGCCACTCTCTAATGTACCATTCTAGATGGCTTCTCCCTAATCAAATAGTTCATACAATTCCTAGCATTCCTAATGATTAGTTCATGAGTGCAGGAGCTTAAGGCAACCAATATAATGTTGTCAGTAAAATATTGGGAGAAATTCCCCGGATCTAGATTTCCCCGTACGTGTCCGTATCAACAAAACCAATAATCATGCATTAGAATGAGTTAAACAATGCAAGCATTGAGCAAAGAGGAAAAACCCTAACTAATGATGAAAAGAAAGCATATGTCTTAATTCAAAGATGTATTCAACAAATCCATATATGAGAGCTTCAAGAGATTACATTGATTCCCCAACAAACATACAAGGGTTAGTTCACCATATTCATGGTGAACCTAGATGAATAACAATGAAAGTATGAAAGAATAAACCCAATAAAGGTGAAGAGGTAGCCTGAGCATCCAAGATCCTCCTTCAAAGGGGTGAAAGAGAGAGTGTTTGCCTCGTTTCTGCCAAAGATCCCTAACTAAAGGACGTGCAAGCCCTTATATACTAATCTAGAGTTACAAAAGATTACAAAAGCCCAAGCCCAAAAAGTGTCGCTCAGCGCCATTTACCGCTCAGCGGTGGTTACGCGTCTTCTTTCTTCCCCTCAGCGGCCATTTGCCCCTCAGCGGTTCCAACGCCACCTCTTGAGTGCCGCTCAGCGGTAGTTTGCCGCTGAGCGGTGCCTTCGACTTCTCTTTTTGCACTCTTTCTTGTCTTTTCTAATGTCCTCTCTCTCATTCTTCACTTCTTTCACCAAATTCACCTCAAAACCTGCACAAAAACACTTAAATCAAGCATAAACCTGTCCAGCTCTCTTATTTCTGAAAATATAAACAAAATGCATGATTTCAAGCTAGTTTCTAAGTCTAAAGGTTGCTTTTAGTATCACTTTTAAGCATGAAAATAACAGTTTTTCAACTGTTATCAGCTAACAAGAAAATTGGTTTTTCTGGATCACAAAATCCTTGAGTTAAGAGAATCATAACAACACAATCTTCTTATTCATTCCCAACTTTCTTTTGCCTTTGCTTTTGCATTTGCATTGAGCTTTGCTTCTTTTTCTTTTCTTTTCTTTGCATATTCTTACTTTTTAGCTCTTAGCTCAATGCTTTTTCCTTTTTTTTCATGTTTCCCCAATAACCCCAAACTTGAACATTTAACAATACCACACAAGATCTTCTACTTAACTCAAGGTAAAGATTTTCAATCAAGGGTGTTCAGTGTATATTTAAGGCTAAGGGTTCAAAGGATAGAACACAACGTGTTCTCTTTTAGAAGGCTAACTTTATGAATTTGGCCAATAAAAAAGGTTTCAAAAACACGGCCTTTGATCATATGATGCAAAACAAGCAATTGATTCAATCATAGAAAACCTGGGCAAAGTCATTCATGCTTTCAAAGTAACAGCATTCAACAATAACAACTCTGGAGCTCAAAACCTCACATATAAGCTCATTCACATTTGACATGCACATCCTGCTTAATTTCACAATCACAATCATGATATTATGCATTTGTTCACAAAGCTTGTGAATCACCTGTATAAGCATTTTAATGTGCACATCATCTCAACATCAATCAATCAATAAGCATCATCAAGCATTACTTATCACACAATCACAGTTAATAGCAAACCATCATAAGGAACCAGGTGTTCAATAGAGTACATCAAACCCTAATCTAAAAACAAAAACAAATAAGTTCAGAAAACTTAAACCACAAAAGCATAATCATATGATAGCATTCATCAGTAAATGCTATCTCAGCTCCTCATCAGTCTGAGCTGTCTTCTGTATCTTCCTCATCATCATCATCATCAAACGCATCCTCCTCCTCAGCTTCATCTTCATCCATGTCTCGGGCTGAAGCTTCAGCTGCTTCAGCTCCTCCATGCCATGGTTCTTCTGGCCAAGCTACCACATTATGGAATTCATCCATAGTCCACCTGTGTGCTGGAGGGGTATCATACATCCCCACTATCATCTCAGCCGTGGCCACCTGCCCTCTGTGGATGGACTGCAACTGAGCACCTATAAGAGACATATACATGTCCCTCATCTGGAATGGTTCTGCCTCATGAGTATCAGCAGAAGTCCTGCTCTGTGCTGGCCTTCTCTCTCTACGAGCCTGGCGTGGTGGCACTGGCTGGGCTGCCTCCTCACCTCCACAGTACTGTCTGTAATAGGCCTCATCTATAGCTTTTCTTGGCCTCTCAAATGGTGGAACAGAAGTGTCCACCCCAGCTAGCTTGCAAAGGTGAGTGATCAAAGAAGGATGTCCCAGTGGTGCTTTGTTGTTTGAGGTGTTAGCACACACACTAATCTCATCAGCTATCACCTGCCCAATATTAACATTCAAGTTTCTGATAGCACAGTAGATGAAGAGTGCCCTGCTGAGAGTAATATCTGACACATGTGAACATGGCTGAATGTTGGCATGAGAAAATGCCATCCAATACTTTGCAAGAGGAGTCAAATCTGTCCTCCTAATATTAACCACTGAGCCAGATCTATTCCTTTGGAAGTGTCCTCCAGGTATGCACAATACTCTCTCAACATCCTCAAAGTCAGCACCTTCCTCCATGCTAAGAGCAAACTGGCATTGCTCACCAGCCCACACAGTATCCAAAAAGTTATTGATGGAGTCAGGATCATACCTGATAGCATGGCCTCTAACATAGCCCAAATAATTCTCAGCTGGATAATCACCAATCTTCTTTGCATTGGTGTAGAATTCTTTCACCACAGCTATGTTGGCAGGTGATGGATAAGTGGCTAGCTTCCCCCAATCATTCCCTAACACTTGCTCTCCAAATTGAGGAGCAAAGTTAGGTATCATTCCAACCTTTCTCTCCATTAGAAGTCTCC
Organism: Vigna umbellata; assembly: GCF_029865625.1. Classification (NCBI taxonomy): domain Eukaryota; kingdom Viridiplantae; phylum Streptophyta; class Magnoliopsida; order Fabales; family Fabaceae; genus Vigna; species Vigna umbellata. The sequence continues at coordinate 24,353,313 of NC_142174.1, forward strand.
TGTCCTGAACCACCCTAAAGTGCTTCTCATGTTTCCTAGAGAGGAACCTGCCATTATGAGGCTGCTCTGGTTCCTTTTCCTTTCTCTTGGTTGCCATGGTTTTCAATCTCTTTCCTGAAGAGGATGCCATTCCTGCATTCAAACACAAATCCAAAACCACAGAACATGATGTTAATCATTAGTAAACACAAAACAAAACTCCTTTTGAAGCTAAACCACCGCTGAGGGCCAGAATTTCCCCTCAGCGCCACCAGTGCCACATTCAAACACGCAACAAACCAGAAAAAGCAAATCTGGCAGAGTGCCGCTCAGCGGTAAATGCCGCTCAGCGGTGATCTGCAGATTTTTGCAAATCTCGTTTTTAAACTGTCCTAACTCCACCCAAATGCAATTTTCAGTTTTCCAGTTCATAATCAAGCAGTTTAATCGGTTCAAACATCAAATATATCATCAAATCATGCATAGAAATCAAAACCCCTAAATATTCATGCTTTGACAATCACAGTCAATTTCAAGAACCCTAGAATGAACAAAATGCATTTTACTTACTTGGGTGGAGATACTAGATGCAATGAGAATGCCTTCAAACTAGAATGCTCTCTTCCAACCCCAAACTTTGATGGCACACTAGTGAAAAAGTGAATAGAAGAGAGATTTTCTTAAGAGGGAAGAGTGAAAAGATGTGGAAAACCTAGGAGAAGGTGTGTGGAAGTGTTTGTGCAGAGAGAAGTCTGGAAATAAACCCTAAAACGCAGCTTGGGGTATAAAAATACCCTAATGGGCTCGGGTCCCGCTAAGGGGAACTAAAGCCCAGTCTGCGAGAGTACCGCTCAGCGGTAAAATACCGCTCAGCGGCACTTTCGTGATGTGCTCCTCTCCTTCTTTTCTTGACCTACGTGCCTTCCCTACATGTCCCTCATAGGTTCCCTGCAATTCAATGTTAAAAATGCTTATGCAAACCCTAACTAAAATAAACAAACAAAAACAATCAATCAACTGGGTTGCCTCCCAGGTAGCGCTTGTTTAACGTCACGAGCCTGACCCAAATTCCACCAACACCCATCAGTAGGTGTTTCCAACTTACCAGCACCCATCAGTAGGTGCAAAATTTTCTCACCAACACCCATCAGTAGGTGTTACAAACCTAACATCCTTCAGTAGATGCTGGATCCAACAAAAATATTTACAAAACTAATGTTCACAAATTAAAAATTACAAAACCAAATCAAAAGTTTTTAAATTCACTGGGTTGCCTCCCAGCAAGCGCTCTTTTAATGTCATTAGCTTGACCCAGTAAAGCTCAAGTTCCTTCTTCTTTTTCTTCTTCTTCCTACTGAACTTCTTCAGAAATTTGATCAAACCAGGAACCTGTTGCAGTGTCTCAATCATAGGAACTTTAATCTCCAATTTCTTGAAGATTTCCATGAAGCACTTAAATTTCTTTTCCTTCCTATGATTCTTCTTTAGATGAGGATGTGATTTTTCATGTGATTTCTTCTTCTTTCCTCTCATCTTCTTTTTCTTCCTTTTTCTCTCCCTAAATTTTCTCTTTTTCTCTTCTTTTATTTTTTTCTTCCTTTCTCTTTTTCTCCTGAACTTCTTTATCTTCACACAAATTTTCTTTCTCTCTTCTCTCTCAACCAATTCTTTTTCTTTTTCTTCATCTTTATCTTTCTCACTCAACTCTTCTTTCTCTTTTCTCTCTACCCTTTCCTCATCTCCCTCTAATTTTTCCTCATCAAGAATCTTGTCACTTTCAGTGATAATGACTTGCCCTTCCTCCTTAAGGTTAACATCAGTATTAACATCATCATTTAATATCTGACTAATGTGACGAAGTTGCATCTCCATTCTTTTACATGATTCTTCAATGCTTTTCTGAGTAGAGTCGGAATTTTTCAAAAATCGTTGAAGGGTGTCCTCCAACCTATCCAAACTTCCTGATAGAAAGGGTTGTTGCTGCCATTGTTGTTGTGGTTGGTTCTCAAATTGTCCAGCAGCTTGCCAAAATTGGCTTTGATCCATGCTTGAGTGAGGTTCCCACCATTGGTTGAGATTACTTTGGTAGAATTGAGTGCCCCTATAGTTAAACTCTTGACCAAATTGCATTCTGCAGACATTAGGCACAAAACCCTAAAAACAATTGTTAGCACAAAAAGATAGAGAAAAGAAAATAAAGATTGAAAAGATATAAGAAGATAAGAGATTTAGAAGATAGAATCAAATAAAATAAAATCTAATCTAAAAAATAAAATCTAATCTAAAAGATAAAATAAAATAAAATCTAACCTAACCTAAAAGATAGAATAAGAATAAAATAAAATCTAACCTAAAAAGATAAAAAGATAAAATCTAATAAAATAAAATAAAATCTAATCTAAAAAGATAAAATAAAATCAAATAAAAACCGAAAAATAAAAAAAAAACAGAAAATAAAAACAGAAAACTGAAAAACAGAAAACAGAAAAAAAATAAAATAAAATCAAATAAAATACAAACTGAAAAATATAAACAGAAAAATAAAATAAAATAAAATATTCGAAATTAAAATAAAATCTAATCTAAAAAGATAAAAATAAAATCTAACCTAAAGGATAAAAATAAAATCTAAAAACATAAAATAATAAAAACAGAAAAAATAAAAACAGAAATTCAAAATTAAAGTCAAAGATAATCAATAATCACACAAATTAACCAGTTAAACCACGAATCCCCGGCAACGGCGCCAAAAACTTGATGGACAAATTTGTAAGCACCAAAATATGATGTCACAAACTTGTTTCACAATCGGCAAGTATGACCGAATCGTTTCAAGTAATAAACTTGGTAAGACCAAGTATCGTTCTCCCAAAGGACTCACGGCCTAGTTTAGTTATGTGATTTGTTGATTAGCTAAGACTTAAGAACACAATAATTGAAGTTTAATATGCAAAGACGAAAATTAAATATGTATGCATGAATTGATCAATGACAAAGACAAAAGATAAACACTTTCAAGGAAATATATGAATGAATATGTTGTTGGAGGTCAATTTCATCTCATCCACTCTCATATATTTTAGGAATTCAACATTCAAATCATCATTGTTAATGCCACTCTCTAATGTACCATTCTAGATGGCTTCTCCCTAATCAAATAGTTCATACAATTCCTAGCATTCCTAATGATTAGTTCATGAGTGCAGGAGCTTAAAGGCAACCAATATAATATTGTCAGTATAATATTGGGAGAAATTCCCCGGATCTAGATTTCCCCGTACGTGTCCGTATCAACAAAACCAATAATCATGCATTAGAATGAGTTAAACAATGCAAGCATTGAGCAAAGAGGAAAAACCCTAACTAATGATGAAAGAAAGCATATGTCTTAATTCAAAGATGTACTCAACAAATCCATATATGAGAGCTTCAAGAGATTACTTTGATTCCCCAACAAACATACAAGGTTTAGTTCACCATATTCATGGTGAACCTAGATGAATAACAATGAAAGTATGAAAGAATAAACCCAATAAAGGTGAAGAGGTAGCCTGAGCATCCAAGATCCTCCTTCAAAGGGGTGAAAGAGAGAGTGTTTGCCTCGTTTCTGCCAAAGATGCCTAACTATAGGACGTGCAAGCCCTTATATACTAATCTAGAGTTACAAAAGATTACAAAAGTCCAAGCCCAAAAAGTGCCGCTCAGCGGTATTTACCGCTCAGCGGTGATTGCGCGTCTTCTTTCTTCCCCTCAGCGGCCATTTTGCCCCTCAGCGGTTCCAACGTCACCTCTTGAGTGCCGCTCAGCGGTAGTTTGCCGCTGAGCGGTGCCTTCGACTTCTCCTTTTTGCACTCTTTCTTGTCTTTTCTAATGTCCTCTCTCTTATTCTTCACTTCTTTCACTAAATTCACCTCAAAACCTGCACAAAAACACTTAAATCAAGCATAAACCTGTCCAGCTCTCTTATTTCTGAAAATATAAACAAAAGGCATGATTTCAAGCTAGTTTCTAAGTCTAAAGGTTGCTTTTAGTATCAACTTTAAGCATGAAAATAACAGTTTTTCAACTGTTATCAGCGTTCAGCACACCCGGCCCACACTTGGCTGCACACATCCAGCAGCTTGGAGATTAAGGCATGGTCCAACAGGGGTGTGCACAGCAACGTGAAGGAGCGTCCAGGAGGTGGCATCCAGCAGTCCAGCTTTCATCAACAAACATCACGGTGCAGTGGCAGCTGTAAGCACTTTTGGAGGTGCACACGGTAGGTCCAGTGGCATCTGGAAGCAGCTGCCACGTTCATGGTCCAGCAAGGAGAGCAGCGGTGCACGCAGAAAATACACGGTTCAGAAGCAAGTACACGGTCCAGAAAAAAAATAGAGGGGTGCGTGGAGAGAATGGAAGGTGCACACAGAGAAAAACAAGTCCAGCTTTGGAGAATGGAAGGGTTACGGAGAGGAGAGCCGCAACCTAGAAAAGAGAGGAATTTTTATCCAGAAAGGAGGAGCTGCACGGGTAGGGTCCTGGATTTTTAATTTTTTCTGGAATGCTCCAGCCGCAACCATGTAGAAACATATCTTCTCTGCTATGGAGGCTACGGCTGAGGCAGGGACTCTAGGTTGATTTTCAGTAGCAAAGGATGTAGATTTTCTTTCTTTAGGGAAGCATGGTGCATTGTGTAGAACGTCCTGGAAACAACACTCTGGAGTTGTGCATTTATTTGCTGAAGAGTAGCGTCAATTCCAGCTGGGAGAAGTGGTGCACGCGGACTAAAATGGAACGCATCCGCTGATTCATTTGGAGTAACCGAGAAGAATTTGTCATTCTCTTTAGAATAGGCATCCGTTTCTTTTGATTGAAGTTTATTCCAGAAGCACATTTCATTTTCTTTTTTTTAGAAGCACACGGTGATTGATGATTTCATTTGGAGCAGTTGGCCCATTTCAGTCTTAACTTTATTGTTCATGCATTTACTTTTAAGTGGTATGTCCGTGAATGATATGCGTTGTTATGTATTCAATAAGCAATTCATTTCTTTAGTTCAATAGTTGCATTTTAACAGGTTAACCGCATTCGCTGAATTATACTTCTGCTACGTTGAATTCCATAATGTTAAATACATTTTCTTCCAAACTTGATTTATGCTTTAATTAGTTTACACACTTTAGGACAGTTGAATTTAATATTTTCACTTACTTTGATTTTATGTTCGGTTGTTTTTAATTTTCGGTTTCATTTTTTTAGTCAAATTGCAATCACAAAACCCCCCCCACTACGTGTTTGATCTGAGACTGAACCAAAATTGGTCCTTGAGAGACGACCTAGGAGTCACTTCCTAGTACTATACTGCATTCTTTTATGCACAACTTTTGTGAGAGGTGCGACCCTCTCATCACATGCCAGAAGACCTAACTTGGCAACAAAGAAAGAAATTTTTGCATGATGCCAAGCAGTTTGTTTGGGATGATCCTTATTTGTTCAAGATTGGAGCAGATAATCTTCTGAGGAGATGTGTGACAAATGAAGAAGCAGAAGGAATTCTCTGGCATTGTCATGATTCACCTTATGGAGGACATTTTAATGGAGAAAGAACAGCAGCAAAAGTCCTTCAATCAGGGTTTTATTGGCCAACTTTGTTTAAAGATGCCCATAATCATGCTAGAAATTGTGATAAATGTCAAAGAGCAGGGACAATCACTAAACGTCATGAAATGCCATTACAAGGCATTTTAGAGGTTGAGGTTTTTGATTGCTGGGGTATTGATTTTGTTGGACCCTTCCCTCCATCTTTCAACAATGAATATATTCTGGTAGCAGTGGGTTATGTGAGTAAATGGGTGGAAGCATTAGCTTGTCCTAAAAATGATGCTAGCATTGTAATTAAATTCTTGAAGAGGCAGATATTCTCACGTTTTGGCACTCCAAGAGTGTTGATTAGTGATGGAGGATCTCATTTTTGTAATTATTAGCTAGAGAAAGTACTCAAACATTATGGAGTGAAACATAAGGTAGCTGCTCCTTATCATCCACAAACCAATGGACAAGCTGAGGTGTCTAAAAAGGAGATAAAAAGGATCCTGGAAAAAACAGTGACTTCATCAAGAAAGGATTGGTCCCTCAAATTGGATGATGCTCTTTGGGCTTATAGGACAGCAATGAAGACGTCTATGGGATTATCACCATTTCAATTAGTCTATGGGAAAGCATGCCATTTGCCAGTAGAATTGGAGCATAGAGCGTTATGGGCTTTGAAATTTTTGAATTTTGATCCTTATGAAACTCAATGCACACGCAAAAGGCAGATTTTGGAGCTTGAAGAAATGCGATTACATGCATATGATTCATCCAAGGCTTATAAAGACAAGATCAAATTTTATCATGACAGGAAGTTGGTGAATAGAGTTTTCAATCCAGGACAACAGGTACTATTGTTCAATTCAAGATTGAAGATATTTCCTGGGAAGCTGAAGTCAAAATGGTCAGGACCATTTGTGATAAAAGAAGTGCATCCGCATGGAGCAATTGAAATATTTAATCTAGCTGCTGATGATCCACAGAGAAGTTGGGTGGTGAATGGTCAACGTCTCAAGCCCTATCTAGGGGGAGAGGTGCAACAATTTGCCACAATGATGTTGTTGGTTGATCCTTGAAAGTTTGGGTCAAGCTCGTGACGTTAAACAAGCGCTTCCTGGGAGGCAACCTAGTGTTCTGTACGTATTCTTTGTTTTTAGATTAGGGTTTGATGTACTCTATTGAACACCTGGTTTGTTATGATGGTTTGCTATTAACTGTGATTGTTTGATAAGTAATGTTTGATGATGCTTATTGATTGATTGATGTTGAGATGATGTGCACATTAAAATGCTTATACAGGTGATTCACAAGCTTTGTGAACAAATGCAGGATATTATGATTGTGATTGTGAAATTAAGCAGGATGTGTATGTCAAATGTGAATGAGCTTATATGTGAGGTTTTGAGCTCCAGAGATGTTATTGTTAAATGCTATTATTTTGAAAGCATGAATGATTTTGCCCAGGTTTTCTATGATTGAATCAATTGCTTGTTTTGCATCATATGATCAAGGCCGTTTGTTGGAACCTTTTTTATTGGCCAAATTCATAAAGTTAGCCTACTAAAAGAGAACACTTTGTGTTCTATCCTTTGAACCCTTAGCCTTGAACATAAATTGAAAACCCTTGATTGAAAATATTTACCTTGAGTTAAGTAGAAGATATTGTGTGGTATTGTTAAATGTTCAAGTTTGGGGTTATTGGGAAAACATGAAAAAGGAAAAGCATTGAGCTAAGAACTAAAGAGTAAGAATATGCAAAGAAAAAGAAAAGAAAAGAAAAAAAGAAGCAAAGCTCAATGCAAATGCAAAAGGCAAGTTGGGAAAAATAAGAATAATTGTGTTGATTATGATTCTCTTAACTCCAGAAAAACCAATTTTCTTGTTAGCCCAGCCACAGTATAAGCCATTGAAAAGTCCTTGTGATGATGCATGCTTGTGAATGTTTTTGATTGTGGTAAAGTGAAAGGCAAAGTTGATTCATGTGACATTGTGATAGTAGAGTGAATGAGTGATTACCTCTTATACACTTGTGTGAGTGAAACACTTTACCTAGTGAGAAAATATTCCATGAACACATGAACATCCATGCTTAATTGATTGATCATTCATGAAAAATAGCATTTGTTGGAATTTAAATGACTTTGTGAACACTAAAGCAGGTGCACATCTTGATTGAACTCTTGGTCATAAGTTTAATTGAAGTTTTTACTTATCTTGAAAAAGAGGATCTTTGAATAAGTGAACCATCATATGAATTGGTTGAAGATTGAGTTACATCTTATTTGCTTGAGGACAAGCAAAGTTCTAAGTTTGGGGTAGTGATAACAGTTGAAAAACTGTTGTTTTCATGCTTAAATTGATACTAAAAGCAACCTTTAACACTTAGAAACTAGCTTGAAATCATTCTTTTAGTCATATTTTCAAAAATAAGAGAGTTGGACAGGTTTATGCTTGATTTTAGTGTTTTTGTGCAGGTTTTAAGGTGAATTTGGTGAAAGAAGTGAAGAAGGAGAGAGATGGAATCAGAAAAGACATCAAAAAGTGCAAAAGGAGAAGCCGCAACTGCCGCTCAGCGGCAGTTTACCGCTGAGCGGCACTCAGGAGTTCACGTTGGAACCGCTGAGGGGCAAAATGGCCGCTGAGGGGAAGAAACTACTCACGCACTTACTGCTGAGCGGCACTTTACCGCTGAGCGGCACACTTATGGGCTTGGACCTAGATTTTCTGTAATTTTAGAATAGTATATAAGCTTTAGGACGTCCTAGGGTTTGTATCTTTGGCAGAAACGAAGCAAACACTCTCTCTTCCACCCCTTTGAAGGAGGATCTTGGATGCTCAGGCTACCTCTTCACCTTTCTAGGGTTTTATCTTTCATTCTTTCATTATTGTTCATCTAGGTTCACCATGAATATGGTGAACTAAACCTTGTATGTTTGTTGGGGAATCAATGTAATCTTTTGAAGCTCTCATATATGGAATTTGTGCTTGCATCTTAATCTAAGGCTTATGCTTTCTTTCATCATTAGTTAGGGTTTTTCCTCTTTGCTCAATGCTTGCTTTGTTTAACTCATTCAATGCATGATTATTGATTTTGTCGATACGGGAACGTACGGGGAAGTCTAGATCCGCGGAATTTCTCCCAATAGTATATTGGTTGCCTTAAGCTCCTGTGCTAAAAAAACTAATTATTAGGAATGCTAGGAATCATATAAACTTGTAATTAGGGAGAAGCCTTCTTGAAAGGTAATTTAGAGAGTGGCATTAACAATGATGACTTGAATGTTGAATTCCTAAAATATATGAGAGTGGATAAGATGAAATTGACCCCCAACAACATATTCATCAATATATTTCATTGAAAGTGCTTGTCTTTTGTTTTAGCCATTGATCAATCTCATGCATACATGTTTATTTTTGTCTTTTGCATAGTAAAATCCAATTATTTTGTTCTTAAGTCTTAGCTAATCAACAAATCACATAACTAAACTAGGTCGTGAGTCCTTTGGGAGAACGATACTTGATCTTACCGAGTTTATTACTTGAAACGATTCGGTCATACTTGCCGATTGTTAAACAAGTTTGTGACAGCATATTTTGGTGATCATAATTTTGTGCATCATTTACTAATGCTTAACAATGTTGCTTGTGGTTTTGTGAATTGTGTTTGATGCAGGGATGACCTTCTCATCGGGCAAAAGAATCAAGACTGTGGGAAATAAGAGGAAGGAACTAGAGCGGCCTATTCCAACAAGTTCCTCTCCCGTAGACATGAGCAACATTTCATGAGTGTCCAAGATAGAAGGCTCTTAATGGAAAGGAAGGCGAGGTGGATACCAGACTTGGCTCCACAGTTTGGAGACGAACTTGAGAATAAAAATTAGGAGAAAATAACTACTTGTCCTGCACCAGCCAACATTGCAGTAGTAAAAGAATTCTATACCAATGCAAGGCGATTGGGTAACTCTCACATTGACGATTATATGAGCTATGTTAGAGGAAAGAACATTCAGTATGATCCTGATTCCATTAACAGGTTTCTGCATGTTGAGTGGACTGGTGAGTGATGGACAAATTTGTAAGCACCAAAATATGATGTCACAAACTTGTTTCACAATCGGCAAGTATGACCGAATCGTTCAAGTAATAAAACTTGGTAAGACCAAGTATCGTTCTTCCCAAAGGACTCACGGCCTAGTTTAGTTATGTGGTTTCTTGATTAACTAAGACTTACGAACGAAATATTTGGGTTTAAAATGCAAGACAGAAAATAAACATGTATGCATGAATTGATCAATGGCAAAGATAAAAGATAAACACTTTCAATGGAATATATGAATGAATATGTTGTTGGGGGTCAATTTCATCTCATCCACTCTCATATATTTTAGGAATTCAACATTCAAATCATCATTGTTAATGCCACTCACTAATGTACCATTCTAGATGGCTTCTCCCTAATCAAATAGTTCATACAATTCCTAGCATTCCTAATGATTAGTTCATTACCGCAGGAGCTTAAGGCAACCAATATAATATTGTCAGTAAAATATTGGGAGAAATTCCCCGGATCTAGATTTCCCCGTACGTGTCCGTATCAACAAAACCAATAATCATGCATTAGAATGAGTTAAACAATGCAAGCATTGAGCAAAGAGGAAAAACCCTAACTAATGATGAAAAGAAAGCATATGTCTTAATTCAAAGATGTATTCAACAAATCCATATATGAGAGCTTCAAGAGATTACATTGATTCCCCAACAAACATACAAGGTTTAGTTCACCATATTCATGGTGAACCTAGATGAATAACAATGAAAGAATGAAAGAGATAGAAAAACTCGTGAAAGAGAAGAGGAGAGCTGTCACCATCTCCCAATCTACCCCAAGGGGTGGAAGAGAGAGTGTTTGCTTCGTTTCTGCCAAAGATACTAACTAAAGGACGTGCAAGCCCTTAAATACTAATCTAGAGTTACAAAAGATTATAAAAGTCCAAGCCCAAAAAGTGCCGCTCAGCGCCATTTACCGCTCAGCGGTGGTTACGCGTCTTCTTTCTTCCCCTCAGCGGTTCCAACGTCACCTCTTGAGTGCCGCTCAGCGGTAGTTTGCCGCTGAGCGGTGCCTTCGACTTCTCCTTTTTGCACTCTTTCTTGTCTTTTCTAATGTCCTCTCTCTTATTCTTCACTTCTTTCACCAAATTCACCTCAAAACCTGCACAAAAACACTTAAATCAAGCATAAACCTGTCCAGCTCTCTTATTTCTGAAAATATAAACAAAATGCATGATTTCAAGCTAGTTTCTAAGTCTAAAGGTTGCTTTTAGTATCACTTTTAAGCATGAAAATAACAGTTTTTCAACTGTTATCACAACCCCAAACTTAGAACTTTGCTTGTCCTCAAGCAAACAAAATGTAACTCCATCTCCAACCAATTCATATGATGGTTCACTCATTCAAAATCCTCTTTTCAAGATAAGTAATAACTTCACTCAAACTTATGACCAAGAGTTAATTCAAGATGTGCACATGCTTTAGTGTTCACAAAGTCATTTAAATTCCAACAAATGCTATTTTTCATGAATGATCAATCAATTAAGCATGGATGTTCATGTGCTTATGGAATATTTCCTCACTAGGTAAAGTGTTTCACTCAACACACAAGTGTATAAGAGGTAAAGTGTTTCACTCATTCACTCCACTATCACAATGTCACATGAATCAACTTTGCCTTTCATTTAACCACAATCAATACATTCACAAGCATGCATCATCACAAGGACTTTTCAATGGCTTATAATGTGGCTGGGCTAACAAGAAAATTGGTTTTTCTGGATCACAAAATCCTTGAGTTAAGAGAATCATAACAACACAATCTTCTTATTCATTCCCAACTTTCTTTTGCCTTTGCTTTTGCATTTGCATTGAGCTTTGCTTCTTTTTCTTTTCTTTGCTTTTTCTTTGCATATTTTCACTTTTAGCTCTTAGCTCAATGCTTTTCCTTTTTCATGTTTCCCCAATAACCCCAAACTTGAACATTTAACAATACCACACAAGATCTTCTACTTAACTCAAGGTAAAGATTTTCAATCAAGGGTGTTCAGTGTATATTTAAGGCTAAGGGTTCAAAGGATAGAACACAACGTGTTCTCTTTTAGAAGGCTAACTTTATGAATTTGGCCAATAAAAAGGGTTTCAAAAACACGGCCTTTGATCATATGATGAAAAACAAGCAATTGATTCAATCATAGAAAACCTGGGCAAAGTCATTCATGCTTTCAAAGTAACAGCATTCAACAATAACAACTCTGGAGCTCAAAACCTCACATATAAGCTCATTCACATTTGACATACACATCATGCTTAATTTCACAATCACAATCATGATATTATGCATTTGTTCACAAAGCTTGTGAATCACCTGTATAAGCATTTTAATGTGCACATCATCTCAACATCAATCAATCAATAAGCATCATTCAATCATTACTTATCACACAATCACAGTTAATAGCAAACCATCATAAGGAACCTGGTGTTCAATAGAGTACATCACACCCTAATCTAAAAACAAAAACAAATAAGTTCAGAAAACTTAAACCACACAAAGCATAAGTCCTGCTCTAGTTATGATAGCATTCATCAGTAAATGCTATCTCAACTCCTCCTCAATCTGAGCTGTCCTCTGTATCCTCCTTCTTCTTGGATCTTATAGTCTTGATTCTTTTTGCCTGATGAGGAGGCCATCCCTGCATCAAACATAATTCACAAAACCAAAAGATACATTGTTAAGCATTAGTAAACCATAATGAAGAAATCAGCCCCTTCAATGATGCTCTCTCCCAACCCCAAACTTAGATGGAAAACTAGTGAGCAAGTGAGTGGAAGAGAAATTTTCTTAAGAGGGAAGAGTAAAAAGATGTGGAAAACCTAAGAGAAGGTATGTGGGAGTGTTTGTGCAGAGAAGAGCTTGAAAGAATATAAAAACACGCAGCTTAGGGTTTAAAAATACCCCAATGGGCTCGGGTTCCGCTAAGGGGAACTTAAGCCCATCTGCGATAGTACCGCTCAGCGGTAATTGCCGCTCAGCGGCACTTTCGTGATGTGCCCTTCTCCTTCTTTTCTTGACCTACGTGCCTTCCTAGCATACCCCTCATAGGTTCCCTGCAATTCAATGTTAAAATTGCTTATGCAAACCCTAACTAAAATAAACAAACAAAAACAATCAATCAACTGGGTTGCCTCCCAGGTAGCGCTTGTTTAACGTCACGAGCCTGACCCAAAATCCACCAACACCCATCAGTAGGTGTTTCCAACTTACCAACACCCATCAGTAGGTGCAAAATCTTCTCACCAACACCCATCAGTAGGTGTTACAAACCTAGTATCCTTCAGTAGATACTTGTCCACATAGCATCCTTCAGTAGATGCTAAATCCAACAAAAATAATGTCCACAATAATGTTCATAAATTACAAGTTACACAACCAAAATAAAACAAATCAAAAGTTTGTAAATCCACTGGGTTGCCTCCCAGCAAGCGCTTCTTTAACTTCACTAGCTTGACCCTGTTAAAGCTCATGTTCCATCTTCTTTATAGTTGACGTAGTCCTTCCACCAACCTTTCAACTGCTTCCTTTGGACTGTCTTAGATTCTCTAGAATATGGAGACTCTATCTCTATCATCTCCTTCTCTTTAAAGCCTTTAATAACCCACAACTTGTTCTTGAGTCTTACAGGTGTGCCAAGTTGGAGTCTTAATTTTTTCCAGTCTCTAGGAACTTCTTCTCCTTTTCCAAACTCTTCTACCTTGGGTGCCTGAAAATACAAACAATGGTTATCAGAAACCTTAAGATTTTTATTTTTACCTCTAGTTATGGGTGCATCTCGAAATGCAGCTTTATAACTGGCTTCTTCCTCCTTTGCTTGTATCTCATCTTTGAACACATCCACCACCACTTTCTCCTCTCTGTCTTGGAGAACCACTATACCTTCATTCACATCAATGATAGCCCTAGCCGTTTTCATAAACGGCCTTCCAAGTATGAAAGGTATTTTCTCAGTTTCCATCTTCATCACCACAAAGTCTGCCAAGAACTGAAGTTTGCCAACACAAACTACAATGTCTTCTGCAATCCCACATGGCTCCTTTGAAGATCCATCAGCCATTACAAGATTAACCTTTACAGGTTTTATTTCAACATGGCCAATTTGCTCCAATAGAGAATAAGGCATCAAGTTAACACTTGAGCCTAAATCAAGGAGAGCTTTCTTTACCTTTTTCTTCCCTATAATGCAAGGAATAGAAAAACTGCCTGGATCTGCTGCTTTTGGTGGGAATGATTCTTTCTTAACAGTTATACACTTTTCTTCCTCATCCTCTCTACGTCTTCTTTTTGTAGAGGTTCCTTCATCTGATTTGGTGTAAACTGCTATTTTCTGTAGAATTTGTTCCCAAGGAGCTTCATTATCAACCATTTTGAATAAATCTGTGAAATTCATTTGTTTCTCCTGATTTGTTAGAAAAGGAAAAGTGTCCTTTCTTTCTTCTTCTCTTCTCTCTTCTGTTTCATCTTCTTCCAACTCAATGATCTCTTCATTTACACTCTTGACCACTTTGCACTCTTCTCTGGGGTTAACCTCAGTATTAGCCCCAAAGTTTCTGTTGGGTCTTTCTTCCAATTGCTTGGTGATCTGACCCATCTGAATCTCCAGATTCTTTATAGCAGCTTCAGTGCTCTTTTGAGAAGATTCAGTTTTCTGGATGAATTGCTGAAGAGTTTCTTCCAACTTTGTTGATCTGTCATTAAGCATAGATAATTGTTGCCACAAAGTTGGTTGCTGCTGCTGCTTATTAAACTGATTAGCCTGCCCAGCTTGTCCTTGGCCAATGCTTGGATGTGGTTTCCAACCCTGATTATAATTTCCTTGACGGTATGGAAACTGATTAGCCATGAAGTTAACATCCTCCAAGGCCTCCACTGGAAAAGCACACTGGCCATTGATGTGATCACCTCCACATAGTTTGCACAACTGGGTTTGTACCTGTGCAGCAGATTTTAACTCTTTAGGTAGTGAAGCAAGAGTTTTGGTCAGAGTTTCCAGCTGTTGAGTTAGAATCTTATTCTGTGCTAGCAGAGCATCATGGGTTTGTAATTGAAGAACCCCTTTCTGTTGCATAGGGGCGCCTCTTTCATTGTGAAGCTCATTATCACTTGTAGCCATATTTTCAATAATTTCAGTTGCTTCCTTTGGAGTCTTCCATTTGATATTGCCTCCAGCTGAGGCATCCAACATCATCTTGGTTTGTGAACCAAGCCCTCCAAGGAAAGTTAGGACTACTTCTTGATCTTCAAAGCCATGCGTAGGAGTTTTACGTAACAAGCTTTTATACCTGTCCCATGCATGTCCCAGTGATTCCTCCATGCCCTGCTTGAATGAAGATATCTCTTGCTTTCCTTTAGTCACTTTAGATTGTGGGAAGTATTTGCTTAGAAACTTTGTAACCACTGCTTCCCACTCCGTGAAACTTTCTTCTGGAAAAGAGTTCAACCAAAGCTTAGCATTGCCCCCCAATGAGAAAGGAAACAAGCTAAGTTTGATAGCTTCGTCTGGCACCCCATTGATCTTGACCGTGTTGCAGATCTCATTAAATGTTGTAAGGTGCTCATATGGGCTTTCATGTGATAACCCATTAAATTGATTACTCTTTACCAGTTGAATTAATGCTGGTTTGACCTCCATGTTGGCTGCATTGACTCTAGGCCGAGCTATGCTATTGAAGTGCTGAGGTCCAGCAAGATTAGTGTAATCTGCAAGAGTTCTTCTAGCATTATTATTGTTCTCCATACTCCCTGTGCTGTGAACAGAACCTTGTGGTGATGATTGTAGGAGAGTTTCAGGAGAAGGGAAAAGTTCTCTGGACGTTCTGATTCTTCTCCTCCTTCTACTCTCGTCTAGCACTTCAAGTAGTGGTTCTGTTGTTTTCTTACTTCTAGTTCGAATTGCCTTCTGCATGCACAAGAAAACAAAACCCTAGAAAAGATTTGTGAGCACAAAAAGATATAGAAGAAAATAAAGATTGAAAAGATATAAGAAGATAAAAGATTTAGAAGATAGAATCAAATAAAATAAAACCTAATCTAAAAAAATAAAATCTAATCTAAAAGATAAAATAAAATCTAACCTAACCTAAAAGATAGAATAAGAATAAAATAAAATCTAACCTAAAAAGATAAAAATAAAATCTAACCTAAAAGATAAAAATAAAATCTAATAAAATCTAACCTAAAAAATAAAAAAACAGAAAACAGAAAAACAGAAAACAGAAAAATAAAATAAAAATTCGAAAATAAAATAAAATCTAATCTAAAAAGATAAAAATAAAATCTAACCTAAAAGATAAAAATCAAATTTAAAAAGATAAAAAATAAAAACAGAAAAAATAAAAACAGAAATTCAAAATTAAAGTCAAAGGTAATCAATAATCACACAAATTAACCAGTTAAACCACGAGTCCCCGGCAGCGGCGCCAAAAACTTGATGGACAAATTTGTAAGCACCAAAATATGATGTCACAAACTTGTTTCACAATCGGCAAGTATGACCGAATCGTTCAAGTAATAAAACTTGGTAAGACCAAGTATCGTTCTTCCCAAAGGACTCACGGCCTAGTTTAGTTATGTGGTTTCTTGATTAACTAAGACTTACGAACGAAATATTTGGGTTTAAAATGCAAGACAGAAAATAAACATGTATGCATGAATTGATCAATGGCAAAGATAAAAGATAAACACTTTCAATGGAATATATGAATGAATATGTTGTTGGGGGTCAATTTCATCTCATCCACTCTCATATATTTTAGGAATTCAACATTCAAATCATCATTGTTAATGCCACTCACTAATGTACCATTCTAGATGGCTTCTCCCTAATCAAATAGTTCATACAATTCCTAGCATTCCTAATGATTAGTTCATTACCGCAGGAGCTTAAGGCAACCAATATAATATTGTCAGTAAAATATTGGGAGAAATTCCCCGGATCTAGATTTCCCCGTACGTGTCCGTATCAACAAAACCAATAATCATGCATTAGAATGAGTTAAACAATGCAAGCATTGAGCAAAGAGGAAAAACCCTAACTAATGATGAAAAGAAAGCATATGTCTTAATTCAAAGATGTATTCAACAAATCCATATATGAGAGCTTCAAGAGATTACATTGATTCCCCAACAAACATACAAGGTTTAGTTCACCATATTCATGGTGAACCTAGATGAATAACAATGAAAGAATGAAAGAGATAGAAAAACCCGTGAAAGAGAAGAGGAGAGCTGTCACCATCTCCCAATCTACCCCAAGGGGTGGAAGAGAGAGTGTTTGCTTCGTTTCTGCCAAAGATACTAACTAAAGGACGTGCAAGCCCTTAAATACTAATCTAGAGTTACAAAAGATTATAAAAGTCCAAGCCCAAAAAGTGCCGCTCAGCGCCATTTACCGCTCAGCGGTGGTTACGCGTCTTCTTTCTTCCCCTCAGCGGCCATTTGCCCCTCAGCGGTTCCAACGTCACCTCTTGAGTGCCGCTCAGCGGTAGTTTGCCGCTGAGCGGTGCCTTCGACTTCTCCTTTTTGCACTCTTTCTTGTCTTTTCTAATGTCCTCTCTCTTATTCTTCACTTCTTTCACCAAATTCACCTCAAAACCTGCACAAAAACACTTAAATCAAGCATAAACCTGTCCAGCTCTCTTATTTCTGAAAATATAAACAAAATGCATGATTTCAAGCTAGTTTCTAAGTCTAAAGGTTGCTTTTAGTATCACTTTTAAGCATGAAAATAACAGTTTTTCAACTGTTATCAGTGAGCAGTGTCAATTTGTTCTAAGCATGGTAGAGGGAGCAAATTATGATGATATGGAGCGTGTGCTGTGTGTGACTGATGGACAAATTTATGAACACCAAATTATGATGTCATAAACTTGTTTTTCAATCGGCAAGTGTGACCGAATCGTTCAAGTAATAAACTTAGTAAGACCAAGTATCGTTCTTCCCAAAGGACTCACGACCTAGTTTAGTTGTGTGGTTTCTTGATTAGCTAAGACTTAAAGACGAAATATTTGGATTTTATATGCAAAAGACGAAAGTTAAATATGTATGCATGAAGTTTTGATCAATGGCAAAAAGCAAAAGATAAACACTTTCAATGAAATATATGTATGAATATGTTGTTGGGGGTCAATTTCATCTTATCCACTCTCATATATTTTAGGAATTCAACATTCAAATCATCATTGTTAATGCCACTCTCTAAAGTACCTTTCAAGAAGGCTTCTCCCTAATCACGAGTTCATACAATTCCTAGCATTCCTAATGATCAGTTCATAAGTACAGGAGCTTAACGACAACCAATATAATATTGGGAGAAATTCCCCGGATCTAGACTTCCCCATACGCGCCCGTATCGACAAAACCAATAATCATGCATCGAATGAGTTAAACAATGCAAGCATTAAGCAAAGAGGAAAAACCCTAACTAATGATGAAAGAAAGCATAGGTCTTAATTAAAAGATGTAAAAACAGATTCCATATATGAGAGCTTCAAAAGATTACATTGATTCCCCAACAAACATACAGAGTTTAGTTCACCATATTCATGGTGAACCTAGATGAATAACAATGAAAGAATGAAAGAGATAGAAAAACCCGAGAAAGAGAAGAGGAGAGCTGTCACCATCTCCCAATCTACCCCAAGGGGTGGAAAAGTGTGTTTCTACTTCCTTTCAGCCAAAGATACCTAACCCTAGGAAACCCTAAAGCTTATATATTATTCGTAAATTACAGAAAATTAGGTCCAAGCCCATTAAAGTGCCGCTCAGCGGTAAAATACCGCTCAGCGGTAAGTGCGTATCACGTTTCTTCCCCTCAGCGGCCATTTAGCCCCTCAGCGTCCTATCGTGAGCTCCTGAGTGCCGCTCAGCGGTAAACTGCCGCTGAGCGGTGACTTCGGCTTCTCCTTTTGCACCTTTTGATGTCTTTTCTGATTCCATATCTCTCCTTCTTCACTTCTTTCACCAAATTCACCTTAAAACCTGCACAAAAACACTGAAATCAAGCATAAACCTGTTCAGCTCTCTTATTTCTTAAAATATGAAGAAAAGCATGATTTCAAGCTAGTTTCTAAGTATAAAGGTTGCTTTTAGTATCAATTTTAAGCATGAAAATAACAGTTTTTCAACTGTTATCAGTGACTAAAGGGCATTTTCAGAGGAATAGGAATGATGTAGTTGTGCATACTAGGAGAGTTGATCTGACTCCCATGGCAAAATACTGGATGGCGTTTTCTCATGCCAACATCTAGCCTTGTTCTCATGTCTCTGATATCACTGTCAGCAGAGCCCTTTTCCTTTATTGTGTGCTTAGAGGGATGAGTATTAACATTGTACAGGTCATAGCAGATGAAATTCAGACTTGTGCCAGTACTATGAACAACAAGGCGCCCTTGGGGCATCCTTCTCTGATCACACACCTCTGTGAGTTAGCTGGGGTTAACAGTTCTCCACCGCCTTTGTAGAGGCCTAGGAAGGCAATTGATGAGGCTTATTACAGACAATATTGTGGGGGAGATGAGGTAGCTCAGCCAATACCACCACACCATCCTTCTAGAAGAAGAGGACCATCACGAGCACATGCACCGCCTCATGATGTAGAGCCTTTTCAGATGAGGGACATCTATATGTCTCTGATGGAGGACAGGCTGCAGTCTATTCACAGAGGGTAATTATCCTTTGTGTAAATGATCATAGGGATGTATGATACACCCTTAGGACACCGGTGGACCATGGATGAATTCAACAATGTGGTGGCATGGCCAGAGGAGCAAGCTCAAGCTAGTGGAGTTGGAGCAGCTGAAGCTCCAACTATGTGATAACAGTTGAAAAATTGTTATTATTATACTTAAAATTGACCTTAAAGACAACCTTTATGACTGAGAAACTAGCTTGGAATCATGCCTTTGTTTATGTTTTTGAAATAAGAGAGTTGGATGGGTTTTATGCTTGGTTTCCTTGTTTTTGCAGGTTTTAAGATGAATTGGATGAAAGAAGTGAAGTAGGAAGAAGTTGGAATCAAAAAAGGAAGTGAAAAGTGCACAAAAAGAGAAGACGCGAGTACCGCTCAGTGGAAATTATAGCTGAGCGGCGTTCTTGATCCCGTAGTCTCCGCTGAGGGGCAAATGCAGCTGAGCGTCAATCTGAAGTGTCGCGCTTACCGCTGAGCGGTATTTACCGATGAGCGGTATTTACCACTGAGCGCCATTTTTATGGGCTTGGGCTCACTTTTCTGTAATTTTTAGAATACTATATAAGGTTTTAATCGACCTATGTCAGAGATCTTTGGCTGGAACGAAGCAAAAACACACTTTTAACCCCTTGGAGGAGAATTTTGGATGCTCAAGCTCCACTCTTCAAATTCTAGGGTTTTATCTTTCATTCTTCCATTGTTTTTCATTTAGTTTCACCATGAATATGGTGAACTAAACCTTTATTGTTGTTGGGAAATCAATGTAATCCTTTGAAACTCTCATGTATTGAATTTGTTCTTTATAATATATGCTTTCTTTCATTAATTGTTAGGGTTTTTCCTCTTTGCTTAATGCATGCTTTGTTTAACTCATTCTATTGCATGATTATTGATTTTGTCGATATGGACACATACGGGGAAATCTAGGTTTGGGCAATCTCTCCCAATAGTAGTATAAACCTAGACATAGGAATATGATGGTTGATTGCCTTTAAGCTTCTGTGCTATATAATGCATGAATAATTGCTAGGGAGACAAGACATTGTAAACTAGTGATTTGGATTAGGCTTTCTTCACCGAGAAAGTGGCATTAACATTAATGAAGAAAGGTGAATTCCTGAATACATGAGAGTGGATAGGATGAAATTGATAAACCCCAACTTATTAAAACCTTCTTCTCTTTAACTAAATCCATTTACCTTGTTTTGTAGGACAATAAAGGTTGGAAGGATCCTAGGAAGATTGTCAAGCAAGAGGGAATAAAGGAGGCAAAGAAGAATAACTTTAAAGTGCTTTACAGATTGGAGCTACTACATTTCGATTTGAAAAAGCAAGGAAGATTGCCACTATGCACTAGCTTCTTCATTTCACACGTGTTTTATTAGCTGGCCTCTGAACCTTGTGTTCCATGCCTTGATGTTTCTCCAGAGCACTTCTCTTAGCTTGCTAGGCGCGTTGTAGAGTCTTCTCTTCTTCTATAAAAGGGAGACTCATTCCTTTGTAAATGTAGCTTGAATTGAAAGAGTGTTATGCTGCTGAAATCCAGCCACTACTTCTTCGAGTTCCTTGCTTGAGCTTCTTTAACTTATCTTCCTCTAGCTCCCTTCCCCGCTAGAAGGCCATCTGAGGTTGAACCTCTTCATCACACACTTCCAAACACTACTAGACATTCCATGAGACACCTTATATACATTGTCATCTTCGTCCTTCACTTCAATCCGCTACCATCTCCAGATTTGAGGAGCTGTTTCTTCTTGAAGATAGAAGCTGCTTCTATCATTTGGCATCAAGAGTCAGCACGTCCATGCTTGTCTTCAAGAGATAAGTCACGGTTTCATTCACTTTTCACTTCTGTCATGTGTTGTCCAACTCTGTCACGCTGTGTTTATTTTTTTTTCACTTCTGTTTCGTGTGATTTTGTGTTTTCTGTGGATGTTTAACTTTGTTCACTTGTTTCTTAGTATTTTTCCATCATTTAAATTGGTGCACTTCTTTCTTTGAGTCAAAATCAGCTTTACAAATCATTTTCCAGTTTTGTTCGGTCATGTGCAAATTAATTGTCGTGTTTCACTGTTCCATTGGTTTCAATTTACTCCAGCTTTACTTTTTCGTTTTTCTTTGAATCCAGTGCACTTGCTAGCTATATGTTGATCTATAAAGCAATGACAATAAGTCAGCTTTGATCATTTGAGCTCACAAGCATTGTACATTATTTTCAAGTCCAAATTCTGTAGCAAAACTCATTTTCTGGTTTGATTTGCTATAATCTGTTTCTGTCCAGATTTCTGGATTTTAAAGCTTGAAACAAGTTTGTTTATTGAACTCATATATGTTTCAAGTGTTAACAAAATGAGTAGTTGAGTTCTTCATCATCTGTTTTCAAAATCTACATCAAAGTTGATTTCTGGTTTCATATGGTGTAGTTTGTTTTTGACTAGATTGTGTGTTCCTAAACCTTACTGCAAGTTTATTTCAAGTTTCTAAACATGTTTCAAGTAGTCTCAACTCAGATTTACCACTGATTTAAAAAAAGAATACTTGAGTTGCTTCAAAAATCTCTAAAACTGTGCTGTCATATGTTGTTTTCAAAAGCTTTTGCAATGTGCTGCTATCATTGTGTATATTAGGATATTTTCTATTTCCCTAGCTCAATTTTTGAACCTAGATCTAGACTTAGGACCTTTCTTAATTACTTGTTTGATCTTTCCAGTTTGCTTCTAGTATATTCTTTTGAAGTGCTATAGTTTTGTTACTTTTTCTACATAATTTGGCAACTCTTACACTGTTTTTGTGATTTCGTGACTGCCTGTTCATTTTCGATAGTTCAACAAGTGTATTTAGTCAATTAAAACTAGTGCCTACTATTCATTTGGTCAGTTTTCACCAAAAGTGCAAAATCAGTTTTCAGACCATTGAAATTGCTTGAATTTGGTAAGTGGACCAATGATTTTCTGTTGTGGTCCCTTTCTTTGCTGTTTGACTGTTTGAACACCTTCAATTTAGAGATACAAAGTTGCTCTAAGCATTAAATTAGGTGTCTAAACACTGTTGTGAAAAAGTGCCTCTCAAATAATCCATTTTAAAGTGTTTTTGGTCAGATTTCACTTTTTGCATAAAGCTTGAATCTGTCTTGGTGCATTTAATCACTTGTATATTGATTGTAGCAAAAGCTTGGTACCACTATTGTTAAAGCATACATCAAAATATCATTAACCAAGTTTAGAAAAAACATTTGGACCAGTATAATCCAGTTTCAAAAATTCAGCTGCACCAGAACCAATTTTACCAAAAAAACCATTGTTTTCTTTGAGGCCATTTATCAAACAATTTTGCCAAATTTGTAAAATCAGTGATTTCGACATCATTATAGCTTGTTTTTGTTTTATTGGTTTCTTAATCTACTCTAGTGCCTTTCACACATTCATTTTGCGTGCCATCTTTCCTTTCCCAACCTTTAATTTCTTGATTTACATTGTTTGGAATTCTTTCCATAACATGTTTGATAAAATGCCAAAGTGCAGTCTGGTGTGGAAAGAAACTCTGGTGCAATAACGTGTTTGGTGATAACTGTTTGTTGGTTTTGTTTGGCTGCTGTGAAGGTTCTAACAGTATAGATTGCTTCTCCAAAGGGGTAGCATATTAGGCAGTGGAAGACTTTTTAAATTGGCTACAAGCTTGGACTCCAAAGTGCATTTTCTTCTTGTTGTCCAGCACCATTTCAGCAGCTGAAACACACCATTGTTGGCATTCAACCAATCTGATATTGCAGCCACACTTGCCCTTGTTCATTTGTCAACATTTTCCCTTGTAATTTTGGCTTTATATCACGAAACTTTTGTAGTTTCATTTCATTTTGTTTCTCTTTTCCAACTTAAAGTGACTTGGGAATATGCTTTTCAAGCAATTCCAAGAGCACCATTGAACATTGTAATAGTCTAGTCTACGCATCTTAGTGTGAAAGTGTGTCAAGGGGCTCCAAGTGTCACTTGCACTTTCACTTAGGGCCGTGTCTCAAATTTCCTTCCCATTTCCATTCTTTCTTTAGTATTTTTGCTTGTTGATATTTCTGTTTTACGTCTCCGTGATATCTAGGTCCGCGCTCATATAGATAAACCTTCGTTTGGTTTCTAGGTGCATAGCATTCTTGCATTATAAAAGCTTTTGAAAGATTTCTACCTAGAAACTAGGGTAAGAAACGACCGAAGAACCTCTGGCTAAGGAAGGACAAGGTTTTTAAGCCTGTCCATTGTGACTTACCTCTCCTTCCTGGGAGCTATTTGATAACAGTTGAAAAACTGTTATTTTCATGCTTAAAATTGATACTAAAAGCAACCTTTAACACTTAGAAACTAGCTTCGAATCATGCTTTTGTTCATATTTTTGGAAATAAGAGAGTTGGACAGGTTTATGCTTGATTTTAGTGTTTTATGCAGGTTTTAAGGTGAATATAGTGAAAGAAGTGAAGAAGGATAGAGATGGAATCAGAAAAGAACTCAAAAAGTGCAAAAGGAGAGGTCGCAAGTATCGCTCAGCGGCAGTTTACTGCTGAGTGGCACTCAGGAACACCCGTTGGCTCCGCTGAGGGGTGAAAATGTAGCTGAGGGGAAAATTGACTACGCGCTGGTACCGCTGAACGGCAATTTACCGCTGAGCAGTGGTCTTTTGGGCTTAGGCCCACTTTTCTGTAATATTACGAATAATATATAAGCTTTAGGTTTTCCTAGGGTTTGTATCTTTGGCTGGAGAAGACGCAAAACAGACTTTTCACCCCTTGGGGGTAGAATTGGAGATGGTGACGACTCTCCTCTTCTCTTTCTAGGGTTTTTCTATCTTTCATTCTTTCATTATTGTTCATCTAGTTTCACTACGAATATGGTGAACTAAACTTTGTATTGTTGTTGGGGGAATCAATGTAATCTTTTGAAGCTCTCATATATGGAATTTGTGCTTAAAATCTTATTTTGAGATACATGCTTTCTTTCATCATTAGTTAGGGTTTTTCCTATTTGCTCAAAGCATGCATTGTTTAACTCATTCGATGTCATGATTATTGATTTTGTCGATATGGGAACGTATGGGGAAATCTAGATCCGGGGAAATTCTCCCAATAGCATATTGCCTACACTTGCTGAGGGTTAAACAAGTTTTTTGCGCCATTTTTCGGTGTTCATAAATTTGTCATCACTATTCGATTTCTTTTACCTCTAAAATCTTTCTAGAAATCTTTTTCCTCAAAAATCCAAACACAATTTTTGAAAAGTTTTTTTGACTCTAGACTTGTGCAAGCCTTTCAAAACTCCTGTGAAAACTTTTTCTTTAGTTCACAAGTATGAGTCACTCTAGTGTACAAGGTTTCATTCACAATGATCAGGAGAACATACAACTAAGAGAGAGGAACTTTATCGAACTCAGGCTCAACTTTATAGGACTGAAGCTGAGCTTAATAGAACTCGAGCTGAGTTCCAAGAGCTAAGACATATGGTTACTAACCTCAGTCTCAATCAGCAAGGTCAAAACCATGATCGTAAGTACCGCTCAGTGGAAATTACCGTTGAGAGGCACTCTGAAGACCCGCAGTCACCGTTGAGGGGCAAAACTGCAGCTGAGCGTCAAATAGAAGAACCGCACTTACCGCTGAGCGGTATTTTAATGGGTCTTGGGCTATTTTTCTGTAATCTTTAGGAGTTTATATAAGGTTTTAGTCGACCTAGGGTTAATATCTTTTGGCAGAACGAAGCAAAATCACACTTTCTTCACTCCTTGGAGGAGGATTTTGGATGCTCAAGCTCCACTCTTCAAATTCTAGGGTTCTATCTTTCATTCTTTCATTATTTTTCATCTAGTTTCACCATGATTATGGTGACCTAAACCGTCATTGTTGTTGGGGAATCAATGTAATCCTTTGAAACTCTCATGTATTGAATTAGTTCTTTAATTCATATGCTTTCTTTTATTAATTGTTAGGGTTTTTCTTCTATACTATATGCATGCTTTGTTTAACTCATTCAATTGCATGATCATTGATTTTATTTGTATGGACACATATAGATAAAACTAGACATGAAGAAATTCTCCCAATAGTAATATTGCCTAGACATAGGAATAGGAGGATTGGTTGCCTTTAAGCTTCTGTGCGAATGTAATGCATGAATAATTGCTATGGAGACAAGACATTGTAAACTAGTGATTAGGAGTAGGATTTCTTCACCAAGACATTGGGTTTAAGGTAAATTAGAAAGTGGCGTTAACATTAATGAAGAAGATGAATTCTTGAATACATGAGAGTGGATAGGATGAATTGAAAACCCCCAACAACATCATCATCATCATATGTTTCAATCACATTTTGCTTCTTTTGTTCAATTGACCAATACATGCATATTTACTTTTTAGTATTTGCATTTAAATCAACAAAACTTCGATCACAAGTCTAATTTAATCAACAAATCACATAATTGTGTAGGCCGTGAGTCCTTTGGGAAACGATACTTGGTCTTACCATTTATTATTACTTGATACGATTTGGTTACACTTGCCAAGGGTTAACAGCAAAGCACATGAAACAAGTCTCCACAAAGAAGAGATATCTAGATGAAAAGGGAGATTGTAGTGCTATTGAGAAGAAGCGACTTCCTCCAAAGGTGAAAGACCCAGGAAGTTTTACTATTCCTTGCATCATAGGGAAGGAGAGAATAAGGAAAGCCCTAATTGATTTAGGGTCAAGCATTAATCTGATGCCTTTATATATGCTTGAAAGGATTGGTGATCTTGAAGTCAAGCCAACAAAGGTGATTTTGCTAATGGTGGATGAATCTTCCAAGAAACCTTATGGTGTGGCGGAAGATGTGATGGTTTGCATAGACAAACTAAAGTTCCTGGTGGATTTTGTAGTGATGGAGATGAAGGAGGATGAGAAGGTCCCAATCATTCTTGGAAGACTGTTCATGAAAACGACAAAGGTAATAATCAATGTGGATGATGTGATGATAGTGCTTCAAGACCGAGAAGAAAAGGTGTTTAATGTCTTCAAAGGGGAGCAGTAGATTCAAGAAAAGGAGGCTAGCATAAAGCTGCATGTAAGGATGCACCCTTGACTAGTTCAAAAGCTGCAAAGTTGGTCTTCAAAGGTAAACATTGTTTCTTGTCACAGGTTAGGGAAGAAGAGAAAGATGGAAAAGGAAGGAAGGTTCATGATGACTCTATCTAGGCACAACTCAAACTTGGTACACTAGTAAGATTAAAGAACAAGTTGTGGGTTGTGAAAGACTATAAAGAGAATGGAGTGATAGAAATTGAAGCTCCATATTCAAGGAGAGTAAAAAAAGTGGACTGGAAGCTGTTGATGAGTTGGTGTGATGAAAGAAAAAGGAACACCAATAGTGAAGATGACACTTGAGTTTATTGGGTCAAGCTAATGACGTTAAAAGAGCGCTTACTGGGAGGCACCCCAGTGATTTGAGATCATTAAATTCTTTGATTTTTGTTATGTAATTTTATAAACTTTGGGACATTGATGTTTGTTGTTTGAGATTTTATGGTATAACATCTAGTGATGGATGTTAGGTGGTTGAGTATCTACTGAAGGATACTAGGTTTGTTTACACCTACTGATGGGTGTTGGTAAGAAAGATTTGCACTTACTGAAGGGTGCTGGAGGATTTTGGGTCAGGCTCGTGACGTTAAACAAGCGCTACCTAGGAGGCAACCTAGTTGATTTACTTTGTTTGTGTTTGTTTGTTGTGATTCTGCTTTAGATGCATGATAGGGATTGAATGTATGAGTGATGTGAGAACATAAATGCATAAGGTGAGTGAGAGGCATGATTATAAGACACGTAGGGCAAGCTAGGAAGAAGGAGAAGAAGTGCCGCAAATGCCGCTCAGCGGAAATTTCCGCTGAGCACCAGCACTACAAAGTTGGGTGGACTGGTTTGGTTCAAATGGGCTCAGCATGATTAGGCCCATTTGGGTATTTTTATACCCTAGGGTGCGACTTGGCTTCTATTTTCATATCTCCCTCTTCCCACACACTCTCAAGCACTCTCCAAAGAGTTCTCCTCACTTTTTCCTTCTTCCCCCTTCACAAAACCTCTCTTCCACTCACTTTTGCACCAAGTTTTCATTCAAGTTTGGGGTTTGGTGAGAACATTGCAGTTGGGGGCTGATTTCTTCACATTCCTAGATCATTTTTCACTCATTTAGCATCCCCATCCAAGTAAGTACAATCATTTTCCATTCTAGGTTTTTGAAAGCATGAATTGGTATGAACATGGTTGTCTAAGCATGATTCTTGAGGGATTTTGATTTTAATGCATGATTAGATGAATTAATTGCTGTTTGAACCGATTAAACTGCTTGATTTGGGTCTGGAACTGGAAAGAATGCATATAGGCGGAGATTAGGAGATTTGTGCATGATTTTGAAAAATCTGCAGAATCGCCGCTCAGTGAAAATTACCCCTAAGCGTGATTCTGGTAGAGTGGTTTTTGATGCTCTTTGGCCTTCTGGTTTGATGCACAGGTTGCGCTGAGGGATTTTGATTGCCCTCAGCGGTGATTAGAAATGGTGTTAGGTTATTGTTTGTGGTTTACTAATGCTTAATGAGGTTTCTTGTGGTTTTGTGAATGGTGTTTGATGTAGGGATGACCTCCTCATCGGGCAAGAGGATCAAGACTGTAGGATCCAAGAGCAAGGATAAGGAACCAGAATTCTCCTATGCCAACAAGTTCCTTTCCCGCTGATAACAATTGAAAAACTGTTATTTTTGTGCTTAAAACTGATACTAAAAGCAACCTTTAACACTTAGAAACTAGCTTGGAATCATGTTTTTGTTCATATTTTTGGAAATAAGAGAGTTGGACAGGTTTATGCTTGATTTCAGTGTTTTATGCAGGTTTTAAGGTGAATTTGGTGAAAGAAGTGAAGAAGGATAGATATGGAATCAAAAAAAGAATTCAAAAATTGCAAAAGGAGAAGTCGCAAAGCGGCACTCAGAAACCCACGTTGGCTCCGCTGAGGGGTGAAAATGACGCTGAGCGGAAGAATCAATCTCACGCACTTACCGCTGAGCGGCACTATTTTGGGCTTGGGCCTACTTTTCTGTAATATTACGAACATCATATAAGCTTTAGGTCTTCCTAGGGTTTGTATCTTTGGCGAGACACGAAGCAAACACTCTCTTTTCCACCCCTTGGAGGAAGATCTTGGATGCTGAGGCTACCTACTCATCCTTCTAGGGTTTTATCTTTCATTCTTTCATTATTGTTCATCTAGTTTCACCATGAATATGGTGAACTAAAGCTTGTATTGATGTTGGGGAATCAATGTAGTCTTGTGAAACTCTCATATATGGAATTTGTGTTTTAACATCTTATTTGAATATACATGCTTTCTTTCATCATTAGTTAGGGTTTTTCCTCTTTGCTTAAAGCTTGCATTGTTTAACTCATTCAATGCCATGATTATTGATTTTGTCGATATGGGAATGGAAGGGAATTCTAGATCCGGGGAAATTCTCCCAATAGCATATTACCTAGTCATAGGAATATGAGGGTTGGTTGCCGTTAAGCTTCTGTGCTTCAGAATTAATTATTAGGGATGCTAGGAATTGTATGAACTCGTAATTAAGGATAGGCCTTCTTGCAAGGTGATTTAGAGAGTGGCATTAGCAATTGATGAAAAGAATGATGAATTTCTATAAAAGTATATGAGAGTGGACAAGATGAAATTGATAACTCCAACAACATATTCATCCATCTAATTCATTAAAGTGTTTGTATTCCTCTTTTCCATTGATCAAATTCATGCATACATGTTTAATTACTGTCTTTTGCATTGAAACCTACAATCAATTGTTCACAAGTCTTAAATAATCAACAAATCATATAACTAACTAGGCCGTAAGTCCTTTGGGAGAACGATACTTGGTCTTACCGAGTTTATTACTTGATACGATTCAGTCACACTTGCCGAGGGTTAAACAAGTTTGTGGCGCCGTTTTTCGGTGTTCATAAATTTGTCATCAACGTCTAAAGTGCTTTAGAAGTCGGAGTGGCGAGATTGGACGTTTAAATGGAGTCAAAAAGTGACTTTTTTAAATTTGTGGGTTTAGGGTTTAGACGTCGGTTCCCTAATAACAGATGTCTAAATAGAATAAAAATTATTTTTTATTAACTTTTTCGTTTAGTTTTGGCGTCTATTCGGGGGAGCCAACGTATATGAGTATTTAGACGTCGGGCCCCTCCATAGCGGACGTCTAAATAATTATTTTTTCAGCCATCAAAACGTCCATTAGGAGGGGCTCCGACGTCTATAATATTATAGATGTCGGTGCCCCTTCTAACAGACGTGTATATGCCCACTTATTTACAAAAATGCCACCAGTCAATAATTTACGTTGGTTGTTTGGGAACCGACATCTACGGGGTGACGTTAAAGGCTAATTCTGCACTAGTGTTAAAAGGATAACCACCCAGCAGAGGCAGAAGCTTGATGATTGATAACGGTTGAAAAACCGTTATTTTTATGCTTAAATTTGATACCAAAAGCAACCTTTAAGACTTAGAAACTAGCTTGAACTCATATTATTGCTTTAGTTTTGAGAATAAGAGACTTGAAAGTGCATTTAATGGTTTTGTGTAAGATTTCCTTGATTTTGTAGGCTAATTGAATGATTTGAAAGAAGAATTGAAATACCGAATGATTGAAGTGCTGAAAAGTCAACTAGAAACTAGAAAAGTCAACCAGTCAACCAAAAAAGTCAACCAGTCAACCAGAAAAGTCAACCAGTCAACCAGAATGCTGAAAAACCAACCAGAACGCAGAAAAAGTCTGACCGAGTGGCGCTGAGCGGAAAAATACCGCTGAGCGGCACTTTTCGGGTGCCGAAATCACCACTGAGGGGCAAAACAGCAGTTGGGGGGCAAAATGGATCATGCGCTAGTACCGCTCAACGGTAAAATACCGCTGAGCGCCATTCTAAGTGGGCTTGGACCGGTTTTCTTTTGTTTTTATGGGCTTGGACTTGTTTTATGTTATTTTTATGCCCTATTTAAGGACTTGCACGTCCTAGGGTTTGTATCTTTGGCTGGAAGGAAGTAGAAACACACTTTTCCACCCCTTGGGGTAGATTGGGAGATGGTGACAGCTCTCCTCTTCTCTTTCTCGGGTTTTTCTATCTCTTTCATTCTTTCATCATATTTTGGTGTTCATAAATTTGTCCATCAATGATACACCACACGTACTATCACGTAGTGGTTATGCGTTATTAGAGAAAAAGATGAGAAAACGTCACGCTGAGGAGTTAGGTCTTGAGTCACCTAATCTAGCACCGCCACCAGACATACATGAATTGTGGAAGGCTGCACGGATAAAGTCCAATGGCTAATTTACATCCCAGTGTGCTTAGGAGACATCCTAGAGAATTGTAAGTGGAAACTTTTAACTGATTACCATAGTTCATAAAAAAATTATATAATAAACTTTTTAATGTGTCTAGTTTCATTATGATATGCAGGATGACTTTTTTGACCAATAGAGTCAAGGCACATTTGTGGCACAAGGTAGGGAGGACCTCCTAGTAGCAGCCACAGGTCGGCTAGACCATTCAGGTCGTGTGCGTGCTTTTGGAGGAACTATTGGATTGAGGGGCTACTTTGGACCTAAACCAAGAAGCACAGAAGCTGTGACTTAAGAAATGGTTAGTAGCATCAAGCAACAGGTGCAAGTCAAATTAGAGGAAAGCATGGGTGAACACTTCAGAATGCTCGAAGAAAAACTTGCAATGATCACCCAACAACAACAATAGCAACAACAACAACAACAACAACAAGAGCAACAACAACAGTCACAACAAGAGGACGCCTCTACAGATGATCCTATTGCACCTCGTGTGAGCACCAAAGGCTCATGCTCTATTGTAGATCGTACTGATTACAATATTCAGTATGAGTTTTTGGTTGATAAGGTGATGGACAAATTTGTAAGCACCAAAATATGATGTCACAAACTTGTTTCACAATCGGCAAGTATGACCGAATCGTTTCAAGTAATAAACTTGGTAAGACCAAGTATCGTTCTCCCAAAGGACTCACGGCCTAGTTTAGTTATGTGATTTGTTGATTAGCTAAGACTTAAGAACACAATAATTGAAGTTTAATATGCAAAGACGAAAATTAAATATGTATGCATGAATTGATCAATGACAAAGACAAAAGATAAACACTTTCAAGGAAATATATGAATAAATATGTTGTTGGGGGTCAATTTCATCTCATCCACTCTCATATATTTTAGGAATTCAACATTCAAATCATCATTGTTAATGCCACTCTCTAATGTACCATTCTAGATGGCTTCTCCCTAATCAAATAGTTCATACAATTCCTAGCATTCCTAATGATTAGTTCATGAGTGCAGGAGCTTAAAGGCAACCAATATAATATTGTCAGTATAATATTGGGAGAAATTCCCCGGATCTAGATTTCCCCGTACGTGTCCGTATCAACAAAACCAATAATCATGCATTAGAATGAGTTAAA
Source organism: Vigna umbellata (assembly GCF_029865625.1). Lineage (NCBI taxonomy): Eukaryota > Viridiplantae > Streptophyta > Magnoliopsida > Fabales > Fabaceae > Vigna > Vigna umbellata. Next base: position 24,385,194 of record NC_142174.1, read on the forward strand.
CAATGCAAGCATTGAGCAAAGAGGAAAAACCCTAACTAATGATGAAAGAAAGCATATGTCTTAATTCAAAGATGTACTCAACAAATCCATATATGAGAGCTTCAAGAGATTACTTTGATTCCCCAACAAACATACAAGGTTTAGTTCACCATATTCATGGTGAACCTAAATGAATTACAATGAAAGTATGAAAGAATAAACCCAATAAAGGTGAAGAGGTAGCCTGAGCATCCAAGATCCTCCTTCAAAGGGGTGAAAGAGAGAGTGTTTGCCTTGTTTCTGCCAAAGATCCTAACTATAGGACGTGCAAGCCCTTATATACTAATCTAGAGTTACAAAAGATTACAAAAGTCCAAGCCCAAAAAGTGCCGCTCAGTGGTATTTACCGCTCAGCGGTGATTGCGCGTCTTCTTTCTTCCCCTCAGCGGCCATTTTGCCCCTCAGCGGTTCCAACGTCACCTCTTGAGTGCCGCTCAGCGGTAGTTTGCCGCTGAGCGGTGCCTTCGACTTCTCCTTTTTGCACTCTTTCTTGTCTTTTCTAATGTCCTCTCTCTTATTCTTCACTTCTTTCACCAAATTCACCTCAAAACCTACACAAAAACACTTAAATCAAGCATAAACCTGTCCAGCTCTCTTATTTCTGAAAATATAAACAAAAGGCATGATTTCAAGCTAGTTTCTAAGTCTAAAGGTTGCTTTTAGTATCAACTTTAAGCATGAAAATAACAGTTTTTCAACTGTTATCATAAGGATCCTCCACGCTTAGTGGCCGTGGGACAACAGATTGAAGGAGGCCAGACCATTCATGGTGTGCCTTTATTGCCCACTCACGTGCGGGTTATGATTGATGATCCAGGAGACCCCCAGGATCGAGTGCCAGTGCCTACATCTGAAATCCAATTCGTGGGGAGGCCTTAGGCGCATTTATAGCTTGGCCTAAGGCTATGTTCATGCATATTTTTTCCCACCAGCGGTATTATATTCTTCTTTTTATTATCTTAAATCTTCAAGTTATAATTAAATGATTCCTAACTTTTGTAAATGTGAGTTGCAGGTATACCGTCCTGAGAAACAACCAATTGCTCAACCTATGAATGAGGCTCGTGAGGAAGCAGAAGACCACGATCCTATATCCATATTGACCTCCAGATTAAATAAGTTGAGAAAAGGACTGATAGCGATGTTGTGGGAGTTAAGAACATTTGGCCTCGATTGCCATGTTCCATTGTATATTAATTTCGATGATGCATATAAAATCATTGGTGGAGAAAAAATGCTGAACATTTCATGCATACAATTATGGTGCATGTAAGTTTCTTATTTGTTATTTTCCAATTTGTATATTAGTATTATTACTTTTTAATAAATCTACTTAACTTTATTCTTACAGGTACATGGACACCATCGTAGTGGAATCAGGTCGGGCTTCAGTTTATGGCTTTCTTGAACCTCAGACCATTCAACCATCTGGAAACACATTAGATTCCAAAAAATCAAATATTCAAACATGGATGACTGAGTCTAACATAGAGATATATATCACGCCATACTGATAACGGTTGAAAAACCGTTATTTTTATACTTAATTTTGACAATCAATCAATCCTTTTTGACTTAGAAGCTTGCTTGAACTCATGTTTTTGCTTTAGTTTTGTGAATAAGAAAGTTGAAGGTGAATTTAATGGTTTTGTGCTTGATTCCCTTGATTATTGGGCTAATTGAATTATTTGAAAGAAGAGTTAAAGTATCGATTGGTAGGAATGCAAAAAAGTCAACCAGAAACCAAAAAAGTCAACCACTCAACATGAAAAGCCAACCTGAATGCAGAAAAGTCAACCAGAGTGCAGAAAAAATTGTGCTGAGTTGCGATGGGCCGTAATTACTGTTGAGCTCCACTTTTCAGGTGTCGAAATCACCACTGAGGGGGAAAAAACAGCAGCTGAGGGGCAAAACTGAAGTGCCGCACTTGCCGCTGAGCGGCACTTTTATGGGCTTGGGCCTAATTTTCTGTATTTTTTAGAATAGTATATAAGCTTTAGGACGTCCTAGGGTTTGTATCTTTGGCTAGGACGAAGCAGAAACACACTTTTCACCCCTTGGGGGTAGAATTGGAGATGGTGACGACTCTCCTCTTCTCTTTCTCGGATTTTTCTATCTCTTCCATTCTTTCATTCCATTGTTCATCTAGTTCTTCCATGACGATGGAGAACTAAACTTTTATTGTTGTTGGGGAATCAATGTAAATCCTTTGAAACTCTCTTGTATGGAATTTGTTCTTCAAGATCATTTGTATGATACATGCTTTCTTTCATTAATAGTTAAGGTTTTTGCTCTTTGCTCAAAGCATGCATTGTTTAACTCATTCGATGTCATGATTATTGGTTTTGTTGATATGGACACATACGGGGAAATCTAGATCTGGGGAATCTCTCCCAACAATATATTACAAACCTAGACATAGGAGTATGATAGTTGGTTGCCTTTAAGCTTCTATTCACTATAATGCATGATTAATTGCTAGGGAGACAAGACATTTTAAACTAGTGATTATGATTAGGCTTTCTTCGCCGAGACATCGGGTTTAAAGTAATTTAGAAAGTGACATTAACATTAATGAAAAGAATGATGAATTCCTAAATACATGTGAGTGGATAGGATGAAATTGATAAACCCCAACAACATATTCATCCATACATTTCAATTCACGTGTTTTGTTTCTTCTTGCCTATTGATCATCACATGCATACCTATTTACTTTTCAGTCTTTTGCATTTGAAACTTACAACAATTTGTTCACAAGTCTTAATTAATCAATAAATCACATAACTATCTAGGCCGTGAGTCTCTTGGGAAACGATACTTGGTCTTACCAGGATTATTACTTGATACGATTCGGCTACACTTGCCGAGGATTAACAAGTTTTTGACTCCGTTTTCGGGGATTGAAAATTTGTTCATCAAGTAGAATTAAGCTTTTGTGCGTTTATAATGCAGAATTAATTGCTAGGGAGACAAGACATTGTAAAGTATAATTAAGGATAGACTTTCTTCGCCTAGACATCGGGTCTAATGTAAATTAGAAAGTGGCATTAACATTAATGAAGAAGACAAATTCATAAATACATGAGAGTGGATAGGATAAGTCGAAACCCCCAACAACATAACCATTCTATATTTTACAAACCAATCACTTGTGCATTTTTATTGTCAATTGATGAACACTTGCATTCATGTTTATTTTCTGCATTTTAAACCAAAAGATTTTGTTCTAAAGTCATATTTAATCAAGAAATCACATAACTGTTTAGGCCATGAGTATTTTGGGATACGATACTTGGTCTTACCATATTTATTACTTGATACGATTCGGTACACTTACTGAGGTCTTAACAACTATGTACTTGGTTAAATGAACAATGTGTTGTAATGGTTTGGTATGTAACTTTTTGTGTGATGATGAGAAGTATGATTGTCTTGTGTTTGCCCTATTGAATTGTGATTGATGTTGAGTAATGATTGATTTAGCCTTTGAGCATAGATAGTGGTTGCTCATAATTGTTAAGTGATGACAAACTTATGAACACTGAAAAACGACGTCACAAACTTGTTTAACCCTAGGCAAGTGTGACCGAATCGTATCAAGTAATAAAACTCGTTAAGACCAAGTATCGTTCTCCCAAAGGACTCACGGCCTAGTTAACTATATGATTTGTTGATTATTTAAGACTTGTGAACAATTGATTTTAGGTTTTAAATGCAAAAGAAAATAATTAAACATGTATGCATGAATTTGATCAATGGAAAAGAGGAATACAAACACTTTAATGAATTAGATGGATGAGTACGCTGTTGGGGTTATCAATTTCATCTTATCCACTCTCATATACTTTTAGGAATTCATCATTCTATTCATCAATGCTAATGCCACTATCTAAATCACCTTGCAAGAAGACCTATCCTTAATTACGAGTTCATACAATTTCTCGCATCCCTAATAATTAATTCTGAAGCACAGAAGCTTAAAGGAAACCAATATGCTATTGGGAGATTTTCCCCGGATCTAGATTTCCCCATCGACAAAATCAATAATCATGGCATCGAATGAGTTAAATAATGCATGCTTTGAGCAAAGAGGAAAAACCCTAACTAATGATGAAAGAAAGCATATATCTTAAATAAGATGTTTAAAAACAAATTCCATATATGAGAGTTTCACAAGATTACATTGATTCCCCAACAACAATACAAGGTTTAGTTCACCATATTCATGGTGAAACTAGATGAACAATAATGAAAGAATGAAAGATAGAACCCTAGAAAGAGGAGTAGGTAGCCTGAACATCCAAGATCTTCCTCCAAGGGGTGGAAAAGAGAGTGTTTGCTACGTCTCAGCCAAAGATACAAACCCTAGGACGTCCTAAAGCTTATATACTATTCTAAAATAAACAGAAAATTAGGCCCAAGCCCAAAATAGTGTCGCTCGGCGGTAAACTACCGCTCAGCGGTAAGTGCGTGAGTTGATTCTTCCCCTCAGCGGCATTTTCACCCCTTGATAACAGTTGAAAAACTGTTATTTTCATGATCAAAATTGACACTAAAAGCAACCTTTACACTTAGAAACTAGCTTGAAATCATGCTTTTCTTCATATTTTTAGAAATAAGAGAGCTGGACAGGTTTATGCTTGATTTCAGTGTTTTTGTGCAGGTTTTAAGGTGAATTTGGTGAAAGAAGTGAAGAAGGAGAGAGATGAAATCAGAAAAGACATCAAAAAGTGCAAAAGGAGAAGCCGAAGTCACCGCTCAGCGGCAGTTTACCGCTGAGCGGCACTCAGGCACTCACGGGAGATCCGCTGAGGGGCAAAATGGCCGCTGAGGGGAGCAAACAAGTCACGCACTCACCGCTGAGCGGTATTTTACCGCTGAGCGGCACTTTAATGGGCTTGGACTTGACTTTTTGTAATTTACGAATGATATATAAGCTTTAGGGTTTCCTAGGGTTAGGCATCTCTGGCAGGAACGAGGCAAACACTCTCTCTTCCACCCCTTTGAAGGAGGATCTTGGATGCTAAGGCTTCCGCTTCACCTTTTTAGGGTTTATTCTTTCATTCTTTCATTGTAATTCATTTAGGTTCACCATGAATATGGTGAACTAACCTCTTTATGTTTGTTGGGGAATCAATGTAGTCTTGTGAAACTCTCATATATGGAATCTGTGTTTACATCTTTTAATTAAGACTTATGCTTTCTTTCATCATTAGTTAGGGTTTTTCCTCTTTGTTTAATGCTTGCATGGTTTAACTCATTCGATGCATGATTATTGGTTTTGTCGATACGGGAACGTACGGGGAAGTCTAGATCCGGGGAATTTCTCCCAATTTTATATTGGTTGTCGGTAAGCTCCTGTACTTATGAACTAATCATTAGGAATGCTAGGAATTGTATGAACTCGTGATTAGGGAGAAGCCTTCTGGAAAGGTACATTAGAGAGTGGCATTAACAATGGTGATTTGATTGTTGAATTCCTAAAATATATGAGAGTGGATAAGATGAAATTGAACCCCAACAACATATCCATACATAAATTTCATTGAAAGTGTTTATCTTTTGCTTTTTGCCATTGATCACAATTCATGCATACATGTTTATTTTCTGTCTTGCATTTTACACCCCAATTAATTCGTTTGTAAGTCTTAGTTAATTAAGAAATCACATAACTAAACTAGGCCGTGAGTCCTTTGGGAAGAACGATACTTGGTCTTACCAAGTTTTATTACTTGAACGATTCGGTCATACTTGCCGATTGAAAACAAGTTTGTAACATCATAATTTGGTGTTCATAAATTTGTCCATCACCCCTCAGCGGAGCCAACGTGATTTCCTAAGTGCCGCTCAGCGGTAAACTGCCGCTGAGCGGTAGTTGCGACCTCTCCTTTTGCACTTTTTGAGTTCTTTTCTGATTCCATATCTATCCTTCTTCACTTCTTTCACCAAATTCACCTTAAAACCTGCATAAAACGCTGAAATCAAGCATAAACCTGTCCAACTCTCTTATTTCCAAGAATATAAACAAAAGCATGATTCCAAGCTAGTTTCTAAGTGTTAAAGGTTGCTTTTAGTATCAATTTTAAGCATGAAAATAACAGTTTTTCAACTGTTATCACAACCCCAAACTTAGAAGTTTGCTTGTCCTCAAGAAAACAAGATGTAACTCAATATTCTACCAATCAATACAATGGTTTACTCATTCAAAAATCCTCTTTTCAAGATAAGTAAAAACTTCAATTAAGCTCATGACAAAGACTTCAATCAAGACATACACATGCTTTAGTGTTCACAAAGTCACTTAATATCCAACAAATGTTATTTTTCATGAATGATCAATCAACTAAGCATGGATGTTCATGTGCTCATGGAATATTTCCTCACTAAGTAAAGTGTTTCACTCACACACACTTGTATAAGAGGTAATCACTCATTCACTCTACTATCACAATGTCACATGAATCAACTTTGCCTTTCATTTAACCACAATCAAATAACACTTACAAGCAAGCATCATCACAAGGACTTTTCTATGGCTTATAATGTGGCTGGGCTAACAAGAAAATTGGTTTTTCTAGATCACAAAACCCTTGAGTTAAGAAAATCATATAAACACAACCATTCTTACTTATTCCCAACTTTCCTTTGCATTGAGCTTTTTGCTTTTTCTTTTCTTTTCTTTCTTTTTCTTTCTCTTTTCACATACTTAATTCTTAGCTCTTAGCTCAATGCTTTCAATTTCCCTTTCTATTTTCCAACAACCCCAAACTTGAACATTTGTCAATACCACAAAATATTTTCTACTTAACTTAAGGTAAAGCTTTTCAACAAGGGTTTTCAAATCATGTTCAAGGCTACGAGTTCAAATGATAGAACACATAGTGCTATCTTTTAATGGGCTAAATTCATGAATTTGGCTAATAAAAGGGTTACCAACAAATGGCCTTGATCATACGATGCAAACAAGCAATTTATTCAATCATAGAAAACCTGGGCAAAATCATTCATGCTTTCAAAGTAATAGCATTCAATCACAAAAACTCTGGAGCTCAAAACCTCACATATAAGCTCATTCACATTCCACATGTACACATCCTGCTTAGTATTATAATCACAATCATAACCTCATGCATTTGTTCACAAAGCTTGTGAACCACCTGTATAAGCATATAATGTGCACATCTCAACATCAATCAATATCAAAGCATCATCAGGTATTACTTGTCAAACAATAATCTTAAGCAAACCATCATAACAGACAAAGTTTTCAATTGAGTACATCAAACCCTATTCTAACAAAACAAAAGCAAGTAGGTCCAAAGATATAAAACCAAACAAAAGCATAAATCCTGCTCTAATGTTGATAGCATTCATCAATAATGCTATCTCAGCTCCTCATCAATCTGAGTTGTCATCTGTATCCTCCTCTTCTTCCTCATCTTCAGCATCCTCAAATGCATCATCCTCATCATCATTAGCATCATCTTCATCCATCTCCATAGCCCAAGCTTCAGCTGCTTCAGCTCTACATCCTTGTACCTGCTCTTCTGGCCAAGCTACCACATTATGAAACTCCTCCATAGTCCACCTGTGTGCTGGAGGTGTATCATACATTCCAACAATCATTTTAGCAGTGGCCACCTGCCCTCTGTGGATAGACTGTAACTGTGCACCTACAAGAGACATGTACATGTCCCTCATTTGGAAAGGTTCTGCTTCATGTGTCTCAGCAGATGCCTGACTCTATGCTTGCCCTCTTTCTCTATGAGTACGGCGTGGTGGAACTGGCTGAGCTGCCTCCACACCTCCACTCTATTGTCTATAATAGGCCTCATCAATTGCTGTCCTTGGCCTTTCAAATGGTGGAGCAGAAGTATCCACCCCAGCTATCTTGCAGAGGTGTGTAATTAAAGAAGGATGTCCTAAGGGTGCTTTGTTGTTTGTTGTGTTAGCACACATCCTTATCTCATCAGCTATTACCTGTCCAATATTGACATTCAAGTTCCTGATTACACAGTAAAGGAGGAGTGCCCTACTAAGAGTGATGTCTGACACATGAGAACATGGCTGAATGATGGCATGAGAAAACGCCATCCAATACTTTGCAAGAGGAGTCAAGTCAGTCCTCCTAATGTTCACCACAGAGCCAGTTCTATTCCTCTGAAAATGTCCTCCAGGTACACATAAAACTCTCTCCACATCATCAAAATTAGCGCCCGCTTCCATATAGAGAGCAAACTGGCATTGCTCACCAGCCCACACAGTATCCAAGAAGTTGTTGATGGAATCAGGATTATACCTAATAGCATGGCCTCTAACGTAGCCTAGGTAATTTTCAGCCGGATAATCACCAATCTTCCTTGCATTGGTGTAGAATTCTTTCACCACGGCTATATTGGCAGGTGTAGGGTATGTAGCTAGCTTCCCCCAATCATTCCCTAACAATTACTCTCCAAATTGAGGAGCAAAGTTAGGTATCATTCCAACCTTTCTCTCCATAAGGAGTCTCCTATCTTGGACCACCTTAAAGTGCTTCTCATGTTTGTGAGATAGGAACCTACTAGAATGGGGTTGTTCTGGTTCCTTTTCTTTTCTTTTTGATGCCATGGTCTTCATTCTTTTGCCTGAAGAGGATGCCATTCCTACATCAAACACAGATACAAAACCACAAAACATGTTGTTAAGCATTAGTAAAACATAGACAACACCTTATTTTGAAGCTAAACCACCACTAGGGGTCAAAATCACCCCTTAGCGCTACCAGTGCAGCAATCCAGAACGCAACCCAGCAAAAACAACATGTCTGTCAGAGTACCGCTCAGCGGCAATTTACCCCTGAGCGGTGACTCTGTAGATTTTTGAAAAGTTCATTTTTAACTTGTCCTAACTCCACCCACATGCAATTTTCAGTCTTCCAGATCAAAATCATTGAGTTAAATCGGTTTAAACATCAATTAAATCATGCATAGAAATCAAAACCCATAAAAATTCATGCTTTAACAATCAAATTCAAACTCAAGAACCCTAGAATGAAAAATGCTTGACTTACTTGGGTGGAGATGCTAGATGAATGGAGAATGCTTTCAAGTTATGATGCTCTCTTCCAACCCCAAACTTAGATGGAAAACTAGTGAAAAAGTGAGAGGAGAAGAGATTTTCTTAAGATGGATGAGGGAAAAGTTGTAGAAAACCTTTGAAAAGGTAAGTAAGAGTGTATGTGCAAAGAAGAATCTGAAAAGAGAAGCCAAAGCGCAACTTCGGGTTCCGCTAAGGGGCAACCTAAGCCCAGTTTGCGATACTACCGCTGGTGGCACTTTCGGGAAGTGCTCTTCTTCTCTCTAACTTAACCTAAGTGCCTCCTAAACACACCCCTCACTTGCTCCCTGCAATGAAATTCTCAGATTACTCATGCAAAACCCTATTATTCAACTACAAACAAAAATATAATCAATCAACTGGGTTGCCTCCCAGGTAGCGCTTGTTTAACGTCACGAGCCTGACCCAAAATCCACCAACACCCATTAGGTGCAAAACTTTCTTACAAACACCCATTAGTAGGTGTAACAACCTAGTATCCTTTAGTAGATACTCTTCCACCTAGCATCCTTCAGTACATGCTATACCCAAAAATTTACAGAAATAATGTCCAACTGATTAAAAATTACAAGACAAAAATAAAATCAAAAGAAAAATTGTCCTCAAATCACTGGAATGCCTTCCAGCAAGCGCTCTTTTAACGTAATTAGCTTGACCCAATAAAGTTCAAGTTCCTTCTTCATGGTTGATGTTCATATCCCACCAACTCTTCAAGTGCTTCCAGTACACTTTTTTAACTCTTCTAGAATGTGGAGACTCTATCTCTATCATCTCATTTTCTTTGTAGCCTTTTACAATCCACAACTTGTTTTTGAATCTCACAGGTGTACCAAGTTGGAGTCGTTCTTTCATCCAGTCATCATGAACTTTTCTTCCTCTTCCAATCTTTTCTTCTTCCTGTACCTAAAACAACAAACAATGTTTACCTTTAACCTTGGGCTTTTCATCTTCAGGGCTAGTCATGAGTACATCTTAAAATGCAGCTTTATGACTAGCTTCTTCCTCCTGCATCTGCCTCTCTTCTTTGAAGACATCTACAACAACTCTTTCTTCTCGATCTTGGAGCACCACTATACCTTCGTTCACATCAATGATGGCTTTGGCCGTTTTCATAAACGGTTTTCCAAGAATAATGGGTATCTTTTCAGTCTCCATCTCCATCACCACAAAGTCTGCCAAGAACTGTAGTTCCTACACAAACTATAATATCCTCTGTTACTCCATAGGGTTCCTTTGAGGATCCATCTGCCATTACTAAGTTAACCTTTATAGGCTTCACATCAACATCACCAATTTGCTCAAGTAAAGAATAAGGTGTCAAGTTAACACTTGATCCTAAATCAAGTAAAGCCTTCTTTATCCTTTTCTTCCCTATTGTGCATGGAATGGAAAAACCTCCTAGATCTTTTGCTTTTGGAGGGAATGACTCCTTTTTAACAGCTTTATACTTCTTTGTATCATCGTTTCTACGTCTTTTCTTTGTAGAGACTTCTTCCTCAGGTTTAGTATAAACTGCAATTTGCTGTAATATCTCCTTCCAAGGTACATCATTGTCCACCATCTTTAATAATTCTGTAAAATAAAATTGTTCCTCTTGATTTATTGGAAAAGGAAAAATATCTTTACTTTTCATCTCTCTTCTCTCTCCTTTCTCTTTTCTCTCTTCTTTCTCTTTTCTCTCTTCTCTTTCTTTTTCTTTCTTTTCTCTCTCTTCTTTTTCTTTCTCTCTATCTAACTCAACTGTTTCAACATTTGCACTCTCTAACACTTTACATTCCTCCCTGGGGTTAACCTCAGTATTAACCCCAAAATTTTTGTCAGGCCTTTGTTCCAACTGCTTAGTAATCTGACCCATTTGAATCTCCAAGTTTTTAATAGCAACTTCAGTGCTCTTTTGAGAAGATTCAGTTTTCTGTATGAATTGCTGAAGAGTTTCTTCCAACCTTGTTGATCTTTCATTAAGTATAGAAATTTGTTGCCATAGGGTTGATTGTTGCTGTTCCTTGTTAAATTGCCCAGTCTGTCCAGCTTGCCCACTTTGTCCTTGACCAATGCTTGGGTTTGGTTTCCACCCTTGATTGAAATTCCCCTAACGGTATGGATATTGATTGGCCATGAAGCTAACAACCTCTAAAGCTTCTGCTGGAAAGGCGCATTGACCATGGATATGGTCACCCCCACATAATTCACACAACTGTGGTTGAACCTGTGCAACAGTCTTTAACTCTTTTGGCAATTGTGCAAGCATTTTTGTGAGAATTAGTATCTTGTTCTGTGCTAGAAAGGCATCATTGGTTTGTAACTGTAGAACTCCTTTTTGTTGAATAGGAGCTCCTCTTTCACTGGTTAGTTCATTATTACTTCTTCCAACTGTTGAGAAATAATTTTATTTTGAATAAGTAGGGCATCATTTGATTGTAGCAACTCCTTCTGACTAGGAGCTCCTCTTTCACTGTTCAGTTCATTATCACTAGTAGCCATATTTTCAATTATTTCTGTAGCTTCCTCTAGAGTTTTCCATTTGATATTTCCTCCTGCTGAGGCGTCAAGCATCATCTTGGTTTGTGAACCAAGACCTCCAAGGAAGATCAGGACTACTTCCACTTCGTCAAATCCATGCGTGGGAGTCTTTCTTAATAAGCTTTTATATCTGTCCCATGCATGACCTAGTGATTCCTCCATGCCTTGCCTGAATGATGAAATCTCTTGCTTTCCTTTATTTACTTTTGATTGTGGAAAGTATTTGTTTAAGAACTTTGTCACCACTGCTTTCTACTCTGTAAAGCTTCCTTCTGGAAAAGAGTTTAACCAAAGCTTAGCATTGCCTCCTAATGAGAATGGAAACAAGCTAAGTTTGATTGCTTCGCCCGACACCCCATTTATCTTTACTGTGTTGCAAATCTCATTAAAATTTGTAAGGTGCTCATATGGGCTTTCGTGAGACAACCCATTAAATTGGTTACTCTTAACCAATTGGATTAGTGCTGGTTTCACCTCCATATTAGCTGCATTGACCCTTGGTCTTGCTATGCTGTTAAAATGATGAGGTCCAGCTACATTAGTATAATCAGTAAGAGTTCTTCTGGTATTATTATTCTCCATCTCCTCAGTGCTATGGTCAGAACTTTGTGGTGATGGTTGTAACAGAGTTTCTGGAGGAGCAAAAAGTTCTCTAGATGTACGGATTCTTCTCCTCCGTCTACTCTCGTCTAAGTCTTCAATAGGAGGTTCTGAAGTTTTGTTGCTCCTAGTTCGGGTTGCTTCCTGCATACACAAGAAAACAAATCCCTAGAAAAATTGGTTAGCACATAAAGATGTAGAAGAAGATATAAGATCAGAGATAAGAAGATAAAATGAAAACAGAAAAAATAAAAACAGAAAATAGAAACAGAAAATAGAAAAAAATAAAAATAGAAAATAAATAAAATAAAATAAAATACGCAAAATAAAAACATAAATTCAAATTTCAAAATTCAAAATTCAAGTCAAAGATAATCAACAATCACACAAATGAACTAGTTAAACCACGAGTCCCCGGCAACGGCGCCAAAAAGTTGATGACAAATTTATGAACACCGAAAAACGGCGTCACAGACTTGTTTAACCCTCGGCAAGTGTGACCGAATTGTATCAAGTAATAAAACAAGGTAAGACCAAGTATCGTTCTCCCAAAGGACTCACGGCCTAGTTCGCTATATGATTTGTTGATTATTTAAGACTTGTGAACAATTGATTTTAGGTTTTAAATGCAAAAGACAATAATTAAACATGTATGCATGAATTTGATCAATGGAAAAGAGGAATACAAACACTTTAATGAATTAAATGGATGAGTATGTTGTTGGGGTTATCAATTTCATCTTATCCACTCTCATATACTTTTAGGAATTCATCATTCTATTCATCAATGCTAATGCCACTTTCTAAATCACCTTGCAAGAAGGCCTATCCTTAATTACGAGTTCATACAATTCCTCGCATCCCTAATAATTAATTCTGAAGCACAGAAGCTTAAAGGCAACCAATATGCTATTGGGAGATTTTCCCCGGATCTAGATTTTCCCGTACGTTCCCATATCGATAAAATCAATAATCATGGCATCGAATGAGTTAAACAATGCATGCTTTGAACAAAGAGGAAAAACCCTAACTAATGATGAAAGAAAGCATATATCTCAAATAAGATGTTTAAACACAAATTCCATATATGAGAGTTTCACAAGATTACATTGATTCCCTAACAACAATACAAGGTTTACATCACCATATTCATGGTGAAAGTAGATGAACAATAATGAAAGAATGAAAGATAGAACCCTAGAAAGGGAAGTAGGTAGCCTGAACATCCAAGATCTTCCTCCAAGGGGTGGAAAAGAGAGTGTTTGCTTCGTCTCAGCCAAAGATACAAACCCTAGGACGTCCTAAAGCTTATATACTATTCTAAAATATACAGAAAATTAGGCCCAAGCCCAAAATAGTGTCGCTCAGCGGTAAGTGCGTGAGATTGATTCTTCCCCTCAGCTGCATTTTCACCCCTCAGCGGATCCAACGTGGGTTTCTGAGTGCCGCTCAGCGGTAAACTGCCGCTGAGCGGTACTTGTGGCTTCTCCTTTTGCACTTTTTGAGTTCTTTTCTGATTCCCTATCTATCCTTCTTCACTTCTTTCACCAAATTCACCTTAAAACCTGCATAAAACACTGAAATCAAGCATAAACCTGTCCAGCTCTCTTATTTCCAAAAATATGAACAAAAACATGATTCGAAGCTAGTTTCTAAGTGTTAAAGGTTGCTTTTAGTATCAATTTTAAGCATAAAAATAACAGTTTTTCAACCGTTATCACATCCCCAAACTTAGAACTTTGCTTGACCTCAAGCAAACAAGATGTAACTCAATCTTCTTCCCATCAATACAATGGTTTACTCATTCAAAAATCCTCTTTTCAAGATAAGTAAAAACTTCAATTAAGCTCATGACAAAGACTTCAATCAAGACATACACATGTTTTAGTGTTCACAAAGTCACTTAATATCCAACAAATGCTATTTTTCATGAATGATCAATCAACTAAGCATGGATGTTCATGTGCTCATGGAATATTTCCTCACAAGGTAAAGTGTTTCACTCAAACACAAGTGTATAAGAGGTAATCACTCATTCACTCTACTATCACAATGTCACATGAATTGACTTTGCCTTTCATTTTACCACAATCAAATAAATTCACAAGCATGCATCATCACAAGGACTTTTCAATGGCTTATAATGTGGTTGGGCTAACAAGAAAATTGATTTTTCTAGATCCAACAACCCCAAACTTGAACATTTGTCAATACATCAAAATATTTTCTACTTAACTCAAGGTAAAGCTTTTCAACAAGGGTTTTCCAATCATGTTCAAGGCTAGGGGTTCAAAGGATAGAACACATAGTTTTCTCTTTTAATGGCTAATTTCATGAAATTGGCTAATACAAGGGTTAGCAACAAATGGCCTTGATCATATGATCCGAACAAGCAAGTAATTCAATCATAGAAAACCTGGGCAAAGTCATTCATGCTTCCAAAGTAATAGCATTCATTCACACAAACTCTGGAGCTCAAAACCTCACATATAAGCTCATTCACATTTGATATACACATCCTGCTTAATATCACAATCACAATCACAACATCATGCGTTTGTTCACAACTTGTGAACCACCTATATAAGCATGTAATGTGCACATCTCAACATCAATCCATATCAAAGCATCATCAAGCATTACTTATCAAACAATCATAAGCATAAGCAAACCATCATAACAGACAAAGTTTCCAATTGAGTATATCAAACCCTAGTCTAAAACAAAAATGATTGATAAAACAAAACCTGCTCTAATGCTTTGAAAAACTCAGCCCTATCAATGATGCTCTCTCCTAACCCCAAACTTAGATGGAAAACTAGTGAGAAAGTGAGTGGAAGGGAGATTTTCTGAAAAGGAATGAAGGGAAAAATGTAGAGAACCTTTGGAAAAGTGTTTAGGAGTGTGTGTGAAGAGAAGAATCTGAAAATAGAGGCCAAAGCATGACTTAAGGTATAAAAATACCCTAATGGGCTCGGGTTCCGCTAAGGAGCAACCTAAGCCCCTTTTACGATACCACCGCTCAGCGGCACTTTCGTGTTGTGCTTTTCTTCTTTCTAGCTTACCCTAGGTGCCTTCTACTCATGCCTCTCACTTGCTCCCTGCAATTAAGTTCTCAGAACACTCAAACATTCAATCCCTATCATGCAACTAAACCAGAGTCAAAACAAACAATACACATAAAATCAATCAACTGGGTTGCCTCCCAGGTAGCGCTTGTTTAACGGTACGAGCCTGACCCAAAATCCTCCAGCACCCTTCAATAGATGCAAATCTTTCTTACCAACACCCATCAGTAGGTGTATACAAACATAGTATCCTTCAGTAGATACTCTTTCGCCTAACATCCATCAATAGATGTAATCCCTGTAACAAACTTAGAACAAAAGCAAAAATACCCAAAAGTTCAAAATTACATCACCAAACCAAAAATTAAAAGTTCTTAAATCACTGGGTTGCCTCCCAGCAAGCGCTCTTTTAACATCACTAGCTTGACCCAATAAAGCTCATGTTCCATCTTCTTTTTCTTCTTCTTTCTACTGAACTTCTTCAAAAATTTGATCAAATCAGGAACCTGTTGCAATGTCTCAATCATAGGAACTTTAATCTCCAATTTCTTGAAGATTTCCATGAAGCACTGAAATTTCTTTTCCTTCCTACGATACTTCTTTGGATGACGAAAGGGTTTTTCATATGATTCTCTCTCTCTTCCTCTCGTCCTCTTTCTTTTTTCTCTCACTTTCTTGTTCCTCTTTTTCTTTTCTCTTACTCTCTTTTTTTCTTTTCTTTTTCTACTCACTTTCTCAATTTTCACATAAATTTTCTCTTCTTCTTTCTCTTCACATTCATTAGATACTGCCTCCTTGTTTTTGTGCCAAGTTTCTTGATTTTTAGGTTCTATTTTCATCATTTGTCTTGTAGTTTTCATTCATTTTTTTTTGGCTTCTACCATATGCTGTCTTGATTTGGCTTCTTTGCATTGAGGGTGGATTGTACATCTTTCCATTTGCTTTGGACTTGAGTTGGTGCTCTCAAAGTGGACTTGTGAGACATTTTACTATCTTAAAAGAAGGGTGCTGCCCTTTCATTTTTTTCTTTGAGACACTTGCCGTGAGTTTTGAACCATTTCATTGCTTTATTTGAGTGAAACCGTGACCAAAATTGTGGCTGCTGTATTGCCGTGATTTTTCATTGGTTCTAACCTGTTTTTGGTGTTAGTTTTTTGTGGTTGTTGCCTTACCATGTCTGCAGGTTCCAGCCGTGCTTCATTTCATGGCGATAGCCCCCATGGAAGTCCTTCTAGCAAGTTTGATGTGATGAAGGCCTTCCAACAAATGCAACATCAACTTGATGCTATGAGCAAGCGGTTAGACGCAGACACAAAGGCTAAAGGGAAGCAATCTCATGGTCATGAGCATGGTTCATCCAAGAAAAAGCAAGAAGACAAAGCTTTGGATCCCAACCTTGCAATGCCAAAGTTGTCTTTGCCAAGTTTCAAGGGAAATACCGATCCTAGTGTATTTTTAGAGTGGATAGCTAAAGTAGAAAAAGTTTTTAGTTTGTATGATGTAGATGGACATTTGCGTGTAAAGTTAGCTACTTTAGCTTTAGAGGGATACGCCATGCAATGGCTAACTAGGATGAACATTACCAGGGGCTCACCCGCGAGCTCTTGGGAACATTTTTGGTGCTTGTTGTACCAGCGATTCGTACCTCCATACTACCATAGGGACCTCCTGATTAAGCTCCAATGGCTTACTCAGGGTAGACGAAGTGTGGAGGAATATGCGCGTGAGCTCGAAGTGCTCTTATACCATACTAACACTAATGAGACTGACCACACGAAAATAGATAGATTTATTAGCGGTCTCAATAGAAACATCCAAGATGTTGTAGAGCTCCATGATGATGAGGATTTAGATGTTGTGGTACATCGGGCTATGAAAGTCGAGAGACAAATTTTAAGAAAAGAGTCCTACCGCAACAAATTTTCCACTTCTTCAAAAGATAATTTTTACAAAACCTCATCATCAAGGGACAAAGAAAAGGATGTTTCTAGAGAGATTCCTCATAAATCTCGGCCATCTTCTACTAACCCCGCGCCTTCTTCTTCTAAACCTAAGTCACCAACGCGACCTAGTCAAGTCAAATGTTTTAAGTGCTTAGGTCATGGTCACATTGCATCTGCATGCCCAAACAAGAGGGCAATGTGCATTAGGGGAGAAGAGGTTGTCACCGATGACTCTCCTCCTTCTTCACCTTCACACACTTCTCACTCTTCTTCTTCCTCTAGTGAAGATGAGTACAAGGTTCCATTTGATGGCGACCTACTAGTTATAAGACGTCTCTTGGGTCAAGTCCACACGGACTTTGACACCACTCAAAGAGAAAATATTTTTCACACTAGATGTCTTATAGCTAGCAAGGTTTGCTCCATGATCATAGACGGGGGAAGTTGCACTAATGTAGCTAGCACACGTATAGTGGAAAAGCTCAAGCTACCCACTATTGCGCATGCCAAGCCATACAAACTTCAATGGTTAAGTGAGGAGGGTGAAATCTTGGTCAATAAGCAAGTCCATATTTCCTTTTCTATTGGCAAGTATCAAGATGAGGTTCTTTGTGATGTTGTACCCATGGAAGCTACTCACATTCTATTAGGAAGACCATGGCAATTTGATAGAAATGTTCACCATGATGGTCTTACTAATAGGATGACATTCACTTACCAAGGGCGCAAGGTCATATTAAAACCTCTCACTCCAAAGGAAATACATGAGGACCACCTCATCATGAAGTCCAAGAGAGGTAAAGAAAAGGAGAAGGTCAAGAATAATCTCCTCATCTCTCATAAAGAGGTAGTTAAAGTTATTGAAAAGAGGGAACCTATCTTTTGTGTTGTTCCGTCCCAATGTCTTACATCCACTCCTATTATTACGTCTTCCAAGCTACATAGTTTGCTAGAGGAGTTCTGATGGACAAATTTATGAACACCAAATTATGATGTCACAAACTTGTTTCACAATCGGCAAGTATGACCGAATCGTTCAAGTAATAAAACTTGGTAAGACCAAGTATCGTTCTTCCCAAAGGACTCACGGCCTAGTTTAGTTATGTGGTTTCTTGATTAACTAAGACTTACAAACGAAATATTTGGGTTTAAAATGCAAGACAGAAAATAAACATGTATGCATGAATTTTGATCAATGGCAAAGACAAAAGATAAACACTTTCAATGGAATATATGAATGAATATGTTGTTGGGGGTCAATTTCATCTCATCCACTCTCATACATTTTAGGAATTCAACATTCAAATCATCATTGTTAATGTCACTCTCTAAAGTACCATTCTAGATGGCTTCTCCCTAATCAAATAGTTCATACAATTCCTAGCATTCCTAATGATTAGTTTATTTTGCGCAGGAGCTTAAGGCAACCAATATACTATTGGGAGAAATTCCCCAGATCTAGACTTCCCCGTACGTGCCCGTATCGACAAAACCAATGATCATGCATTGAATGAGTTAAACAATGCAAGCATTAATCAAAGAGGAAAAACCCTAACTAATAATGAAAGAAAGCATATGTCTTAATTGAAAGATGTAAACAACAGATTCCATATATGAGAGTTTCAAAAGATTACATTGATTCCCCAACAAACATACAAGATTTAGTTCACCATAGTCATGGTGAATCTAGATGAATAACAATGAAAGAATGAAAGAATAAACCCTAAACAGGTGAAGAGGAAGCCTCAGCATCCAAGATCCTCCTTCAAAGGGGTGGAAGAGAGAGTGTTTGCCTCGTTTCTGCCAAAGATGCCTAACCCTAGGAAATCCTAAAGCTTATATATCATTCGTAAATTACAAAAAGTCAAGTCCAAGCCCATTAAAGTGCCGCTCAGCGGTAAAATACCGCTCAGCGGTGAGTGCGTGACTGGTTTTCTCCCCTCAGCGGCCATTTTGCCCCTCAGCGGACCTCCCGCAAGCACCTGAGTGCCGCTCAGCGGTAAACTGCCGCTGAGCGGTGACTTCGGCTTCTCCTTTTTGCACTTTTTGTTGTCTTTTCTGATTTCACTTCTCTCCTTCTTCACTTCTTTCACCAAATTCACCTTAAAACCTGCACAAAAACACTGAAATCAAGCATAAACCTGTCCAGCTCTCTTATTTCTGAAAATATCAATAAAAGGCATGATTTCAAGCTAGTTTTTAAGTGTAAAGGTTGCTTTTAGTATGAATTTTAAGCATGAAAATAACAGTTTTTCAACTGTTATCACAACCCCAAACTTAGAACTTTGCTTGTCCTCAAGCAAACAAGATGTAACTCCATCTTCAACCAATTCATATGATGGTTCACTCATTCAAAAATCCTCTTTTTCAAGATAAGTAACAACTTCACTCAAACTTATGACCAAGAGTTCAATCAAGAAGTGCACATGCTTTAGTGTTCACAAAGTCATTTAAATTCCAACAAATGCTATTTTTCATGAATGATCAATCAATTAAGCATGGATGTTCATGTGTTAATGGAATATCTCCTCACTAGGTAAAGTGTTTCACTCACACATAAGTGTATAAGAGGTAATCACTCATTCACTATTACAATGTCACATGAATTAACTTTGCCTTTCATTTTACCACAATCAAAAACATTCACAAGCATGCATCATCTCAAGGACTTTTCTATGGCTTATAATGTGGTTGGGCTAACAAGAAAATTGGTTTTTCTGGATCACAAAATCCTTGAGTTAAGAGAATCATAACAACACAATCATCTTATTCTTTCCCAACTTTCTTTTGCCTTTGCATTGAGCTTTGCTTCTTTTTCTTTTCTTTTCTTTTTCTTTGCACATTCTTACTTTTTAGCTCTTAGCTCAATGCTTTTCATGTTTTCCCAACAACCCCAAACTTGAACATTTAACAATACTACACAAGATCTTCTACTTAACTCAAGGTAAGATTTTCAATCAAGGGTTTCAGTGTATGTTCAAGGCTAAGGGTTCAAAGGATAGAACACAAAGTGTTCTCTTTTAGTGGGCTAATTTTACAAATTTGGCCAATAATAAGGTTTCCAACAAACGGCCTTGATCATATGATGCAAAACAAGCAATTGATTCAATCATAGAAAACCTGGGCAAAATCATTCATGCTTTCAAAGTAATAGCATTTAACAATAACAACTCTGGAGCTCAAAATCTCACATATAAGCTCATTCACATTTGACATACACATCCTGCTTAATTTCACAATCACAATCATGATATCATGCATTTGTTCACAAAGCTTGTGAATCACCTATATAAGCATTTTAATGTGCACATCATCTCAACATCAATTAATCATAAGCATCATTCAGCATTACTTATCACACAATCACAGTTAATAGCAAACCATCACAAGAAACCAGGTTTCAAATAGAGTACATCAAACCCTAATCTAAAAACAAAAACAAATAAGTTCAGAAAACTTAAACCACAAAAGCATAATCATATGATAGCATTCATCAGTAAATGCTATCTCAGCTCCTCATCAGTCTGAGCTGTCCTCTGTATCTTCCTCTTCTTCCTCATCATCATCATCATCAAACGCATCCTCCTCCTCAGCTTCATCTTCTTCCATATCTCTAGCTGAAGCTTCAACTGCTCCAGCTCCTTCTCCATGTACTGGTTCTTCTGGCCAAGCTACTACATTATGGAATTCATCCATAGTCCACCTGTGGGCTGGAGGTGTATCATACATCCCCACTATCATCTCAGCAGTGGCCACCTGCCCTCTGTGAATGGACTGCAACTGAGCCCCTATAAGAGACATATACATGTCCCTCATCTGGAATGGCTCTGCTTCATGTGTCTCAGCAGATGTCTGGCTCTGTGCTGGCCCTCTCTCTCTACGAGCACGGCGTGGTGGAACTGGCTGAGCTGCATCCTCACCTCCACAGTACTGTCTATAATAAGCCTCATCAATAGCTTTTCTTGGCCTCTCAAATGGTGGAACAGAAGTATCCACCCCAGCTAGCTTGCAAAGGTGAGTAATCAAGGAGGGATGTCCTAATGGTGCTTTGTTGTTTGAGGTGTTGGCGCACATACTAATTTCATCAGCTATCACCTGCCCAATATTAACATTTAAGCTTCTGATAGCACAGTAGATGAATAGTGCCCTGTTGAGAGTAATATCTGACACATGTGAACATGGCTGAATGTTGGCATGAGAAAACGCCATCCAATACTTTGCAAGAGGAGTCAAATCTGTCCTCCTAATGTTAACCACTGAGCCAGATCTATTCCTTTGGAAGTGTCCTCCAGGTATACACAATACTCTCTCCACATCCTCATAATCAGCACCTTCCTCCATGCTAAGAGCAAACTGACATTGCTCACCAGCCCACACAGTATCCAGGAAATTGTTGATAGAATCAGGATCATACCTGATAGCATGGCCTCTGACATAGCCCAAATAATTCTCAGCTGGATAATCACCAATCTTCTTTGCATTGGTGTAGAATTCCTTCACCACAGCTATGTTGGCAGGTGCAGGATAGGTGGCTAACTTTCCCCAGTCATTCCCTAACACTTGCTCTCCAAATTGAGGAGCAAAGTTAGGTATCATTCCAACCTTTCTCTCCATCAGAAGTCTCCTGTCCTGAACCACCCTAAAGTGCTTCTCATGTTTCCTAGAGAGGAACCTGCTAGAGTGGGGTTGCTCTGGTTCCTTTTCCTTTCTCTTGGTTGCCATGGTTTTCAATCTTTTTCCTGATGAGGATGCCATTCCTACATTCAAAACACAAGCAAAACCACAGAACATGATGTTAATCATTAGTAAAACATAGAACATAACTCCTGTCGAAGCTAAACCACCGCTGAGGGCCAGAATTTCCCCTCAGCGCCACCAGCGCCACATTCCAACACGCAAAAATCAGAAAAAACCAAATCTGGCAGAGTGCCGCTCAGCGGTAATTTACCCCTCAGCGGTAACTCTGCAGATTTTTGAAAAATCAGTTTTAAAGCTTCCCTAACTCCACCCAAATGCAATTTTCAGTTTTCCAGTTCATAATCATGCAGTTTAATTGGTTCAAACATCAAATATATCATCAAATCATGCATAGAAATCAAAACCCCTAAATATTCATGCTTTGACAATCACATTCAAATTCAAGAACCCTAGAATGAACAAAATGCATTTTACTTACTTGGGTGGAGATACTAGATGCAATGAGAATGCCTTCAAACTAGAATGCTCTCTTCCAACCCCAAACTTTGATGGCACACTAGTGAAAAAGTGAATAGAAGAGAGATTTTCTTAAGAGGGAAGAGTGAAAAGATGTGGAAAACCTAGGAGAAGGTGTGTGGAAGTGTTTGTGCAGAGAGAAGTCTGGAAATAAACCCTAAAACGCAGCTTGGGGTATAAAAATACCCTAATGGGCTCGGGTCCCGCTAAGGGGAACTAAAGCCCAGTCTGCGAGAGTACCGCTCAGCGGTAAAATACCGCTCAGCGGCACTTTCGTGATGTGCTCCTCTCCTTCTTTTCTTGACCTACGTGCCTTCCCTACATGTCCCTCATAGGTTCCCTGCAATTCAATGTTAAAAATGCTTATGCAAACCCTAACTAAAATAAACAAACAAAAACAATCAATCAACTGGGTTGCCTCCCAGGTAGCGCTTGTTTAACGTCACGAGCCTGACCCAAATTCCACCAGCACCCATCAGTAGATGCAAAATTTTCTTACCAACACCCATCAGCAGGTGTTACAAACCTAGCATCCTTCAGTAGATGCTTAACCACCTAGCATCCTTCAGTAGATGCTGGATCCAACAAAAATAATTACAGAATAATATCCACAATTTAAAAGTTACAAAACCAAATCAAAAGTTTTTAAATCCACTGGGTTGCCTCCCAGCAAGCGCTCTTTTAACGTCATTAGCTTGACCCAGTAAAGCTTAGGTTCCTTCTTCTTTTTCTTCTTTCTACTGAACTTCTTCAGAAATTTGATCAAACCAGGAACCTGTTGCAATGTCTCAATCATAGGAACTTTAATCTCCAATTTCTTGAAGATTTCCATAAAGCACTTGAATTTCTTTTCCTTCCTATGATTCTTCTTTAGATGAGGATGTGATTTTTCATATGATTTCTTCTTCTTTCCTCTCATCTTCTTTTTCTTACGCTTTCTCTCCCTAAATTTTCTCTTTTTCTTTTCTTTATTTTTTTCTTCCCTTCTCTTCTTCTCCTCAACTTCTTTATTTTCACACAAATTTTCTTTCTCTCTTCTCTCTCAACCACTTCTTTTTCTTTTTCTTCATCTTTATCTTTCTCACTCAACTCTTCTTTCTCTTTTCTCTCTATCCTTTTCCTCATCTTCCTCTAATTTTTTCCTCATCAAGAATCTTGTTACTTTCAGTGATAATGACTTGCCCTTCCTCCTTAGGGTTAACTTCAGTATTAACATCATCATTCAATCTCTGAATGATGTAATGAAGTTGCATCTCCATTCTTTTACATGATTCTTCAATGCTTTTCTGAGTAGCGTCAGAATTTTTCAAAAATTGTTGAAGGGTGTCATCCAAACTTCCTGATAGAAAGGTTTGTTGCTGTTGCTTGTTAAATTGCCTCAGTTTGTCCAGCTTGCCCACTTTGTTCCTGACCAATACTTGGGTGTGGTTTCCACCCTTGATTGTAGCTCCCTTGACGGTACTGATTGGTCATGTAGTTTACATCCTCTACGGCTTCAACTGGAAAGGCACATTGACCATTGATATGGTCACCTCCACACAATTCGCATAACTGGGATTGTACCTGTGCAACAGTCTTTAACTCTTGTGGCAATTGTTCAAGTATCTTTGAGAGATTCTCCAATTGTTGAGTTATTAACTTGTTCTGAGCTATCAAGGCATCATTGGATTGCAACTGTAGAACTCCTTTTTGTTGAATAGGAGCTCCTCTTTCACTGTTCCACTTATTGTTATTAGTAGTCATGTTTTCAATTATTTCTGTGGCTTCCTCTGGAGTCTTCCATTTGATATTGCCTCTAGCTGAGGCGTCAAGCATCATCTTGGTTTGTGAACCAAGACCTCCAAGGAAGATTAGGACTACTTCTCCTTCGTTAAATCCATGCTTGGGAGTCTTTCGTAATAGGCTTTTATACCTGTCCCATGCATGCCCCAGTGATTCTTCCATGCCTTGTCTAAATGAAGAGATCTCTTGCTTCCCTTTGTTGATTTTAAAGCTTTGTTGCTGCCATTGTTGTTGTGGTTGGTTCTCAAATTGTCCGGCAGCTTGCCAAAATTAGCTTTGATCCATGCTTGAGTGAGGTTCCCACCATTGGTTGAGATTACTTTGATAGAATTGAGTGCCCCTATAGTTAAACTCTTGACCAAATTGCATTCTGCAGACATTAGGCACAAAACCCTAAAAACAATTGTTAGCACAAAAAGATATAAAAGAAGATATAAGATCAAGAGATAATGAAAATAAAAGATAAAACAGAAAACAGAAAAAATAAAATAGAAAACAGAAAAATAAAACAAAATAAAATAAAATACAAACAGAAAAATATAAACAAAAAATAAAAAATTCGAAATTAATAAAAAAATAAAAATAAAAACAGAAAACAGAAAAACAGAAAACAGAAAAAACAGAAAACAGAAAAATAAAATAAAATAAAATCAAATAAAATACAAAATAAACAATATAAACAGAAAAATAAAATAAAAAAAAATTCGAAATTTAAAAATAAAATAAAAAAAAAATAAGTCAAAGATAATCAATAATCACACAAATTAACCAGTTAAACCATGAATCCCCGGCAACGGCGCCAAAAACTTGATGGACAAATTTATGAACACCAAATTATGATGTCACAAACTTGTTTCACAATCGGCAAGTATGACCGAATCGTTCAAGTAATAAAACTTGGTAAGACCAAGTATCGTTCTTCCCAAAGGACTCACGGCCTAGTTTAGTTATGTGGTTTCTTGATTAACTAAGACTTACAAACGAAATATTTGGGTTTAAAATGCAAGACAGAAAATAAACATGTATGCATGAATTTTGATCAATGGCAAAGACAAAAGATAAACACTTTCAATGGAATATATGAATGAATATGTTGTTGGGGGTCAATTTCATCTCATCCACTCTCATACATTTTAGGAATTCAACATTCAAATCATCATTGTTAATGTCACTCTCTAAAGTACCATTCCTAGATGGCTTCTCCCTAATCAAATAGTTCATACAATTCCTAGCATTCCTAATGATTAGTTTATTTTGCGCAGGAGCTTAAGGCAACCAATATACTATTGGGAGAAATTCCCCAGATCTAGACTTCCCCGTACGTGCCCGTATCGACAAAACCAATGATCATGCATTGAATGAGTTAAACAATGCAAGCATTAATCAAAGAGGAAAAACCCTAACTAATATGAAAGAAAGCATATGTCTTAATTGAAAGATGTAAACAACAGATTCCATATATGAGAGTTTCAAAAGATTACATTGATTCCCCAACAAACATACAAGATTTAGTTCACCATAGTCATGGTGAATCTAGATGAATACAATGAAAGAATGAAAGAATAAACCCTAAACAGGTGAAGAGGAAGCCTCAGCATCCAAGATCCTCCTTCAAAGGGGTGGAAGAGAGAGTGTTTGCCTCGTTTCTGCCAAAGATGCCTAACCCTAGGAAATCCTAAAGCTTATATATCATTCGTAAATTACAAAAAGTCAAGTCCAAGCCCATTAAAGTGCCGCTCAGCGGTAAAATACCGCTCAGCGGTGAGTGCGTGACTGGTTTTCTCCCCTCAGCGGCCATTTTGCCCCTCAGCGGACCTCCCGCAAGCACCTGAGTGCCGCTCAGCGGTAAACTGCCGCTGAGCGGTGACTTCGGCTTCTCCTTTTTGCACTTTTTGTTGTCTTTTCTGATTTCACTTCTCTCCTTCTTCACTTCTTTCACCAAATTCACCTTAAAACCTGCACAAAAACACTGAAATCAAGCATAAACCTGTCCAGCTCTCTTATTTCTGAAAATATCAATAAAAGGCATGATTTCAAGCTAGTTTTTAAGTGTAAAGGTTGCTTTTAGTATGAATTTTAAGCATGAAAATAACAGTTTTTCAACTGTTATCAAGTTCCAAGATGTGTTTCAAGATTCTCCAAATGGTTTACCACCTATTAGAGGAATTGAACACCAAATTGATTTTCTACCAGGAGCTTCTCTTCCAAACCGTCTAGCCTATAGAACAAACCCCATGGAAACACAAGAAATACAAAGACAAGTAGAGGGGTTGTTGTCCAAAGGGTGGGTGCGAGATAGCATGAGTCCATGTGCTATGCCGGTCATACTTGTTCCTAAGAAAGATGGTTCATGGCGCATGTGCACAGATTGTAGGGCCATTAATAACATCACCATTAAGTATAGGCATCCCATTCCTAGGTTAGATGATTTATTAGATGAGCTTCATGGATCCACTATATTTTCCAAAATTGATCTTAAGAGCGGATATAATCAAATTCGAATCATAGAAGGGGATGAATGGAAAACCGCTTTTAAAACCAAATTTGGACTATATGAGTGGCTTGTCATGCCTTTTGGTTTGACTAATGCTCCTAGCACATTCATGCGTCTCATGCATAATGTTTTAAGACCTTTCATAGGCAAATATGTAGTGGTCTATTTTGATGACATTCTCATTTATAGTGTGTCTCTAGATGATCATTGCATGCATGTTAGGAGTGTTCTTCAAGCTTTAAGGGAGGCATCATTGTTTGCTAATTTAGAGAAGTGCATCTTTGGCATGGAGCAAGTAGTTTTTTAAGGCTTTGTTATTAGCTCCCAAGGAGTTAAAGTCGACTCCTCCAAAATTGATGCTATTAGGGAATGGCCTATTCCTCAAAACATCAAGGATGTGAGGAGTTTTCATGGCCTAGCTAGTTTTTACCGTCGCTTTGTGCCTAATTTCTCTTCTCTCGCCGCTCCTTTAAGTGACATAGTAAAGAAGGATGTTGGTTTTAAGTGGGGGGATGAACAACAAAAGAGTTTTCAAGTCCTTAAAGACAAGTTAACTCATGCTCCCATTTTAGCCTTACCCGACTTTCCAAAGAGTTTGTGATACATAGTGATCATGAAACTCTAAAACATTTGAAAAGCCAAGGCAAGCTCAATAAGAGACATGCTAAGTGGGTGGAATTCTTAGAACAATTTCCTTATGTAATCAAACACAAGAAGGGTTCTTCTAATGTAGTTGCGGACGCACTATCAAGAAGACATACTCTTTTGACTACTCTTGAAACCAAGTTTCTTGGGTTTGATCACATAAAGGAATTGTATCAAGATGATAGTGATTTCTCTTCTTTGTTTAACCAATGCACTCATGGACCACACAAGGATTTTTTCATTAGCAATGGTTTTCTTTTCAAAAATAAATGCCTTTGTGTGCCCAAGAGCTCATTGCGACTTCTTTTAATTAAGGAAGCACACGAGGGAGGTTTGATGGGGCACTTTGGGATTGCAAAAACTTTAGCTATTCTTCATGAGCATTTCTATTGGCCACATATGCATAAACATGTCACTAAGTTTTGTAGTCAATGCATTCCATGTAAGCATGCTAAATCCACCACCCACCCTCATGGCTTGTATACTCCTTTACCCGTGCCTAGTAGTCCTTGGGTTGACATTTCTATGGATTTTGTTTTGGGCTTACCTAGCACACAGCGAGGGATGGATTCTATCTTTGTGGTAGTGGACCGTTTTTCAAAGATGGCACACTTTATTCCCTGCCACAAAGTAGATGATGCGGTACACATTGCTAATTTATTCTTTAGAGAGGTTGTTCGACTGCATGGTTTGCCTAAGACAATAGTTTCTGATAGAGATTCCAAGTTCCTTAGTCATTTCTGGCGATCTTTGTGGAACAAACTGGGTACTAAACTTCTTTTCTCTACAACTTGTCATCCACAAACCGATGGTCAGACTGAGGTGACTAATAGAACTTTGGGACAATTGTTGAGATGTTGTCTTGAGGGCAATCCACGCCAGTGGGAAGAGTTGCTACCCCATATTGAGTTCGCTTATAATAGGGTTGTCAACTCTACTTCCACTCATTCTCCTTTTCACACTGTCTATGGGTTTAATCCCCTTACGCCATTGGATCTTCTTCCCCTTCCCGACCTTGAGTCCATGTGCTTAGATGGTGTGTCCAAAGCGCAATTCATTAAAGATTTGCATAGTCGAGTTAAGACGCGCATTGAACACACCAATCAAAAGCATGCATCTAGTGTCAATAAGGATAGATTTCCTTCGCAACGGAAATCCAAACTCAATCCTAGAGGCGATGGTCCTTTTCAAGTCCTCCGCAAAATAAATGATAATGCATATGAGATTGATTTGCCTAACACTTATACTGTACATCCTACTTTTAATGTGGCTGATCTTTCTCCTTTTGCAGATTTCACAGATTCGTGGTCGAATCCTCTCCAACCTGGGGGGGATGATGTGATCATGGATGGGCCAAGTAATGAAGAGAATAAAAGGATGTGATCAGAATCAGAGTCACGTGCAGATGCAACAGATGCAGTAGATGCAGTATGCACAAAATACTCAGCAGTGGGATGCACAGTATCCAATGGAACAGACTCAAAAACAGACTCTAAAGATAAATTCCTAGAATGCCTAGCTAACCTATGAAAAGTTCTATCAATCTCAGGATCAAAGGGTGGTATAGGCCCAGGATTTCCCCTAGTCATGCACTAAGTCAGAACACCCTAAAATCATGAAACGATATCACAAAAATTTTGAACACACAAAACAACCTAAACAAACAAATCACACACACTCAAACATTCAAGACAAAACACAACACACCAACAACACATTATCAACACAAAAGACACTAACACAACAAAACACCTAAGACTGAACCGTTGGTCCCCGGCAGCGGCGCCATTTTGATGAGAGGGTCGCACCTTGATGAGTCGTTATTTCTTGAATTAGATTTAGTTTATTGCACTTAAATAAACCAGGGAATTGTGTTTAATTGTTTGGCATTTCCCCGTTTTTCGAATTCCGCTTAATTTGGTCGGAAATTTGTAATTGTGCTAATTTGGATTTTCTGAGCTGATTAAGTGCATTTTTTGAAATGCAGGAAAATTTCGGAAATACATTTTGGGACATCAGGAAGAATGCCGAATAAATTAAAGACTCTCCACACAGACATTTTAGAATTAATTAAATTGTAATTCAATAGTTTAGAATTTCTGTATCAACTCTTACATTTTGGGTCAATTTTTGGTAAAGTAGATTAGGCCCAAAAGTAGAGATTAGTGACTTGGACCTAGGGTTTCTCTTTTGTGTGGACCCCACCCTCATTAAAGGGGAGACACACGGCCTTTAGGTTAGGCCGCCACTTGCATTTTTTTTTTGGCCGCTGCTTACTAGTTCCTTTTCTCTCGGTTTTGAACGTTTTGGGAGAATGAATGAAGCACTGATTTTTACTCTGATTTGCTGATTACTCATGGCTCTTTTCATTGTGGTTCATACATTTTGTATTGTCCAGCGTTGCATTGTGATTGATTAGTGAATTGTGTATGCTACGGTCACTGGATGAACACTGTCACGACTCACATTAGGAATGAATGACGGAACGCATTTTAAATTCTTGAAGCATGTTTTCCTTCTTTAGCTAGAAGCGTTGATTCACCTGGTTGGAAGAAGCGCACAGCAGTTGCACGGTGAAGAAGTGGTGAGCACGGTCAAGCAAGGAGAAGGCTGGAATGCGTTCGTTGCTGTGTCTCGTCCAAACATAGGAGATTTCGGTCATCATTGCCACATCCAGGAGCAGCTGAAAACTTCAAGCAAGTGTCACAGCCTTGGAGTTGGAATGAACCAAGAGGTGGCACGGATGGTTGGAAGATAAATGTGATTTATCTTTTGGGAAAAGCAGTGCGCAAAGAGAAAGCCAAACTCACGGGATTTGGCAGCTGGATGGTGATGGTCTAAGTAGCAATGTGTTGTCACGGCTTGGATGGAAGAGCAAGCACACATGGCGTCTTGGTAGAAGCTTGCAGCAAGCACGCTATTGAGCTGGAAGAGAAGTGGAAGCTGGGTCCACGCGGGCTTGAAGAGAAGTGCTGATTGATTCTTTTTATTAAGAGGAAGCGTGACTTACATTGCTTTAGATAAGAAGGAGCGCATGTCACGGCCCTGCTGGAAGAAAAGGGAATGATTTTTGTTTTTATGAAATGAGAAGTACATTAGGTGGGAGAAGATGGGACGTTGATGGCTTATGTGGAGTGGGAGAAGAGAAGCACTTTACAGCTGGTTTGTTTTGGTCTATGAAGAAGTTCATTCACGTGAAGGAAGAGGTGGCCCACGGTCATTGATACAATTCTTTATCCTTTAAGAATGAATGATAACTTAGATAAGAGAAGCCCGAAACAGTGATTGAGATTGGATGGAAGGGTGCACGGAAGTGGATCCCCTTTTTCTTAGCATACATCCTAATTGAAGCGTGTTTGACTTTTGGTGCATTCCAATTACCAACTTCCATAAATTTTTATTTTTATTTCTTTTGCTTAATTATGTGCGTATGAGTTGGTGCCTACTTGAGTTTATGGAATTGTCAGTTTGATACTTTTCGGTTTGTTGCATGTTCAATTTGTTCTAAGCAATTTTCATTTTAATGTTTTTAGTCATATTAGGTTGTGTTTGATTTTAAAGTTTAGATTAGTTTAAGTGCATTCACAAAATCTTCAAAACCCCCCCCCCCCCCACTATGTGTTTGACCTAAGACTCGAACCACATTTGGTCCTTGAGAGACGACCTAGGAGTCACTTCCTAGCACTGTACTGCATTAATATCTGCAATCAACTTTTGTTGGGAGGTGCGACCCTCTCATCAAAATGGCGCCGCTGCCGGGGACCAATGGTTCGGTCTTAGGTTTTTGTTGTGTGTGTGTTGTGTTTTGTCTTGTGTGTTTGAGTGTGTGTGATTTGGTTGTTTAGGTTGTTTTGTGTGTTCAAAATTTTTGTGATATCGTTTCATGATTTTAGGGTGTTCTGACTTAGTGCATGACTAGGGGAAATCCTGGGCCTATACCACCCTTTGATCCGGAGATTGATAGAACTTTTCATAGGTTAGCTAGGCATTCTAGGAATTTATCTTTAGAGTCTGTTTTTGAGTCTGTTCCATTGGATACTGTGCATCCCACTGCTGAGTATTTTGTGCATACTGCATCTACTGCATCTGTTGCATCTGCACGTGACTCTGATTCTGATTCTGTTGTTTTTCACACTGAGAACAATATGGCACAACCTCCACCTCGCGAGAGGACTTTTAGGGAGATGGCTGCACCTGATTTCGATATCGAAAGCTTGTGCATCCAATATCCTGATGAGGACGTTCCATGTGTTCTCAAGACTGGACTGATCCATTTGTTGCCCAAGTTTCATGGTCTTGCAGGTGAGAGTCCTCATAAGCATTTGAAGGAATTCCACATTGTCTGTTCTAGTATGAAACCACATGATGTTCCTGAAGAGCACATCTTCTTAAAGGCATTCCCTCATTCATTGGAAAATGTTGCTAAGGATTGGTTGTATGGTTTGGCGCCTAGATCCGTCACTAGCTGGGATGATCTGAAGAGGCTGTTCTTAGATAAATTTTTTCCAGCAGCCCGGACCACAGCTATCAGAAAAGACATAACTGGTATTAGGCAGCTTGGTGGAGAGAACTTATATGAGTATTGGGAGAGATTCAAGACACTTTGTGCTAGTTGTCCCCACCATCAGATACCTGAGCATCTCCTTGTCCAGTATTTCTATGAGGGTTTGAACAACATGGACCGTGGTATGATTGATGCTGCCAGTGGTGGAGCTCTTGGAGACACCACACCTGCTGAGGCCAGGCAATTGATTGAGAAGATGGCCTCCAACTCCCAGCAGTTTAGCTACCAGGAATGATGCCATTGTGGTGAGGGGCGTACATGATGTTGTTGCCCAGTCTTTATCAGCTGTTGAAAGCAAGTTGGAAGGAAAGATTGACTCTCTTACAAAGATGGTGACACAGTTGACTACCAACCAGAGATCTGCAGCTCCATCTGCATCTGTTGCACGACTATGTGCTATTTGTCCTTCTAGTGACCATTATACAGATGCTTGTCCTTCTTTGCAGCACTCTGCTGCCTCTGAGGCGCCTCAGGCTTATGCTACGAACATCTACAACAACAGGCAGCAACAACAGCAAAATCATGACTTATCCAGCAACAGGTACAACCCAGGGTGGAGGAATCACCCCAATCTGAGATGGAACAATGCGCCACAGCATCAACAGCAGGCACCACCTTTCCAGATATGTGCCTCCACCTATGCAACAACACCAGAGGCAACAACAACAGCAGCAACAAGAGGCACCTGCCCAACCAGTTGCCCAACCTTCCACTTCGTCTGAACCTTCATTGGAAGAGTTAGTGAGACAGATGACTATGCAGAACCTGCAGTTTCAGCAGGAGACTAGAGCTTCCATACAGAGTCTCACTAACCAGATGGGTCAGATGGCTACTCAGATAAACCAGGCGCAGTCTCAGAATTCGGATAAGTTGCCATCCCAGACTGTGCAGAACCCAAGGAATGTGAGCGCCATAACCCTTAGATCAGGGAAGCAGATTTTTGTGCCTTCAGAGCCCGCTTCTACACCTACACCCATGCCTGCTACTTGTCCTAGAAAGAACGACCATGACGGTCCGAGCAAGGCATTTGAGGTGGTGAATCTTCTTCTCCAGCCGGTGGTTCTTCTTCAGGTGGATCTTCTCCCTCTTCCACCACCACCGCTGCCGCACCTTCTCCATTGGTTGACCGACCTATCCCTCTACCATTCCCTTCACGGGCTTCCTAGCAAAAAGATGGAAGATGTGGATAAGGAAATTCTGGAGACCTTCAGGAAGGTAGAGGTGAACATACCTCTACTTGATGCCATCAAGCAGATACCGAAGTATGCCAAATTCTTGAAGGAGTTGTGCACACACAAGAGGAAGATGAAGGGAAATGAGAGGATTAGCATGGGAAGGAATGTATCTGCGCTTATTGGTAAGTCGGTCCCGCACATCCCTAAAAAGTGCAAGGACCCAGGTATATTTTGCATTCCTTGTGTGATTGGAAACAATAAATTTGAAAATGCCATGCTTGATTTGGGTGCTTCCGTTAATGTCATGCCTTTGTCTATATATGCATCTTTGTCTCTGGGTCCTTTGCAAACCACGGGTGTGGTCATTCAGTTGGCTAATAGGAGTGTTACCCACCCAGCAGGTTTCATAGAGGATGTCTTGGTTAGGGTTGGTGAATTGATTTTTCCTGCTGACTTTTATGTTTTGGAAATGGAGGAGGGATTCTCTCATGGATCCGCTCCCATTATCTTAGGCAGGCCATTCTTGAAAACTGCCCGAACTAAGATTGATGTGTATGCTGGAACTTTGTCTATGGAATTTGCTGATATTGTTGTTCATTTTAATATCCTTGATGCAATGAAATTTCCAGCTGAGGACCATTCTCTGTTTAGGATCGATGCATTGGATGACATTATTGATAGATATGTTGTTGATGATTTTGATTCTTTGCATAAGAAAGATCATTCTTTTCTATCTTCTCTACATACATGCATTGAATCTGAATTTGAGAATGAGGTTGATTTTGAAGAGAATTTTGATATCCATGATGTTGATGATGTTTTTGATATGGATGATGTTGATAATGTAATTGTCATGGATATGGATTTGGAGCGTGATGAGATAGGTGTCCCACCTTTACCTGTGAATTCTTTGGAGTCAGAATGCACTAACCACTTTGTAGGAAGTACAAATGAATCTGACTTGCAGGCACCTACTCTTGAGTTGAAACAGCTCCCAGATAACCTCAAGTACGTGTACTTGGAGGATGATGAGAAGAAACCGGTGATCATTTCCACCTCCCTTGATTCTGTTCAAGAGGAGAAGTTGCTTGGTGTGTTGAGGAAGCACAAGAAGGCCATTGGTTGGAGTTTGGCTGACATACCTGGTATTAGCCCATCCACATGCATGCATAGAATTCTTTTGGAAGATGGGGCAAGGCCAGTGAGACAGCCACAAAGAAGGCAAAACCCCGTGATCATGGACGTCATCAAGAAGGAGGTGACCAAGCTTTTGCAAGCTGGGATCATCTACCCTATTTCAGATAGTCCAGTGGGTTAGCCCCATCCATGTTGTGCCCAAGAAAACTGGCCTCACTATGGTGAAGAATGAGAGGGATGAGCTTATCCCAACTAGAGTGCAGAACAGTTGGAGAGTCTGCATTGACTATAGGAGGCTCAACCAAGCAACCAGGAAAGATCATTTCCCCCTGCCATTCATTGATCAGATGCTGGAGCGCCTGGCAGGTAAATCTCATTATTGTTTTCTTGATGGTTTTTTCTGGTTACTTTCAAATAAATATTGCTCCTGAGGATCAAGAAAAAACCACATTCACCTGCCCCTTTGGCACTTTTGCCTATAGGAGGATGCCCTTTGGTCTATGCAACGCCCCTGGTACCTTCCAGCGGTGCATGCTTAGCATTTTTAGCGACTTTCTTGAGAATTGCATAGAGGTGTTTATGGATGATTTTACTGTGTATGGATCCTCCTTTGATGCATGTTTAGACAGTCTGGAAAAAGTTTTGAAAAGATGCATAGAAACAAACCTTGTTCTCAATTTTGAGAAATGTCACTTCATGGTTGGACAAGGTTTGGTTCTAGGGCATATCATTTCTGAAAAGGGAATAGAGGTAGACCCTGCTAAGATATCTGTGATTTCGCAGTTGCCTTACCCCTCTTGCGTGCGAGAGGTGCGATCTTTTCTTGGACATGCAGGTTTCTACAGGCGCTTCATCAAAGATTTCAGCAAGAAGGCGCTTCCCTTGTCCAGACTGCTGCAGAAAGATATTGATTTTTCTTTGATGAAAGATGCAAGCAGGCGTTTGATTGCCTGAAGGAAGCTTTGACTACCGCCCCTATCATTCAGGCACCGGATTGGACAGCCCCATTTGAGCTCATGTGTGATGCGTCTAATTATGCATTAGGGGCTGTCTTGACACAGAAAATTGACAAGCTGCCGAGAGTGATCTACTATGCTTCACGCACTTTGGATGTTGCACAGGCAAATTATACCACCACTGAAAAAGAGTTGTTGGCAATTGTTTTTGCCCTTGATAAGTTTAGGTCATATTTGCTTG
Source organism: Vigna umbellata (assembly GCF_029865625.1). Classification (NCBI taxonomy): domain Eukaryota; kingdom Viridiplantae; phylum Streptophyta; class Magnoliopsida; order Fabales; family Fabaceae; genus Vigna; species Vigna umbellata. The sequence goes on from NC_142174.1 coordinate 24,420,671, forward strand.
GATCACCTGTTATTGTGTATACTGACCATGCAGCTCTAAAGTTTCTATTGAAAAAGGCGGAGTCGAAGCCTAGATTGATCAGGTGGATGCTACTGCTCCAGGAGTTTGACTTGCAAATTGAAGACCGGAGTGGAGCACGAAATTTGGTTGCAGACCACTTAAGCCGGATTGAAAAAGCTGGGAATGAAGCTGATGTGTTTCCCATACAGGATACCTTTCCTGACGAGAGTTTGTTGATGATTTCTTACTCTCACCCCACTCCTTGGTTTGCACACATTGTAAATTATTTGGTTGCTTCTGTTTTTCCTCCCCTAGCATCACGTGCTCAGATTGCTAAAATTAAGAGTGATGCTAAGTATTATGTTTGGGATGACCCATATCTGTGGAAGTTGTGCAGTGACCAGGTTACTAGGAGATGCATTCCGGACCATGAGATTGACTCGGTCCTGCAGTTTTGTCATGCCTCCTCACCTGGTGGTCATCTGGGGATACAGAGAACAGCTCGCAGGGTGCTGGACTGTGGTTTTTATTGGCCTTCCATCTTCAAAGATGCGGAGAAGATCTGCAGCACTTGTGAGCCTTGTCAGAGAGCAGGAGGATCAATTTCACAGAGACAAGAGATGCCTCAACAACCTATGTTGTTCTGTGAGGTGTTTGATGTATGGGGTATAGATTTCATGGGTCCTTTTCCTGTTTCTTTTGGTTTCTCTTATATTCTCCTTGCTGTGGATTATGTTTCAAAATGGGTGGAAGCTAGAGCCACCAGGACTAATGATGCTCGGGTTGTTGTAGATTTTGTTAGATCTCACCTCTTTTGTAGGTTTGGAGTACCTAGAGCAATTGTTAGTGATCAAGGAACCCATTTTTGCAACAGATCCATGCAAGCTTTGCTCAAGAAATATGGGGTGACGCACAGATTTCTACACCATACCACCCCCAAACAAATGGGCAGGCTGAGATCTCCAACAGGGAGATTAAGAGGATTTTGGAGAAGATTGTCCAGCCCAACAGGAAAGATTGGAGCAATAGGTTGGACGATGCTCTTTGGGCTCACAGGACAGCTTACAAAGCACCGATAGGGATGTCTCCCTACCGGGTTGTCTTCGGAAAAGCATGTCACCTACCGGTCGAGATTGAGCATCGGGCATATTGGGCTGTGAAGATTTGCAACTTCTCCATGGACCAAGCTGGAGAGGAAAGAAAGTTGCAACTGAATGAATTGGATGAGATCCGATTGGAGGCATATGAGAACTCGAAGTTCTACAAGGAAAGGACAAAGAAGTTCCATGATAGTTCTATTGTTAGAAAGGACTTCGAGGTGGCCAACAGGTTTTGTTGTATAACTCTAGACTCGGCCTCATGGGTGGTAAGTTGAGATCAAAATGGACTGGACCTTTTGTTGTGACTAATGTTTATCCTTATGGTGCAGTAGAGATCCAAGGTCCATCTACAGCTAAAAGCTTCAAGGTGAACGGGCATAGACTGAAGCCTTTCCTCAGCAACCCTTCTTTAGTGGATGTAGTGGTGGAGGAGACGTCTTTGGTCCACCCCACCTATCCTCCCATCTGACTCAGGGAGTTTCTTTTCTCCTCCCCCTCACTTTTATTGCACTTTGTCGATATCTGATAATTGTTCTGATTGTTTGATCTACTGATTGTGACACACTGAGGACATTGTGTCGTTTAAGTGTGGTCTATTAGGGGAGGTTGTTTCTTTGTTCATGTTTCGGTTTTTATGTAGTTTGTTGTGTCTTGTGTACAGTTTTGCATGCTTTTCGTAAATTCTGGATTGTGGTTAGGTTGTCAGTTTTCCTTCACTTCATTGATACTCTGAGATGTTGGATTCCTTGCTTTTCTTTGCTTGGAAGATGATCATGATGTTTGAGAGTTGAATTGATTGTGACACAAATGCCCTGTGTGAGATTTGAGCCACTTTATGTTCTTTCTTGTGTGTGATATGTCTCTTGATTGCTTGCACATATGCCTTGGCTTACTCTTGTTGATAATTCTTGACTGATATGCATGTTTGGAAGTGATAAAGGCAGTTTTGTTCTTGAGCCTCTCTAGCCAAATAAGCTCACCTTGTTCTAATCCTTTGAAAACCCTTTTAGCCTATACTTTCCACCATTTCTTTGTTTTGAAGCTCATACACTAGCCTCAGTGAAAAACAATGATTACCTTAACCTTAGGGAATTTTGGAGCTTTGGAAGTGTTTTGGGAACAAGTGTGGTCTCTTGGGGGTTTCTGATGAGTTGGCTAGTTGGTTCCTCTCTTGTTTTGTTTTGGTAAATATATGTGTATCTTGTCTTTTACAGTTTTGTTTTGAAAAGGAGAAAAGAAAAGAGACAGGATGAAAAAAAAAAAGAGAGAAAAAGTAGTGAAAAAAAATAATAATAAAAAATGGGAATAATTGTGATAATGGAGTCAAGAAGAGGATGGTATTAGAGGTTGTGGGTGTGTTTGAATGTGTTTACACTTGTTCCCCATTGCTCCTCTGTTCCTTATGGTTTGTAGCTTCTTATCCAATATACCCTCCCTTGTCCTTGGCCCCATTACAACCATGAAAAGACCTTTTGATTTGAACATGCGTATGTGCTTGAGTGTTGATATTAGAGGCTTGCCAAGTCTATTTGTGATTGCTTTCTTGAGTGCATTGAGTGACATTGATTTACCTTAAACACTTGAGGGAAACACTGATTGTGTGCATCTGTGAGGCTCTGTTGCTTTTGATTCATCTCTTGAACTGATTGAATTCCTTGTATTGAACTGTTTGGATGATTCTTTGAGTATTTGCTTTCATTGACTCTGTGTGGGATTCTGCCTATACCTTTTACCGTCCAGATTTTGTGAGAATGGTGCAACTGTGTTTCTGTTTTGGAGTCTTTGTTGTCTGTCTGTCGAGTCTGTGTCAACTCCCTGATGTTTGAGTAGTTCCCTGGTTTTCGTTTTAGTTTTGCCCAGGAGTGCAAAAGACTAAGTGTGGTCTATTTTGATGAGTCGTTATTTCTTGAATTAGATTTAGTTTATTGCACTTAAATAAACCAGGGAATTGTGTTTAATTGTTTGGCATTTCCCCGTTTTTCGAATTCCGCTTAATTTGGTCGGAAATTTGTAATTGTGCTAATTTGGATTTTCTGAGCTGATTAAGTGCATTTTTTGAAATGCAGGAAAATTTCGGAAATACATTTTGGGACATCAGGAAGAATGCCGAATAAATTAAAGACTCTCCACACAGACATTTTAGAATTAATTAAATTGTAATTCAATAGTTTAGAATTTCTGTATCAACTCTTACATTTTGGGTCAATTTTTGGTAAAGTAGATTAGGCCCAAAAGTAGAGATTAGTGACTTGGACCTAGGGTTTCTCTTTTGTGTGGACCCCACCCTCATTAAAGGGGAGACACACGGCCTTTAGGTTAGGCCGCCACTTGCATTTTTTTTGGCCGCTGCTTACTAGTTCCTTTTCTCTCGGTTTTGAACGTTTTGGAGAATGAATGAAGCACTGATTTTTACTCTGATTTGCTGATTACTCATGGCTCTTTTCATTGTGGTTCATACATTTTGTATTGTCCAGCGTTGCATTGTGATTGATTAGTGAATTGTGTATGCTACGGTCACTGGATGAACACTGTCACGACTCACATTAGGAATGAATGACGGAACGCATTTTAAATTCTTGAAGCATGTTTTCCTTCTTTAGCTAGAAGCGTTGATTCACCTGGTTGGAAGAAGCGCACAGCAGTTGCACGGTGAAGAAGTGGTGAGCACGGTCAAGCAAGGAGAAGGCTGGAATGCGTTCGTTGCTGTGTCTCGTCCAAACATAGGAGATTTCGGTCATCATTGCCACATCCAGGAGCAGCTGAAAACTTCAAGCAAGTGTCACAGCCTTGGAGTTGGAATGAACCAAGAGGTGGCACGGATGGTTGGAAGATAAATGTGATTTATCTTTTGGGAAAAGCAGTGCGCAAAGAGAAAGCCAAACTCACGGGATTTGGCAGCTGGATGGTGATGGTCTAAGTAGCAATGTGTTGTCACGGCTTGGATGGAAGAGCAAGCACACATGGCGTCTTGGTAGAAGCTTGCAGCAAGCACGCTATTGAGCTGGAAGAGAAGTGGAAGCTGGGTCCACGCGGGCTTGAAGAGAAGTGCTGATTGATTCTTTTTATTAAGAGGAAGCGTGACTTACATTGCTTTAGATAAGAAGGAGCGCATGTCACGGCCCTGCTGGAAGAAAAGGGAATGATTTTTGTTTTTATGAAATGAGAAGTACATTAGGTGGGAGAAGATGGGACGTTGATGGCTTATGTGGAGTGGGAGAAGAGAAGCACTTTACAGCTGGTTTGTTTTGGTCTATGAAGAAGTTCATTCACGTGAAGGAAGAGGTGGCCCACGGTCATTGATACAATTCTTTATCCTTTAAGAATGAATGATAACTTAGATAAGAGAAGCCCGAAACAGTGATTGAGATTGGATGGAAGGGTGCACGGAAGTGGATCCCCTTTTTCTTAGCATACATCCTAATTGAAGCGTGTTTGACTTTTGGTGCATTCCAATTACCAACTTCCATAAATTTTTATTTTTATTTCTTTTGCTTAATTATGTGCGTATGAGTTGGTGCCTACTTGAGTTTATGGAATTGTCAGTTTGATACTTTTCGGTTTGTTGCATGTTCAATTTGTTCTAAGCAATTTTCATTTTAATGTTTTTAGTCATATTAGGTTGTGTTTGATTTTAAAGTTTAGATTAGTTTAAGTGCATTCACAAAATCTTCAAAACCCCCCCCCCCACTATGTGTTTGACCTAAGACTCGAACCACATTTGGTCCTTGAGAGACGACCTAGGAGTCACTTCCTAGCACTGTACTGCATTAATATCTGCAATCAACTTTTGTTGGGAGGTGCGACCCTCTCATCACACCTCCCACAAAAGTTGTGCATGAAAGAATGCAGTATAAACTAGGAAGTGACTCCTAGGTCGTCTCTCAAGGACCAAATTGGGTTCAGTCTCAGGTCAACACGTAGTGGGGGGGGTTTTGTGATTTTTCTGGTTGCGGTAAAATTAAATTAGATGGAAATTAAATAAAACACGACCGAATATAATTGAAAGCATTAAGGTGCATGAAAACATTTAAAGAAAACGATACAATAAATAAATATGCAAACACAATTCAAATTATAAAAATGCAACACTTAAGCTAAAACATTAAATGCACAATATTGTCATCTATCCTACACATTCACCACAAAAAGAAGAAAAGCATTTAAACCTACAATATAAAATCTTCTAAAGTTTATCTATCATTCACGTGATTCATCCCAAGCAAAAAGTGAATTGGAATTACTTCTACCATGTAAACCGTGCCTCCTTCAAGGTGTACACGTTTTTTAAGGTCAAATTGAATGCATCATGCCATAACTTCCCATCATTCTCGGTGCAGCACCTCTGGACGACTTCTCTGCACACACCCAATATTGAAGCACTACTTCTTTCTCCTAATCTATTCTTCACTGCACATTCCCGTGTGCACTAAAGTTTTAAAGCAAGCCACATAATAAAATGAAAATAAGGCCTCTGCTGGTAACGTCCCATCACCCATCACCGTGCACACCTACTAAGCTAAATCTACAAAGTATCAATTCCCCAAATTGCAAATGGTTAGCCCTTTCTCCGTGAACGTGTCACCCCCTGCTTCCAGCTCCAAACGTCCATTTAACACCGCTTCTCACTTGCTCCAACGTTCCTCGCTCCATTCTCCAATTCAATCAACACGTGAAAATAAATTCAACTCCTGTGACAGCCCTCCAATTCCCGTGAGCTGCTTGCTTTCAAATCAGCTTTCTTCCCGAAATGAGTCACCATTCCAGCTCCACGTAATGCTTGCTTGAGTGCTCCCAGCTTGTGACACCTCCGATTCCACCACGTACCAGCGCAACACGTTGCTTCCGAGAGTGAGTCCCAAAAAAAACGTTCCAGCCAAAATAAAATGAAAATCAATGAGGTAGAGAAGTGAAAAACTTTCTTTCATTCATCCGGTAACAGCATTGCACCATTCTCTCAATTCGTGACAATGTTGGACTTAAACCTTGCACTCTTCATAATGAAAATCAAATAAACATTCTTATGAATCCAGGGCTTGCAAAAAGGAAATGGAAAAAAATTCAAATGTGCTTTTCATTCATGCTCCCAACGTCCAAGACCGAGAGAAGAGAAAACTAAAAAGAACCGTGGCTAAAACAAAGTGTAAGTGGTCCGTATCAAGTGGCGGCTAGGTCATCTCCAAGAGCCGTGGGTCACCTTTTATAAGGGTGGGGTCCACACAAAAGAAAAAAAACCTAGGTCTAAATCACTAACTTCTAATTTTTTGGGTCTACTCTAATTTACCAAAAATTGACCCAAAATATAAGAGTTGATACAGAAATTTTAAACTACTGAATTACAATTTAATCAATTCAAAAATGTCTGTCTGGAGAGTTTTGAATTTATTTGGCATTCTTCCTGATGTCCCAAAATGTATTTCTGAAATTTTCCTGCATTTCAAAATTGCACTTAATCAGCTCAGAAAATCCAAATTAGCACAATTACAAATTTCCGACCAAATTAAGCGGAATTCGGAAAACTGGGAAATAACAAACAATTAAACACAATTCCCTGGTTTATTTAAGTGCAATAAACTATCTAATTCAAGAAATAACGACTCATCACTTTCCATAGCTTGGTCTTAAAAAGAATAGAAGAGAAAGTGAGCATTTTTAGGCGTATAACATTAGATAGCATAAATAGTTTTCATATTTTGAACTATAGGAGAACTAGTTGCCTTATAAACCCTTTGGAGTGGAGAGAATTGAGCAATGTGGGACTCAAAAGTCCCTAGCAGCTGCTGGACGGACTACACCCTCAAAAGTCCCACATCTCCTAGATCTTGCATCTTAGCTCACTCCAAAGGTTATATAAGAAGGCTTAGGGGTCTCCTTTTTGTACACCTTACCTTGATTCAATGAATTTGAGTTGATTTGCACTTTTGCAATCTTCTTTGAGATAGAATTCTGTCTCTAAAGTCCCAAATTTGGGCAGACCTTATCTTGATCAAGCAAGTGGCGGTCCTCCTCTTGATGCTTATCTTGGAAGCTTGTTCAAGTGGCGCATCTTCAATTCCTAAGTTTCCTTTTCTTTAATCTCTTCCATTTTTAATTTCTTTCCCATTCTCTTAAATGTCATTTAGTATATTCTCTCTAGGTATGCACTTCCCCATCAGACCACATCAATGGTCAATGCACTTTTCCAGTGGATGCTTTAGAAGATGTAAAATTCTTGGCCAATCAATTTCCATACCATCAAGGTAACTTCAACCAAGGGGGGAAACCTCAGCCAAGTGTGGGTCAAGGTCAGAATGGACAAGCTGGACAAGCAGGACGATTTAATAGACCACAGGAGCAACCATCAATATGGCAACAAGTATCTGCATTGAATGAGAAATCATCAAAGCTTGAAGAAACTCTTCAACAATTTATGCAGGTAACAATCTCCAACCATAAGAGCACTGAAGCCGCCATTAGAAACTTGGAGATGCAAGTTGGCCAATTAGCTAAGAAATTGGAGGATATGCCTGATAAGAGTTTTGGGGCTAATACTGACGTTAACCCTAGGGAAGAGTGTAAAGCTATTGTAAGTGCAGATGATAAGAGGGTGGATGAGAAAAAAAAGAGTGTTGAGTTGGAAAAGAGAGAAGAAAAAGAAGAGAAAATAAGTGAGGATGAGAGAAAAGAGAAAGACAAGAAGAGGGGAGAGAAAAAAATTAAGAAAAATAAAAAAATTCTTCCTTATCCTAAGGGGAGTGAAAAGATTGAAAAAGAGAGACAATATGAGCGCTTTAAAGATATCTTCAGGCAATTGGACATTACTATACCTTTGAATGAAGCACTTCAACAAATTCCAGCTTATGCAAAGTACATGAGGCAAGTCTCCATAAAGAAGAGATATCTAGATGAAAAGGGAGATTATAGTGTTATTGAGAAGAAGCCACTTCCTCAAAAATTGAAAGATTAAGGAAGTTTTACTATTCCTCGAGTCATTGGGAAGGAGAATATAAAGAAAGCCCTAATTGATTTAGGGTCAAGCATTATATTGATGCCTTTATCTCTGCTTGAAAGGATTGGTGATCTTAAATTTAAACCAACAAAGGTGACTTTGCTAATGGCAGATGGATCTTCAAAGAAAGCCTATAGTGTGGCGGAAGATGTGGTGGTCTGCATAGACAAACTAAAATTCCTGGTAGATTTTGTGGTGATGGATATGGAGGAGGATGAGAAGGTCTGAATCATTCTTGGGAGACCGTTTATGAAAACGGCAAAGGTAATCATCAATGTGGTTGCTAGGGAGACAAGACATTGTAAACTAGTGATTATGATTAGGCTTTCTTCGCCGAGACATCGGGTTTAAGGTAATTTAGAAATTGGCATTAACATTAATAAAGAAAGATGAACTCTAGAATACATGAGAGTGGATAGGATGAAATTGATAAACCCCAACAACATATTCATTCATATATTTCAAACCACGTGTTTTGTTTCTTCTTTCCCATTGATCAATACATGCATTCATATTTACTTTTCAGTATTTTGCATTTAAACCTACGAGAATTTGGTCACAAGTCTTAGAAAATCAACAAATCACATAACTGTCTAGGCCATGAGTCCTTTGGGAGAACGATACTTGGTCTTACCAATTTTATTAGTTGATACAATTCGGTTACACTTGTCGAGGGTTAACAGTTGTTCAAGACAAGAGGCTATTAATGGAAAGGAAGGCTGGACTAATACCTGATTTTGCTCCCTAGTTTGGAGAGCAATTGGAGAACTGGAATTAGGGGAAGCTATCCACTTATCCTGCACCAGCGAACATAGTAGTGGTGAAAGAATTCTACACCAACGCAAGGAGGTTGGGTGATCATTCTGCTGAGGATTATTTGAGCTATGTTAGAGGACACGCCATTCAGTATGACCCTGACTCCATTAACAGATTTTTAGAGACTGAATGGGCTGGTGAGTAATGTCAGTTTGCTCTGAATATGGAAGAAGGATTAGACTTTGGTTATATGGAAAGTGTGTTGTGTGTGCCTAGAGGGCGCTTTTAGACAAAAGGGAATGGTGCAGTTGTGAACATCAAGAGAGCTGATCTGACTCCTCTAGCAAAATATTGGATTGCATTTTCTCATGTGATAACAGTTGAAAAACTGTTATTTTCATGCTTAAAGTTGATACTAAAAGCAACCTTTAGACTTAGAAACTAGCTTGAAATCATGCCTTTTGTTTATATTTTCATAAATAAGAGAGCTGGACAGGTTTATGCTTGATTTAAGTGTTCTTGTGCAGGTTTTGAGGTGAATTTGCTGAAAGAAGTGAAGAATAAGAGAGAGGACATTAGAAAAGACAAGAAAGAGTGCAAAAAGGAGAAGTCGAAGGCACCGCTCAGCGGCAAACTACCGCTGAGTGATGGACAAATTTGTAAGCACCAAAATATGATGTCACAAACTTGTTTCACAATCGGCAAGTATGACCGAATCGTTCAAGTAATAAAACTTGGTAAGACCAAGTATCGTTCTTCCCAAAGGACTCACGGCCTAGTTTAGTTATGTGATTTCTTGATTAGCTAAGACTTAAGAAAACAATGATTGAAATTTTAATATGCAAGACGAAAATAAACATGTATGCATGAATTGATCAATGGCAAAGACATAAGATAAACACTTTCAATGGATTAAATGAATGAATATGTTGTTGGGGGTCAATTTCATCTCATCCACTCTCATATATTTTAGGAATTCCTCTTTCAAATCATCATTGTTAATGCCACTCTCTAATGTACCATTCTAGATGGCTTCTCCCTAATCAAATAGTTCATACAATTCCTAGCATTCCTAATGATTAGTTCATGAGTGCAGGAGCTTAAGGCAACCAATATAATGTTGTCAGTAAAATATTGGGAGAAATTCCCCGGATCTAGATTTCCCTGTACGTGTCCGTATCAACAAAACCAATAATCATGCATTAGAATGAGTTAAACAATGCAAGCATTGAGCAAAGAGGAAAAACCCTAACTAATGATGAAAAGAAAGCATATGTCTTAATTCAAAGATGTATTCAACAAATCCATATATGAGAGCTTCAAGAGATTACATTGATTCCCCAACAAACATACAAGGTTTAGTTCACCATATTCATGGTGAACCTAGATGAATAACAATGAAAGTATGAAAGAATAAACCCAATAAAGGTGAAGAGGTAGCCTGAGCATCCAAGATCCTCCTTCAAAGGGGTGAAAGAGAGAGTGTTTGCCTCGTTTCTGCCAAAGATACTAACTAAAGGACGTGCAAGCCCTTAAATACTAATCTAGAGTTACAAAAGATTATAAAAGTCCAAGCCCAAAAAGTGCCGCTCAGCGCCATTTACCGCTCAGCGGTGGTTACGCGTCTTCTTTCTTCCCCTCAGCGGCCATTTGCCCCTCAGCGGTTCCAACGCCACCTCTTGAGTGCCGCTCAGCGGTAGTTTGCCGCTGAGCGGTGCCTTCGACTTCTCCTTTTTGCACTCTTTCTTGTCTTTTCTAATGTCCTCTCTCTCATTCTTCACTTCTTTCACCAAATTCACCTCAAAACCTGCACAAAAACACTCAAATCAAGCATAAACCTGTCCAGCTCTCTTATTTCTGAAAATATAAACAAAATGCATGATTTCAAGCTAGTTTCTAAGTCTAAAGGTTGCTTTTAGTATCACTTTTAAGCATGAAAATAACAGTTTTTCAACTGTTATCACTGAGCGGCACTCAAGAGGTGACGTTGGAACCGCTGAGGGGCAAAATGGTCGCTGAGGGGAAGAAAGAAGACGCGCAATCACCGCTGAGCGGTAAATACCGCTGAGCGGCACTTTTTGGGCTTGGACTTTTGTAATCTTTTGTAACTCTAGATTAGTATATAAGGGCTTGCACGTCCTATAGTTAGGCATCTTTGGCAGAAACGAGGCAAACACTCTCTCTTTCACCCCTTTGAAGGAGGATCTTGGATGCTCAGGCTACCTGTTCACCTTTATTGGGTTTATTCTTTCATACTTTCATTGTAATTCATCTAGGTTCACCATGAATATGGTGAACTAAACCTTGTATGTTTGTTGGGGAGTCAAAGTAATCTCTTGAAGCTCTCATACATGGATTTGTTGAGTACATCTTTGAATTAAGACATATGCTTTCTTTCATCATTAGTTAGGGTTTTTCCTCTTTGCTCAATGCTTGCATTGTTTAACTCATTCTAATGCATGATTATTGGTTTTGTTGATACGGACACGTACGGGGAAATCTAGATCCGGGGAATTTCTCCCAATATTATACTGACAATATTATATTGGTTGCCTTTAAGCTCCTGCACTCATGAACTAATCATTAGGAATGCTAGGAATTGTATGAACTATTTGATTAGGGAGAAGCCATCTAGAATGGTACATTAGAGAGTGGCATTAACAATGATGATTTGAATGTTGAATTCCTAAAATATATGAGAGTGGATGAGATGAAATTGACCCCCAACAACATATTCATTCATATATTTCCTTGAAAGTGTTTATCTTTTGTCTTTGTCATTGATCAATTCATGCATACATATTTAATTTTCGTCTTTGCATATTAAACTTCAATTATTGTGTTCTTAAGTCTTAGCTAATCAACAAATCACATAACTAAACTAGGCCGTGAGTCCTTTGGGAGAACGATACTTGGTCTTACCAAGTTTATTACTTGAAACGATTCGGTCATACTTGCCGATTGTGAAACAAGTTTGTGACATCATATTTTGGTGCTTACAAATTTGTCCATCATCATGCAAACATCCAATCGTGCTCACATGTCTCAGACATTACTGTCAGCAGGGCACTTCTTTTGTACTATGTGCCCAGAGGGATGAGCATTAACATTGGCCAGGTCATAGCCAATGAGATACAGGTGTGTGCCAACATTATGAACAACAAAGCACCTTTGGGGCATTCCTCTTTGATTACACACCTATGTGAGCTAGCTGGAGTGCATATCTCTACACCACCATTTGAGAGGCCTAGGAAAGCTATTGATGAGGCCTATTACAAATAGTATTGTGGAGGTGATGAGGCAGCTCAGCCAGTACCACCACGTCGTCCTCGTAGAAGGAGAGGTGATAACAGTTGAAAAACTGTTATTTTCATGCTTAAAATTGATACCAAAAGTAACCTTTAATGCTCAAAAGCTAGCTTGGAATCATGCTTTTTGTCATATTTTTGGAAATAAGAGAGCTGGACAGGTTTATGCTTGATTTCAGTGTTTTATGCAGGTTTTAAGGTGAATTTGGTGAAAGAAGTGAAAAAGGATAGAGATGGAATCAAAAAAGAACTCAAAAAGTGCAAAAGAAGAGAAGCCGCAAGTACCGCTCAGCGCCAGTTTACCACTGACCGGCACTCAGGAACACCCGTTGGCTTCGCTGAGGGGTGAAAGTGCAGCTGAGGGGAGAATTGAATAAACGCTAGTACCGCTGAGCGGTAGTTTACCACTGAGCGGCAGTTTATCGCTGAGCGGTGGTCTTTTGGGCTTAGGCCCACTTTTCTGTAATATTTCAAATAGTATATAAGCTTTAGGACGTCCTAGGGTTTGGATCTTTGGCTGGAGACGAAGCAAACACTCACTTTTCCACCCCTTGGAGAAAGATCTTGGATGCTTAGGCTACCTACTCATCTTTTTAGGGTTCTATCTTTCATTCTTTCATCATTGTTCATCTAGTTTCACCATGAATATGGTGAACTAAACCTTATATTGTTGTTGGGGAATCAATGTAATCTTTTGAAGCTCTCATATATGGAATTTGTGTTTAAACATCTTATTTTGAGATACATGCTTTCTTTCATCATTAGTTAGGGGTTTTCCTCTTTGCTCAAAGCATGCATTGTTTAACTCATTCGATGTCATGATTATTGATTTTGTCGATATGGGAATGTACGGGGAAATCTAGATCCGGGGAGATTCTCCCAATAGCATATTTCTTAGACATAGGAATATGAGGGTTGGTTGCCTTTAAGCTTCTGTGCTTCAGAATTAATTATTAGGGATGCTAAGAATTGTATGAACTCGTAATTAAGGATAGACCTTCTTGCAAGGTGATTTAGAGAGTGGCATTAGCATTGATGAAAAGAATGATGAATTCCTAAAAGTATATGAGAGTGGATAAGATGAAATTGATAACCCCAACAACATACTCATCCATCTAATTCGTTAAAGTGTTTGTGTTCATCTTGTCCATTGATCAAAACTCATGCATACATGTTTACTTATTGTTTTTTGCATTTGAAACCTCAAGAATTTGTTCACAAGTTGTAAATAATCAACAAATCATATAACTAACTAGGCCGTGAGTCCTTTGGGAGAACGATACTTAGTCTTACCGAGTTTATTACTTGATACGATTCGGTCATACTTGCCGAGGGTTAAACAAGTTTTCGGCGCCATTTTTCGTTGTTCATAAATTTGTCATCACTGGTGCTTATTGATCTTGAAGTTTTTGTGTATGCTTGAACCTTTGTCTTCCACCGTAGGTGTTTGCTGGTCCAATTCATGTGTACCTCCTGCCATAAGGTTAGTGCAATGTGGTTCCAAAGAAATGACATGCAGGGGTATAACACCCAATCCCAATTTATCATACTGAACCTCAATTATACTCTCAGAACATGAATCACTTTCAAATTTAGAAACAATATCAACAAAAGGCTCAGATTCATGCTCAGTGCATGGATAAGAAGTATTCAGATAGGATGACAAAAGTTGTTTCTCATAATGGAAAGAGTGGAAATGAAAAGCATTTTCATCAACAATATAATCATCAACATACCCCTCAACAACATAATCATCAACATAATCAAATTGAGGTATGTTTACCTCCACTTCCCTGAAGATTGGTAAAGTGGTGGAAGATGAAAGTGGTCTACCTGGCTCAAAGGTGTTGCTCATACCTACCTGGTCCTCAAAATCTTTATCTGGATCTATCTCCTCAAGCGCAAGAGTAGGGACATCTAAAGGTGGGAAAGTAGGTGGCGCAGTAGTAAGCTCATGACTCTAACATCATCAGGAATCTGAACAGTCTGAAATGGTAATTCCTCTAAATCTTGAGACTGTTCCTGATTGAGTTGAGTGGCCATCTGCCCTATCTGATGAGTCAAACTCTGAATGACAACTCTTATTTCCTGCTGAAACTTCATGTTCTCTTGCTGAAACTGCATGTTCTCTTGCTGAAACTGAAGGTTCTCTTACTGAAACTGAAGGTTCTGCATGGTCATCTGCTCCAACAACTCCTGCAATGTAGGCTCAGAAGTAGAAGGCTGATGAGCTATTTGGGCAGGCTTATAAAGCTGACTCTGGTATTGTTGGACAGGTGGAGGCATACAAGCATTCTAAGATGGTGCTTCCTGATATTGCTGTGGAGCATCATACCATCCCAAGCTAGGGTCATTCCATCCAGGATCGTTGCTGTAACCATACTGAGCATGGAAGAATTCATCCAAGAACATATGCTTAAGATCTTCCCAAGAAGTGATGGATCCTGAAGGAAGACAATACAACCAATCCCTTGCTGCTTCCTTTAATGAATGTGGGAATGCCCTTAAGAACATGTGATCAACTGGGACATGTGGAGGCTTCATTGAAGAACAAATGGTGTGGAATTCCTCCAAATGTCTATGTGGGCATTCACCTACAAAACCATGAAACTTAGGCAGCAAATGTATCAGTCTAGAGGTGAGAACGCAATGAACATCATCCTCATTAAGTGAAACTGGCTCCCAAAGAGCACTCTCAAGAATGGGAGGATGAGTCATATTGTTCTCAACATAGAAATCAGCATGAGAACCTGATAACAGTTGAAAAACTGTTATTTTCATGCTTAAAATTGATACTAAAAGCAACCTTTAACACTTAGAAACTAGCTTGAAATCATGCTTTTGGTTATATTTTTAGAAATAAGAGAGCTGGACAGGTTTATGCTAGATTTCAGTGTTTTTATGCAGGTTTTAAGGTGAATTTGGTGAAAGAAGTGAAGAAGGATAGAGATGGAATCAGAAAAGACATCAAAAAGTGCAAAAGGAGAAGCCGCAAGTACCGCTCAGCGGCAGTTTACCGCTGAGCGGCACTCAAAAACCCACGTTGGCTCCGCTCAAGGGTGAAAAGGCCGCTGAGGGGAGAAAAAGAACTCACGCACTTACCGCTGAGCGGCACTATTTTGGGCTTGGGCCTAATTTTCAGTAATTTTAGAATAGTATATAAGCTTTAGGACGTCCTAGGGTTTGTATCTTTGGCAGAGACGAAGCAAACACTCTCTTTTCCACCCCTTGAAGGAAGATCTTGGATGCTCAGGCTACCTCCTCCTCTTTCTAGGGTTCTATCTTTCATTCTTTCATTCTTGTTCATCTAGTTTCACCATGAATATGGTGAACTAAACCTTGTATTGTTGTTGGGGAATCAATGTAGTCTTGTGAAACTCTCATATATGGAATTTATTTTAACGTCTTATATTAAGATATATGCTTTCTTTCATCTTTAGCTAGGGTTTTTCCTCTTTGCTTATTGCTTGCTTTGTTTAACTCATTCATTGCCATGATTATTGATTTTGTCGATACGGGAACGTACGGGGAAGTCTAGATCCGGGGAATTTCTCCCAATAGCATATTGATTGCCTTTAAGCTCCTGCACTTTAAGAACTAATTACTAGGAATGCTAGGAATTGTATGAACTCGTAATTAAGGATAGGCCTTCTTGCAAGGTGATTTAGAGAGTGGCATTAGCATTGATGATAAGAATGATGAATTCCTAAAAATATATGAGAGTGGATAAGATGAAATTGATAACCCCAACAACATACTCATCCATATAATTCATTGAAGTGTTTGTATTCTATTTTTCTCCATTGATCAAATTCATGCATACATATTTAATTACTGTCTCTTGCATTTAAACCTACAATCAATTTGTTCTTAAGTCTTAAATAATCAACAAATCACATAGCTAAACTAGGCCGTGAGTCCTTTGGGAAAACGATACTTGGTCTTACCTTGTTTTATTACTTGATACGATTCGGTCACACTTGCCGATTGAAAAACAAGTTTGTGGCGCCGTTTTTCGGTGTTCATAAATTTGTCATCAACGGACGATCAAGGTCATGAAAGAGATTTGTCAGAATTCTGGGAAAAACAAAAATTTTTTTAGGAACCAACTATATGTTAACAACTTTTTTTGACAATATACTATGTCACTTCTTTATTGGTCTGTACATTTGAAACGGAGTCATCACGACTACCACATAAGCATTTATAAAAAACTCGAATTTAAAAAGTCAACGACGATGAAAGATCAAACGAACTCTTAGAACAACTTTTATTTGCCATATCGAGATAAATTATTTTGAATAATTTAATAATTATAATTAGTTATCAATATAAATGATTATGATATAAACAAATAGTATGAATAACATTATTAGGAAAATACTATGAATAACATTATTTTCATTTCTTAATTTATAACGCTTTGAATCGATTCTTTATTACTTAGAATCGATTATATTAACTTAGCAAAAATGAGAGTGGAATTATATGAATATAGAGGGGCACATCAAACTTTTTAACTTCAAGCCCTCCAAATCTCACCTTCTTCGCGGGTGATTTAAAAGTAGACAATTTCTAGGGAGCAGGACGTCATTTTATTTTTAAATAAATCAAACGAAATTTATTGAATGATGTTTGAACGTCGAATTTGGCGGGGCTTCGATGTTCATACAAGAAGGTGGAGTGTGGCACTTACTAAGCATAATTACACGATGTATGTCATCAGTTCATCTATAAATATAGCTTTCATTTCACATAATCCCTACCTCTTGTTTCCGTATTTGACATATTAGGATTCATGTTTTTTATCTCCTTTGCATTTTCTTTTCCTTAGATAGCTAAACATGTCTGTTCTTTAAATTGCAATTTGCTCGGTTGAATGTCAAAGTGCCTCATTCATGTCTCAGTTCATATGAAGGTGTCCTTTGATATTCAAGTGAACAAAATGGTTTTTACAGTAAAGAAATGATTAAGTTATCTTACTAAAGGGAAAGTGCTTGGGAAAAAGAAATATGGATCACAATATGTTTAATGCTAAAAAAATTTTATGATATAAAATAATTATATAAAGAAGATGTTCAACTTCAATATTCAACTATGTATGAATCAATTTTTAAATTGTCATGGAGTTGTCTTCTACCATTAGATTTCAGAGCTATTTGATTTCTTATGGTGGAAACAACGCCAAGACAAATTAAATTTATAAATTTGATGTCGAATGTTGAATGCATTGGATGCGAAAGACTACTCAATGACATGTCTACGTTTAGTCAATAAGGAGTTCAGAAGAATCCAAAGAGATTTTTTACTTATTCAGTGAATGATGATTGAACGTCGAATTCAGAGGGGGTTCGACGTTTAGAAAGTTAATGTCAAATATTTGTGCTCGAAGACATCCTATATCATTTTTCATCATAGAAATATCTACGTTTAGTCAGCAAGGAGTTCTTAAGAATCATAAGAGATTTTTTACTTTTTCAGTGAATGATGTTTGAAAAACGAATTGTGCGGGGCTTCGACGTTTAGGATATTAATGTCAAATATTTGTGCTCGAGGACGTCCTATATCGTTATTCATCATAGTAATGTCTACGTTTAGTCAGCAAGGAGTTCTTAAGAATCCAAAGAGATTTTTTACTTTTTCAGTGATGTTTGAACGTCGAATTGTGCGGGGCTTTGAAGTTTAGGATATTAATCATGTGTACTACTTTTTAAATGATTTAATTTTGCTATGTGGATCATCTAATTTTTAGTATTTTTTTCTTTTTAATGTTTAATCATTCAATGACACGTCCGACTCTGTGGAGCAGTGGGACATTAATGGTGTGCATTTTCCAACGATATTTTTAACTTCTTTTGTTGGGGGCTGGACGTCAATTAGTTCTTATGGTGGAAACAACTACAATATAAATTAAATTTATACGATTGATGTCGAGTATATACTGCAAATGATGCAAAGGTCTGGAGATTGTGTCAAATATTTGTGATCGATGACGTCCTATATCATTATTTATCATAGAAATGTCTTTGTTTAGTCAGCAAGGAGATAATATTGAATCCAAAGAGATTTTTTACTTTTATAGTGAATGATGTTTGAACGTCGAATTTGGCAGGGCTTCGACGTTCATACAATGTGGCAGTTTGTAATCATAATTACACGATGTACTGTTTTTATAATGATTTAATTTTCGTAAGTGGATCATCTAATTTTTAATATTTTTTCTTTTTAATTTTTATTACGTCCGACTCTCTGGAGTAGTGGGACAATGTTTCCAACGATGTTTTTCATGTCTTTTGTTGGGGGCTGGACGTCAATTAGTTCTTAGTTGAATCAAAAGAGATGTATTACTTTCCACTGAATGATGTTTGAACGTCGTCATTTCATCTATAAATATAGCTTAAATTTCGTGTAATCCCTGCCATCCTGTTTCTCTGCTGAACATATTAGGATTCATGGTTTTTATATCCTTTGTGTTTTCTTTTCCTTACATTTCGAAGCATATCTATTCCTCAAATTGCAATCTGCTCACTTGAATTTCAAAGTTCCGCATTCAGGTCTCAGTTCATATGAAGGTGGCCTTTGAAATTCAAGTCAACAGAATGCTTTTTATAGTACATAAATGATTAAGTTATCTTACTGAAAGGGAAACGCTTGAGAAAAAGAATAATGGTTCACAATATGTTTAATGCTGAAACAATTTTATGATCTAAAACAATTATATAAAGATGTTCGACTTCATCATTCAAAAATGTATGAATCATTTTTTAAATTGTCTTGGAGTTGTCTTCTACCATTAGATTTCTGAGCTATTTGATTTCCTATCGTGGAAACAACTCCAAGACAAGTTAAATTTATAAAGATGACGTCGAATATTGGGTGCATTGGACGCAATCACCTGGTTATTGACGTCTTCTTGTTGGGATCATCGACGTCCTATAACTTAGAGGACTTCAATAGGAAATCACTTCTTACAAAACACTTAATCTAAAATGAAGACCAAAGATGATGGAAGACATTATAACCAAAACCAGGAAGTAGAAAAAAAAAACCAAAGGAAAAAGTTAACATGAATTTGGTTGCGGAAATAATGTAGGATAGGTTTCGAAAGGGTCTACTTGAAATTCATAAGTGTTAACTTTTTCCTATGTTTTCCCCCTATGCCTTCATGGTTAACAAAGAAATGTCTTCGTTTAGTAAAGGAAAAGAAAGAAAACACAAGAGAAAAGTTAACATGAATTTGATTACCGAAGTTATGTGGGATAGCTTTTCAATGGGTCTACTTATTTATCAACGTGAAGGGCATTGGAGTGGTTGGGAAGATTACTTGTGTGACAAGAATGTTACGCCAAATTCGGATGGTATTGACGATTTAATCTTCATCCAAAAGCCAAAATTCGCTCCATTTTTATTACTTTTTTCTTTTTCCTTTTAAACTCTCACTTTAACGTCCAAGCTTTGTAGATCTTCGACGTTTTTTTCGTTAGAAGCACCAGAGATTTTTTTACTCTCATAATGCCACCAATTATTGTTTACGTTGCCTGTTATTTTATTTGACGTTGAACGCATGACGTTGCACACCCTTACATACATTGAGTTCTTTCTATATTGGTAAACCCTAATACTGAGGAAAATTATCTAGTATCCAAATTCAAATGGCTTCTTCATCACATCCTTCAACAGACAGAGGAAAGGCTGTTGTGGCTGCAAGAAATGTTGATCTCTTCGGGTGGATCAGTGATGAGGAGACTCATCTAGAGTTTTTGAGGTGGACGAAGTTTAAACATATTGTTCGTCACAAATATCTGAACCCCGACTTATTTGAAAAGGAGGGATTTCACTTCTAGGAATGGATTGAAACTCAAGGTCTCTCTACACTTGTCCAGATGAAGGGTGATTGGTACCCTGACTTAGTAAGGGTCTTCTACAATAATATGAGAAACATAGATGGCGTCCTTCATTCTCGAGTAAAAGGAGTAAATGTTCACATTGACAATGATGTCTGGTTTCAACTTGCTGGATTAAAAGCCAAAGGGTTATTCTCTCACTTACGGTACTCAGAAACAGACAGATGGCTGAAGAAAAAGGACGTGTACAGTAACTGGTTAAGGTTTCCTGGGAGATACACAATTGAAAGATTATATGTGCATGAGGGACTTAATAAAGAAGAAAAGATAACAACACACATTCTTGCTTGGGTGATTTTACCTCCTAGACGTGTACAAGTACAAGACAGAATGACAACTGAAGATGTTTTTCTGTTGTATGCCATCAAGAATGATGTTCCTACCAATTGGGTGGAAGTAATAAAAGATCATATGATTAATGTAGGAACCACACATGCACGACATCTACCATATGTTGTGTTTATCAGCAAAATCCAGACCCTTCAAGGTGTGGATCAAGGATGGCAACGGGTCGGGTCGGGCTCGGATAGTGTCTACCCGCAACCCGACCCGACAAAAAAAATCCACCCACAACCCGCATGGATATCCGCTTAAAAAATACTCGCGGGTATTTTAAAACTCGCGAATATCCGTGGATACCCGCAAATATTTAAAAAAATATATTTTTATGAAAACTTATAATAAAATTACAAAAAATATATAAAATATAATATATATTAAATTAAATATAAATTAAAATTTAATTTTAATTATATTTAACCTTATAAAATATAAATTAATGTTAATTTTAATTAAATTTAACTTAATAAAATATAAATTACTTTTTTTTTCGGGTAGCATATATCCGCCGGTACGAATAGTATAATACCCATACCCGACTCGTTTATAAGCGAGTATTAAAACCCGCTACCTGTAACCCGCGGATAGTAAATATTCGCGGGTACCAACCATCCGTCGCGGACGTGGATTGTTTTGGCATCCCTAGTGTGGATGTTAGTGGTGAAAATAAATGCTCTTGTAACTGCTCAAATGTGATAAATCGAAACACCTTCACTTCCATTGGCCTTGTGAAGACCACAAAGGGATGATGCTTCAAGGATGAAAAGAATATGGTTCAAAGTTCTGGAAGCACACCTGCACTAAATGAAGACCACACCAACTTCGTCCCTTAAACCAATTTTGAAAGATTTACTGTTGAAAAACTCAGGAGACTCGAACAGAAGATAGACACTCTGCATGAGAAAAAGAATAAAAATGATTGTCCAATTGAAGATTCAAGTGAAGATTCTAGTGAGGAGGATTCAATGGAAACATTCTAAATTAGAATAGAGGCTTAGAATTTTAGTATGGAGTCAGTTTTGTGTTTCTGTTCTGTGTCTGTTTTGCTTCTAATCTGATTGTAATCACTATGAATATGAATGAAATTAAACTACTTGAAACGAAATCCAAATCTGTTAACTTATTTCTTATGTCTCCTATAGCTCTTTCATGCGTCACCCTAACTTTTGTGACCTTGGAAGAACTATGAGGAACCATAAAAAATATGATATCAGAAGACAAGTTACGACTAAATTTTATGAGTGGAGGACTAGATCAAGAATGCGCAAGTGTATTTATAACAATGGACTTGATCTTTGACGTCAACTTTTAGAATATGCGATGTAACATTCATTTTTTCCTATTTTTTTAAAAAAAAACCCATAATAACATTAAACAAAGGAAAAATATGAAAATATAACCACGAAAAGTATATATTAAAATTTCAAACAAAGTTCAAACATACAAAAATATACTAAAATATATTAAAATATTACATTAATTTCAGAAAAATAAATTAAAATGGACTCTACTTCTTAATCTAACTCAGATGTCTCCATAGACTCAACTTGTATTGTGTCATCTTGATGAGAGGGTCGCACCTCCCAACAAAAGTTGTGCATAAAAGAATGCAGTATAAACTAGGAAGTGACTCCTAGGTCGTCTCACAAGGACCAATTTGGGTTCAGTCTCAGATCGACACGAAGTGGGGGGGGTTTTGTGAAGATTTTGTGAATGCGATCAAACTAAATTAAAATGCGAATGTAAACACGGAAGGAACCGAAGAATTAAAATGGTTGGGCACTAAAGCTAACACTACAATTAAATTAAAGGAGTGAAAATTTACCAATTTGTGATCATTAGCATTGAAAGGAGAACATGATAATCAAACAAAGATCACTTAAAAATTAACTAGCATCCTGAGATGGTGTATGCAATATTAAAATTGTAACAAAACGAAAAAAAACTTGAGAATAGAATCAAAGCATTTCAATTAATTCAAAAGAAAACCCTTAAAGTATGTCTCTTGGACGTGGCAGCTATTGGATACCATGTTCACCAAAATTAATCACCATACTGCACCACCAAAATAAATCACCCGCACTAGCTAGATGAAATACCGAGAACTGCTTACCAACACTGCACATTCAATTTTTTTTCTCAAAGAAAACTAAAGTGGTTCTCCCATGCCATCATCATTGAGCCATAACGTATCCTAATTTTTTTTTTACCCGTGACACCACTCTTCCACCTAATTTACTTCTTCATTCCAAGCAATTAATTAATCTTCTTCTTCCTGCCCCACCTTGCAGCATATCCCAAAACCCAAATAACTTCTATCTTCTATCATTGAAATCCACGGCACACTCTTTTTGTAAAAGCAAATACAATAATGATGAAAATCCATTCCCCTGCTACAGCTTCAGCGTTCCTTTTAAAAGAAAATAAATGCATTTTTTTTTTTTACTCAAAATGAAATCACCGCTTCTTCACTCAGCTTGCAGCCAGACAATAAGCAAACATTCAATGCAACAGTAAACTTCTTTGATGATTAGCTTTGAAAGAAGGAAATGAAAAATCAGCAAAGATAAAAAAAATGCTTCTAAGTGGGTGCCGTGCTCATCAAAACTCAACCAGAACTCTTCTCTTCCAGCAGCCGTGACATCCACTGCTACCACTCCAACTCACTTCTTCACCGTGCAGCTTCCAACAAAAATCTCGAGAATGGTAGTGGCTACTGAACGTGTGCTTTCTAGGTGGCTTGCAGACCAAACTCAACTTGCTTCTTCTCAACCGTGACACCACTCTACCTCTAGCCGTAGCCTTCCATAGCAAAATAATAATCTCCGTACGTGGTTGCGGCTGGAGCTTCAAATTAAAAGATGAATCCCTCCACCCTCCGTGCAGCTCTCCTCTTTTTTGGACCGTCTTCCGTTTTGCACCCTTTCTCTCCATGCACACACCACTTCCAATCTGCTGGATGTTAGCTGGGCCGTGGAGTTGCTGGACCGAGTTGTGCGTCTCTTCTTTCTGTAGACCCTTCCAACGCTGGACCGTGTGCTTCTTTTTTTTCTAAGTAAAAGATGATGCCCCAGGGTGGCGGCTGCTTTTTTTTTATATGAAGAACCATTCCTGCTGGATGCCTTCTTCACGTCTTTGAATGTGCTGGAAGCAAACCCAATTCAACTTGCTGGACTTGGACGCTCACGTGCTTCTGGATGCTACTTCCCTTTGCTGGATGCCACCCGTGTCTCAAGTGTGGACGTGGAAGCTGGATGTGTGTGCTTCACTCCTTGCTAATTGATGCAACCTTGTGCGTACTGGACCGCTTCCCTTCTGCACATTTCTCTCCCAACACCTCCTCAATTCCAAGATGCTGGATACACCCCCTGTGTTGCTGCTTCTACCTTGTGCAAGCTGGGCGCTTCCCATTCATTCTGCTTCTACTGGACGCGTGCAGCCAAGTGTGGGCCGGGTGTGCACTACTGATGCATGAAGAATAGAACGAGTGTAGGCCGTGACTCTCTCCAAGCTGCTTTCATTTCGCTGGATGTGTGAAGGCCGCGTGGACATGTGGATCTCTTTGCTGGATGCACCCCTTGACCTCTTGCTGGATGTCACCCCTTCTTTGCTGCACCCCATGTAGCTGCTTTCTTGTGGGCCGCGTGTGCTATTTTCACTTCAACAAATTCAGCACACTTGCATTTGGGAGTTGGACGTGAATTGCTTCTTTCCAGCATGTATCTCTTTCAATTTTTCTTCAATTTGATACAAGCAAAAACTATGTGTCCGTGTGCTTTAGTAGATTCACACTTCCAGGACGTAGCATCCTTCCTCTCATGACCACCAAATGCCAAAATGAAGGTCACTTGATTTATCTTTAAGTCCCAACACATTTCCAAATATTTCCCTTTCTGGTCCTCAAAATCTTCATCAGTCTCCTTATGTGCAAGAGTAGGGACAAAGGACGATGGGAAAGTAGGTGGCACAATGAGCGCATTACTCTGCTCCCCATCTCCTACGTGGATGACACTAACATCATCTTGAATCTGAACAGTCTGAAATGGTAACTCTGAATCTTGAGACTGTTCCTGATTTAATTGAGTAGCCATCTGCCCTATCTGGTCATTCAAGCTCTGAATGGACGCTCTGGTCTCTTGCTGAAACTGCAGGTTCTGCATGGTCAACTGCTCCAACAACTCCTTCAATGTAGGCTCAGAAGTAGAAAGCTGAGGAGCTATTTCGGCAGGAGCACTATACTGCTGACTCTTGTATTGCTGGACTGGTGGAGGCATGAAAGTACTCTGGAATGGTGGTTCTTGATATTGATGCTGTGGAGCATCATACCATCCCAAGGTAGGGTCATTCCATCCAAGACCGTTGCTGTAAGCATATTGCACAGGGGAAAATTTGCTCAGAAATTGGTGCTCAAGATATCCCCAATCGGTAACGGATCTCAGAGGAAGAGAGTCTTGCCAATCCTTAGCTGCTCCTTGTAATGAATGCGGAAATGCGCTCAAGAAAATGTAATCAAGAGGGACATCTGGAGGCTTCATTGAAGAGCACATGATGTGGAGCTCCTCCAAATGTCTGTGTGGGCATTCTCCTACAAAACCATGAAACTTAGGCAGCAAATGTATCAGTCCAGAGGTGAGATCGCAATGAAGATCATCCTCCTTAAGTGAAACCGGCTCACAAAGAGCACTCTTAGAAATTAGAGGATGAGCCACATTGTTCTCAGCATAAAAATCAGCAGAATTACAATCAGAGTAACATGCAGAAGGAGAATCATGATCAGAGGCACTAGCAAAATAAGCAGTATTCACAAAATCAAAATAGGTAGACATGGAAAAAGAAGAATACTAAAAATCACGAAACTAATAAAACACAACACATTTATACATGCAACACGCACACACAAAACAGAACATCACATCACATCACAACACAAGACAAAACACAACACACACAAACACAACAAAAACCTAAGACCGAACCATTGGTCCCCGGCAACGGCGCCATTTTGATGAGAGGGTCGCACCTCCCAACAAAAGTTGTGCATAAAAGAATGCAGTATAGTACTAGGAAGTGACTCCTAGGTCGTCTCTCAAGGACCAATTTGGGTTCAGTCTCAGATCAACACGTAGTGGGGGGTTTTGAAAGTGTTTTTGTGAATGTAAGTGAACTAAATTAAAAGACGAACTTAAACAGAGATGTAAACACAAGATTAAAACAATTGGTCACTTAAGCTAACATTATAACTAAAATATCACAACCAAGAAAAATAGAGAATTTTAAAATGAAAAGTGCTTAAATCAAATTAAAAGTGCAACATTGAACCACACAATTAAATGCAAACCGAAAATGGCAGGCAATTGAAATGAATGCTTAAAGAACATTTAACATTAAATACTTGAAGAAGTAGGAAAACTAAAACCCCTTGGCACTCTCCAATAAGAACGTGGCAGCTGTTTTCAAGTGAATGAGTTTCCATATCAATTAAAGAAGATTCCTTGCACCTAAGCTGGATGTGACACCCATGGACACACTCTCCATGAAAATGAATCAGCGCACACTATTCTAGCCCAACGTAAAAAGCAAAAAAAAATAATTCCTATGATGTGTCCGTGTGTGTCACTTCTTCCAAAGCTAAATGAAAGCACCATGCCCTTCTTCATTCCAGCCATGACACCTCCAGCTTTCTAAATCTCCGTGCGCTTCATTTCAAAGATAACAATACCGGTGCTGCATCTCTCCCAAGATAGGAATCCACGTGATAGTGCTTTTACCCTACTCTTCTCCCAAGCCGAGAATTACCTTCTATTTCTCTTAATCTTCCTCTCAAATAATTAAAACACTTGCATTCATACTACTGCCAAATGTCCCATCATCCTAAGTTGCGTGTCCGTGCATAGAATGAGTCAACACTTCACTTCAGCTTCTCATTCCAACTCCAACTCCAACTCATTTCTTCACCGTACGCTCCTTACTTCCAGCTCCCGTAACATCCCTGCACTCACTCCAAGCAAAATGAATGCACCGCTGCTTGTGTTCTCTTCCCTCTAAGCCTCCAAGCATTGTCCCTATTCTAAGAAAGAAAAGTTAATATTAAATAAAAAAAAAACTTCTCCCTGCTTCCAGCTTCACGGACACACCTTCTCTTCTCCCTCTCGGTTGCAGCTGTGGCACATCAATCTTCCACCACGTTCCAGCAGCTTGCAGATTGGCACCATTCAACACCGCTTCATTCTCCTTCTCCCGTATGCTCCCTTCATTCCAGCTATCATTCCGTGCACACCATTCTCTCTTTCAATGCAACATGTTGTTGTCTTGCCTCTAAAATAAATTGAAATGCGTGTCTCCCTTACAAACCGTGTCACCAAACTTCACCTCTCCATACTAAGAGAATCAATGTGCATTGTGTGTGGCCGAATAAAACAAAGTAAACATTCAAAAACCAACAAAACCATATCAGCGTTTTCTTCTCACTTGAAGATAAAATCAGCCAAAACACACACTATGAATCACGTTTTCATACTCCAAGGAAAAGAAAAATGGGTTCTTCATTCATTATCCCCAACCTTCCAAAAGCCGAGAGTCAAAGAAAAACATTTTTTTTTCATTGCCAGCACCTCCAAAACAAATGAAAACGAGAGAGTAAAAACAAGGTGTCCTGCAAGTGGCGGCTGGATGCCCCAAAAAAAGAACTCTCAAACGAAGGTGCCCTATGGTGGCAGCTGGACTTCTCCATGGGCCCTGCTGGATATGCAACCTCTACTTCACTGCTGCCTTACGTGTGCACCCCTTTGTTGTGCTGGAGCTGCTGGATAATGAAGAAACATTTTGCTGCCAGCACCTCCTTCACGTCCCATGTGGCTGCTGTAACTCGTGTGTTGATGTGTGCTTTGGGCCATAACCGTGCATGCCATCTCTGGACTTCTTCCAGCACCACGTTTCTAGTTGCCACCGTGGCTGCTTTCTTGTGGGCCGTGTGTGTGTGCAGCCTGGAGCTAGCAGCTGGACCGTAAGTGCTGCAAACCGTGTGCACCCCTCCAATAACAAGCCAAAATCAGTTCTTCATTTTCTCACTCCGTGACAGCTCACCATTTCTCTGGACCGTGTGCTTCAATGTGGGCCCCTCTTCCAAAATTAATTTTCCAATGGACCTTAGCTATTACAAATTCAAGAAAAATATTTATCAACACACAGAATAAATAAATGCAGTGCAAGTTCTTCTAAGCAAACTGTGTGAATGTTTTTTTCCAAATGTCCCAAATTATTATCCAATAATTTCCCTATAATTAATAATGCAAATAATTAGCTCAAATAATTCAAATTAATTAAAATTTGAATTTCCGATCAAATTAAGCACAATTGGTGAAAACGGGAAAATATCGGACATTTAAGCACAATTCCCTGATTAATTCTAGCACAATAAACTAAGTGAAGTCAGTAAAATATCGACTCATCACATCTTCATCATCAGATTCACTTGCTGAGGGAGTTATGAGAGCATTGTCTTCATCTGATTTCTTGTGAATCATGATCAGAGATTTTTCAACTTTTGAAATTCTTGTTGAAAGCATTCAAAATTGATCCACAACAAATCTTTCAAACTCAGTCTGTGGAGTGAAGGTAGAAGGAGTTTCGTCAACATCCTTGAACACCCAGCCATCTTTTGTTTTCTTTAGACCATTATGTCTCAATGCCGCTTTTCCTATTTCATTTGATTCGGTGCACCAAATTTTTTTTCACCAGTAAGATCAACTTGATGATGCTTCAATACACGGCTGATAAAAACACCATATGGCAGAATATATCCATGACTACTTGCAATTTCAATTATGTGCTCACTCATGACAGCAACCTAGTTGGTTGGTATCCGGGTTTTTATGGCATGAACCAAAAATAAATCTGCAGTAGTTAGACGATCACGTAAAAATCTTCCAAGTAGTATTACCCAAGTAAGTACAAAAGCACACATGTTTTCTTCCATTTTCAAACCATCAAGTAGATACGGCTTGTATACCTTTAGCTTTGTTGGACTTCTCAGATATTCCATATAAATTTTCTTCTTGTTGGTCCATTGGTTTAGTTCAGAATTTCTTTCATGAGACAAGAAGCCTTCTATTTTGAGACCAGTAAAAGATAGCCATATCTCGTCATTAATTTTAATATCAACACCTTTCACCCAAGAGGATATAACACCATCGACAACCTTCAGATTGTGGTAGAAGACATGTACTAGGTCAGGATAGCAATCACCGATCATTTCTACAAATTTTAGAAGACCAACATCTACAAGCCATTCTTGAAAGATAAACCCCTCCCTTCTGAATAATTCCACATCCAAGAACTTGTGAGGGACCACCTTGAAGAGTTTTCTATAACATCCAAATTTGTATCGATCTTCGTCATCATTGATCCACCCATTTGGACTAGCATTTCTTAAAAGGTGTGCAACCTTCTTTCCACGCTGTGAAGATGAAGAAGCCATCTGAGAACAAAATTTAGACATTTACAGGAAGGGTTTAAGAATTTTGTTTCTGACAATGATACATGATAGATTTAATCAAACTATATAACGGTTTATTTACCTGTAGAAGTATTCATTTTTAAACCTTGAAGTTTATTAACTTTTAATTTCCCTGTTAAAGTTTGTCGTCGAATTCGATTTTCTATTCGACGTCCTATATCTTTTACTTGAACAAGAAACTACATTAAAAAAAACACACGAATTAAATAAAAAAAAACAGAAAAACAATGGAGAATGTTTTTGAAATTCATAAGTGTTAACATTTTCCTCAGGGTATCCACCATGCCTTCATCGTTAACAAAGAAATTTCTTCGTTTAGTACAGGTATTGATGGACACCCTAAGTAAAAAGTTAACATGAATTTGGTTACGAAAGCTCTGTAGTGTAGGTTTTCAAAGGGTAGTTCCAAAGGATCCGAAACTGTATTTAAAGAAAATGTCGGGTGCCACTGATGAGTCAATATTTTCTCGATTTCACTTAGCTTATTGTGCTAGATGTAATCAGGGAATTGTGCTTAAATGTCCAATATTTCTCCATTTTTCCTAATCGTGCTTAATTTGACCAGAAATTCTTATTTTAATTAATTTATTGCAGGAGAAATTTTGAAAATACATTTTGGGACATTAGGAAGGATGCTAAATAATTCAAGACTCTCCACATAGACATTTTATAATTAATGATATTGTAATTTAGTAGTTTAGGCTTTCTGAACCAACTTGTGCACTTTGGGCCAATTTTTGCAAAATGATGTTGGGCCCAAAAGTGATTTAGGTTTAGTTATTATTATTATTATTATTATTATTATTATTATTCAGAAAAACCGAAAGGATATTCGGTGGTAGGAGGCAACCGCCACTCACATTTTTAAAAAATACACAATTCCATTGTAAAATTTTCGGACGGAAAAAAATGGACGATCCAATGTTGGTGTGCACGGTGATTGAGGAATGAATTCGGATTTTTATTTCAGCAGTAGGGGAATTAAATTTTCTTTCTTTCTTTAGAGGTTAGATCGATGATTCAACATTGGGAGCGTTTTTTTTTCTTTCTTTTAATACAACCAACAAAAGGGCTCATGAGGTGATGGATTTTGGAAGCACAAGGGAGGCGACGCTGATTCATTTTTAGAGAAATGAAGTGGTGTGATGGAATGAAAGGAAAAGCACTACGAAGCACACGCGATTAATTGTTGGAGAAACACAACTCACGTCCACAATCGTTGAGGCAGAAGCAGTGATTAAATGGAAGAAGCACTCGGTCACGTCCAACAAAGAAGGGAGCTACTGTGACACACGGGCATTAACTTTTTGCTTATAAAAAAGGAATGCTGCTTGATTTAGAGAAGAGAAAACAAAGCTGACATTCAATTTATTTTAGAGGAGGCGCTGATTTATTAGGAGAAAGGTGCACACAACAATGATGTATCCAAGAGATGTTTCATTTTTTTTATTCACGCTTGGACCGATAAGCTTTTATATGTTATAGATTGGAAAATCATTAGCAGCCTACTCATTTAGTTTATTTTACTGTTCACACATTTAATTTTTTTTAGTGTTGTTTTCGTGAATGAGATGCTTTGATTGATGACTAAGCGTTGTAGTCCAATAGTGTTAGATGAGTTTCTTTACTGCATTTTAATTAGTTTACACACCTTACTTTAGGACTATTCAGTTTATTGTTTCCGTTCACTATGATGTCTATTCTGTTCGGCTTCTTTATCTTCCTACATTTCCAATTCCCTCACTTGCTTTAGAGACCATTCGGTTTCAATGTAGAACCCTTCGGTTATCTGTAGGATCGTTCGGTCTTTATGCTTTGTCCATTTATTTGAATGTTTTCAATTATGTTTAGTTGTATTTAATTTCCAGTTTTAATTTAGTTCATTTTGAATCACAAAAACACTTTCAAACCCCCCCAACTACGTGTCAGACATAAGCCTCGAACCACATTTGGTCCTTGAGAGACGACCTAGGAGTAACTTCCTAGCACTATACTGCATTTATTTGCACATCAAATTTGTATGGGCCGCGACAACCCCATCGAATTTTGGCGCCGTTGCCGGAGACCAACGGTTCGGTCTTAGGTCTTTTGTTGTGGTAATGTGTGTTGTCTTTTGTTTTGTGTTGTGAGGGTGATGTTCTGTTTTATGTGTGCGTTATTGTGTGTGCGTGTCACATGTTTAATTGTGTTTTGTTTTGTTTGTTTCGTAATTTTTAGCATTTCCTTTCTACCTTCCCCCTTCTTTTTCCATGTCTACCTATTTTGATTTTGTGAATACTGCTTCTTCTGCCTGTGCCTATGACTATGATTCTCCTTCTGCATGTTACTCTGATTAAGGTTCTGATGACAAATTTATGAACACGAAAAACGGTGCTACAAACTTGTTTTTTAATCGGCAAGTGTGACCGAATCGTATCAAGTAATAAAACAAGGTAAGACCAAGTATCGTTTTCCCAAAGGACTCACGGCCTAGTTTAGCTATGTGATTTGTTGATTATTTAAGACTTAAGAACAAATTGATTGTAGGTTTAAATGCAAGAGACAGTAATTAAATATGTATGCATGAATTTGACCAATGGAGAAAAACAGAATACAAACACTTCAATGAATTAGATGGATGAGTATGTTGTTGGGGTTATCAATTTCATCTTATCCACTCTCATATATTTTCATGAATTCATCATTCTTATCATCAATGCTAATGTCACTCTCTAAATCACCTTGCAAGAAGGCCTATCCCTAATTAGAGTTCATACAATTCCTAGCATTCCTAGTAATTAGTTCTTAAAGTGCAGGAGCTTAAAGGCAACCAATATGCTATTGGGAGAAATTCCCCGGATCTAGACTTCCCCGTACGTTCCCGTATCGACAAAATCAATGATCATGGCAATCAATGAGTTAAACAAAGCAAGCAAAAAGCAAAGAGGAAAAACCCTAACTAAAGATGAAAGAAAGCATATATCTTAATATACGACATTAAAACACAAATTCCATATATGAGAGTTTCACAAGACTACATTGATTCCCCAACAACAATACAAGGTTTAGTTCACCATATTCATGGTGAAACTAGATGAACAATAATGAAAGAATGAAAGAATGAAAGATAGAACCCTAGAAAGAGGAGAAGGTAGCCTGAGCATCCAAGATCTTCCTTCAAGGGGTGGAAAAGAGAGTGTTTGCTTCGTCTTTGCCAAAGATACAAACCTTAGGACGTCCTAAAGCTTATATACTATTCTAAAAATACAGAAAATTAGGCCCAAGCCCAAAAATAGTGCCGCTCAGCGGTAAGTGCGTGAGTTGTTTTTCTCCCCTCAGCGGCCTTTTCACCCCTCAGCGGCCTTTTCACCCCTCAACGGATCCTCTTCTTGATGGCTTAGACGAGAAAGACGGAGGAGAAAAATCCGTACATCTAGAGAACTTTTCCCTCCTCTAGAAGATCTTTTACAACCTTCACCACAAGGTTCTCACCATAACATTGAGGAGATGGAGAATAATAATGTTAGACGGACTCTTGCAGATTACACCAATGTGGTTGGCCCTCAACATTTTAACAGCATAGCAAGACCGAGGGTCTATGCAGCCAACATGGAGGTGAAACCGGCGTTGATCCAGCTGGTTAAGAGTAATCAATTTAATGGGTTGTCTCATGAAAGCCCATATGAGCACCTCATAACCTTTAATGAAAAACTGTTATTTTCATGCTTAAAATTGATACTAAAAGCAACCTTTAACACTTAGAAACTAGCTTGAAATCATGCTTTTGGTCATATTTTTAGAAATAAGAGAGCTGGACAGGTTTATGCTTGATTTCAGTGTTTTTGTGCAGGTTTTAAGGTGAATTTGGTGAAAGAAGTGAAGAAGGACAGAGATGGAATAAAAAAAGACATCAAAAAGTTCAAAAGGAGAAGCCGCAACTGCCACTCAGCGGCAGTTTACCGCTAAGCGGCACTCAGGCAATCACGTTGGATCCGTTGAGGGGTGAAAAGACCGCTGAGGGGCAAAAACAGTAGCTGGGGGCAAAATGGATCATGCGGTATTTGTGTTTGATGTAGGAATGGCATCCTCTTCAGGCAAAAGATTTAAGACCATGGCATCCAAAAGAAAAGAAAAGGAACCAGAACAACCCCATTCTAGTAGGTTCCTATCCCACAAACATGAGAAGCACTTCAAGGTGGTCCAAGATAGGGGGCTACTGATGGAGAGAAAGGTTGGAATGATACCTAACTTTGCTCCTCAATTTGGAGCAATTGCTAGGGAATGATTGGGGAAAGCTAGCCACATACCCTACACCTGCCAATATAGCTGTGGTAAAAGAATTCTACACTAATGCAAGAAAGATTGGTGATTATCCAGCTGAGAATTACTTGGGCTATGTCAGAGGCCATGCTATCAGGTATGATCCTGATTCCATCAACAACTTCTTGGATACTGTGTGGGCTGGTGAGGAGTGCCAGTTTGCTCTCTGTATGGAAGAAGGAGCTGATTTTAAGGATGTAGAGAGAGTTTTATGTGTGCCTGGAGGACATTTTCAAAGGAATAGAACTGGCGTTGTGGTAAACATTAGGAGAACTGACTTGACTCCTCTTGCAAAGTATTGGATGGCATTTTCTCATGCCAACATTCAGCCATGTTCTCATGTGTCAGACATTACTCTTAGCAGGGCACTCCTCCTTTACTGTGCAATCAGGAACTTGAATGTCAATATTGGACACGTAATAGCTGATGAGATAAGGGTATGCGTTAACACAACAAACAACAAAGCACCCTTAGGACATTCGTCTTTAATCACACACCTCTACAAGATAGCTAGGGTGGATACTTCAGCTTCACTCTTTGAAAGGCCAAGGAAAGCAATTGATGAGGCCTATTATAGACAATACTGTGGAGGTGAGGAAGCAGCTCAACCAGTTCCACCACGCCGTACTCGCAGAGAAAGAGGGCAAGCACAGAGTCGGGCATCTGTTGAAACACATGAAGCAGAACCTTTTCAAATGAGGGACATGTACATGTCTCTTATAGGTGCGCAGTTACAGTCTATCCACAGAGGGCAGGTGGCTACTGCAGAGATGATTGTTGGAATGTATGATACACCTCCAACACACAGGTGGACTATGGAGGAATTTCATAATGTAGTAGCTTGGCCAGAAGAGCAGGTACAAGGAGGTAGAGCTGAAGCAGCTGAAGCTTCAGCTATGGAGATGGAGGAAGATGATGAAGCTGATGATGATGATGCATTTGAGGATGCTGAAGATGAAGAAGAAGAGGAGGATACAGATGACAGCTCAGATTGATGAGGAGCTGAGATAACATTTACTGATGAATGCTATCATAACTAGAGCAGGACTTATGCTTTTATTTGGTTTTGTGTTCTGAACTTATTACTGTTGTTTTAGAATAGGGTTTGATGTACTCAATTGGAAACTTTGTCTGGTATGATGGTTTGCTTATGCTTGTGATTGTTTGATAAGTGATGCTTGATGATACTTTGATATGGATTGATGTTGAGATGTACATTATACAGGTGATTCACAAGTTTTGTGAACAAATGCATGATATTATGATTGTGATTGTGATATTAAGCAGGATGTTTATGTGAAATATGAATGAGTTTATATGTGAGGTTTTGAGCTTCAGAGTTTTTTTATTGAATGCTATTACTTTGGAAGCATGAATGACTTTGCCCAGGTTTTCTATGTTTGAATCAATTGCTTGTTTGCATCATATGATCAAGGCCATTTGTTGGTAACCCTTTTTATTAGCCAAATTCATAAATTTAGCCCACTAAAAGAGAGCATTATGTGTTCTATCCTTTGAACCCTTAGCCTTGAACATGATTTGAAAACCCTTGTTGAAAAGCTTTACCTTGAGTTAAGTAGAAAATATTTTATGGTATTGACAAATGTTCAAGTTTGGGGTTGTTGTAAAATAGAAAGGGAAATTGAAAGCATTGAGCTAAGAGCCAAGAATAAGAATGTGAAAGAGAAAGAAAAGAAAAAAAAAGAAAAAGCAAAGCTCAATGCAACAGAAAGTTGGGAATAAATAAGAATAATTCTGTTGATATGATTCTCTTAACTCAAGGGTTTTGTGATCCAGAAAAACCAATTTTCTTGTTAGCCCAGCCACATTATAAGCCATTGAAAAAGTCCTTGTGATGGTGCATGCTTGTGAATTTATTTGATTATGGTTAAATGAAAGGCAAAGACGATTCATGTGACATTGTGATAGTAGAGTGAATGAGTGATTACCTCTTATACACTTGTGTTTGAGTGAAACACTTTACCTAGTGAGGAAATATTCATTTAGCACATGAACATCCATGTTTAGTTGATTGATCATTCATGAAAAATAGCATTTGTTGGATATTAAGTGACTTTGTGAACACCAAAGCATGTGTACATCTTGATTGAAATCTTTGTCATGAGTTTGATTGAAGTTTACTTACCTTGAAAAGAGGATTTTTGAATGGGTGAACCATTATAAGGATTGGTAGAAGATTGAGTTACATCTTGTTTGCTTGAGGACAAGCAAAGTTCTAAGTTTAGGGTTGTGATAACAGTTGAAAAATTGTTATTTTCATGCTTAAAATTGATACTAAAAGCAACCTTTAACACTTAGAAACTAGCTTGAAATCATGCTTTTGGTCATATTTTTAGAAATAAGAGAGCTGGACAGGTTTATGCTTGATTTCAGTGTTTTTGTGCATGTTTTAAGGTGAATTTGGTGAAAGAAGTGAAGAAGGACAGAGATGGAATCAGAAAAGACATCAAAAAGTGAAAAGGAGAAGTCGCAACTGCCGCTCAGCGGTAGTTTACCCCTGAGCGGCACTCAGGCAGTCACGTTGGATCCGTTGAGGGATGAAAAGGCCGCTGAGGGGAGAAAAACAACTCACGCACTTACCGCTCAGCGGTAGTTTACCGCTGAGCGGTACTATTTTTGGGCTTGGGCCTAATTTTCTGTATTTTTAGAATAGTATATAAGCTTTAGGACATCCTAGGGTTTGTATCTTTGGCAGAGACGAAGCAAACACTCTCTTTTCCACCCCTTGAAGGAAGATCTTGGATGCTCTGGCTACCTTCTCCTCTTTCTAGGGTTCTATCTCAAATTGTTTGTTAGCACAAAAAGATAAATTCTTGTCCGAATTGCAACCTCCAAGCATTAGGCACAAAACCCTAGAAAACATTTGTTAGCACAAAAAGATAAAAAAGATAAAAAGATAAAAAAATAAAAAGATAAAATAAAAAGATAACAATCAAGTCAAAGCTAATCAATAATCACACAAATAGAATAGTTAAACCACGAGTCCCTAGCAACATCGCCAAAAACTTGTTAACACTCAGTAAGTGTACCGAATAGTATCAAGTAATAATAAAATGGTAAGACCAAGTATCATTTCCCAAAGGACTCGCGGCCTAAACAGTTATGTGATTCGTTGATTAAATTGGACTTGTAAACAAAATCTTGTAGGTTTAGATGCAAATACTGAAAAATCAATATGAATGACTGTGTTGATCAATTGGATCGAAAGAAGCAAAAGTGATTGATGTAAAATATGGAATGATGATGTTGTTGGGGTTTCCGATTCTTCCTATCCACTCTCATGTATTCAAGAATTCATCTTTCTTCATTAATGTTAATGTCACTTTCTAATTTACCTTAAACCCGATGTCTCGATGAAGAAAGCCTACTCCTAATCACTAGTTTACAATGTCTTGTCTCCCTAGGAATTATTCATGCATTACATTCGCACAGAAGCTTAAAGGCAACCAATCCTCATATCCCTATGTCTAGGTAATATTGCTCTTGGGAGAATTTCCTTAGTCTAGATGTACTTTTATGTGTCCATACAAATAACATCAATGATCATGCAATTGAAAGAGTTCAACAAAGCATGCATAGAGTATAGAAGAAAAACCCTAACAATTAATGAAGTAAAGCATATAAAATCAAGAATCAATTCAATACAAGATAGTTTCATAGGATTACATCGGTTCCCCAACAGCAATGGAGGTTTAGTTCACCATAAACATGGTGAAACTAGATGAAAACAATGAAAGAATGAAATATAGAACCCTAGAATTTGAAGAAAGGAGCTTCCGCATCTAAAATCCTCCTCTAAGGGGTGAAGAAAGTGTGATTTTGCCTCTTTATGTCCAAAGATACTAACCCTAATTCGACTAACACTAGTGCAAAATTGGCTTTTAACATCCCCCCATACACGTCCGTTCACAAAAGGCCCAACGTAAAAGTTGACCGGTGGCATTTTCGTAAATAAGTGAAACTCTAGACGTCCGTTGTGCTGGGGGACGGACGTCTATAATATTATAGACGTCCGTGGGGCGGGGCGGACGTTTAAGGGCCTGAACAAAATCAACGCTTCAACTCCCATGTCTGCCCTAAAACGTTCGTCCTGGGAGGGAGCGGACGTCTATAATATTATAGACGTCCGCCCGCCCCCCCAAACGGACGTTTAGGGTCTTGACAGGGTGGTTGGAGCATTAAATGTCTTCAGCCCCTTAAACGTTTGTCCTGGAAGGTGGCGGACGTCTATAATATTATAGACGTTCGCCCCTCCCAAACGGACATTTAGGGTGCTGACAGGTGGTTGGAGAATTAATGCTCCAACTACCCTGTCAGCCCCTTAAACGTTCGTCCTGGGAGGGGGCGGACGTCTATAATAGACGTCTGCCCCCTCCAGGACGGACGTTTAAGGGTGATAACAGTTGAAAAACTGTTATTTTCATGCTAAAATTGATACTAAAAGCAACCTTTATACTTAGAAACTAGCTTGAAATCAAGTTTTTCTTCATATTTTCATAAATAAGAGAGCTGGACAGGTTTATGCTTGATTTCAGTGTTTTTGTGCAGGTTTTAAGGTGAATTTGGTAAAAGAAGTCAAGAAGGAGAGAGATGGAATCAGAAAAGACATCAAAAAGTGCAAAAGGAGAAGCCGAAGTCACCGCTCAGCGGCAGTTTACCGCTGGTTAGAGGGTCGCACCTCCCAACAAAAGTTGTGTATAAAAGAATGCAGTATAGACTAGGAAGTGACTCCTAGGTCGTCTCTCAAGGACCAAATGTGGTTCAGTCTCAGATCAACACGTAATGGGGGGTTTTGTGATTTTTCTGGTTGCGGTAAAATTAAATTAAACTGGAAATTAAATAAACACGACCGAATATAATTGAAAGCATTAAGGTGCATGAAAACATTTAAAGAAAACGATATAATAAATAAATATGCAAACACAATTCAAATTACAAAAATGCAACACTTAAGCTAAAACATTAAATGCAACCCGAGAATAAAGACACCAATTTAAAATTAAATACACTGCTCCAAATTAAATCACCTCATACACTAAAAGCTAAAATGAATTGTCCCGCTTGGAATTGGCAGCTGCGTGCACTTTCTCTCCATGTGCCATCCTTCCAGAATAACCGTATGAACTATGCTTCTGGACAATCCCTTTTCTAAATTTTTTATGCAAATGGATATTCTTTTCAGCAATTGCCGTGACCACTTCCTACACATGACAGCTGCAAAATACCTCTGCACCATCAATCAACACTATCACCGTGCTGCACATCCAAACTGCACACACCTTGGTTCAAGCGTCCGTGCACACCATTCATTCCAGCCCTCTTCATTCAGCACCGCTCCATGCCTTTCTCCAAAGCAATAAATCACACTTCTTCAAAATTAACAACTGTGCAGCTCTCCGTT
The DNA here is from genome assembly GCF_029865625.1 of Vigna umbellata. Classification (NCBI taxonomy): domain Eukaryota; kingdom Viridiplantae; phylum Streptophyta; class Magnoliopsida; order Fabales; family Fabaceae; genus Vigna; species Vigna umbellata. The sequence goes on from NC_142174.1 coordinate 24,459,299, forward strand.
TGAGATGTGACAGTGCACCTTGTAACGTGCTGCTGGAATAAAGTTCCTAGAGCTCGTCACTAGTCACCGCTTCTGCCTCTGTTCTCTCCTCTTCCATGAATCAGCGTGCCTTTCTCCATGCCTCCAGCGCACCGTGTGCTCTCCACAAAGAAGGAAAAGAGTAAATCATCGAGTGCTGCTCCTCTCCATCATCAATCATCGTCCTCAACTTAAAGAAAAGAAAAACTCATTCCTCGTGGTCCACCTTTTCTCCATCATTGAATCAACATTTTTAAAACAAACGCGTGCAGTGTTCCAGTGTAAATAACATCTCAATCAGTGCAGGCTTAAAGTTAATAAAGACAAATAAAACCCTTGGAGCTAACCCCTCATGTGCTGGAATAAAGAAAAACAATGCAAAGTGCTAAATCAATTCAAAGCAGCGAGTAAATCACCAAAATGAAAGTAAAGGGCTCTCCATTCCTCGCGTAACAGGCGAACTATTTTTTTTTTGATCCCATTAAAACTTAAAACTACGTTCAAAAGAAAAATGGTCCGTGAGGGTGGCGGCTAGGGCGCACCTCTAAGGACGTGTGTCCTCCCTTTAATAGGGATGGGGTCCACAAATAAAACCCTAGGTCCAAGTCACTAACTTCTAATTTTTGGGTCTACTCTAATTTACCAAAAATTGACCCAAAATATAAGAGTTGATACAAAAATTCTAAACTACTGAATTACAATTTAATTAATTCAAAAATGTCTGTCTGGAGAGTCTTGAATTTATTTGGCATTCTTCCTGATGTCCCAAATTGTATTTCCGAAATTTTCCTGCACTTCAAAAATGCACTTAATCAGCTCAGAAAACCCAAATTAGCACAATTACAAATTTCCGACCAAATTAAGCAAAATTCGGAAAACGGGGAAATAACAAACAATTAAACACAATTCCCTGGTTTATTCAAGTGCAATAAACTAAATATAATTCAAGAAATAACGACTCATCAAAATAGACCACACTTAGTCTTTTGCACTCCTGGGCAAAACCAAGACGAAAACCAGGGAACTACTCAAACATCAGGGAGCTGACACAGACTCGACAGATAGACAACAAAGACTCAACAAAGACAGAAACAGAATTACACAGTTCTCCAGGAATCTGGACCAAGAAAAGAAGTAGACAATTCCAACACAGAATGAATCAGAGAAAGCAGATACTCATGAAATCATCCAAGCAATTCAAGACATGGCAAAATGATTAATCAGCTCAAGAGGTGAATCAAAAACAACAGAACCTCACAGATGCACACAATCAGTGTTTCTCTCAAGTGTTTAAGGTAAATCAATGTCACTCAATGCACTCAAGAAAGCAAACAACAACAGACTTGGCAAGCCTCTAATATCAACACTGGAACACATATGCATGTTCAAATCAAAAGGTCTTTTCATGGTTGTAATGGGGCCAAGGACAAGGGAGGATATATCTGGATAAGAAGCTACAAACCATAAGGAACAGAGGAGCAATGGGGAACAAGTGTAAACACATTCAAACACACCCACAACCTCTAATTCCATCCTCTTCTTGACTCCATTATTCACAATTATTCACATTTTTTTTTCTGCTCTCTTTTTTTCATCCTGTCTCTTTTCTTTTCTCTATTCAGCACACAATTTCAAGAGACAAGATACACCACATATTTACAAAAACAAAACAAGAAGAGGAACTAACTAGCCAACTCATCAAAATCCCCAAGGAGACCACACTTGTTCCCAAAACACTTCCAAAGCTCCAAAATTCCCTAAGGTTAAGGTAATCATGGTTTTTCACTTAGGGCTAGTGTATGAGCATTCAAAACAAAGAAATGGGGGAAAGTATAGGCTCAAAAAGGGTTTTCAAAGGATTAGAACAAGGTAAGCTTATTTGGCTAGAGAGGCTCAAAAACAAAGCTGCCTTTATCACTTCCAAACATGCATATCAATCAAGAGTTATCAACAAGAGTCAAACCAAGGCATATGTGCAAGCAATCAAGAGACATATCACACACAAGAAAGAACATCAAGTGGCTCAAATTCTCACACAGGGCATTTGTGTCACAATCAATTCAACTCTCAAACATCATGATCATCTTCCAAGCAAAGAAAAGCAAGGAATCCAAAATCTCAGAGTATCAATGAAGTGAAAGACACATCTACAACCTAATCAAAGTCCAGAAATCAAGAGAAACATGCAAAACTGTATACAAGACACGACAAAAACTACCTAGAAAAGAAAAAATTTTAACTAAGAAAACAAAAACTAACAAAGAAAAATCAGAATCTCCCCCAATAGACCACACTTAAACTACACAGTGTCCTCAATGTGTCATAAGCATAAGATCAGAAATCAGAACAATCAACACATCATGGAAAAGTGCAATAAAAGTAGGAAAAGGAGGAGAAGAGAAAAGGAAAACTCCCCTGATCATGGTGGCAGTTGCCAATTTTGGACTTGTAGGGAGATGTCTTCCACCATTGGATCCAGCAAGGAAGTTTTGAGGAAGAATTGCTTCATCCTCCAGATTTGATCTAGCAGGGAGATATCATCCACAGTTGGATCTAAGAAGCAAAGATTGTTGATGAACAGGTTCAGCTGGTGCCTATTGATCTTGAAGCTTTTGTCAGTGTTAGCACCTTTATTTTCCACTGTGGGTGTTTGTTGATCAAATTCATTTGTACCTCCTGCAATAGGGTTAGTGCAATGTGGCTCTACAGAAATTTCATGCAGGGGTATAACACCCAATCCCAATTTATCAGACTGAACCTCAGATACATCCTCAGAACATGAATCAATTTCAAAATCACAAGCAATATCAACTACAGACTCAGATTCATGTTCAATGCATGGAGAATAAACATTCGGATGCGACAGCAAAAATTGGTTCTCATCATGCATAGAGGGAAAATTAAAATCAGACTCAACAACAATACAATCATCAACATAATCCTCAACAACATAATCATCAACATAATCAAATTGAGGTATGTTTACCTCCTCTTCCTTGAAGATTGCTAAAGTGTGGGAAGATGAAGGTGGTCTACCTGGTTCAGGGTTACTGCTTATTTCTGCCTGCTCCTCAAAATACTCATCACTCTCGTCAGGTGCAAGAGTAGGGACATAGGATGATGGGAAAGTAGATGGCACAATAGTAAGTTCATGACTCTTCTCCCCATCTTCTATGTTGATGCCACTATCATCATCATCTGGAATCTGAACAGTCTGAAATGGTAACTCTGAATCTTGAGACTGTTCCTCAGTGAGTTGAGTGGCCATCTGCCCTATCTGATCAGTCATACTCTGAATGGCAGCTCCTATTTCTTGCTGGAACTGCATGTTCTCTTGCCTAAACTGAAGGTTCTGCATGGTCATCTGCTCCAACAACTCCTGCAATGTAGGCTCAGAAGTAGAAGGCTGAGGAGCTGTTTCGGCAGAAGCATCATATTGCTGACTCTGATATTGCTGGACTGGTGGAGGCATGAAGGTACTCTGGAATGGTGGTTCTTGATATTGATGTTGTGGAGCATTGTACCATCCCAAGGTAGGGTCATTCCATCCAAGACCGTTGTCGTATCCATCTTGCACATGGGAGAATTTACTCAGAAATTTATGCTCAAGATCTTCCCATCTGGTAATGGATCCTGGAGGAAGAGAGTCTTTCCAATCTTTTGGTGCTCTTTCTAATGAGTGCGGGAATGCTCTTAAGAAAACTAGATCGTCCGGGACATTTGGAAGTTTCATTAAAGAGCAAATTCGATAAAACCTATCCAAATGTTCATGTGGGCATTCACCTGCAAGACCATAAAACTTGGGCAACAAATTCATCAGTCCAGTGGTGAGAACTAAATTATCACCATCCTCATTAGGTGGAACCGGCTCCCAAAGAGAGCTCTCAGAAATTTGAGGATGAGCCACATTGTTCTCAGCATAAAAATCAGCAGAATTACAATCAGAGTAACATGCAGAAGGAGAATCATGATCAGAGGCACTAGCAAAATAAGCAGTATTCACAAAATCAAAATAGGTAGACATGGAAAAAGAAGAATACTAAAAATCACGAAACTAATAAAACACAACACATTTATACATGCAACACGCACACACAAAACAGAACATCACATCACATCACAACACAAGACAAAACACAACACACACAAACACAACAAAAACCTAAGACCGAACCATTGGTCCCCGGCAACGGCGCCATTTTGGTGAGAGGGTCGCACCTCCCAACAAAAGTTGTGTATAAAAGAATGCAGTATAGACTAGGAAGTGACTCCTAGGTCGTCTCTCAAGGACCAAATGTGGTTCAGTCTCAGATCAACACGTAATGGGGGGTTTTGTGATTTTTCTGGTTGCGGTAAAATTAAATTAAACTGGAAATTAAATAAACACGACCGAATATAATTGAAAGCATTAAGGTGCATGAAAACATTTAAAGAAAACGATATAATAAATAAATATGCAAACACAATTCAAATTACAAAAATGCAACACTTAAGCTAAAACATTAAATGCAACCCGAGAATAAAGACACCAATTTAAAATTAAATACACTGCTCCAAATTAAATCACCTCATACACTAAAAGCTAAAATGAATTGTCCCGCTTGGAATTGGCAGCTGCGTGCACTTTCTCTCCATGTGCCATCCTTCCAGAATAACCGTATGAACTATGCTTCTGGACAATCCCTTTTCTAAATTTTTTATGCAAATGGATATTCTTTTCAGCAATTGCCGTGACCACTTCCTACACATGACAGCTGCAAAATACCTCTGCACCATCAATCAACACTATCACCGTGCTGCACATCCAAACTGCACACACCTTGGTTCAAGCGTCCGTGCACACCATTCATTCCAGCCCTCTTCATTCAGCACCGCTCCATGCCTTTCTCCAAAGCAATAAATCACACTTCTTCAAAATTAACAACTGTGCAGCTCTCCGTTTGAGATGTGACAGTGCACCTTGTAACGTGCTGCTGGAATAAAGTTCCTAGAGCTCGTCACTAGTCACCGCTTCTGCCTCTGTTCTCTCCTCTTCCATGAATCAGCGTGCCTTTCTCCATGCCTCCAGCGCACCGTGTGCTCTCCACAAAGAAGGAAAAGAGTAAATCATCGAGTGCTGCTCCTCTCCATCATCAATCATCGTCCTCAACTTAAAGAAAAGAAAAACTCATTCCTCGTGGTCCACCTTTTCTCCATCATTGAATCAACATTTTTAAAACAAACGCGTGCAGTGTTCCAGTGTAAATAACATCTCAATCAGTGCAGGCTTAAAGTTAATAAAGACAAATAAAACCCTTGGAGCTAACCCCTCATGTGCTGGAATAAAGAAAAACAATGCAAAGTGCTAAATCAATTCAAAGCAGCGAGTAAATCACCAAAATGAAAGTAAAGGGCTCTCCATTCCTCGCGTAACAGGCGAACTATTTTTTTTTTATCCCATTAAATCTTAAAACTACGTTCAAAAGAAAAATGGTCCGTGAGGGTGGCGGCTAGGGCGCACCTCTAAGGACGTGTGTCCTCCCTTTAATAGGGATGGGGTCCACAAATAAAACCCTAGGTCCAAGTCACTAACTTCTAATTTTTGGGTCTACTCTAATTTACCAAAAATTGACCCAAAATATAAGAGTTGATACAAAAATTCTAAACTACTGAATTACAATTTAATTAATTCAAAAATGTCTGTCTGGAGAGTCTTGAATTTATTTGGCATTCTTCCTGATGTCCCAAATTGTATTTCCGAAATTTTCCTGCACCTCAAAAATGCACTTAATCAGCTCAGAAAACCCAAATTAGCACAATTACAAATTTCCGACCAAATTAAGCAAAATTCGGAAAACGGGGAAATAACAAACAATTAAACACAATTCCCTGGTTTATTCAAGTGCAATAAACTAAATATAATTCAAGAAATAACACAATTCCCTCATTCTTTCATTGTTATTCATTTAGGTTCACCATGAATATGGTGAACTAAACCTTGTATGTTTGTTGGGGAATCAATGTAATCTTTTGAAGCTCTCATATATGGAATTTGTTTTTACATCTTTTATTTAAGACATATGCTTTCTTTCATCATTAGTTAGGGTTTTTCCTCTTTGCTTAATGCTTGCGTTGTTTAACTCATTCAATGCATGATTATTGGTTTTGTCGATACGGGAACGTACGGGGAAGTCTAGATCCGGGGAATCTCTCCCAATAGTATATTGGTTGTCGTTAAGCTCCTGCACTTGATGAACTAATAATTAGGAATGCTAGGAATTGTATGAACTCGTAATTAGGGAGAAGCCTTCTTGAAAGGTACTTTAGAGAGTGGCATTAACAATGATGATTTGAATGTTGAATTCCTAAAATATATGAGAGTGGATAAGATGAAATTGACCCCCAACAACATATTCATACATATATCTCATTGAAAGTGTTTATCTTTTGCTTTTGCCATTGATCAAAACCTCATGCATACATGTTTATTTTCGTCTTTTGCATAATATAATCCAAATATTTCGTCTTTAAGTCTTAGCTAATCAACAAACCACACAACTAAACTAGGCCGTGAGTCCTTTGGGAAGAACGATACTTGGTCTTACCAAGTTTATTACTTGAACGATTCGGTCATACTTGCCGATAGTAAAACAAGTTTGTGACATCATATTTTGGTGATCATAAATTTGTCCATCAAAGGGCTGACATGGGGAGTTGAAACGTTCAGTTGTTCAGCCCCTTAAACGTCCGTCCTGGGAGGGGGCAGACGTCTATAATATTATAGACGTCCGCCCCCTCCTAGAACGGACGTTTAAGAGGCTGATTGACGTCCGCCCCCTCCCAGGACGGACGTTTAAGGGGCTGACATGGGGAGTTGAAACGTTCAGTTGTTCAGCCCCTTAAACGTCCGCCCCCCTCTCACGGACGTCTATAATATTATAGACGTCCGTGGCCCCCACCACGGACGCCTAAAACCCCCCGTGAATATCAATTTTAAATTACCATGGACGTCATATTAGTGACGGGCGGGACGTCTATACTATTATAGACGTCCGGCACTCTGGGGCCCAGACGTCTCACAGTATTAATACGCGAAACGCGAACCCGCGAGCAGAACGCTCACTGTTCATCATCGTCCCACCGCGAACGCTGTTGATGACATATTTATGAACATCGAAATACGGCGCCACAAACTTGTTGAACAATCGGCAAGTGTGACCGAATCGTTTCAAGTAATAAACTCGGTAAGACCAAGTATCGTTCTCCCAAAGGACTCACGGCCTAGTTTAGTTATGTGATTCGTTGATTATTTAAGACTTAAGAACGAAATAAGTGAAGTTTAATATGCAAAACAGAAAATAAACATGTATGCATGAATGTGATCAATGGCTAAAACAAAATACAAACACTTCAATGGAATATATGGATGAGTATGTTGTTGGGGTTATCAATTTCATCTTATCCACTCTCATATACTTTAGGAATTCAACATTCTTTTCATCATTGTTAATGCCACTCTCTATATTACCTTGCAAGAAGGCCTATCCCCAATTATGAGTTCATACAATTCCTAGCATTCCTAATAATTAGTTCTTTTAGCGCAAGAGCTTAACGACAACCAATATACTATTGGGAGAAATTCCTCGGATCTAGACTTCCCCGTACGTTCCCGTATCGACAAAATCAATAATCATGCATTGAATGAGTTAAACAAAGCAAGCATTGAGAAAAGAGGAAAAACCCTAACTAATGATCAAAGAAAGCATGTATCTCAAATAAGATGTTTAAACACAAATTCCATATATGAGAGTTTCACAAGACTACATTGATTCCCCAACAACAATACAAGGTTTAGTTCACCATATTCATGGTGAAACTAGATGAATAATAATGAAAGAATGAAAGATAAAACCCTAGAAAGGTGAAGAGGTAGCCTGAGCATCCAAGATCCTCCTTCAAAGGGGTGGAAGAGAGAGTGTTTGCTTCGTTTCTGCCAAAGATACAAACCCTAGGACGTGCAAGTCCTTAAATAGGGCATAAAAATAACATAAAACAAGTCCAAGCCCATAAAAACAAAAGAAAACCGGTCCAAGCCCACTTAGAATGGCGCTCAGTGGTATTTTACCGCTAAGCGGTAATACCGCATGATCCATTTTGCCCCCAGCTGCTGTTTTTGCCCCTCAGCGGTGATTTTGGCACCTGAAAAGTGCCGCTCAGTGGTCTTTTACCGCTCAGCGCCACTCGGTCACACTTTTTCTGCGTTCTGGTTGGTTTTTCAGCATTCTGGTTGACTAGTTGACTTTTCTGGTTGACTAGTTGACTTTTCTGGTTGACTGGTTGACTTTTCTGGTTTCTGGTTCACTTTTCAGGACTCCAATCATTCGGTACTTCAATTCTTCTTTCAAATCATTCAATTAGCCTACAAAATCAAGGGAATCTTGCAAAAAACCATTAAATTCACTTTCAACTCTCTTATTCACAAAACTAAAGCAAAAGTATGAGTTCAAGCTAGTTTCTAAGTCTTAAAGGTTGCTTTTGGTATCAATTTTAAGCATAAAAATAACGGTTTTTCAACCGTTATCAACTGTCTGCCATTGATTTTCCAAGTGCGTTTTCTCTCTTTTGGACCGTTTAAATTGACTTTCAATCCGATTACATTGCTCTGTGATGAAGTATCTTTGATTTGAACCGATTAAAAATCGTTTTCTGCCCGTTTTTGTGCAGTCTCTTGCGTGTTCTTGGGCGGCTTCTTTGACTGTTTTTGGACGAGGTGTTAGGCCGTTCCCTCCTCGATTTCCCCCCATTTTTTTTCGAATCTACTTTTCAGGTTAGCTTGTTGTTATTGATAAATTTTTTATGCATGTAATTGGGTTTTGTGTATGCATGTTTTTTACTCTAAAGTGTGTATGTGTTATTGGATTTTGAATATGCATGTATTAGTTGTGTTATGATAAGTATGAAATCATTGAGTGACACTTAGTTCCCGTTTGAAATTTAACACAAACGATTAATCTTTTAATCATTTGTGTTAAATTTTGAATTGTCCGACTGGACAGTTTGAGAAAATTAATTTTCATAATTTACAAGATGTCAATTGGAGTTTACGGATAAGATTGATAAAATTTCGGTTCAGTACTTCTGTTGTTCTCCAGATGCATATTTGATTGTGGTTATCGTTGACTACTATCATTTCGTGTATTTCGGAGACCAATGCGAAATGCTGCCAAAATCTTATCAATTTTATGATGTAGACTTCAATGCACGTGTCTGAGCAAATTATGAAAATTAATTTTTTTGAATGGGTAGGGCCTAACCTTGTGAGAGTTAAAAAACTTGAACTGATGATTTTACGAACAAGTATGGATCGAAGCTGGATGAACGAACGTCGCATCAGTGAAGAATATGATAAGGGTGTTTCGAAGTTCTTGCAATACGTTGAACAAAATGCTAAGTCTGTCAACGGGACATATTTTTGTCCTTGTGTCCGTTGTCTTAATCAAATACGGCAAGACTTAGGCAATGTGCGTGACCATCTATTCATGTACGGCATAATGAGGACTTATACCGTTTGGACTTGGCATGGAGAAGTACTGGACCAGCCTACCATGTCATGAGGAACGAATTATGTGGAAGAATGGATGAGTGACCATTTAGAGGACATGATACGTGATGTCGGTGAAGATAATTTTGGAAGGGCTAATTTGTATGATTCTCTTATTAATGATTCAGAGCAACCGTTGTTCCCAGGATGCTCGAACTTTACACGTCTGTCTTCAACTTTAAAGTTGTTTAGTTTAAAAGCAAGGAATGGATGGACCGATAAAAGTTTCACCGAGTTGTTGGAGTTGTTGAAGGAGATGCTTCCAGAAAATAATACTCTACCTATTCATAATTACGAGGCCAAAATTTTTTTATGTCCAATGGGTCTTGAATATCGAAAGATACATGCTTGTCCTAATGATTGTGTTTTGTACACAAAGGAGTTTGCTTCGTTAAAGTATTGTCCAACATGTGGTTTATCCCGTTTTAAAAAGAAATCTGACCGAGTCACTGGTAATGAAGGTAATGATGGTGCACCTGCTAAGGTGATGTGGTATTTGCCTATAATACCTAGGTTCAAACGTATGTTCTCTGTTAAAGAAGATGCAAAGAACCTTAAATGGCACTCTGACGAAAGAAAGTGCGATAATCTTCTTCGACACCCTGTTGATTCTCCACAATGGAAAAAGATTTATGACAAATTCCCTGAATTTGGTGCAAATCCAAGAAACTTAAGGCTTGCACTTGCAACTGATGGTATCAATCCTTATGGAAACTTAAGTAGCAAACACAGTTCGTGGCCAGTTATGTTGATAATTTACAATCTTTCTCCTTCGTTGTGCATGAAGAGAAAATATGTGATGTTGTCCATGATGATATCGGGTCCTAGACAACCTGGAAATGACATTGATGTTTACTTAGCACCTTTAATTGATGATTTGAAATTGTTGTGGGAAGAAGGCATCGACGTGTTTGATTCACATGTTCAGGAACAGTTCCGTTTGCGTGCAATGTTGTTTTGCACTATAAATGATTTCCCAGCGTATGGAAACTTGAGCGGTTATAGTGTTAAAGGTCATTTTGCATGTCCCATATGTGAAGAAAACACTAGTTACCTTCAGTTGAAGCATGGTCAGAAGATGGTATATACAAGACATCAAAAATTTCTTCCTCGTAATCATCCTTATCGTAGATTGAAAAAAGCATTTAATGGAAGTGCTGAGGATGAGATTGTGTGCAGACCCCGGAATGGTGAAGAGGTGTACAAAGAAGTCAAAAACATTGACATTGTGTTTGGAAAACATCATAAAAGTACCTCTGCAAAGAACATTTGGAAGAAACGATCGATATTTTTTAAGCTTCCATATTGGTGTGAACTTGATGTTAGACATTGTATTGATGTGATGCACGTTGAAAAAAATGTTTGTGACAGTGTCATCGGAACTTTATTAAACGTCAAAGGGAAAAGCAAAGACGGAATTAAAGCAAGACAAGATTTGGCTGACATGGGAATCCGAGCTGAGTTACATCCACAGATAATAGGAAGACGCACCTATCTGCCCCCAGCCTGTCACATACTTTCCAAAAAAGAAAAACAAAGTTTTTGTAACTGTTTAAGAAGTGTGAAGGTTCCGCAAGGTTATTCTTCAAATATCAGTAACCTTGTGTCTATGCAAGACTTAAAGCTAGTTGGTTTAAAGTCTCACGATTGTCATGTATTGATGCAACAATTGTTACCTGTTGTTATTCGAGGCATATTACCTCCTTCTGTTAGGGGTATTCTGACACGTCTGAGTTTTTTCTTTAATGCCATTAGTAAGAAAGTTGTTGATCCTCAAGGTTTAGATGAATTGGAAAATGAGGGAATAAGACTACTATGTCAATTGGAGATGTATTTTCCACCTTCCTTTTTTGACATCATGGTACATTTGATTGTTCATCTAGTCAGAGAAATTCGAATATGTGGGCCGGTCTTCTTAAGGTGGATGTACCCAGTTGAAAGATACATGAGGATCTTAAAGGGATATGTCAAGAATCAGTATAGACCAGAAGCTTCAATCATAGAGCGATACGTTGCAGAAGAAGCCATTGAATTTTGTTCAAGTTATATGCCATCTTGTGAACCCGTCGGTCTTCCCAAGAGCAAAAATGAAGGAAAATGTGAAGGTAAGGGTGTTCGAGGTGTAAGAATTCAAAGTGTTAGCAGAAAAGAAATTGACCAAGCTCATTTGTACGTCTTAAACAACACTGTTGATGTGATTCCTTACATTTCTGACCACGTTAATGAAATAAAGGCAGCAAACCCAAAATTGAGTGAAAAATGGCATCTTAATGAACATGTGAAAACCTTCTTGCAATGGTTTAAGAAAAAGATGTATGCGACTCCACATGTTTCTGAAACTTTATTGAGGTTATCTCGTGGGCCGAACACAGATGTGATTACATATGGTGGGTACTATATAAACAATATTTCTTTTCAGACAAAGGTAGAAGATGACAAAAGCATAGTTCAAAATAGTGGCGTCACACTACAAGCTGAGGCTGTACACTTTGCTAGTTCTAAAGACAAAAATCCAATCACAGCATCCATCAGTTATTTTGGAATAATACAAGAAATATGGGAAGTTGATTACGTCACTTTTAGAGTCCAAGTTTTAAAGTGTAAATGGGTTGATATAATTTCTGGTGTCATGATGGATGACCTTGGTTTCACATTGGTAGACTTGAACAAGATGAATTACACTGATGAACCATTTATCATGGCTAGTCAAGCAAGACAAATATTCTACGTAAGTGATCCATCGAATAACAAATGGTCAGTGGTTTTAGAAGGTAGAAACATGCATGGACATGATGATGACGATTCTCTTTATATACTTGAGACAACATCTATTGCATGTAGACCCACTGAAGACCCAGTTGATGACGTTGCCGATGTAATGCAGGCAATTCGTAGTGATCACAACGAAGGCATTTGGGAAAAAACAATTAATTAATAGGTTAATATTTTCACTTTTATTGACTTTATATCTATGTTCATCATAATTGAATTATTACTAACGTTGTATAATTTTTCAGGTATGTCGGCCTCAGACTCAGGATCGGGAAAGAGCAGACGTGGACGAGGCGTCACCCAAGTAGCAGATGTGACATCCGAACGCGTGGATGGTCAGAGGAGGCATGTTGACATCGACCCCAGATCAGGTCATCCATCAAGGCCAAATGCTGATAGGTTTAGGAGTTATCTGGGTAAGTTAGCAAAAAGTCATGTCTCTATCCTTCATGCATGTTGGGATGACGTTCCAGAGGTCGATAAGAACCTCTTATGGCAAGATGTTCAGGTATGTTTAGACTTCATGCAATTTGTGATATACTTATCTTTTATGTTTTCTTTTGGAATAACAAGTTTTTGTTTTAAACAGCAACATTTTGATATTCCAAACACAATGCAAATCAGAAAGAAAGTGTTATCGCATATAACGATAAGTTGGAGGGATTTCAAGACAAGGCTGACACGACTATATGTCTTTGGAGATAGACAACATGAAAATCCATGTCAGCATTATACCTTCACAGAGGAGGATTGGATGCAGTTTCGTGCATCTAGAGAGTCTGAGGAATGGAAGGTATGTTTCTTACGATCGTCTTTCATTGAGTTTTTATGATTTTACACTTACTTATATACATGGTTTCACAGGGTAAAAGGTTAGCGGCCCAAGAAAGACAAAGGCTAAACGACGCACCCCACTTGTTATCACAAGCTAGACATGCGCAAAACTGGAGAAGAAACTGAGAAAGTCTAGAGCGGATGCCTTGGGACTTGAGTCGCCGGACCTAGCACCTGCACCTGCTAGGTACGAGTTGTGGAAGGCTGCTCGAACTAAATATGATGGGAACATGACATCTTCCTCAGCTGCCTTGATCTCACAGAGAATTGTAAGTTCAAATTATAAGCAGTTATTTGATTGTGTATCTATCACAGCATGTCTTCTAAGTAACTTGGTTTTTTTATGTGCAGGATGAGTTGGTTGAGCAGCAGACTCAGGGCACATTTGCTGGCCAAGGTAGGGACGACATTCTGACAACGGCCATTGGAAGGCCCGAGCACCCAGGACGTGTACGTGGAGTTCTTGGGGCGATTGGTCTTCGTGACTACTTTGGCCCTATACAGAAAACCCCCAATCAATGAGTCAGGAGACATTGAGGCAGATGGATCTTCAGTGGGAGGAAAGACTCAACCAAAGCATGAGATCAATGGAGCAACGATTCATGGAGCAGCTACAAGAACAAAAACAAATACAAAGAGCACTTGAAGAAAAGCTGCATTCCATGACGCAAGGCAACATAGGGGCCGATGAAACTCCCACACCACCTCGTGTCAGCACTAGAGGATCATGCTCTGCTGTAGACCCCACTCAGTATAGCGGTCAATATGAGCTGTTGGTTGATGGGGATCCCCTACGCATTGTGGCTGTCGGACGAGTGCTTGAGGGAGGGCAGACCATTCATGGTGTTGCCATATTACCCCAGCATGTGTGTGTGACCATTGACGAGGTTCGGGATCCCCAGGCTCAAGTGCCTGTACCCACTCCAGAAATTAACTTTGTGGGGGAGCCCATAGGATCATTTATTGCCTGGCCTAGGTTATTGATCATGTCCCACATCGCTACTCCACAGGTATAATGTCTTTTTCCTTAGTATTTCTATGTTTATTCTTCATATAATTGTTGATAAAGCTTTGACGTAAATTCTTATCTTCAGCTCACACGTCCTCAGAAGCAGCCAATTCATGATACAGTCATACATGAAGATGATGAGATGGCTGAAGCGGAGGATGATCCTCTATCAAAGTTAATGACAAAATTATCCAGATTGAAGAAAGCATTGTTAGAACTATACTGGGATTTGAGGGTATTTGGTCTTCCCCCACATGTGCCAGTTTATATCACCTTCTCTGATGCATTGGAGGTGATTGAGGGAGACAGGATGTTGAATATTTCCATCATTCAGCTGTGGTGCATGTAAGTTAGTCAATTTGGTCTTTCATATTACTTTTATTTACATTGTTATAGTTTCTAACAACTTAACTTTGTTGTTTTAGGCACATGGACACAATCGTTGTAGACCAAGGTCGGTCTTCCATGTATGGATTTGTTGAACCTCAGACCATTCAACCGTCTGGTAACACACTTCAAAAAGACAACATTATTTGCAAACATGGATGGATGAGTCAAAAAGAGACGTATACCTTGTGCCATACATTGAGGGGTAGGTGTTGTTATATGTGGTCAGCTCATTATTATAGTTTCCTTAATTAGTTGAATAACTATTTGTCCTTCGTGATAGGTCGCACTGGCAGCTGATGGTCATCATTCCCAAACAATGTAAAATTATATGGTTTTGTTCGTTGCACAGGAGGATGAAAAATGAGTTGAGAACCATGCTTCAAGGGTAAGTGTTTCTCCAAAAATGACTTTGAATTTGATGTTCACCTTCAACTTTTATGATAAAATAGTCATATTAATTATACTTTGTGTTTTCAATCTGTATAGAGTTATTGGTAAATCTCGTGGTCAACTGGTTCAAATTTTGTATCCAAAGGTTGTAAGTCATTTATAGTTTCTAATTCATTTTCTATGTTATTGAATGATCTAAATTCTTAACTATTTAGTTTGTGATTTTAGTGTAACCAGCAGCTAGATTCATGGGAATGTGGCTTCTATGTGATGTGTTGGATTAAGACCATCATTCGAGTTGTCATTACAGATGACTGGAATGAGGTAATGATGTATACCTTCAATACATTACAAATCAAATTCATCTTCAACATATATGAAACAATAATGAATCTTTCTTGAATTTTGCAGCGCTTCAAGAGTACATCGCCTATTCCAGAGGACACAATTAAACAGATAAGGCAGGAGTGGACCGCTTATCTTCTGCAAAGATGGAGTTAGGAATAGTTATATTTATTGTTGAACATTGTTTAGTTTTAGTTTAAGTTTTATGTTGATAGTTTTGGTAGTGGATTGAACTCCACATTAAGTAGAACTTTTTTTATATAAAACGCATATTTATATTATTGCAAAATTGTTCTGGGACATTTTTCTGCTTTTCAGGTGTGGTTTTATTGAAAAAATAAATTAATTTTTTTAAAAAAAAGCCCAGTAGACGTCTGTTAGTGTACAGTTGGTCGTCTATAGACGTCTGGCAGTGCACACACGGACGTCCACCCCCAGACCCTACCACAAACAATTCATCCTGGTAGACGTCCGGGGAGAGAGGAGGCGGACGTCTATATAGACGTCCGTCCTAACACAGCGGACGTCTATATAGACGTCCAGTCTTGCACAACGAACGTCTATATAGACGTCCGTCCTGACACAGCGGACCTCTGAGTAACGTCACCCACATAAACGTCGGGCGTACGTTGGACGTCAAAAGGCCAAAAAAACGGACGTCTAAAGCCCTTTCTGCACTAGTGTAAAACCTTATATATAGTTTCCAAAAAATTATAAAAAATAGGCCCAAGTCCAAATAAATGGTGGTCAGCAGCACTTTTGCCGCTCAGCGGTAAGTGCAGGTCTTCAGAATGTCGCTCAACGGTAAAATTGGCTCTTAGCGGTGACTACGGATCTTCTTTTGTGCACTTCCACTTCCTTTCCTGAGTCCAGCTCCTTACTACTAAGTAGTGCAAAAACAGCGTATAACGTCACGCGTTTAACGTCGAACCACTCAGTAACCAACGTTAAAAATGACCGGTGGCATTTTTGTAAATAAATGCAATTATTAAACGGCGTTTAGAATTGTAATTTGACGTAAAAGGATATAAAACGTCGAATGCACAATTCATTACTCTCTAGCTTGGAGACATTCAAGAAAGGATTGTGTCTGGATTTTCTCTATAGAAATCACAATTCATTATTCTCAAAAGTGAGTGATACAATGGTGGAGACGGGTATTTATAGTAACCCGTTCTCCAAGAGAAATGGAATGCATGTACACTAAAATGTAAAAGAAATACAAGAAGATATTGAGGTAATTTCATGAGGCAGTATGCCATCAAAACCATAATGAATCTTTCTTCATTTTGCAGCGCTTCAAGAGTACATCTCTTATACTAGAGGACACAATTAGGCAGATAAGACAGGAGTGGACAGTTTATCTTTTGCAAAGATGGAGCTAGGAACACTTATATTTGTTGTTGAACATTACTTAGGTTTAGTTTAACTTTATATTTTGATAGTTTTGGTATTGGATTGTTTTTTAGATTAAGTAGAACTAACTTTAGTTGAAACACATACATATATATATTATAGTATACTATTCTGGGATAATTTTCTATTTTTCAAGTGTGGTTTCATTGTAAAAATAAATTATTTTTTTTTAAGAAAAAGTAGATGTTTGTTAATGTCATGTCCAACATCTATAGACGTCTGTTAGTGCACAAACAGACGTCCAATGAGTTACAGTTGACAAAACGTTCCAAGGCCTATAGACGTCGGATATGGATACATCTAACGTCTATATAAGTGTCTAGTATACCACATCCGACGTCTATATAGACGTCTGGTATATCCACAACTGAAGTCTATATAGACGTCTGGTATATACAGTCCGACGTCTATATAAACGTTTCGTGTATATAGTCAACTTCTGATTAACGTCACCCACAAAGACGTCGGGTCTGGATCTGACATTAAAAGGTCAAAATAACAAACGTCTAAAGCTCTTTCTGCACTAGTGTGCTCAAGAGTTAAAGGTGTAGACATCAAACTTACTGATGAAGTATGGAGTGAGATAGCTGGTTTCAAAATAGAAGGAGAAAGGTGTTATCTAGGTATGGATGGCTTTCATAATTTCTCGGTATAACAGGACATTTTGAGAAACCCTGAAGATGTTCGTGATTATTCCCATTACAAGACTGGAGGAATGAAGAAAGATAATCGACTAGCTGTGTTTGTTATCTCTTGGATATTGATGCCGAGAGGAAGTAACCATGGATAGGAAACAACTGAAGACATGTACTTGCTTAAGGCCTTCAAAGAAAATATTCAGGTAAACTGGCCTGCAGCAATTTCGGATAACATGTTAAAAGTAACCAGGCTGGAATCTGCGATGTTGCCCTATTGTGTATTCATTTCAAAGATCCTCATTCATTTTGAAGTTGACTGTGTTGATGAATCAAGTGAAACATACAATAGAAATAGCTTAATTAACAAGTCTGCTCTACATAAATGGGTATGCATCATACTCCAGAGGGTTGGGTGTTTAAGGTTGAGGCCACTAAAGAAGACGAAGATGCAGAAGGATCATCTTATATTCCATATCGGGCTAAGTCGGAGTTTGAAAGGACAATACTGAGAGAAATGAAGTCTCTCAAGATTATGTGTCACAAAATCAGAGATGATATTGCTGAAATAAAAGAACATCTAAATTTACAAAATCATAATGAAGAGACTGCAGCTAAAGAAGAATCAGGTGGGGAAGGTAGTACACCTGAAGTAAGCTCTGGAGAAGAATTGCAGGAAGAGGAAAGTATGGATGAAGATGTCGCTGATGAATGTAATAGTGACATGCCTCTTGGAACTTATTTGAAGAAGAAAAAGAAAAAGAATTGAGTTTTTTTTCAATCAATAGGTTCTGTTTTAGTTAATTTGTCATGGTTTGTTTTGTTCTGGTTGTAGTTTTTGGCTTCATAGGCCATTATGTTTTGGTATTACCTGATTGTATCTCATATTTCATATCAATGAAATCAGAGTTTGTTTTAGATTGAGTATCTGATTAAAATTGATTATGTTGTCTATAAAGTTGAATGCTTTACTGATTATTGTTGCATTCATACATTTACACACACAGATTTTTCCTGTAATAATTCTTGCATTACAATGATTCTAAAATGTTTGATCTAGAAAAGATTTTGAAAGGTTCTGCAGAAACATTGCTTCTGGATGAACTACTGGAAATACAATTCAAATGGCAAGCAATGAAATTACTTGAGATAATATTGAGATTGTTGATTGAAATTGTATCTATGCTTCATTGATGTGTTTGCACAATTTTTGTCTTGATACAATACTGTAACATGCTTATACATGCTTTGAAATATTTTGTGAAAACTGCATTGTGCATTTGGGTTTTGATTATAAAACATGCATAATGGAAGCGGGAGCATTGCCTAGGATCTTAGATAATTTCACATGCCTACACTTTAGGGGGAGATTATATCTTTATCATGTGATTATCTGTGACAAGGGGAGCATCATTGTTTGATTAATTTGATTTACTGATGCATCTCTGATTAACTGTTTATCAGCATATCAGTATCATAAGGCATACCTTTTTTGCTAATGCACAAAGGGGGAGAATGCTAGAGAATTGCTCTGATATTTGTTTGCTCTAATATGAACTGATATTTTTTGCTCTGAATCAAAATGAGATATTTCAACGTTTGCTCTGACACATTTTGATCATTTGCTCTGATACTTTTTGACATGATATGATTTGATTTGTACAACATGGTTGTTTATTAATCATGGTTGTGCATCATCAAAATAGGGGGACATTGTTGAGATTGTTGATAGCGGAGCACTAGTTTAGCTGAACCTACAATCTCAGAGCTTCTAGTTTTTTATGATGACAACATAATTAATAACACATGTGATGTTTATGTGTTACATGTTCTATTGCCTATATGCTATATGTTTTCATCATTGCGTAAATTTGTTTATAGCATTGAGAACATGATTGTGTTGATACATTGCATTTCACTATGCTATATAATTGATTTTATTGGTGAATGCATGTCTGATGTTTTATAGAAGGAAAACCACAAGCAGTTATGTTGAACTTTTAATTGTGTGGAAAAAAACAATTTTAACTCGACTTCATTATGGGGTGAGTCGATTAAAACTCGTGGCTTTGCATAAACCATTTTTAAAGTGTGTTTGAGATTTTCAAAGTGAAAGTTTTTCAAAACTTTGTTTAACTGTGTTATATAGTCGATTATATGCAACATGCATTCGACTAAGTCTGTTACAGTTTTGAAATTTTGTTAATGCTTGAATTAAATGTTACAACGCTATATTTTTAATATGTTGACCAAGTATTAAATGAGATTCGACTACATTAATTGTACATTCAATTAACTACATTGATTGCTGCTAACTACTTTAACTGAATTGTGATATTCGACTGCATTTGTAGCTAAGTCGATTAAAATGTGTCTGAATTGTGAAAATCTATAAATTGACGCAAATTTGATTTCTGTAAGAACTTTTGTGAATATAACAGTTTGTGATATCTTTTACAGAAAGTGCATTCTTACAGAAAGAGAGAAAGAACTCCAAGAAACATTAAGTGATCGTGGTGATCATCTACTTCTGGATTCTTGAAGAGCAAGTTAACTACATGTACAAAGGCTGATCATATCTGCATATTGGGTGTAACTGAGAGATCAGAGGCTACAATCTTGTAACGATTGGATTGAGGTTCCCCTGTTGTGATTACAAGAAGAAGAGCGTGATGCGTTCTTGACTTTGAGGGTGGCTCAAAGGGTTTGGACTGCAGGAGAGGGGATTCTTGCTGCTAGTCTGTTTGTATATTCCTATATTTTGATTAGAGGGTTAGAGAGGTGTTTTATATTTTTGACATGAGGTCCCTATAACAGCCTTGTTGTAAAAACCTTGATCATTATAGTACATAGGCTTCCTGTGGTTGGAGGGACACTAGATGTAGGCTTGGCCAAACCAGTATAAAAACTCAGCGTTTTATCTTTCTATCCCTACACTCTTTTATTCAGTCGAATTCTTACTTTACTTAATCCATTTAATTTCCGCTGCATAAACAAATATTTTTCCTTGCGTTTCAAGAAAGCTTTTAAAGGCATCCACTTTGCGAAAAAGATTTAAAGAAAACATTGTTTTTACATTTCACCAATTCACCCCCCCCCCCCTCCTTGGTATGAGAAATTAAGCCATTCTATTTTCAACAAAGAGGATGAGTAATCCTCAATAGAAAGGAACAAACTAGAAAACAATGAGGAATATAGAGTTAAGTGGATAACAAATATTCCCAATTACGAAGCACTTCGGTTCTCTCCTCACATTGAGCAAATGGAATAAGCCAAAAAGTTCTCTCCAATGGAGTAAAAGGATTAATTAGTTTATTGAATATGTAGTTTTCATTATGTCATTTGTTCATCACATTCTCTTCCCTTGTAATAAAACAAAATTGTTATATTTAACATCATCATAGGACATGGATTCGGGAAGATTGATTAGACTCGTGAAGGTTGATTCAGTTATTAGATATGAAGAATGTGGTTTACAATAGAAAGTTGTAGAATGTAGTGGATGTAATGTAATATAATAAGGGAAAAGACAAAGAGATGTGGTGAGAAAAAGGAGATGGAAGAGAAAAATGTATGAATTACCCCTTTATAATATTACTATTACCCCTTTGTCGCACCTGGAATCGCGACGGGGAGACAGCAAAACCTTTGAAAATAATAAATAGTTTGAAAATCATAGTTTGGAGTCACCATCATAGTTTATTCTAGAAAACTACGAAAAAAATCATAAAATAAAGCACGGTCTGCGAAAATCACAGTTTTGAGTTCGGGAGTCGGTTACGTGTAGGGAAGGTATTAGCACCCAACAATGCCTGCCCGAAGGCAGTACCTTTAATTAGATGTGCAAAGATTATATGGGTTTTAAAATGGTTATTTTTCCCCAAATAAAGTACAATACAAGACAACACAGGAAACAAAATAATATTTTTTTTTATTTTAGGAAGCCCGACAAGGATTGACCTTCCTCTTACGTATTCTCATGTGAGAAATTAGGGGTACGTAGTTCTTTTGGAAAATATGTTTGGATAATTGTTCGAGAAATTGATTTGGAAAATGATTGAGGAAAATTTTGGACTTTTGGGAGGTGAACCTGACAAGGAATAGCGCTACTCCTACGTATCTCCACTTTTGGCTGTTTATCATTTGAAAAGGGTTTTTATTTTTTATTTTTTGAGATTTTATGATTTTTTTGGTATTTTTGGATTATCTTGACGAAAATGTTGTCATGATTTAATCAATAAGCTGGATATAAAACAAATAGATGATAAAATTATTTTTGTACTTTTTAAAAAAAAGTTTTTGGAATTTTTATGATTTTTTTACATAATTGACATGATTGAGAAAGATTAAGATGAAAAAATAATTACAAAAAGATTTACACTTACTTGCAAGAAAACTACTGATGAGTCGTTATTTCTTGAATTAGATTTAGTTTATTGCACTTAAATAAACCAGGGAATTGTGTTTAATTGTTTGTTATTTCCCAGTTTTCCGAATTCCGCTTAATTTGGTCGGAAATTTGTAATTGTGCTAATTTGGATTTTCTGAGCTGATTAAGTGCAATTTTGAAATGCAGGAAAATTTCAGAAATACATTTTGGGACATCAGGAAGAATGCCAAATAAATTCAAGACTCTCCAGACAGACATTTTTGAATTGATTAAATTGTAATTCAGTAGTTTAAAATTTCTGTATCAACTCTTATATTTTGGGTCAATTTTTGGTAAATTAGAGTATACCCAAAAATTAGAAGTTAGTGATTTAGACCTAGGGTTTTTCTTTTGTGTGGACCCCACCCTTATAAAAGGTGAACCACGGCTCTTGGAGATGACCTAGCCGCCACCTGCAGGGCACATTTTTACACTCTCTCGGTTTTTTTTTTTACACTTTTGAGTATTGGTGTGTGGACGTTTCATGAAACCACTGTTACATTGAGTTGGATTTTTTTTTTTTTTTCAAGGAGGAGAATGTTTTTGTTCCGGTGCTAATTTCTCATTGCATTCTCATCTTCCAGTTTTATGCACTGTTCTTGATACTGTTACAGAGATTTAATTTAGAAGAGGAGGCAGCAGCCGCCATCTTCATTTGTTTCTTTTTCTTGAACAATTTTCATTACGTGGAGAAAGGAGAAGCACACTCTCACTGGAAGCTGTGAAGGGAGTTTGTTTTTGGCTTAAATTAATGTAGCTTTGGAGATAAAGAAGAGTAGGTGTCGTGATTAATGTTGGAGAAAAAGTGTAGGAGATGGGACGTGTGAAAAATGGAAGGCTTATGGATTAGGATGGAGTAGGTGTGTTAGGGATTCTCTTTGGAGCAGCTGTCACGGGAGTTGATGGTGTGCAGCGTGGACGTTTGGAGCTGGAAGCAGGGGGTGAGACGTTCACGGAGAAGGAGCTACCCATTTTCAATTTAGGAATTCAGACTTTGTAAAAAGGGGATTGTGTGATGGCTGGCTGATGTGCAGTAGAAGTGAAATGGTGCTTCATTATTTGGTGATTTGATTCAAGCGGTGATGTGTTGTCTCAGCTGCAACCGGAGAAGAGAATGGTGTGTGAAGATAATGGTGTGCACGGATTTTTGGATGCAGAGGCAGAATGTGCATGGTGATTGAGAAATGAATAATAAGTGGTGTGCTGTCACGGATGGGAGGGTGCACAAGCTCACATTTTGACTTTTGATTAAAGCTTTTTAATGTTTCTTTGCTGGAACGGAGAAGGTACCATGATTGAGTGTTTAATTACTTTGCTTTTCAATTGAAGAATGAGAAATGAAGAGTAGATTAGGTGGGAAAATGATGGGACGTTTGGCAGCTGAATAATGCAAGTGTTTTATTTAATTGAGAGGAAGATTAAGTGAAGAAGTGATGTCTTGTACTGGGCAAAGAGAACCGTGAATGGAGAAGTGGCCCACGGCCTATTAATGCATTTCTTTGTGTCTTATGGAATGGAGAATAAGTCACGTAAGCCTTCTTATGTGATTGGATTTGCTTTCATTTCCTTTTACAAAGTGAATGGACCATGGTAGAAGTTGGAAATTACGTGAAGAAGGAAGAAGCATCAAGGTGGTTTTAATAATTTTTCTTTCCTTGCCAAAAGAGTGCCACGGCCTTGGATGGAAAAACGGTGCAACATAAATTTTATTTTACAGCAGCACTAAATTATTTAAATTAACTCTGCAAGCGTTTTCTTCTTTTTGGTGGTGAATGTGTAGGTTAGATGACAATATTGTGCATTTAATGTTTTAGTCTAACCGTTGCATTTTTAAAGCTTGAATTGTGTTTGGGAATTTATCTGTTGTGGTTTCATTTTAATGCTTTTGTTTATATTCGGTTGTGTTTAATTCTCATTTTTGATTTAGTTCATTTTTGAATCACAAAAATCACAAAACCCCCCCCCCCTACACTACGTGTTGATCTAAGACTGAACCCAAATTGGTCCTTGAGAGACGACCTAGGAGTCACTTCCTAGTCTATACTGCATTCTTTTATGCACAACTTTTGTGGGAGGTGCGACCCTCTCATCACTACATTTTTTAAAAGTTTTTTAATTATCAAGCAAATCCGAGACTTGACATAATAATAAAAAATGATTATCAAAAATGTAATTATCAATCAACGTCGAGACTTGACATGACAATTAAAATTATTATTATGAAAAATGTAATTATCAAGAAAGTCTGAGACTTGACATGACAATAATTATTATTGTGAAAAATTGAATTATCAAGCAAATCCGAGACTTGACATGATAATTGATATTTTTGTGATTTTTTATTAGAGATAAAAAAACAAAATGGTTTATAAATGAAAATTTAGAATCAAAAACAGCAAAAACAGTTATGGAACAATAAAAAAAATAACAAGATAATTCGAAATAAAAAGAACAGGTGAAGGGATAAGAACCTGGATGAGAAAACAAGGATAGTCTGATCAAAATGCAAGTGAAAATAGAAGCTTCAAGAGATGTAGATGTTGATATGGAGGAGAAGAGGTGTGTTGAAGTGTTTGATGATGGAATGAAGAGAGAAGACATATATGTACGTGAAGATATGTGGTGTGTGTAGAAGAATGATAGTAGGGGAGAGAAGAAATGTGTGGAAAGATATGTAGTATGGGAGAGAAGAGAAGGATATTGTGTTATTGAGTGTAAAAATGAAGTGAAGAGAATGTCTATATTTATAGAGTTATGATTAGAAAAGGGTTGAATAAAATATAATTTAAAAATAATGAGTAGAAAAACTGAAAAAGTTAATCTGAAAAATAAGTAAAAGAAATAATATTAAAAGTGAGTGGAGATATTAGGTGAAATAAAATATAGTAAATAATAAAAGTTAATGTGAAAAATAAGTGAAAGAAATAATATAAAAAATGGGTGGAGAAATTAGGTGAAATAAAATATAGTAAATAGTAAAAGTTAATGTGAAAAATAAGTGAAAGAAATAATATAAAAAGTGGATGGAGAAATTAGGTGAAATAAAATATAATAAATATTAAAGCTAATGTGGAAAATAAGTGAAAGAAATAATATAAAAAGTTGGTGGAGAAAGTAGGTGAAATAAAATATAGTAAATAGTAAAATGGTGAGGAAGTAAAAATGTATGGGATTATTTTGGGTCATTGAGCTATGGGTTAAAAACTTAATTAGTGGTGCAAACAATAAAACAAATAGTATTTTTTATATATATACTTTTATATTTATTTTTGTGATGAATTTCATTTACCTAGAAAAATTGAGTGTTGACAGTTGTCCCTCTTTACTTAGATTTTACTATATGATATGAAAATTTAACATTTATATATTATTGTAGTAAAAGATAAGTAAAGATAGAAACACTGATTTTGTTTGGGTTTCAAAATGAAAAAGAAGAAAAGAAACAACAATAAATTTCCAACAAAATATATAAAAGATGAGAGAATTGAGGTGTGCATTGTGGAGGGGTGTCCTAACCCTATGACTGAATTTGTTGAGGTGTCGCAACCTCATGGAGGTGTCATAACCCTTTGGATGAAGTGAAGTGAGGTGTCACAACCTCATGGAGGGTGTCATAACCCTTATGGATGAATGAAGTGAAGTGTCGTAACCTCGTGGAGGGTGTCGTAACCCTTATGGATGAATGAAGTGAGGTGTCACAACCTCGTGGAGGGTGTCCTAACCCTATGAAAGAGTGAAATGAGGTGTCGTAACCTCGTGGAGGGTGTCCTAACCCCATAGAAGAGTGAAGTGAGGTCTCACAACCTCGTGGAGGGTGTCGTAACCCCTATGGATGAATGAAGTGAGGTGTCGCAACCTCGTGGAGGGTGTCCTAACCCTATGGAAGAGTGAAGTGAGGTGTCGTAACCTCATGGAGGGTGTCCTAACCCTATGGAAGAGTGAAGTGAGGTGTCACAACCTCGTGGAGGGTGTCCTAACACTAGTGTAGAAAAGGCCTTTAACGTCACCCTTTAGACGTCCGACCCTCGAATATTGATGGACAAATTTATGATCACCAAAATATGATGTCACAAACTTGTTTTACTATCGGCAAGTATGACCGAATCGTTCAAGTAATAAACTTGGTAAGACCAAGTATCGTTCTTCCCAAAGGACTCACGGCCTAGTTTAGTTGTGTGGTTTGTTGATTAGCTAAGACTTAAAGACGAAATATTTGGATTATATTATGCAAAAGACGAAAATAAACATGTATGCATGAGGTTTTGATCAATGGCAAAAGCAAAAGATAAACACTTTCCATGAGATATATGTATGAATATGTTGTTGGGGGTCAATTTCATCTTATCCACTCTCATATATTTTAGGAATTCAACATTCAAATCATCATTGTTAATGCCACTCTCTAAAGTACCTTTCAAGAAGGCTTCTCCCTAATTACGAGTTCATACAATTCCTAGCATTCCTAATAATTAGTTCATCAAGTGCAGGAGCTTAATGACAACCAATATACTATTGGGAGAGATTCCCCGGATCTAAACTTCCCCGTACGTTCCCGTATCGACAAAACCAATAATCATGCATTCAATGAGTTAAACAACGCAAGCATTAAGCAAAGAGGAAAAACCCTAACTAATGATGAAAGAAAGCATATGTCTTAAATAAAAGATGTAAAAACAAATTCCATATATGAGAGCTTCAAAAGATTACATTGATTCCCCAACAAACATACAAGGTTTAGTTCACCATATTCATGGTGAACCTAAATGAATAACAATGAAAGAATGAAAGATAAAACCCTAGAAAGGTGAAGAGGAAGCCTGAGCATCCAAGATTCTCCTTCAAAGGGGTGGAAGAGAGAGTGTTTGCTTCGTTTCTGCCAAAGATACCAATCCTAAGACATCTAGGTCTTTAAATAGGACATAAAAATAATAGAAAACGGGTCCAGGCCCAAACAGATCATAAAATCGCATAAAACTGGCCCAAAACTCGTCTGGTTGACTTTTTTCGTATTCTGGTTGACTTTTTGGTTGACTGGTTGACTTTTCTGGTTGACTGGTTGACTTTTCTAGTTTCTGGTTGACTTTTCTGATTCCATCTCTCTCCTTCTTCACTTGTTTCACTAAATTCACCTTAAAACCTGCACAAAAACACTGAAATCAAGCATAAACCTGTCCAGCTCTCTTATTTCTGAAAATATGGATAAAAGCATGATTTAAAGCTAGTTTCTAAGTGTAAAGGTTGCTTTTTGTGTCAATTTTAAGCATGACAATAACAGTTTTTCAACTGTTATCACTTTTCAATGGCTTATAATGTGGCTGGGTTAACAAGAAAATTGGTTTTTCTGGATCACAAAATCCTTGAGTTAAGAGAATCATAACAATACAATTTCTTATTCTTTCAACTTGCCTTTGCATTTGCATTGAGCTTTGCTTCTTTTTCTTTTCTTTTTCTTTTTCTTTGCATATTCTTACTTTTTAGCTCTTAGCTCAATGCTTTTCCTTTTTCATGTTTTTCCAACAACCCCAAACTTGAACATTTAACAATACCACACAAGATCTTCTACTTAACTCAAGGTAAAGATTTTCAATCAAGGGTTTCAGTGTATGTTCAAGGCTAAGGGTTCAAAGGATAGAACACAAAGTGTTCTCTTTTAGTAGGCTAACTTTATGAATTTGGCCAATAAAAAGAGTTCCAACAAACGACCTTGATCATATGATGCAAAACAAGCAATTGATTCAATCATAGCAAACCTGGGCAAAGTCATTCATGTTTCCAAAGTAATAACATTCAATCATACCAAAAACTCTGGAGCTCAAAACCTCACATATAAGCTCATCCACATTTGACATACACATCCTGCTTAATCTCACAATCACAATCATAATATCATGCATTTGTTTACAAAGCTTGTGAATCACCTGTATAAGCATTTTAATGTGCACATCATCTCAACATTAATCAATCAATAAGCATCATCAAGCATTACTTATCAAACAATCACAGTTAATAGCAAACCATCATAACAAACCAGGTGTTCAATAGAGTACATCAAACCCTACTCTAAAAACATAAAATACTTACAGAATACTGGGTTGCCTCCCAGTAAGCGCTTGTTTAACGTCACGAGCCTGACCCAAACTTTCAAGGATCAACCAACAACATCATTGTGGAAAATTGTTGCACCTCTCCCCCTAGATAGGGTTTAAGACGTTGACCATTCACCACCCAACTTCTCTGTGGATCATCAGCAGCTGGATTAAATATTTCAATTGCTCCATGCGGATGCACTTCTTTTATCACAAATGGTCCTGACCATTTTGGCTTCAGCTTCCCAGGAAATATCTTCAATCTTGAATTGAACAATAGTACCTGTTGTCCTGGATTGAAAACTCTATTCACCAACTTCCTGTCATGATAAAATTTAATTTTGTCTTTGTAAGCCTTGGATGAATCATATGCATGTAATCGCATTTCTTCAAGCTCCAAAATTTGCCGTCTGCGTGTGCATTGAGTTTCATAAGGATCAAAATTCAAAAATTTCAAAGCCCATAATGCTCTATGCTCTAATTCTACTGGCAAATGGCATGCTTTCCCATAGACTAATTGAAATGGTGATAATCCCATAGACGTCTTCATTGCTGTCCTATAAGCCCAAAGAGCATCATCCAATTTGAGAGACCAATCCTTTCTTGATGAAGTCACTGTTTTTTCCAGGATCCTTTTTATCTCCCTGTTAGACACCTCAGCTTGTCCATTGGTTTGTGGATGATAAGGTGCAGCTACCTTATGTTTTACTCCATAGTGTTTGAGTACTTTCTCTAGCTGATAATTGCAAAAATGAGATCCTCCATCACTGATCAACACTCTTGGAGTGCCGAAACGTGAGAATATCTGCCTCTTCAAGAATTTAATTACCGTGCTAGCATCATTTTTAGGACAAGCTAATGCTTCCACCCATTTACTGACATAATCTACTGCTACCAGAATATATTCATTATTGAAAGATGGAGGGAAGGGTCCAACAAAGTCAATACCCCAACAATCAAAAACCTCAACCTCTAAAATACCTTGTAAAGGCATCTCATGACGTTTAGTGATTATCCCTGCTCTTTGACATTTATCACAATTTCTAGCATGATTATGGGCATCTTTAAATAAAGTTGGCCAATAAAACCCTGATTGAAGGACTTTTGCTGCTGTTCTTTCTCCATTAAAATGTCCTCCATAAGGTGAATCATGACAATGCCAGAGAATTCCTTCTGCTTCTTCATTTGTAACACATCTCCTCAAAAGATTATCTGCTCCAATTTTAACCAAATAAGGATCATCCCAAACAAACTGCTTGGCATCATGCAAAAATTTCTTTCTTTGTTGCCAAGTTAAGTCTTCCGGCATGACCCTTGCAGCTTTGAAATTAGCCATATCAGCAAACCAGGGCCTCTGCTGAATATACATGGGTGATTCATCTGAAAAAGATTCCCAGATTTCAGACTCCTTGCTAGTGACCTCATTGTTGACCAAGTATCGTTCTCACTTCCTTTCTTATCACGGATTTCTACATCAAATTCTTGCAATAATAGTACCCATCTAATCAGACGTGGCTTAGAATCGGGTTTTGTCAACAAATATTTGATAGCTGCATGATCTGTATAGACAGTCACCTTAGACCCAATAAGATAAGGTCTAAATTTCTCTAGAGCATACACAATGGCAAGAAATTCTTTCTCTGTGGTAGCATAATTCAATTGAGCATCATTCAGAACCTTGCTAGCATAATAAATTGGATGAAACTTTTGTTCTTTCCGCTGGCCAAGGACAACTCCTGTTGCATAATCACTTGCATCACACATTAATTCAAAATTTTGATTCCAATCTGGCGCTACAATTACTGGAGCTGACACTAACTTCTTCTTCAGTGTGTCAAAAGCTTTCAGGCAGTCTTCATTCATCACAAAAGACGCATCCTTCATCAAAAGATTACTCAATGGTTTAGCAATTTTTTAGAAATCTTTGATGAATCTTCTATAAAACCCAGCATGACCAAGAAAACTTCTAATCCCCTTTACATTTGTTGGTGGAGGTAGTTTCTCAATGACTTCTACTTTAGCTTTGTCTACCTCAATTCCTTTAGCAGAAATTTTATGCCCCAATACAATTCCTTCAGTTACCATGAAATGACATTTCTCCCAATTAAGAACAAGATTTGTCTGAACACATCTTTTGAGGACAGTGTTCAAATTAGCCAAACATCTTTGGAAAGAATTTACAAAAACTGAGAAATCATCCATGAATACTTCAATACATTTTTCTAAGAGATCTGCAAAAATTGCCTGCATACACCTCTGAAACGTAGCTGGAGCATTACATAATCCAAAAGGCATCTTTCTATATGCAAAGATACCAAAAGGACAAGTAAAAGTCGTCTTCTCCTGGTCTTTTGGATCTACCACAATTTGATTGTATCCAGAATATCCATCTAGAAAACAATAGAAAGCCTGCCCTGATAACCTTTCTAACATCTGATCCATGAAAGGAAGAGGAAAATGATCTTTCCTAGTAGCTTTATTCAGCTTCCTGTAATCAATGCACATACGCCAGCCAGTAACTGTCCGAGTAGGAATAAGTTCATTCTTATCATTATAAATTACTGTCATCCCACCTTTCTTTGGAACCACCTGTACTGGACTCACCCATTCACTAGTCAGAGATTGGATAGATGATACCAGCTTCTAGCAGTTTCAACACTTCTTTTCTGACCACCTCCTTCATAACAGGATTTAACCTTCTCTGTGGTTGAGCACTTGGTTTATAATCTTCTTCCATAAAAATCTTATGCATGCAATAAGTTGGGCTAATACCTTTGAGATCTGATATTGACCACCCAATTGCTTCTTTGTTGGCTTTCAAAATTTCTATCAACTTCTCTTCTTCTTGTAGAGATAAAGAATTATTGATGATGACTGGCTTTGTTCCATCTTTTTCTAGAAAAACATATTTCAGATGTGATGGAAGTCTTTTTAATTCCAGTGTCTGTGCTTTGACTGCTTCTTCCTTATCAATTATTTCGAATATTGGATCTTCCTCCGGACTCTTTTTCAATGTTTCCAAGTCCATCAGACATTCATCAATCAATTTCTCTTCTTCTTCATCTAAATCTTCACATGCATCAATGAGAGTTTTTTCTAATGGAGAAATATTTCGCACCATCCTTTCTTGCACCATACAAACTTCATCAAGTTCATCAAATTGAAAACATGCTTTGTCATCATTTGGATATGTCATGGCCTTGGATACGTCAAAAGTGACTTCTTCATCATCAACTCTCAATTTAAGCTTACCATTCTCTACATCAATCAAAACTCTAGCAGTCTTCATAAAAGGTCTTCCAAGAATAAGAGGAACATCACTATTCCCTTCCATCTCCATCACAATAAAATCCACTGGGAATACAAATTTGTCAACCTTCACTAGAACATCTTCAACCACTCCATATGGATATTTAAGAGACCTGTCCGCCAATTGAAGAGCCATTCTGGTTGGTTTAATTTCCAACCCCTGAATTGTTCTGCACATGGATAACGGCATTAAATTAATGCTAGCTCCCAAATCAATCAATGCTCTTCCAACTTTCACATCTCCTATGGTGCATGAAATAGTGAAGCTTCCTGGATCTTTAAGTTTAGGTAGTTTCTGTATGATTGCACTACAGTTACCCTGTACATTGATAATTTCCTTTTCAATGTACTTGTGTTTCTTTGTGAGGAGTTCCGTCAAAAAATTTGCATATGCTGGCATCTGTTGCAATGCTTCAGAGAATGGTATAGTGATCTCCAGCTTCTTAAACAACTCCATGAATCTTTCCAACTGCTTTTCTTTCTCCTTCCTCGAATAACTCTTTGGATAAGGAAGTGGCTTTTCATACTCTTTTTCTTTTTGTCTCTCCTCTCTCTCTTCTTCTTTTTTCTTTTTCTCTCTCTCAACTCTTTCTTTCCACTCACATGTTTCTTTTTCACTCTCACTCTCATTTTCTTTCTCTTCTCTTTCTTTTTTTCTCTCTTCTAACACTCTACCACTTCTGGTCACAACAGTTTTACACTCCTTTTTGAGATTATCATGTTTCATCTTGTCAACTATTCTCTTAACATAAACCTCCATATTTTTAAATGCAGCATCCACATTCTGACAATAAGACACATTTGTCTTCAAGAATCTTTGGAAAGTCTCTTCAAGTTTTGTTGTTTTCTCAACTGGAGTAGATTGCATTTGCCATTTTTGTTGTTGCACTTGAACCATTGAGACCTGTTGTATTTCCTGTGTTATTTGAGAAAGTGATAACAGTTGAAAAACTGTTATTTTCATGCTTAAAATTGACACAAAAAGCAACCTTTACACTTAGAAACTAGCTCGAAATCATGCTTTTATCCATATTTTCAGAAATAAGAGAGCTGGACAGGTTTATGCTTGATTTCAGTGTTTTTGTGCAGGTTTTAAGGTGAATTTAGTGAAAGAAGTGAAGAAGGAGAGAGATGGAATCAGAAAAGTCAACCAGAAACCAGAAAAGTCAACCAGTCAACCAGAAAAGTCAACCAGTCAACCAAAAAGTCAACCAGTCAACTAGAATACGAAAAAAGTCAACCAGACGAGTTTTGGGTCAGTTTTATGCAATTTTATGATCTGTTTGGGCCTGGACCCGTTTTCTATTATTTTTATGTCCTATTTAAAGACCTAGATGTCTTAGGGTTGGTATCTTTGGCAGAAACAAAGCAAACACTCTCTCTTCCACCCCTTTGAAGGAGGATCTTGGATGCTCAGGCTACCTCTTCACCTTTCTAGGGTTTTATCTTTCATTCTTTCATTATTGTTCATCTAGGTTCACCATGAATATGGTGAACTAAACCTTGTATGTTTTTTGGGGAATCAATGTAATCTTTTGAAGCTCTCATATATGGAATTTATGCTTGGATCTTAATCTAAGATTTATGCTTTCCTTCATCATTAGTTAGGGTTTTTCCTCTTTGCCTAATGCTTGCTTTGTTTAACTCATTCAATGCATGATTATTGATTTTGTCGATACGGGAACGTACGGGGAAGTCTAGATCCGGGGAATTACTCCCAATATTATATTGGTTGTCGTTAACCTCCTGTGCTAAGAGAACTAATTATTAGGAATGCTAGGAATCGTATGAACTCGTAATTAGGGATAGGCCTTCTTGACAAGGTAATTTTGAGAGTGGCATTAACAATGATGATTTGAATGTTGAATTCCTAAAATATATGAGAGTGGATAAGATGAAATTGACCCCCAACAACATATTCATATATATATTTCATTGAAAGTGCTTGTCTTTTGCTTTTGCCATTGATCAAAACCTCATGCATACATGTTTATTTTCTGTTTTTCATATTAAACTCCAATTATTTCGTCCTTAAGTCTTAGCTAATCAACGAATCACATAACTAAACTAGGCCGTGAGTCCTTTGGGAGAACTATACTTGGTCTTACCGAGTTTATTACTTGAAACGATTCGGTCATACTTGTCGATTGTTCAACAAGTTTGTGACATCATATTTTGGTGATCATAAATTTGTCCATCAAGTTTTTGGCGCCGTTGCTGGGGACTCTGGTTTAACTGGTTAATTTGTGTGATTATTGATTATCTTTGACTTTAATTTTGAATTTCTGTTTTTATTTTCTGTTTTTATTTTTTCGGTTTTTATTTGATTTGGTTTTATTTTATTTGATTTTATTTGATTTTATTTTATTTGATTTGATTTTATTTTATTTTATCTTATTTGATTTTATTTTATTTTATTTTATTAGATTAGATTTTATTTGATTTGATTAGATTAGATTTTATTTTATTTGATTTGATTTGATTAGATTAGATTTTATTTTATTTTATTTTATTTTATTTTGTTTTCTGTTTTTATTTTTTTTTTCGTTTTCTGTTTTTATTTTTATTTTTATTTTTTTTCTGTTTTCTGTTTTCATTTTTCTATTTTGTGTTTTTATCTTCTATCTTGCTATCTTTTATCTTCTTATCATTTATTCTTTGTATCTTCTCTATCTTTTTGTGCTAACAAATATTTTCTAGAGTTTTGTGCCTAATGCTTGCAGGATGCAATTCGGTCAAGAATTTGACTATATGGCTACTCAATTCTTCCAAGGTCAACAAAGAAAGCAAGATATCTCATCTTTCAGGCAAGGCATGGAAGAATCACTAGGTCATGCATGGGACAGATATAAAAGCCTATTAAGAAAGACTCTCACGCATGGATTTGACGAAGTGGAAGTAGTCCTTACCTTCCTTGGAGGTCTTGGTTCACAAACCAAGATGATGCTTGATGCCTCAGCAGGAGGAAACATTAAATGGAAAACTCCAGAGGAAGCAACAAAAATTATTGAAAATATGGCTACTAGTGATAATGAGCTCAACAGTGAAAGAGGAGCTCCTATGCAACAGAAAGGAGTTCTACAATACTTTGGTTCTACCGTGAGTCCTTTGGGAGCTTTCTGATGGACAAATTTACGATCACCAAAATATGATGTCACAAACTTGTTTTACTATCGGCAAGTATGACCGAATCGTTCAAGTAATAAACTTGGTAAGACCAAGTATCGTTCTTCCCAATGGACTCACGGCCTAGTTTAGTTGTGTGGTTTGTTGATTAGCTAAGACTTAAAGACGAAATATTTGGATTATATTATGCAAAAGACGAAAATAAACATGTATGCATGAGGTTTTGATCAATGGCAAAAGCAAAAGATAAACACTTTCAATGAGATATATGTATGAATATGTTGTTGGGGGTCAATTTCATCTTATCCACTCTCATATATTTTAGGAATTCAACATTCAAATCATCATTGTTAATGCCACTCTCTAAAGTACCTTTCAAGAAGGCTTCTCCCTAATTACGAGTTCATACAATTCCTAGCATTCCTAATAATTAGTTCATCAAGTGTAGGAGCTTAACGACAACCAATATACTATTGGGAGAGATTCCCCGGATCTAGACTTCCCCGTACGTTCCCGTATCGACAAAACCAATAATCATGCATTCAATGAGTTAAACAACGCAAGCATTAAGCAAAGAGGAAAAACCCTAACTAATGATGAAAGAAAGCATATGTCTTAAATAAAAGATGTAAAAACAAATTCCATATATGAGAGCTTCAAAAGATTACATTGATTCCCCAACAAACATACAAGGTTTAGTTCACCATATTCATGGTGAACCTAAATGAATAACAATGAAAGAATGAAAGATAAAACCCTAGAAAGGTGAAGAGGAAGCCTGAGCATCCAAGATTCTCCTTCAAAGGGGTGGAAGAGAGAGTGTTTGCTTCGTTTCTACCAAAAGATACCTAACCCTAGGAAACCCTAAAGCTTATATATTATTCGTAAATTACAGAAAATTAGGTCCAAGCCCATAAAAGTGCCGCTCAGCGGTAAGTGCGTGAGTAGTTTTTTCCCCTCAGCGGCCATTTTGCCCCTCAGCGGATCTCCCGTAAGCTCCTGAGTGCCGCTCAGCGGTAAACTGCCGCTGAGCGGTGACTTTGGCTTCTCCTTTTGCACTTTTTGATGTCTTTTCTGATTCCATCTCTCTCCTTCTTCACTTCTTTTACCGAATTCACCTTAAAACCTGCACAAAAACACTGAAATCAAGCATAAACCTGTCCAGCTCTCTTATTTATGAAAATATGAAGAAAAACTTGATTTCAAGCTAGTTTCTAAGTATAAAGGTTGCTTTTAGTATCAATTTTAAGCATCAAAATAACAGTTTTTCAACTGTTATCAAATATCCAACCTAAAAAATAACTGGTGGCATTTTTCGTAAATAAAACAACCATATAGACGTCTATTCTAGAGGGAATAGACTTCTATAGCCATATAGACGTCTGATGTGGGAGGAACAGACTTCTATATACTCATTTTTGAAATCTAAAAAGTCATTTTTTGACTCCATTTAGACGTCAAATCCCATCAATCCGACTTCTAAAGCCATATAGACGTCTGGTGGGGGAGGAACAGACTTCTATATACTCATTTTTGAAATCTAAAAAGTCATTTTTTTTCACTCCATTTAGACGTCAGATCCCGTCAATCTGACTTCTAAAGCCATATAGACGTCTGATGTGGGGGGAAAAGACTTCTATATACTCATTTTCAAAATCTAAAAAGTAACTTTTTGACTCCATTTAGACCTCAGATCCCGTCAATCCGACTTTTAAAGCCATATAGACGTCTTATGTGGGGGGAACAAACTTCTATATACTCATTTTTGAAATCTAAAAAGTCACTTTTTGACTCCATTTAGACGTCAGAGTAAGCCAATCCGACTTCTAAAGCCATATAGACGTCTGATGTGGGGGAACAGACTTCTATATACTCATTTTTTAAATCTAAAAAGTCACTTTTTGCCTCCATTTAGACGTCAGATCCCGTCAATCCGACTTCTAAAGCCATATAGACGTCTGATGTGGGGGGAACAGACTTCTATATACTCATTTTTGAAATCGAAAAAGTCACTTTTTGACTTCATTTAGACGTCCCGCTAATCCGACTTCTAAAGCCATATAGACATCTAATGTGGGGGAAACAAACTTCTATATGGCTACATTAAAACACCGCGAACACGAGGTAGCAGTTACGTGCACTTAATGTTCATCATCTTCCACGTGTTTTCTTTCCATGGGCTACGCTTTTCATGTTCGTTTTCTCACTTTTGCACCGTTTAAAATTAAGTTTAATCCGATTACATTACTCTTTGATGAATTATCTTTCATTTGAACCGATTAAAATGCGTTTTCGTTGGGTTTTGGTGTAGTCTTGCTCGTGTCCTTGGGCAGCGTTCTTGGGCGGCAATTTCGTGTGTTTTGCACTCCTCTAATTCCCTCCAATATTTTTTTAAAACCATCCAATATAGAAAAACGTACAATCCATTCTCTTCAACTAAAATATAAAGTTGTAAACTCGAATCACCATGAGCAGGAGCAACCCAAGAGGCCTCAAGCAGAGAAAGATCCAATCAAATACAGTGACGTTTTAGATGTCTGATCTATAGACTTTTGACAATGCAAACCGACGTCTCATTAACGTCACCCATAAAGACGTCAGGTCGGGATCAGACGTAAAAAAAGCCCAAAATAACAGACGTCTAGAGCCTTTTCTGCACTAGTGTAACCCTATGGATGAATTTTTTGAGGTGTCGCAACCTCGTGGAAGGTGTCCTAACCCTATGGAAGAGTGAAGTGAGGTGTCGTAACCTCGTGAAGGGTGTCCTACCCCTATGGATGAATTTGTTGAGGTTGCATAACCTCGTGAAGGGTGTCCTTACCCTATGAAAGAGTGATGTGAGGGTGAAGAAATTGAGTTTGATTATTAGGTTCGACCAGTACCTAGCAGATGGACGAAATACAACTGAAAGAAAAATAAATTAGGATCGACCATTGCCTAGTAGAGGGCTGGGATACCAAGGGTAGAAAAGTGAATTGGGCTCGACCATTGCTTAGTAGAAGCCTGAAATACCAATGGCAGAAAATTAAATTGCTTGGTTTCTTTGAATTGGAAACTTTTGAATTTGGTTATTGTTTTTGAATGAGTTTTTTTTTTTAATTTTGAATTTTTTGAATTTTTTGATTTTTTTTTTAGATAGAAATGAATGTCCATTTCTCATTAAATGAGAAAAAAGGTTTTAAAACCTTGCATAGTGTTGAAATTATGACTTAAAAGCAATTAACAAGGTGTTGAAACTTTATACAAGGATCAGGGTATTGAAACCCGGATATGCAAGAAAAACATGATTGATGTGAATTTTGTATTTGAAATTGAAAACTTTGACGTATGTTGATTTTTTTGTCTTTTTGAAGGGAGAAGATTTAATAAACATTCACGAAAAACAAATTCAAAGTTTATGAAGATATGTACATGATGTTGACCTGTGATTTTTAATACATGATGAAAGATTATGAAACTATGACACATTTTTTATTTTGACTAAGTCAATTTGTCTTCTTTGAAATCATCAAATTTATGAAGATTTAGACTCTCTTTTTTTTTGTCATTTCTTTTATTTTTATTTTTTTTTACAATGGATGTCACAAATTCTAAAGTCAAATGTTCCAAATAAAGCTTATGTGTTTGACATTTTCTATTGAAATACTAGTGTATGCATGCTTGATATCAGAAGCTAGTCAAAATGGTAAAAGAGATGTTTGGAAGGGTTTGGATGAGATTGGGATGGCCATTTGGGCATGTCATTTCTCATACAATCATCAATGGAGATGTAATATGTGAATGTCAATTTCAAATATGAGATACCCAGAAGTTGCCCTGGTTCATTGTTTGGGAAAGTGAATATGAGGTATCGGTCATGAATGTAGGAGTGTGAAATTCATTTGAGACTCACAAAATTGCCCCAATTTTGGTGGTATGGGTTTACGAAAGCTTGGATGAACCAAGATCATGCAAAACCTAATAGAATGCATCATTTTTGGGTATGGGCTTTTGAATGTCCAGATGAAAAATTTGTGAGATTAGCAAAGTTGCCTCATTTTTGAATGGGCAAAAACATACGAAACTCACAAAGTTGCCCCAGTTTTGGAGAATGGGCGAAAAGATCATGCAAAACCTACAAATTTGACCCTAGTTTGGGAATCGGGGGAAGAGTTTGAATAGGATATGAATTTTGTTCAAAAAGTGGTAATGGGTATGGAAATGATTGGCTAAAAGGATTGCCCCAATTTGCTTTCCTTTGCATGACCTCAACCAATAGGGAGTTCCAATCTTCCAAAGACATTTTTTTATTCTTTCATTTTTTTTAAAACAACCACATTGTTAGTCATTTTGTCTTGTCTCGAAATTAAGCTTTATGAAAATTTGAGCAATCATTATTCAATCTGTACATTCGTCAAACTTGTATCAGTTATTCGTCAAACTTTTTGACTACTCAGCTCTTTCTCAAATTTCATTCTTCATTTGTCATCACTTTATGATTTTTTCTTTCTTTGCACAACTTTTCTTTCGATCATTGAGTGTTTTTTTTGTTTGTTGATGAGCTGAATTATAGTGTGATGATGACCCTTGTTTGGGTAAATTTTGAAAATGATTTATTTTTTTGGCTAAAATAGGGTATCAATGGATATATCGTTTTACTTTTATTTTTTTATTTTTTATTCTTTTGATAAAGAAAGGTGGCCGCACATCATTTCAAATTTTGATTGCTTTATTTTCAAAAGATTAACTTTACGACGATATTAGATAACATCCACACGAGTTAATTTTTTTTTATCTTGATGGATTCAAGGATCTCCCAAATAAATACTAGTGAAAGTAATCTTAACATGGAAAATCTGCCCTAGTGTAATATTGTGTTCATTATTTGGGCTCAAATAGCATGATTAGCGACAATCTTTTGTTGAGTGAAGGCTAGAAGATGAATGTTTTCAAGAAATGCAAACACATATATTTTAACAAAAATGTGGTATAATTATTTGACTCAATTAAGAATGACATCCATTATTTTATTTTCCTTCTTAAAATGTCATAAATTTGATGATCTACAATGAAAGCATGTGATACATTATGCCCTTTTTTTTACTAACACAACTTTATTATCACTTTAAGCTTAAAAGAAAAGGTGTCACCTTGTAAATCGTGAATCCTAAAGTTTCAGGTAAAGCAATAGGGTTAATTATTACATTTTATTCAAATCAAGCATCACGAGTAAATCCATTGTCTCCCAATTGTTGAGTTGCATACTTGGAGAACAGGCCTATACAAAATCTGAGCTTTCAGATCTATCTTCATCTCCAACAAATGTTATTTGGCCAACGTTCATCCATCCAACACTGTGAAAACTCTCCTTGATGTCATAGATGTGAATCTTTCCTAGTTAATAACACTTAAATTCATGCTTTTTCTACTGTTGCCTAATTTTAAAGGTTGGAGCGTATGCAATCATGAGATGCGAACGAGTAAAATTTAATTTACTTCATTTGTGCAGTTTTCATGGGGTAGTAAACCAACTCCTTTTGGAATAGCTTTCAATCCACTACCTCCTCCTACTCAACTATATCAAATACTTTCTACTACAGGGATGAACCAAGGTTATTCTCCTGCTGAGTTGTTGGCTTATCAGCGCTAACTGGCCTTGAGTCAGCCTATTGTATCACATGACTGAATTTTTTTATATTCATATCGTTGAATTACATTATGTTTGGATTTTTTATATTAACATACTTAAATATATATGAATATTATTATATGTGTTGTGTATTCTTTCTCCTCAAGTCTTTCCTTGGTCAAGTATTATGTAATGGATTTCATTATAAATTGTAATTTATATTATATTTTCATGAAAAAAGTTATGCAAACTATTCACAATGTTGATAATACATAAAGTATATAATTCAAGCTTCTATCAAATAATTATGATAAAACATAAAATAGATAGTCAATGTTAACTAATAAACACATTACTTACAAATTTATCCATCAAAAGTTATCTATAGATTTATCCATCAAAAGTTATCTATGATTTATCATAAAAAATTATTTATATATTTATTCATCAAAAGTTATCTACGAATTTAATTATATATAATTACTGACGAGTTTATCTGTATATAATTATCTACGAATTTATTCATATATAATTATTTTTGAATAAATATGAAAAATAACTTACTGATAAATTCGTAAGTAACTTCCATACGATTATTTTATTTACGAATTTTTATTTATATATAATTCATAAATAAGATTGTCTTATTCATGAATTTTATAACTTACCTATGAATTTTTTGGGATACATAATGTGTTTTTTTTAACAAGCCGTTAAGAATGATGAAATCATCGAGAAGAAGAAGGATGCAAATGAGAAAGTTGTAGCAAGGAAGAAGGTGGAAATATGATATAGTGTATTTATTTTATGTATAGGTACATAATAACTCTTATTATAAATACAATGAGAAAATTACGGTTATAAAGAAATTGTACTATTAAATTTTTGTAGATTAAATTTAGTTAAAATTTGATTTTTCTTGTTTGAATCATTTAAATTATTAGAAATGGAAGAGTATTTTGTTTGAGAAGGTGAAACCGAAACCTAATAATATACTTATTCAATTATTTTTTAAACAAGTTATTTTAAGGTGATTTCAATGTATGAGAAGAATTAATTCAACTATGTCCTTTACACACATTTATGACTCCATCAATGTAGTTATTCAGGTACATGTGCCCACACACTGTGAGACCCTAGATAATTAACTCTGCAAATATCTGTCAAATCAAATTAATGCACTCACGTCAATGGTTCAGAGTAATTAAAAACGCACTAAGCGCTGCATGCACAAGCGCCACTTGTCCCGTTGGAAGCTTCTGAAGTCAGAAGTGGGGGTGCAGGTGTCAGCAGAGGAGACGCTCGTCCGTTTGGACGTGGGATTAACAAAACTGAGTTTTTGAAAAACTCTCTCTCTCACCTGCACGCACTCTTCATCTTCCTCAGAACTCAAACCTTCATCTTCTCCACCTTCTCTCTAGAAATCTTCACCTTCTCTCTACTGTAAACTCATCACTTCTTCTCCGATCACGTTTCAGCACCGTAAAAACGTTCCTGGAGACGTGAACGTCATTCTGGACCGAACAGAATTGGGATCGGAACTGGTAAGTTCTAGTCGCTAACCGTTCGTCCATTTGGTTTCATGCGAACCCTAGTTTGGTTGCATGCATAGGTTATAGCTCTGAGTTGCTTCTGATTTCTGGTGTTTTAGATTAAGTGAAAATTGTTGAGCGAAACCTGAGGGTAGAACGCTGTTAGAGGACGAACTAAACCTTGTCTTTTTGGGAGTACACTGCTATCCAGGTAAGGGAAGCTTATTGGTTTAATTCATACGCTGTTGTATGTTTGCTGAAAACGTATGCATGTTGATGACTGAAATGTATGTATGCAGTATGAATGCGAATGCATGATGTATGATGATTGAGATGTGTGATTATGAACATGGATATTTATGTTGTATGAAGTAAATATGTATGATGATGTTGAATATGAATTAATTGGAATGAATGTTATAAAGTTTATAAATTGAAAATCATATGAAGCATAAAGTATAAGTTGAAATGTTGAAATCTGGAATCTGTTATGGTTGAAAAATCTGAAACGTAAATCACTCCCTATGATAAATTACGCTCGTCACCGTACGGTCTTATACCGTTCGGTTTTCCTGAAAAAGACTTAGAGTAGAATTCTTTCATTCGGGAAGAATTCGGTTTGAGAACGAGCGTCCTCATTTGAAATACTATGTTTGAGCGTTCGGCTCAGCATAGAGTTGTCGAACGCCTTAAATTAAATAATACTAAATTAAGTAACGTTCGGTCTTATACCGAACGTTCGTCCTAAATAGCGTAAGGTCTTATACCAAGCGTTAGTTCTAAAGAGCGCTCGGTCTTGTACCAAGCGTTCGTCATGATTGATTCTCGGTCACCTACCTAGCGTTCGTTTTAATGTAGTGTTCGGTCTTAAACCGAACGCTCGTCCTTATCTTTGATTCCTTAACGAACGTAAATAGCGTTCGTCCAAATACTTAGTAAATGTATATTGGCGCGTTCGGTCATTGACTGGCAGTCGACCCCTTTTAAACAAAAGGTTCCCAATGTAGTTAAGTATTCTTCTTGATGTATCTTCGTCCAAGTGGAGTCAACGCGTCCTCTTGGTACTTAAAATATTCTGAAAATGGTCGTATTATTCTGTAGTCTTTCTGATGGTTAATGGGTTCTTCTAAATCTGGCTTTTAACGTTCGTCCTCTTCCTTTAGAAAGTTGAACGTTCGTCCTTTTATGAAAGTGGAACTTAGAATGAAAATGTTTTTAAGATGAAGTATTAAGATGTGTGAACACTATATTAAATGATTATACAATTATGTAATTTGAACGAGCGTCCCAGGGAGGAACGTCTCAGATATGTTAAATATTAAATTTGGTTAAGTATGACTGTGGATAAGTTAGGACTCGCTGTCCATCCTGATATTCAGTGATTACTCTTCTCACGTAGAGAGGGTAAGTCATGCGTGTGAATGGCAGGAGGTCCTTAGTCCATAAGTTAACATGGGCGACGTAAGAATGGACTAACCTCGAGTGGCAGCTGTTTGGTGTATCCCAGTTACTACATCACTCGAGTGCAAGGACGCTTGTAACTACACGGTTTCATACAGTCCGGACGGTCTGTCATATATAGTTTTCTATGTTATTCTATGTTAAGTTACTTGCTGTATGAGTGAATTGTAAATGTTAAATGTATGTGTTGATTGTATGAATTAAATTATATAAGCTTACCCTTTCGTTTTCCTTGTGTTGTCTACTGTCATGTACGTTCGTCCTGTCTTGCAATGATCATCCGTGTGGATGTGAGCAGAAGGCGAGGCCACTCTGGAGGACGTCATTAAAGAGGAAAATCTTGTCGAGGTGGAAGTCAAGGCCGAGCCTTAGACCGCTCGTTTACTTTTCAGCTTAAGTGTTAGTTTATTTTGACGTTCGGCTGTTTAATTTTGTAAAGCCGTTCGTTCTAGGTTCTCTGTATACGCCTTATGTGCGTTATGTTGTACTGAAGCCGTTCGGCTTTTGAACCCTGTTTTATTAATGTACAGACTGCTTATTGGGATGTTACACACACACACACACACACATATATCTTAACTAATTAAATTCCGAACAATGTCCCTACAGTGGCAAGGAAAAAAAATCAATCTTCTACTCATTGCTGCTTATAAAATATGTTTACGAAATAATATTGAATAGGAGGACTAAAGTCAAGATTTTATCTACTTAGGTCTTAAGCCAATCCTATCTATTTGCCTGTGTCATTCCTGAATGTTTAATTAATATATATATATATATATATATATATATATATATATATATATATTCAACCACAATTGGTTGATTGTCTAACTAATGAATGTTATAAAATAATCTAAAGTGGCAATGAATATTATATTTCAAACAAAATATATATAAAAGGTCACAATTACTAAAAAAACATCGGTGGATTTGAATGAATATTATGCTTAAAATGAACAATGTTTTATAAGGTGCTAAGGTAGAGGTAGGTTCCATTTGAGTAGTTCTAAACGGAAGCATGGAATCTTCAAACAAAAACTAAAACCATCATCATCAACACTATATATATTATTTAGTTTGATGCTTATGCTCGGTTCTCTAATTAATCACCAAAATAGATCTTAGAACCATAATTTCTTAAAACACATATGAAACTAAATAAAAGAATAAACAAAAGTTGTAATGCATTAGAAAAAGAATAAACTCAATAAACTGAGCATTGCATGAAAATGGTTAGATTCCCTATATCTCTACCCTAATTATTGAATTGTGGTTATTTATTTTCTTTTCAATTAGTATATATTATTATTAGCTTATGAACATTATTGAATGACATAATCATATGTTGTGATATATTGTTGGCTTAATTACCTACTTAGTCCCCATGTTAGGAGGTAATTTTCTGTTTAGTACCCAGTTTTAAAAATGTAGGCATTTGGTACCTATGTTTTGAAATTTGTATCAATTCAATCCTATCCAGTTAACGGCGTTATAATTGATGCGAGAAATTAAGGACGTTAATGATAGCCTGGGTGGAATAGCTATCAAATGTTTGAATGCATCTTCATTACTCAAAACAAGAATGAAATTAAAAGAAACTAACGAATTTATTAGAATCAATTAAACCTATGAAGTCAAACCATTAAATTAATGGAAGAAAGTGTGAATCCCTTTCTATTAATATAAATTTAATTTTATATAAGTTTTTCTGAGAAAAAAATCATCAAAAAGATAATGAGACATGAATATGATTTATAAATAATTGACATCATATTCATTTAAAAACTTCAAAATAAGGAATTTAAGGATTTTTAGGGTACTTAAATTTTTCATATTTCTATTCAATATGTAAGTTATTCTAACAATAAAAAAAA
Organism: Vigna umbellata; assembly: GCF_029865625.1. NCBI lineage: Eukaryota > Viridiplantae > Streptophyta > Magnoliopsida > Fabales > Fabaceae > Vigna > Vigna umbellata. The sequence goes on from NC_142174.1 coordinate 24,504,116, forward strand.
GTGTAAAGGTAGAGTATGCAAAAATCTTGTCGTATACATTATCAAAGCAAATTAAGAACATTGTGTTTTATTTTATTCGTTTGTGTGAATTTCTCTGCAATTTTCCTAAGTGTTAGTAAAATGTAATTTTGTTGTCTTTCTAAACGGATTCTATTATGTGGTGAAGTTGGAGAGGTAATGATCCTCTTTTTCATTAAATAAATATGGTTTCAATCACTGAATGTTTTCTATTTCCTGTTTCTTTATGAATATTAATGATGTTTTTTCTTTTATATATATATATATATATATATATATATATATATGAATTTGCTAACGCGTGTGAGGTCTCGGAAATTTAAACCATGATTATTGTCAAATTTGTCAATTATTGCACTGCTGAGTCACCTGACTGCTTCCATAAATGCACCGCGCCACACGTTCAGTGCATTAAAAACGCACTAAACGCTGCATGCATGAGCGCCACTTGTCACGTAGAAGTTTCGGAAGTCAGAAGTGAGAGTGCAGGTGTCAGCAGAGGAGACGCTCGTTCGTTTGGGCGTGGAAATTAACAAAACTGAGTTTCGAAAAATGTTCTCTCACCTGCACGCACTCTTCTTCTTCCTCAGAACCAAACCTTTCATTTTCTCCAACTTCTCTCTAGAACCAGTTCACCTTCTCTCTACTGTAACTCACCATTCCCTTCTCCGATCACGTTTCAGAACGGTAGAAACGTTCCTGGAGACGTGAGCGTCATTCTGATCCGAACAGAATTTGGAACTGAACTGGTAAGTCCTCATTGCTAAGCTTTCGTCCTTTTGGTTTCATGCGAACCCTAGTTCTGGTTGCATGCATGGGTTCTAGGTCTGAGTTATTCCGATTTCTGGTGTTTTAGATTAAGTGGAAACTGTTGAGCGAAACCTGAGGGTAGGAAGTTGTTAGAGGAAGCACTAAATCTTGCTCTTTGGGAATACACTGCTATCCAGGTAAGGGAAGCTTATATGTTTAATTTATACTTGTGTATTGTATGAAAGAATGTTATGAAGATATGTATGTGGGCTGTTTGAGTATGCATGAACGAATACTGATTGTATGGATGAATATGAATTCTTATTTGGTTGATCCGCATGTTGGTTTGATATGTATGGAAGATGGATGATTAATGTAATGTATGAGTTATTAATGTGATAAATTCTATAAGATCTGTAGATTAATATTGGATGTGAAGTTATGAAGTATGAATCTTATGAAAAATGAAAAGTTAAGATAGTTGGAAAAATCTGAATATGATAATTCTCTCTATGATAAATTACGTTCGTCATCGTACGGTCTTATACCGTTCGGTTTCCCTGACAAAGACTTAGAGTAGAATTCTTTCATTTGGAAAGAGTTCGGTTTGAGAACGAGCGCCTTCATTGAATTACTATGCTTGAGCGTTCGGCTCAGCATAGAGTTGTAGTATGCTTTAAATTAAATAATATTGAATTAAGAAACGTTCGGTCTTATACCAAGCGTTCGTCCTAAATAGCGTTCGGTCTGATACCGAACGTTCGTCCTAAATAGCGTTCGGTCTTATATCGAACGTTCGTCCTGAGTAGCACTCGGTCTTCTACCAAGCGTTCGTCGAAATTGATGCTCGGTCATCTACCTAGCGTTCGTCATAGTCAGTGCTCGGTCACATACTAAGCACTCGTATTATTGAATAACCACTTGGATAAAATAGCGTTCGTTCAAGTATTTGAATATTCACATTCTTACGTTCGTTCTAATACTAGTATCGGTCTTCCATGTGCAAATTTCTTCAAAGAAAATTTCTAAGTATTATTAACCATCCTTCCTATATTGAATCTGGTTCAAGATCTTTATTATGAAATTTTCTAAGTATCAGTACTCCTTCAAATTGAGTCGTTTCATTTAACTGACCAAACAGAGAGTCACGTTCGTCCATCCAGTACTTATTTGGACGTTCGTCCTAATTCTTCAAAGGACTGAACGTTCGTCCTTTTATGCTCTTAAAGTTAAAGATAAGAATGATGATAAATTATAATAAATTACAGTGCGAACACTATATTGAGTGATTTTGTGATGATGGATTTTGGACGAGCGTTCCAGGGAGGAACGTCTCATATATGTTAAATATTAAATTTGGTAAAGTATGACTGTGGATAAGTTAAGACTCGCTGTCCATCCTGATATTCAGTGATTACTCTTCTCACGTAGAGAGGGTAAGTCATGCGTGTGAATGGCAGGAGGTCCTTAGTCCATAAGTTAACATGGGTGATGTAAGAACGGACTAACCTCGAGTGGCAGCTGATTAGGTGTATCCCGGTTATTACATCACTCGAGTGCAAGGACGCTTGTAACTACACAGATCATACAGTCCAGACGGTCGTCTTACTTATATATATATATATATATATATATATATATATAGAGTTACATGATGTTACATGTTAGACTATGTGCTTGTGTGGAATGATATGTTCATTGTATGTGTTGTTTGTATGAATTAAATTATATAAGCTTACCCTTTCGTTTCCTTGTGTTGTCGCCTTGTATATGTACGTTCGTCCTGTCATTGCAATGATCATCCGTGTGGATGTGAGCAGATGGAGGTGCGTCACTTGAAGAAGTGCTAGAAGAAGAAAATTTGGAAGACGCTAACCTGGTGGATGTAGAAGTTAAAGCCGAGCCTTAGAGCGCTCGTGGGTGTCTGTAGTTAGCTTTATTTATGTTATTTTGAACGTTCGGTTATAGTTTTGTAAGACCGTTCGTCCCTGAACTCTTGCTTGTATAAGCGTTCGTTATTTCTGTATGATTATGCCGTTCGGTATTTTGACGCTCGTTCAGATTTGTAAGACTACACTGTTTTATATGATTAATGTAATTAATTCTGATTATGGTAATTACTATATTTTGGGATGTTACATTAGTGGTATCAGAGCAGTTTTGTCCTTTTAAGGAACACTGTAGGTTATGAGTGCACTATGTTTTTGCTGTGTGCTTGTTATGTGTTTAATGAGTTATTGTTTTAACTCTTGAACATTACTAACGCTCGTTTTTCTCTGATCCAGAGAACTAATGGTGCCTAGACTCCCTCCTCCTCCGCAACCGAACGAGTCTGATACGTCCAGCAACACTAGGTTGTTGGAAACCGTGGTTGAAAGGCTGCATCAACAAAACACAACGTTACTGGAGCAGAACGCCACACTGATGCAGCAAAATCAGGCCGCTATGCAGAGTTTGGAGGCCTCTCGTGCCAACTCTGAAACAACACAAAGACAATTAATGGAGATCCTAGCTGATACCAGACACACCCCGGGAGCGTCTTCTTCCAACGCTGCCCCGCCTGCCGCTGAATGGAGCTTGGAGAGTTTCCTCCAACATCATCCGGCTAAATTCAGTGGAAAATGCCTTCCTGATGAGGCGGACCAGTGGCTGAGAGACATGGAGCGTATTTACGATGCTAAGAGGTGTCCAGATGAAAGCCGCTTGGCTTTTACAGAGTACTTGTTGACTGGTGAAGCTAGCCACTGGTGGACGAGTATGAAAGCCATCTTAACGGACGCTCAGAATCCCATCACCTGGGCGGTTTTCAGAGGCAAATTTTATGAGGAGTACTTCCCAGATAGCGTTCGTTACGCTAAGGAAGTTGAGTTTCTTCAACTGTCACAAGGGGCAAAGTCAGTGTCGGAGTATACCAACACTTTTAAACATCTTCTGAGGTTCAATACGATGGCCACCAGTGAGGAGTGGCAGTGCAGGAAATTTGAGAATGGGCTGAGGAGTGACCTGAAAGTATTGATCTCAAGTTTGTGTATCCGGTCGTTTCCTGCTATGGTTGAGCGAGCCAAGGTTTTGGAGAAGAATATGGCAGAGGCGGAACGGTTGAAAAGGCAGCAACAGGTGAGTAGGGGACCGATCGTGTCCAGGGGAGGAACTGTTCAGAGGAGACCTCCTTACGCTCGTCCAAACCAGCCTTCTCAGACGAGCGGATCTCAAGCAGTAGTCCCTGTCGGACAGTCTGACAGGGAAGTGTAGTTTGTTTCCGGTGCGGAGGACCGCATTATAGGTCTTCATGCCCTCAGTTGGTGGGAGGAAAGCACTGCAACCGTTGGGGAAGGAATGGGCACTTGGATCATGAGTGCAATATGAGTGGGCGTGCAGTGATGAGGCCGCCGAATGCTGGGAGGAATCAGCCAAGAGGAGGACGAGCCCAAGCGAGTGGGCGAGTGTATGCTATAACGAGCGCTGAGGCAGCGAGCTCAGGTAATCTTATAATTGGTGAATGCATGCTGTTTGGTAGATCGTGCTGTGCTTTGTATGATTCGGGGGCAACGCACTCCTTCATCTCGAAGGTGATAACAGTTGAAAAACTGTTATTTTCATGCTTAAAGTTGATACTAAAAGCAACCTTTAGACTTAGAAACTAGCTTGAAATCATGCCTTTTGTTTATATTTTCAGAAATAAGAGAGCTGGACAGGTTTATGCTTGATTTAAGTGTTTTTGTGCAGGTTTTGAGGTGAATTTGGTGAAAGAAGTGAAGAATAAGAGAGAGGACATTAGAAAAGACAAGAAAGAGTGCAAAAAGGAGAAGTCGAAGGCACCGCTCAGCGGCAAACGACCGCTGAGCGGCACTCAAGAGGTGACGTTGGAACCGCTGAGGGGCAAAATGGCCGCTGAGGGGAAGAAAGAAGACGCGCAATCACCGCTGAGCGGTAAATACCGCTGAGCGGCACTTTTTGGGCTTGGACTTTTGTAATCTTTTGTAACTCTAGATTAGTATATAAGGGCTTGCACGTCCTATAGTTAGGCATCTTTGGCAGAAACGAGGCAAACACTCTCTCTTTCACCCCTTTGAAGGAGGATCTTGGATGCTCAGGCTACCTCTTCACCTTTATTGGGTTTATTCTTTCATACTTTCATTGTAATTCATCTAGGTTCACCATGAATATGGTGAACTAAACCTTGTATGTTTGTTGGGGAATCAAAGTAATCTCTTGAAGCTCTCATATATGGATTTGTTGAGTACATCTTTGAATTAAGACATATGCTTTCTTTCATCATTAGTTAGGGTTTTTCCTCTTTGCTCAATGCTTGCATTGTTTAACTCATTCTAATGCATGATTATTGGTTTTGTTGATACGGACACGTACGGGGAAATCTAGATCCGGGGAATTTCTCCCAATATTATACTGACAATATTATATTGGTTGCCTTTAAGCTCCTGCACTCATGAACTAATCATTAGGAATGCTAGGAATTGTATGAACTATTTGATTAGGGAGAAGCCATCTAGAATGGTACATTAGAGAGTGGCATTAACAATGATGATTTGAATGTTGAATTCCTAAAATATATGAGAGTGGATGAGATGAAATTGACCCCCAACAACATATTCATTCATATATTTCCTTGAAAGTGTTTATCTTTTGTCTTTGTCATTGATCAATTCATGCATACATATTTAATTTTCGTCTTTGCGTATTAAACTTCAATTATTGTGTTCTTAAGTCTTAGCTAATCAACAAATCACATAACTAAACTAGGCCGTGAGTCCTTTGGGAGAACGATACTTGGTCTTACCAAGTTTATTACTTGAAACGATTCGGTCATACTTGCCGATTGTGAAATAAGTTTGTGACATCATATTTTGGTGCTTACAAATTTGTCCATCAAGTTTTTGGCGCCGTTGCCGGGGACTCGTGGTTTAACTGGTTAATTTGTGTGATTATTGATTATCTTTGACTTATTTTTTTTATTTTTAATTTAAATTTCGAATTTTTATTTTATCTTATTTTATTTTTCTATTTATATTTTTCAGTTTGTATTTTATTTGATTTTATTTTTATTTTTTTTGTTTTCTGTTTTTCTGTTTTCTGTTTTTATTTTCTGTTTTTTATTTTTCGGTTTTTATTTGATTTTATTTTATTTGATTAGATTATATTTTATTTTATTTTATTTTATTTTCTGTTTGTATTTTATTTTATTTTATTTTATTTTATGTTTTTATTTTTCTGTTTTTATTTCCTATCTTCTTATCTTTTCAATTATATCCTTTGATTTTTTTTTCTTTTCTCTATCTTTTTGTGCTAACAATTGTTTTTAGGGTTTTGTGCCTAATGTCTGCAGAATGCAATTTGGTCAAGATTTTAACTATAGGGGCACTCAATTCTACCAAAGTAATCTCAACCAATGGTGGGAACCTCACTCAAGCATGGATCAAAGCCAATTTTGGCAAGCTGCTGGACAATTTGAGAACCAACCACAACAACAATGGCAGCAACAACCCTTTCTATCAGGAAGTTTGGATAGGTTGGAGGACACCCTTCAACGATTTTTGAAAAATTCCGACTCTACTCAGAAAAGCATTGAAGAATCATGTAAAAGAATGGAGATGCAACTTCGTCACATTAGTCAGATATTAAATGATGATGTTAATACTGATGTTAACCTTAAGGAGGAAGGGCAAGTCATTATCACTGAAAGTGACAAGATTCTTGATGAGGAAAAATTAGAGGGAGATGAGGAAAGGGTAGAGAGAAAAGAGAAAGAAGAGTTGAGTGAGAAAGATAAAGATGAAGAAAAAGAAAAAGAATTGGTTGAGAGAGAAGAGAGAAAGAAAATTTGTGTGAAGATAAAGAAGTTGAGGAGAAAAAGAGAAAGGAAGAAAAAAATAAAAGAAAAGAAAAAGAGAAAATTTAGGGAGAGAAAAAGGAAGAAAAAGAAGATGAGAGGAAAGAAGAAGAAATCACATGAAAAATCACATCCTCATCTAAAGAAGAATCATAGGAAGGAAAAGAAATTTAAGTGCTTCATGGAAATCTTCAAGAAATTGGAGATTAAAGTTCCTATGATTGAGACACTGCAACAGGTTCCTGGTTTGATCAAATTTCTGAAGAAGTTCAGTAGGAAGAAGAAGAAAAAGAAGAAGGAACTTGAGCTTTACTGGGTCAAGCTAATGACATTAAAAGAGCGCTTGCTGGGAGGCAACCCAGTGAATTTAAAAACTTTTGATTTGGTTTTGTAATTTTTAATTTGTGAACATTAGTTTTGTAAATATTTTTGTTGGATCCAGCATCTACTGAAGGATGTTAGGTTTGTAACACCTACTGATGGGTGTTGGTGAGAAAATTTTGCACCTACTGATGGGTGCTGGTAAGTTGGAAACACCTACTGATGGGTGTTGGTGGAATTTGGGTCAGGCTCGTGACGTTAAACAAGCGCTACCTGGGAGGCAACCCAGTTGATTGATTGTTTTTGTTTGTTTATTTTAGTTAGGGTTTGCATAAGCATTTTTAACATTGAATTGCAGGGAACCTATGAGGGACATGTAGGGAAGGCACGTAGGTCAAGAAAAGAAGGAGAGGAGCACATCACGAAAGTGCCGCTGAGCGGTATTTTACCGCTGAGCGGTACTCTCGCAGACTGGGCTTTAGTTCCCCTTAGCGGGACCCGAGCCCATTAGGGTATTTTTATACCCCAAGCTGCGTTTTAGGGTTTATTTCCAGACTTCTCTCTGCACAAACACTTCCACACACCTTCTCCTAGGTTTTCCACATCTTTTCACTCTTCCCTCTTAAGAAAATCTCTCTTCTATTCACTTTTTCACTAGTGTGCCATCAAAGTTTGGGGTTGGAAGAGAGCATTCTAGTTTGAAGGCATTCTCATTGCATCTAGTATCTCCACCCAAGTAAGTAAAATGCATTTTGTTCATTCTAGGGTTCTTGAATTTGAATGTGATTGTCAAAGCATGAATATTTAGGGGTTTTGATTTCTATGCATGATTTGATGATATATTTGATGTTTGAACCGATTAAACTGCATGATTATGAACTGGAAAACTGAAAATTGCATTTGGGTGGAGTTAGGGAAGCTTTAAAACTGATTTTTCAAAAATCTGCAGAGTTACCGCTGAGGGGTAAATTACCGCTGAGCGGCACTCTGCCAGATTTGGTTTTTGCATGTTGGAATGTGGCGCTGGTGGCGCTGAGGGGAAATTCTGGCCCTCAGCGGTGGTTTAGCTTCGACAGGAGTTATGTTCTATGTTTTACTAATGATTAACATCATGTTCTGTGGTTTTGCTTGTGTTTTGAATGTAGGAATGGCATCCTCATCAGGAAAAAGATTGAAAACCATGGCAACCAAGAGAAAGGAAAAGGAACCAGAGCAACCCCACTCTAGCAGGTTCCTCTCTAGGAAACATGAGAAGCACTTTAGGGTGGTTCAGGACAGGAGACTTCTGATGGAGAGAAAGGTTGGAATGATACCTAACCTTGCTTCTCAATTTGGAGAGCAAGTGTTAGGGAATGACTGGGGAAAGTTAGCCACCTATCCTGCACCTGCCAACATAGCTGTGGTGAAGGAATTCTACACCAATGCAAAGAAGATTGGTGATTATCCAGCTGAGAATTATTTGGGCTATGTCAGAGGCCATGCTATCAGGTATGATCCTGATTCTATCAACAATTTCCTGGATACTGTGTGGGCTGGTGAGCAGTGTCAGTTTGCTCTTAGCATGGAGGAAGGTGCTGACTTTGAGGATGTTGAGAGAGTATTGTGCATACCTGGAGGACACTTCCAAAGGAATAGATCTGGCTCAGTGGTTAATATTAGGAGGACAGATTTGACTCCTCTTGCAAAGTATTGGATGGCATTTTCTCATGCCAACATTCAGCCATGTTCACATGTGTCAGATATTACTCTCAGCAGGGCACTCTTCATCTACTGTACTATCAGAAGCTTAAATGTTAATATTGGGCAGGTGATAGCTGATGAAATTAGTATGTGCGCCAACACCTCAAACAACAAAGCACCATTAGGACATCCCTCCTTGATTACTCACCTTTGCAAGCTAGCTGGGGTGGATACTTCTGTTCCACCATTTGAGAGGCCAAGAAAAGTTATTGATGAGGCTTATTATAGACAATACTGTGGAGGTGAGGATGCAGCTCAGCCAGTTCCACCACGACAGGCTCGTAGAGAGAGAAGGCCAGCACAGAGCAGGACTTCTGCTGATACTCATGAGGCAGAACCATTCCAGATGAGGGACATGTATATGTCTCTTATAGGTGCTCAGTTGCAGTCCATCCACAGAGAGCAGGTGGCCACGGCTGAGATGATAGTGGGGATGTATGATACCCCTCCAGCACACAGGTGGACTATGGATGAATTCCATAATGTGGTAGCTTGGCCAGAAGAACCATGGCATGGAGGAGCTGAAGCAGCTGAAGCTTCAGCCCGAGACATGGATGAAGATGAAGCTGAGGAGGAGGATGCATTTGATGAAGATGATGATGAAGAGGAAGAGGAAGATACAGAGAGCTCGGACTGATGAGGAGCTGAGATAGCATTTACTGATGAATGCTATCATATGATTATGCTTTTGTGGTTTAAGTTTTCTGAACTTATTTGTTTTTGTTTTTAGATTAGGGTTTGATGTACTCTATTGAAAACCTGGTTTCTTGTGATGGTTTGCTATTAACTGTGATTGTGTGATAAGTAATGCTGAATGATGCTTATGATTAATTGATGTTGAGATGATGTGCACATTAAAATGCTTATACAGGTGATTCACAAGCTTTGTGAACAAATGCATAATATCATGATTGTGATTGTGAAATTAAGCAGGATGTGCATGTCAAATGTGAATGAGCTTATATGTGAGGTTTTGAGCTCCAGAGTTGTTATTGTTGAATGCTATTACTTTGAAAGCATGAATGACTTTGCCCAGGTTTTCTATGATTGAATCAATTGCTTGTTTTGCATCATATGATCAAAGGCCGTGTTTTTGAAACCCTTTTTATTGGCCAAATTCATAAAGTTAGCCTTCTAAAAGAGAACACGTTGTGTTCTATCCTTTGAACCCTTAGCCTTAAATATACACTGAACACCCTTGATTGAAAATCTTTACCTTGAGTTAAGTAGAAGATCTTGTGTGGTATTGTTAAATGTTCAAGTTTGGGGTTATTAGGGAAACATGAAAAAGGAAAAAGCATTGAGCTAAGAGCTAAAAAGTAAGAATATGCAAAGAAAAGAAAAGAAAAAGAAGCAAAGCTCAATGCAAATGCAAAAGCAAAGGCAAAAGAAAGTTGGGAATGAATAAGAAGATTTTGTTGTTATGATTCTCTTAACTCAAGGATTTTGTGATCCAGAAAAACCAATTTTCTTGTTAGCCCAGCCACATTATAAGCCATTGAAAAGTCCTTGTGATGATGCATGCTTGTGAATGTATTTGATTGTGGTTAAATGAAAGGCAAAGTTGATTCATGTGACATTGTGATAGTGGAGTGAATGAGGGAAACACTTTACCTCTTATACACTTGTGTGTTGAGTGAAACACTTTACCTAGTGAGGAAATATTCCATAAGCACATGAACATCCATGCTTAATTGATTGATCATTCATGAAAAATAGCATTTGTTGGAATTTAAATGACTTTGTGAACACTAAAGCATGTGCACATCTTGATTGAACTCTTGGTCTTAAGTTTGAGTGAAGTTATTACTTATCTTGAAAAGAGGATTTTGAATGAGTAAACCATCATATGAATTGTTTGGAGATGGAGTTACATTTTATTTGCTTGAGGACAAGCAAAGTTCTAAGTTTGGGGTTGTGATAACAGTTGAAAAACTGTTATTTTCATGCTTAAAGTTGATACTAAAAGCAACCTTTAGACTTAGAAACTAGCTTGAAATCATGCCTTTTGTTTATATTTTCAGAAATAAGAGAGCTGGACAGGTTTATGCTTGATTTAAGTGTTTTTGTGCAGGTTTTGAGGTGAATTTGGTGAAAGAAGTGAAGAATAAGAGAGAGGACATTAGAAAAGACAAGAAAGAGTGCAAAAAGGAGAAGTCGAAGGCACCGCTCAGCGGCAAACGACCGCTGAGCGGCACTCAAGAGGTGACGTTGGAACCGCTGAGGGGCAAAATGGCCGCTGAGGGGAAGAAAGAAGACGCGCAATCACCGCTGAGCGGTAAATACCGCTGAGCGGCACTTTTTGGGCTTGGACTTTTGTAATCTTTTGTAACTCTAGATTAGTATATAAGGGCTTGCACGTCCTATAGTTAGGCATCTTTGGCAGAAACGAGGCAAACACTCTCTCTTTCACCCCTTTGAAGGAGGATCTTGGATGCTCAGGCTACCTCTTCACCTTTATTGGGTTTATTCTTTCATACTTTCATTGTAATTCATCTAGGTTCACCATGAATATGGTGAACTAAACCTTGTATGTTTGTTGGGGAATCAAAGTAATCTCTTGAAGCTCTCATATATGGATTTGTTGAGTACATCTTTGAATTAAGACATATGCTTTCTTTCATCATTAGTTAGGGTTTTTCCTCTTTGCTCAATGCTTGCATTGTTTAACTCATTCTAATGCATGATTATTGGTTTTGTTGATACGGACACGTACGGGGAAATCTAGATCCGGGGAATTTCTCCCAATATTATACTGACAATATTATATTGGTTGCCTTTAAGCTCCTGCACTCATGAACTAATCATTAGGAATGCTAGGAATTGTATGAACTATTTGATTAGGGAGAAGCCATCTAGAATGGTACATTAGAGAGTGGCATTAACAATGATGATTTGAATGTTGAATTCCTAAAATATATGAGAGTGGATGAGATGAAATTGACCCCCAACAACATATTCATTCATATATTTCCTTGAAAGTGTTTATCTTTTGTCTTTGTCATTGATCAATTCATGCATACATATTTAATTTTCGTCTTTGCATATTAAACTTCAATTATTGTGTTCTTAAGTCTTAGCTAATCAACAAATCACATAACTAAACTAGGCCGTGAGTCCTTTGGGAGAACGATACTTGGTCTTACCAAGTTTATTACTTGAAACGATTCGGTCATACTTGCCGATTGTGAAATAAGTTTGTGACATCATATTTTGGTGCTTACAAATTTGTCCATCAGAAGGCGTGTGTTGAAAAGCTGGGATTAGAAGTGAGCGAGATGCAGTTCGATCTGGTGGTGTCTACCCCAGCAGCTGGTGAGGTTAGGACGTCCACTATGTGTGTCAAGTGTCCTATAGAAGTGGAAGGGCGTAAGTTTAAGGTTAGCCTCATCTGCTTACCTCTTCAAGGTTTGGAGGTGATTTTAGGAATGGATTGGTTGGCTGCCAATCGCATTCTTATTGATTGTGGAGCGAAGGAATTGATCTTCCCTGGTGAAGAAGAAGAAGTTCTTTCAGTGACGCTCGGCCAACTGAAAGAAGACATTATGGAGGGCGCCAGCTGTTTTCTCATTATGACGCATGAAGATGGAGAAGTTAGGAATGCGAATTTAGGACGATCGTCCACTAGTGGCAGCAATGGACGATCGGTTGTGGATGAATTTGCGGACGTTTTCCCGGAAGAGATACCTGGACTTCCCCCTCATCGTGAAGTGGAGTTCACCATTGATTTGGTGACGACAGCGGCTCCTATCTCGGTTCAGCCATATCGAATGTCGCCTGCTGAGTTAGCTGAACTCAAGGAGCAAATTGAAGAGTTGATAGAGAAGAAATTCATTAGGCCGAGCGTATCACCCTGGGGAGCGCCCGTGCTGTTAGTAAGGAAGAAGGATGGCAACTCTCGGTTATGTATAGACTACAGGCAATTGAATAAGCTGACCATCAAGAACAAATACCCATTGTCAAGGATAGATGACCTGCTGGATCAGTTGCATGGGGCTGCAGTGTTCTCAAAGATTGATTTGAGATCCGGGTATCATCAAATCAGGGTTAAGGAGGACGACATCCAGAAGACAACATTCAGGTCTCGCTATGGGCATTATGAATACGTGGTGATGCCTTTTGGAGTAACGAACGCTCCAGCCGTGTTCATGGAGTATATGAACCGCATATTCAGGCCTTATTTGGATAAGTTTGTGGTCGTCTTCATAGATGATATTCTCATCTATTCCAAGAACGAAGACGAGCATGAAGAGCATCTTAGACTTGTGCTTGGAGTGTTGCGGGAGAAGGAGTTATATGCCAAGTTGTCTAAGTGCGAATTCTGGATGAAGGAGATTCAGTTTTTGGGTCATGTGGTTTCGGCTGGAGGCATCGCGGTAGATCCAGCGAAAGTGCGAGCGGTACTGGAATGGGAGAGTCCGCGTTCGGTCACTAGGGTGCGTAGTTTTGTTGGACTGGCGGGCTACTACAGACGTTTCATTAAAGGTTTTGCTAAGATAGTGGCGCCGCTAACTCAGTTGACTCGTAAAGACCAGCCGTTCGCCTGGACCGATCGTTGTGAGGCCAGTTTCCAGGAGTTGAAAGTGAAATTGACGAGCGCTCCAGTGTTAGTTATTCCAGACGCGTCTAAACCTTTCGAAGTATATTGCGACGCCTCTCACCAAGGTTTGGGTTGTGTTTTGATGCAAGAGAAGCGAGCGGTGGCTTATGCGTCTCGTCAGTTGAGGATTCACGAAAGGAATTACCCAACGCACGACCTGGAGTTGGCAGCGGTCGTTTTTGCGCTGAAGATTTGGAGACATTTCTTGTACGGATCCACGTTCCAAGTCTTCAGTGATCACAAGAGCCTCAAATATTTATTTGATCAGAAGGAGTTGAACATGAGGCAGAGGCGTTGGCTAGAATTTCTGAAAGATTATGATTTTGAGCTGCTGTATCACCCTGGGAAAGCTAACGTGGTAGCGGACGCTCTAAGCAGAAAGGTGGTGCATGTGTCGTCCATGATGGTGCGCGAGTTGAGCTTAGTAGAGAGTTTCAGAGATCTAAGGTTACAGTTTGAGTTAGAGCCGAGCAGCATCAAGTGCTGTAACCTTAGAATATCTAGCGATGTGTTTGATCGGATTAGAATGAAGCAACGTGAGGATGAGGAGCTGGTGAAGATTTTAAGCGCGCTCGGTTCGGATCAAGCTAAGGGGTTCAATACGGGAACGGATGGCATGTTGCGTTATCTGGGTAGGACGTGCGTTCCTAATGATGGCGAGCTGAAGCGAATCATATTGGAGGAAGCACATCATAGTCGTCTTAGCATACATCCAGGTATGACTAAGATGTACCAAGACCTTCGGTGTTCGTTCTGGTGGCCTGGAATGAAGAGTGATGTCGCTCGTTTTGTGGCATCTTGTCTAACGTGTCAACGAGCGAAGGCGGAGTACCAAAGACCTGGAGGATTACTTCAACAGTTGGAAATTCCCGAATGGAAGTGGGATAGCATATCCATGGACTTCGTGACTCATCTGCCACGCACGGTCAGGAATCATGATTCAATCTGGGTAATCGTGGATAGGCTAACGAAGAGCGCCCACTTCCTGGCCGTAAACTTGAAGATGTCGATGACCAACTTGGCTAAGTTGTATATCCAGGAGATCGTTCGCTTACATGGAGTACCTTCGAGCATCATTTCCGACCGAGACACAAGATTCACTTCACGGTTTTGGCAGTCACTTCAAAGCGAGCTCGGTAGTAAGTTACAAATGAGTTCAGCCTATCACCCTTAGACGGACGGTCAATCTGAGAGAACAATCCAGACGCTTGAAGACTTACTAAGGACGTGCGTCCTAGATCACTTAGGCGCCTGGGATGAGGTCCTGCCGCTAGTGGAGTTCACGTATAACAACAGTTTCCAGGCGAGCATTGGAATGGCACCGTTTGAAGCACTTTATGGGAGGAAATGTCGAACGCCACTTTGTTGGTTCAAGGAAGGAGAGAACGTGCTAACTGGACCTGAGCTTATCCAGCAAACGACCGAGAAGTCAAGCAAATTCAGGAGAGGTTGAAGACGTCTTTGAGCAGGCATAAATCTTATGCTGATAAGAGGAGAAGACCGTTGGAGTTCGCTGCTGGAGATCATGTGTTCCTTCGACTCAACCCAATCACTGGTGTAGGCCGAGCCGTTCGTCCAAAGAAGCTGTCTCCCAAATTCATTGGACCATACCAGATTCTGAGGAAGATCGGACCAGTAGCGTACGAGCTTGCATTGCCGCCTCAACTATCAAACCTTCACCCAGTTTTCCACGTTTCTCAACTTCGGAAGTATATAGCGAATCCATCACATGTACTGGAGTTGGAGGACGTTCAGCTTCGTCCAGACCGAACGTTGGAGCTGCATCCAGTCCGTATAGAAGATAGCCGCACCAAGTACTATAAAGGCAAGGACGTTCGTTTGGTGAAGATGGTGTGGGACGCTAAGACTGGTGATTCAACGTGGGAAGTTGAGAGCGCCATGAAGGACTTATACCCTAATCTATTTCCGGGTGAGTCTTTAATTTTCGAGGTCGAAAATTTTTGTAGATAGGTGGAATGTGAGGTCTCGGAAATTTAAACCATGATTACTGTCAAATTTGTCAATTATTGCACTGCTGAGTCACCTGACTGCTTCCATAAATGCACCGCGCCACACGTTCAGTGCATTAAAAACGCACTAAACGCTGCATGCATGAGCGCCACTTGTCACGTAGAAGTTTCGGAAGTCAGAAGTGAGAGTGCAGGTGTCAGCAGAGGAGACGCTCGTTCGTTTGGGCGTGGAAATTAACAAAACTGAGTTTCGAAAAATGCTCTCTCACCTGCACGCACTCTTCTTCTTCCTCAGAACCAAACCTTTCATTTTCTCCAACTTCTCTCTAGAACCAGTTCACCTTCTCTCTACTGTAACTCACCATTCCCTTCTCCGATCACGTTTCAGAACGGTAGAAACGTTCCTGGAGACGTGAGCGTCATTCTGATCCGAACAGAATTTGGAACTGAACTGGTAAGTCCTCATTGCTAAGCTTTCTTCCTTTTGGTTTCATGCGAACCCTAGTTCTGGTTGCATGCATGGGTTCTAGGTCTGAGTTATTCCGATTTCTGGTGTTTTAGATTAAGTGGAAACTGTTGAGCGAAACCTGAGGGTAGGAAGTTGTTAGAGGAAGCACTAAATCTTGCTCTTTGGGAATACACTGCTATCCAGGTAAGGGAAGCTTATATGTTTAATTTATACTTGTGTGTTGTATGAAAGAATGTTATGAAGATATGTATGTGGGCTGTTTGAGTATGCATGAACGAATACTGATTGTATGGATGAATATGAATTCTTATTTGGTTGATCCGCATGTTGGTTTGATATGTATGGAAGATGGATGATTAATGTAATGTATGAGTTATTAATGTGATAAATTCTATAAGATCTGTAGATTAATATTGGATGTGAAGTTATGAAGTATGAATCTTATGAAAAATGAAAAGTTAAGATAGTTGGAAAAATCTGAATATGATAATTCTCTCTATGATAAATTACGTTCGTCATCGTACGGTCTTATACCGTTCGGTTTCCCTGACAAAGACTTAGAGTAGAATTCTTTCATTTGGAAAGAGTTCGGTTTGAGAACGAGCGCCTTCATTGAATTACTATGCTTGAGCGTTCGGCTCAGCATAGAGTTGTAGTATGCTTTAAATTAAATAATATTGAATTAAGAAACGTTCGGTCTTATACCAAGCGTTCGTCCTAAATAGCGTTCGGTCTGATACCGAACGTTCGTCCTAAATAGCGTTCGGTCTTATATCGAACGTTCGTCCTGAGTAGCACTCGGTCTTCTACCAAGCGTTCGTCGAAATTGATGCTCGGTCATCTACCTAGCGTTCGTCATAGTCAGTGCTCGGTCACATACTAAGCACTCGTATTATTGAATAACCACTTGGATAAAATAGCGTTCGTTCAAGTATTTGAATATTCACATTCTTACGTTCGTTCTAATACTAGTATCGGTCTTCCATGTGCAAATTTCTTCAAAGAAAATTTCTAAGTATTATTAACCATCCTTCCTATATTGAATCTGGTTCAAGATCTTTATTATGAAATTTTCTAAGTATCAGTACTCCTTCAAATTGAGTCGTTTCATTTAACTGACCAAACAGAGAGTCACGTTCGTCCATCCAGTACTTATTTGGACGTTCGTCCTAATTCTTCAAAGGACTGAACGTTCGTCCTTTTATGCTCTTAAAGTTAAAGATAAGAATGATGATAAATTATAATAAATTACAATGCGAACACTATATTGAGTGATTTTGTGATGATGGATTTTGGACGAGCGTTCCAGGGAGGAACGTCTCATATATGTTAAATATTAAATTTGGTAAAGTATGACTGTGGATAAGTTAAGACTCGCTGTCCATCCTGATATTCAGTGATTACTCTTCTCACGTAGAGAGGGTAAGTCATGCGTGTGAATGGCAGGAGGTCCTTAGTCCATAAGTTAACATGGGTGATGTAAGAACGGACTAACCTCGAGTGGCAGCTGATTAGGTGTATCCCGGTTATTACATCACTCGAGTGCAAGGACGCTTGTAACTACACAGATCATACAGTCCGGACGGTCGTCTTACTTATATATATATATATATATATATATATATATATATATATAGAGTTACATGATGTTACATGTTAGACTATGTGCTTGTGTGGAATGATATGTTCATTGTATGTGTTGTTTGTATGAATTAAATTATATAAGCTTACCCTTTCGTTTGCTTGTGTTGTCGCCTTGTATATGTACGTTCGTCCTGTCATTGCAATGATCATCCGTGTGGTTGTGAGCAGATGGAGGTGCGTCACTTGAAGAAGTGCTAGAAGAAGAAAATTTGGAAGACGCTAACCTGGTGGATGTAGAAGTTAAAGCCGAGCCTTAGAGCGCTCGCGGGTGTCTGTAGTTAGCTTTATTTATGTTATTTTGAACGTTCGGTTATAGTTTTGTAAGACCGTTCGTCCCTGAACTCTTGCTTGTATAAGCGTTCGTTATTTCTGTATGATTATGCCGTTCGGTATTTTGACGCTCGTTCAGATTTGTAAGACTGCACTGTTTTATATGATTAATATAATTAATTCTGATTATGGTAATTACTATATTTTGGGATGTTACAACGCGCGTACGTCTGTTTTAGCAATGTTTTTAGTAAACAAAAATACTCTTATATATCATGGATTCTAAGTTTTAAGGGTTAAGGGTATTTTAAGAAACCCCCAAACCCTTACTCACCTCTCTCATTCCTCTCAACCCTTTCTCTTTCATCTCTCTCACTCCAACATTTTCTCTGTCATTCCTACTGTAGCCCCAATTCAAAAAAAAAAACAATCTTACAAAAAATGATTTTATGATGAGTTTTCATTTTATAATTTTTGTCTTATCTAATTTTATCCAATTTTCACAAGCATAAAGGAATTGTTAATTGACCTGAAAAGAAATACTCGTTGTTAAACAATTTCTTACAAAAAGTGATTTTATAATGAGTTTTCATTTTATAATTTTTGTGGTATATAATTTTATCTAATTTTCACAAGCATAATGACATCCAAAGGAATTGGTAATTGACCTGTAGGATTTTTTTAGAGATAATGATTCAATATATGCAGATGATGAAATTAGAGAGGTTAGTCAAGATGGTGAAATTGAAGAGATCTTGAATGAACCTTTGCCTGAAGGTGAATATGTCAATGACTCAACTCTTTACAAAGGAAAATTGTTTAACGACAAGTGTTTCTGATTTTTTCAATTGTGGCTACAGTAGGGATGACAAAGAAAAGGTTGGAGTGAGAGAGATGAAAGAGAAATGGTTGAGAGGAATGAGAGAGGTGAATATGGGTTTGGGGGTTTCTTTTTTTTTTTAGTTTTGAGAATGAAAATTATTAAAATACCCTTAACCTTAAAACTTAGAATTCATGATATATAAGGGTATTTTTGTCTACTAAAACCCGGTACACATTGCTAAAATGTACCAACTGAAAAACAGGCGTACGCGCGTTAGCAAACCCCATATATATCTATATATATATCTATATACATATATATATATATATATATATCTATATATATGTATATATATATCTATATATATGTATATATATATATATATGTATATATATATATATATGTATATATATATATATATATATGTATATATATATATATATGTATGTATATATATATATATATATATATACATATATATATATATATATAGTCATGTCACTAGTACAAAAATCGCTTACGTCAAATATTTTGGGTTTTTAACGGCGAATTCGCAAACGACGTCATATTAGGAAACGTTAAATTTACGTCGAATTTAAAAAATTCAACATTAACTTAATGTCGAATTTTGTCAATATTCGACGTTAATCAATTTTTTGTGTTTTTTTAAATTAATTTTGATCCTTTTTTACAACTCTACGAGATCTGAAAAGCAAAAAAATAACAAATTTCAGTGTTTGGTATTTTATAAAGCATAACTATAAACGTGTAGAACAAACAAGTTCGATCAAACAACAACAACAAACAAGTTCAACAAATAAGTTCTTCAAAACAAAAATGAAAATGAAAATTAACCTTGAAAAGGTGGGTTCTTCGGAATAAAGTTTTGTCACAGTGAGAGAGAAAGCAGAATGCGCCTATGAAGAACAAGAGCACGAAAATAATCGGTTAAAACAAACAAAAATCATACATAAAAAAATTAATTAACATGCATTTGTATCAAATGAAAGAAAGATTACATGTGATGCTTGTCAAACTTAATTCGAGAAAAGTTTGAGAAGAGAAGAGGGTATCGCACGCAAAGATAAAGTGAATGAATTTTCAATCTCCCGCTCAAATTTTTATTGAATTCACTAACCTTTTGACGTCGAATTTAAAAGTCATTCAACCTTTTATATCCTTTTACGTCGAATTACAATTCTAAAATTATTTAAAAAAAATGTCATCGCTCATTTTTACGTTGATTATTCAGTGATTGAACGTTTGAACGCGTGACATTATACATTGTTTTTGTACTAGTGTGTTTTTTTTAATTTAAGTATATTTTTAGTTTATGTATGATACTGTTGAGTTATGCATTGAAAGTTTAAGGTATAAAATCATATACAATCATGAAATTGTATATAGAATCCATTAATCTTATCTTTATTTTATAATATGAATTTGAATTCATATCTTAATTCCCTAAAAAGTCAAATTAAAACTTGTAACATCCCAAAATACAGTAATCACCATAAATCAGAATTAATTACAATTAACAGTAATCACAAACAGTCTTTGTATTAATCAGATTCACAAAAGCCTAAACGGCATCAGTACAGGGAACGCTTATAAACGCATACAAAGGAAACCCAAAACGGACGTTCTTATATGCACAAAACAACGTACGCAAAATAGGGGGATACATGATTAAGACGAACGGCCTTACAAAATACTTAGCCGAACGTTCTTTAAGCACTAACATTTACAATTCCTATTCTAACGAGCTCCTCTAAGGCTCGGCCTTCACTTCAACCTCTACCAGATTGGCTTCATCCAAATTTTCTTCTTCCAGCACTTGCTCAAGGGATGCACCACCATCTGCTCACATCCACAACGGATGATCATTGCATTTGGACAAGACGGATATACATGAACAGTAGACAACACAATGGAAATGCAAGGGTAAGCTTATAATATTTAATTTATACAATCAACACATACAGTTACATTTCAAAACACACATACAGCATGTGATTCATCAAATAATAATCATAGAAAAATGTAATATAAGACAGACCGTCCGGACTGTATGAACCATGTAGTTACAAGCGTCCTTGCACCCAAGTGGTGTAGTAACTGATCAAATCTCCCAGCTGCCACTCGAGGTTAACCCTATCTGCCCGAAGTACTCAATGGACTAGGGTCTCCTGCCATTCCCACGCATGAATACCCCCTTCTACTTGAAGAGGCGTATCACGGAATATCAGGATGGACTGCGAGGCTTAACTTATCCAGGTTCATACTTTACCATTCAATATTTCACATTCAGCACATCTGAGACGTTCCTCCTTGGAACGCTCGTTAAAATCCACTTCCAATTATTCATTCAAAATATCATTCGCCCATAATAACCAGTTCTCTTTATTCACATTTTCATTCAGTGTTCCATTCTCTTAACATTAACAACATGCATCCTTTAATCAATTAAAACGAAAGTATTCCAGTTTGTTTGACCACACGTTTCTGAACAAAAGAAACCAACTCTTTTCCATTTACGGACGTTAAGAAAACCTAGCATATTTAAATGAAATTGAATTTAGAAGATCAGTATAATACTTAGAAGATTTGGAGTACAAGAACTTTAGGTTGAATAAAGAGGATAAATACCTTACAAAATGACTTGGATAAATAATCAGAGTAATTGTAAATCAGAAAACAACACTTACTGTCAATGACCGAACGTTCCATAAATAACCGTGGACGAATGCCAGATACGTTCGCTCAGAATTCAATAATAAGGACGAGCGTTCAGTTATAAAACCGAACCCTACTTGGACGAACGCTGGGTCAATGACCGAGCACAAATCAGAACGAACACTTCGGTATAAGACCGAGCGCCAATTGGGACGAACGTTCAATATAAGGCCGAACGCTCTGTAGAACGAACGTTCGACACAAGGTCGAACGACATTAAGGACGAACGCTCGACTTAAGGCCGAACGTCATTGAGGACGAACGCTCGACTTAAGGCCGAACGTCACGTATTTATAAAGTTTCAAATATTTATCTATACTGAGCTGAACCGAACGCTCATTCACTAATAATGGGGACGCTCGTTCTCGAGCAGAATTCTTTCCAAATGAAAGAATTCCAATCTAAGTTATTTAATGAAACCGAACGGTCTAAGACCGTACAGTGACGAGCGTCATTTAGCAAAGGGGATGATTTAAAATTTCAGATTTCACAAACTTAACAGAATTTTTCCAGATTTCCATCTTATAAACCTTATAACTTTCATTCCAGATTTAATTCACCTTCAACTTCACCATCATACAGATTTCAACATTTTAATAATTCCAACTATACAATAATCATATTCCATTCATACATAATCAAATCAATCATGCATTTAAATCAAGATCAACAACATATAATACATACGAGCAGTGTTCGTTCACAACAGATCATTCCAACCAGAATTCATATTAGTAAATTTCCATAGCAGTTCAAACTTCAGAGGTATCATACATGCAAATCAGAATATAGAACATACAGTATAAATTAAACATATAAGCTTCCCTTACCCGGATTGAAATTCAAGCTTGTCCTAGATGTAAAAATAGCTTCGTCCAACTACGCTTTTCTTACGTTCTTGACTCTTCCAAAATAAAATCTAACCACGGAATGCAGATCACTTAGAATACATGTTTGCATGCAACCAAAACCCTATTTTTTCCAGAATCCTAAGGATGAGCTACGGAATGAAACTTACCAGTTTCAGTTCTTGAAGCTGTTCGGTCCAGTGAATAGCTCTCAATGCAGTGGACGTTTCTATGGTGCTGGAAATGGAATCGGAGGAGAAACGTGAGAATTACAGTAGAGAGAAGTTTAGGGTTTCTAGAGAGAAGTTGGAGAAAATGAAAGGTTGGTTTTCTGAGGAAGAAGATGACTGATGCAGGTGAGCGGAAAGGTTTTCGAAAATTACTTTTGTTCCTTCAAATTCCAGACGAGTGAGCGTCTCATTTTCAGACACCTGCAACCCCATTCTGATTTCAGAAACTTCCAACGTGACAAGTGGCATGCTTGCATGCAGAGTTTAGTGCGTTTTAATGCACTGAGTGTGTAACGTGATGCGTGTTTTCAGAGAATGATGAGCGTGGTTCTTCGTGCACGTCAGAGAGGGATAGGATCAGTTTAGGGAGTGGGTTTTAATGGCTGGGAATGAGGTGGCAAGCATTAATGGTGAGATGTCAGGATTAATTTAGGCTAATTATTAAGGGTTTCACATTCTCCCTAACTACAAAAATTTTCGTCCTCGAAAATTTAGAACTTACCAGTGAATAAGTGTGGATACAAGTCCCTCATTGCACTCTCCACTTCCCACGTTGAATCTCCAGTCTTAGCGTCCCACACTATCTTCACCAAACGAATGTCCTTTCCTTTATGTAATTTGGTGCGTTCTTCTTCAATGCAGACTGGCTGCAGCTCCAACGTTCGGTCTGGACGCAGTTGAATGTTTTCCAGCTCCAAGACATGAGAAGGATTAGCTATATATCTCCTAAGCTGAGACACATGGAAGACTGGATGCAGATTTGATAGCTGAGGAGGCAATGCGAGTTCATAGGCTACGGGTCCAATCTTCTTCAAAACTTGATACGGTCCTATGAACTTGGGAGACAGTTTCTTTGGACGAACAACTCTTCCCACTCCAGTAATTGGATTGAGTCTCAAGAATACGTGATCACCTGCAGCGAATTCCAATGGCCTTCTTCTCCTATCCGCATAGGATTTCTGTCTGCTCAAGGACGTCTTCAGTCTCTCCTGGATCAACTTCACTTTATCAGTAGTTTGCTGGATAAGCTCAGGTCCAGTTAACACGTTCTCTCCCTCTTGAAACCAGCAAAGTGGCGTTCTGCACTTCCTCCCATAGAGAGCTTCAAACGGCGCCATTCCAATGCTAGCTTGAAAGCTGTTGTTATACGTGAATTCCACAAGAGGCAGTACCTCATCCCATGCGCCTAAGTGATCTAGGACGCACGTCCTCAGTAGGTCTTCTAGCGTCTAGATAGTACGTTCGGACTGGCCGTCCGTTTGTGGATGGTATGCTGAACTCATCTGCAGCTTGCTTCCCAATTCTCCTTGTAAGGATTGCCAAAAACGAGATGTAAATCTCGTGTCTCGGTCAGAAACTATGCTTGAAGGCACCCCATGCAGACGAACGATCTCATTTATATACAGCTTTGCCAAATTAGTCATGGACATCTTCAGGTTCACGGCCAAGAAGTGTGCGCTCTTCGTCAATCTATCCACGATCACCCATATTGAGTCATGATTCCTAACCGTTCGTGGTAGATGAGTCACGAAGTCCATGGAAATGCTGTCCCACTTCCATTCTGGAATTTCCAACTGTTGAAGCAACCCTCCTGGTCGTTGGTGTTCGGCCTTAGCGCGTTGACAAGTTAAACAGGATGCCACAAAACGAGCGACATCACTCTTCATTCCAGGCCACCAGAACGAACGCCTAAGATCTTGGTACATCTTAGTCATACCGGGATGTATGCTAAGACGACTATGATGTGCCTCTTCTAAAATAATCCGCTTCAGCTCTCCATCATTAGGAATGCACGTTCTACCAAGGTAACGTAGCATACCGTCCGTCCCAGCATTGAATTCCTTAGCTTTATCTGAACCGAGCGCGCTAAAGATCTTCACCAACTCTTCATCCTCACGTTGCTTCATCCAGATACGGTCAAATACGTTGCTTGATATCCTAAGGTTGCAGCACTTGATGCTATTCGGTTCCAACTCAAACTGCAACCTTAGATCCCTGAAGCTCTCCACCAAATTTAACTCTTTCTTCATCATAACCGAGACATGCACTGCCTTCCTGCTTAGAGCGTCTGCCACTACATTGGCCTTCCCAGGATGATATAGCAATTCAAACTCATAGTCTTTCAAGAATTCTAGCCAACGCCTCTGCCTCATGTTCAATTCCTTCTGATCAAATAAATATTTGAGGCTCTTGTGATCACTGAAGACTTGGAAGGTGGATCCGTATAGATAATGCCTCCAAATCTTCAATGCGAACACGACAGCTGCCAATTCCAAGTCGTGTGTGGGGTAGTTACGCTCATGAACCTTCAATTGACGAGACGCGTACGCTACTGCTCGTCTCTCTTGCATGAGCACACAGCCCAACCCTTGATGAGAAGCGTCACAGTATACTTCAAAGGGTCTGGACGTGTCCGGAATAATTAAAACTGGAGCGCTCGTCAACTTGTTCTTCAACTCTTGGAAGCGTTCCTCACACAAGTCAGTCCACGCGAACGGTTTGTCCTTCCTTGTGAGCTGTGTCAGCGGTGCTACTATCTTAGAAAAACCTTCAATGAAGCGTCTATAGTAACCCGCAAGACCAACAAAACTCCTCACTTCCGTGACCGAACGCGGGCTCTTCCATTCTAACACTGCTCTCACCTTAGAAGGATCCACTGAAATACCTTCAGCCGAGACCACATGGCCCAAAAACTGCACCTCCTTCATCCAAAATTCACACTTGGACAGTTTTGCATACAACTCCTTTTCTCTCAACACGCTCAGCACTGCCCTCAAGTGTTCTTCATGCTCGGCTTGTGTCTTGGAGTAGATGAGAATGTCATCTATAAAAACGACCACGAACTTGTCCAAATATGGCCGGAAAATGCGGTTCATATAATCCATGAACACTGCAGGAGCGTTCGTGACTCCAAATGGCATCACTACATACTCGTAGTGTCCATAACGCGACCTAAAAGCAGTCTTCTGGATGTCATCCTCCTTCACCCTGATTTGGTGATATCCCGAACGCAGATCAATCTTGGAGAACACCGTTGCCCCATGAAGTTGATCCAACAAGTCATCAATCCTTGGCAACGGGTACTTGTTCTTGATGGTCAGCTTGTTTAATTGCCTGTAGTCTATACATAACCGAGAGCTGCCATCCTTCTTCTTCACTAAGAGCACAGGCGCTCCCCAGGGCGATACGCTCGGCCTTATGAATTGCTTCTCCATCAGTTCTTCAATTTGCTTTTTGAGTTCAACCAACTCTGCAGGCGCCATCCGATATGGTTGAACTGAGATAGGTGCTGCCGTGGTCACCAAGTCAATGGTGAATTCAATTTCACGCACAGGAGGCAGTCCAGGGATCTCTTCTGGAAAGACATCCTGGAATTCGTCCACAACCGTTCGTCCTTTAGTGCACTTAATGGACGAACGCTCAAAATTATCATCCGCACTCTCTCGGTCTTCATGCGTCATGATCAAGTAACAAGCCGCGCCTTCCATAATGTCTTCTTTCAATTTACCGAGCGTCACACCCAACTCCTCTTCATATTCTTCAGGAAAAATTAACTTCTTAGCTCCACAATCTATGAGAATGCGATTGGTATTTAGCCAATCCATTCCCAGAATTACCTCTAAGTCTTTGAGAGGCAAACAGATAAGATTCACCTTGTACCTACGTCCTTCTACCTCAACAGGACATCTCACACACATGGTAGACGTCCTCACTTCACCCGCAGCTGGTGTTGACACCACCAGATCAAAGTGCATCTCGCTCTCAGCTATGCCCAACTTATCAACGCACGCCTTCGATATGAAGGAGTGTGTTGCCCCCGAATCAAACAACACGCAACATTGCATTCCAAATAACAAGCACGTACTGGTGATGAGTGTACCTGAACTTGCTGCTTCTGCCCCAGTAATTGCATATACATTTTGATGAGAGGGTCGCACCTCCCAACAAAAGTTGTGCATAAAAGAATGCAGTATAGTACTAGGAAGTGACTCCTAGGTCGTCTCTCAAGGACCAATTTGGGTTCAGTCTCAGGTCAAACACGAAGGGGGGGGTTGTGATTTTTGTGATTCAAAATGAACTAAATTAAAACACCAATAAGCAAAGTATAACAAACACAAGTACAATCCGGAAATCTCAAAGAAAAAAAAAAAACAATATAATATCACTAATGACCAACCCAACTAACTTACGCTAACATTAAATTAAAGAAAACTTGCTTGACTCACTTGAATAAAAATTGATACATCAGAAAACACACATTACATCTTGGAATAAACAATTGCTACACTTAAGCTAATAAAACTTCAATTTAAAAGAGTTGGAACCAATTGAAATTCAGCGGATACAAATTAAATGCCAAAGTGTGTGACACGTGGAAATGCAATAAATAAATGACAAGATGCATCATTACTACTGGAATAAAAAATTGAAAGCAGCTATGCCTTATCTAATAAATGAAAATGCAATATTCGGAACAACTAAGAAAGCAATAAAGAAATCTGTGTTGCACCCAATTAAAGAGAAATCAATCTCCGTGCTCTTCTAAAATAAATCACCAATGCACCTCCTGGGACATGAGCTGCTGCCTCTCCCGTGGACAAAACCAAATGAAAAAGAATGTAATGAAAATCTGCTCATTCACGTGCTGATGCTCCAAATGTGCTAGAATTGATGTGACTTCTCCCCTTTGCTGGACGTGACACCTACTCCCACCTAATATACTTCTTCCAGCTCCAACACATCACCAATCCCGTACGTTCATTCTCTCCTCTCAATCAACATTTCATTCTGCTTCCAGCACCTTCAATCACCGTGCACACCATTTCATTCTCCTAAACCGAGACACATACCACTTCCTTTTTCAATCACCGCACTCCACTCAGCACCTACTCCCATCACCTCTTCATTCCAACCGTGCATCAACGCTTCTTGCTTCCAGCCATCACCGTTCCAGCTCTTCCATGTGCCTTCAAGCAATGCTTCCACCGAGACACATCCACCTCCACGCACACCATTATCCAGCACGCACACACGTTGCTCTACGTTCCCGTTCCAGCCATCCGTATGAATCAAAATAAAATTAAAAACCAATTGAAATCTAACAGCATCCGTGTGCAAGCTTCCAGTACGTCATGGACGTGGCAGTGATGACCGAGACCTGCTCATGCATTCTCTCATTCAGCACCAATTCATTCTCAAATTAAAGGGGCCATGAGTAAATCAGCAAAGAGGAGTAAAAAAAAATCAGCTTCCATTCATAGATAAAAACCAGCGTTTCTTCAAAAACAAAAGCCTCCGCCAAAATATGAGGAGTGGCGGCTGCTTTTCTAAGGGCCGTGTGTCCCTTTTTAGGGTAGGGTCCACACATACAAAAACCCTAGGTCCAAGTCATTAATCCTTCACATTTTGGGTCTAATCTACTTTACCAAAAATTGTCCCAAAATGTAAAAGTTGATACAGAAATTCTAAACTACCGAATTACAATTTAATTAATTCAAAAATGTCTGTTTGGAGAGTCTTGAATTTATTTGGCATTCTTCCTGATGTCCCAAAATGTATTTCCGAAATTTTCCTGCACTTCAAAAAATGCACTTAATCAGCTCAGAAAACCCAAATTAGCACAATTACAAATTTCCGACCAAATTAAGAAGAATTCGGAAAACGGGGAAATAACAAACAATTAAACACAATTCCCTGGTTTATTTAAGTGCAATAAACTAAATATAATTCAATAAATAACGACTCATCACACGCCCAGTAGCTTGGGCTCGTCCACCCCTTCCTTGCTGATTTCTTCCTGCGTTCGGCGGCCTCATCACTGCACGTCCGCCCATATTACACTCATTTTCCAGATGGCCATTTCGCCTACACCGAGTGCAATATTTTACTCCAACCAGTTGAGGACATGACGAACGATAATGTGGCCCTCCACACTTGTAACATACCACACTACCTTGCTGTCCAGACTGTCCGGCAGGAACCAAAGCTTGAGATCCGCTCGCGTTGGCTGCTGGACGAGCGTAAGGGGATCCTCTCTGATTCACATTTCCCCTTGAGACAATCGGCCCCCTTACTGTTTGCTGTTTCTTGTACCGTTCTGCCTCTGCCAAATTCTTCTCTAACACCTTAGCTCTTTCCACCATAGCAGGGAACGTTCGGATACACAAGCTGGAAATTACAACCTTCAAATCACTGCGCAAACCGTTCTCAAATTTTCTGCACTGCCACTCCTCACTAGTGGCCATTGTATTGAAACGAATCAAGTGTTTGAACTTGTTCGTCTATTCAGAAACTGACATTCCTCCTTGGACCAGCTGTAAAAACTCAACCTCCTTTGCAAAACGGACGCTGTCAGGGAAGTACTCTTCATAAAATTTATTCCTGAAAACCTCCCAAGTAATCTGTTGTTGAGCGTCCGTCAAGATGGCCCTAGCGCTCGCCCACCAGTGGCTCGCTTCTCCAGTTAACAAATATTCAGTGTATGCCAAGCGGTTCTCATCCGGACACCTCTTGGCATTGAAGATCCTTTCCATATCCCTTAGCCATTGGTCAGCCTCGTCCGGTAGACCCTTCCC
The DNA here is from genome assembly GCF_029865625.1 of Vigna umbellata. Lineage (NCBI taxonomy): Eukaryota > Viridiplantae > Streptophyta > Magnoliopsida > Fabales > Fabaceae > Vigna > Vigna umbellata. The sequence goes on from NC_142174.1 coordinate 24,532,958, forward strand.
ACTAAACTTGGCAGGGTGATGCTGAAGGAAACTCTCCAGACTCCATTCAGTGTTCGGTTGAGCAGCGTTTGAAGAAGATGCTCCAGGCGCACCTCTAGTTGCAGCCAAGATCTCCATCAACTGCCTTTGCGTGTTTTCAGAGTTGACACGCGAGGCCTCCAAACCTTGCATAGCAGCTTGGTTTTGCTGCATCAAGGTGGCGTTTTGCTCCAGCAACGTGGTGTTCTGTTGATGCAGTCGTTCAACTACGGTTTCCAACAACCTAGTGTTGCTGGACGTATCGGACTCACTCGGTTGGGGAGGAGGAGGAAGTCTAGGCGCCATTAGTTCTCTGGATCAGAGAAGAACGAGCGTTAGTAAAGTTCAAGAGTTAAAACAATAACTCATTAACACATAATAAGCACACAGCAAAAACGTAGTGCACTCATAACCTACAGTGTTCCTTAAAAGAACAAAACTGCTCTGATACCACTAATGTAACATCCCAAAATACAGTAATCACCATAAATCAGAATTAATTACAATTAACAGTAATCACAAACAGTCTTTGTATTAATCAGATTCACAAAAGCCTAAACGGCATCAGTACAGGGAACGCTTATAAACGCATACAAAGGAAACCCAAAACGGACGTTCTTATATGCACAAAACAACGTACGCAAAATAGGGGGATACATGATTAAGACGAACGACCTTACAAAATACTTAGCCGAACGTTCTTTAAGCACTAACATTTACAATTCCTATTCTAACGAGCTCCTCTAAGGCTCGGCCTTCACTTCAACCTCTACCAGATTGGCTTCATCCAAATTTTCTTCTTCCAGCACTTGCTCAAGGGATGCACCACCATCTGCTCACATCCACAACGGATGATCATTGCATTTGGACAAGACGGATATACATGAACAGTAGACAACACAATGGAAATGCAAGGGTAAGCTTATAATATTTAATTTATACAATCAACACATACAGTTACATTTCAAAACACACATACAGCATGTGATTCATCAAATAATAATCATAGAAAAATGTAATATAAGACAGACCGTCCGGACTGTATGAACCATGTAGTTACAAGCGTCCTTGCACCCGAGTGGTGTAGTAACTGATCAAATCTCCCAGCTGCCACTCGAGGTTAACCCTATCTGCCCGAAGTACTCAATGGACTAGGGTCTCCTGCCATTCCCACGCATGAATACCCTCTTCTACTTGAAGAGGCGTATCACGGAATATCAGGATGGACTGCGAGGCTTAACTTATCCAGGTTCATACTTTACCATTCAATATTTCACATTCAGCACATCTGAGACGTTCCTCCTTGGAACGCTCGTTAAAATCCACTTCCAATTATTCATTCAAAATATCATTCGCCCATAATAACCAGTTCTCTTTATTCACATTTTCATTCAGTGTTCCATTCTCTTAACATTAACAACATGCATCCTTTAATCAATTAAAACGAAAGTATTCCAGTTTGTTTGACCACACGTTTCTGAACAAAAGAAACCAACTCTTTTCCATTTACGGACGTTAAGAAAACCTAGCATATTTAAATGAAATTGAATTTAGAAGATCAGTATAATACTTAGAAGATTTGGAGTACAAGAACTTTAGGTTGAATAAAGAGGATAAATACCTTACAAAATGACTTGGATAAATAATCAGAGTAATTGTAAATCAGAAAACAACACTTACTGTCAATGACCGAACGTTCCATAAATAACCGTGGACGAACGCCAGATATGTTCGCTCAGAATTGAATAATAAGGACGAGCGTTCAGTTATAAAACCGAACCCTACTTGGACGAACGCTGGGTCAATCACCGAGCACAAATCAGAACGAACACTTCGGTATAAGACCGAGCGCCAATTGGGACGAACGTTCAATATAAGGCCGAACGCTCTGTAGAACGAACGTTCGACACAAGGTCGAACGACATTAAGGACGAACGCTCGACTTAAGGCCGAACGTCATTGAGGACGAACGCTCGACTTAAGGCCGAACGTCACGTATTTATAAAGTTTCAAATATTTATCTATACTGAGCTGAACCGAACGCTCATTCACTAATAATGGGGACGCTCGTTCTCGAGCAGAATTCTTTCCAAATGAAAGAATTCCAATCTAAGTTATTTAATGAAAACCGAACGGTCTAAGACCGTACAGTGACGAGCGTCATTTAGCAAAGGGGATGATTTAAAATTTCAGATTTCACAAACTTAACAGAATTTTTCCAGATTTCCATCTTATAAACCTTATAACTTTCATTCCAGATTTAATTCACCTTCAACTTCACCATCATACAGATTTCAACATTTTAATAATTCCAACTATACAATAATCATATTCCATTCATACATAATCAAATCAATCATGCATTTAAATCAAGATCAACAACATATAATACATACGAGCAGTGTTCATTCACAACAGATCATTCCAACCAGAATTCATATCAGTAAATTTCCATAGCAGTTCAAACTTCAGAGGTATCATACATGCAAATCAGAATATAGAACATACAGTATAAATTAAACATATAAGCTTCCCTTACCCGGATTGAAATTCAAGCTTGTCCTAGATGTAAAAATAGCTTCGTCCAACTACGCTTTTCTTACGTTCTTGACTCTTCCAAAATAAAATCTAACCACGGAATGCAGATCACTTAGAATACATGTTTGCATGCAACCAAAACCCTATTTTTTCCAGAATCCTAAGGATGAGCTACGGAATGAAACTTACCAGTTTCAGTTCTTGAAGCTGTTCGGTCCAGTGAATAGCTCTCAATGCAGTGGACGTTTCTATGGTGCTGGAAATGGAATCGGAGGAGAAACGTGAGAATTACAGTAGAGAGAAGTTTAGGGTTTCTAGAGAGAAGTTGGAGAAAATGAAAGGTTGGTTTTCTGAGGAAGAAGATGACTGATGCAGGTGAGCGGAAAGGTTTTCGAAAATTACTTTTGTTCCTTCAAATTCCAGACGAGTGAGCGTCTCATTTTCGGACACCTGCAACCCCATTCTGATTTCAGAAACTTCCAACGTGACAAGTGGCATGCTTGCATGCAGAGTTTAGTGCGTTTTAATGCACTGAGTGTGTAACGTGATGCGTGTTTTCAGAGAATGATGAGCGTGGTTCTTCGTGCACGTCAGAGAGGGATAGGATCAGTTTAGGGAGTGGGTTTTAATGGCTGGGAATGAGGTGGCAAGCATTAATGGTGAGATGTCAGGATTAATTTAGGCTAATTATTAAGGGTTTCACAAAACTCAAGAAAAAATATCACTCTAATAAATGTCAAAATTCTCTCAAATATCATATATGTAAAAAATGATTGTATAATAATGACTAAGAATAATAAAATTCAAATTATTAAAATAAAAATTTCTCACTCGATGTGTAACTAAGGTTCACAATTAAAAAAATCTTACAGTTTACAAGTCTAAGAAATAGAAAATAAAGAACCATTGTTATGAAAAATATTTTCTCATGTAGTAGCCCTTCTTGAAATGTTTCTTAAGTATACTTGTCATTTTCTTTATCTATTTTTCCTTCATGCTCCCGTTAATGTTTGTAAGGATTTTTTTTAATAGACTTTACTTGTGCTATTTGATGATAATTTATGTATTAGGTAGTCATCGAAATATGAAAAATTAAAGTTTAATAAATTAGCAACTAAATAATTTCAAATGAAAGCAATTCAAAGTCAATATATTTACATTGTTTTTAGAATTTATAGCATTCCCTATCCAAACACAAGATAATTGTATTTTAGATGATAGATTTTCATAGAGTAATTTATTTTTGTAGAAAATTTGGAATATTTTATCAAAAAATATTGTTCAAATGGGATTTTAAAAGAAATTAAAAATACGAAAATTTATTAGAGTAATTTGATTACTTAATTTTGAAATTTCAAATTTTAACTAAGAAATTGATATGTTTTATAAGTTATCATCTTTCATATTTATGTTTTTTCTCTTTATACTCTCACTTCAACTTTTCTATGTTGCTATGCCACTAGCTCAATCGAGATTTGACAATGTTACTTTTTTTTTATGTTAATAAGAATTTTTTATTGACATTAGTAGAATTATTTCTTAAATGATCTAAGCTATAATTTTTCAGTCGACATTGAGTTACTTTTTATTGACAATATTTGAATTGTTTTCTACTAATTTATACTAGAGTTATTTGGTTAACAATATTAATAAGGGTTTTTAGTAAACAATGTTGACAAATGTCATTTGATCTCTTTTTCTTTGCAGTTAAAGTAAGGTTTCTTGTAACATTCAAGCAATCATTTTTATTTTTTTCAATTCTTTCTTGCTCTTTTGCATTTTCTTTTTTATAAACAACACCCCAAAACAACTAATTTGACGTCAATAAGAAGTTTTTATACTAATTAATGAGGATTGTTTTTAACTTTAATGAATTTAAACTTAACTAAGGTATCACTAGTACACAGATCCACTTTCATGACAAGAATAAACGATTATTAAGAAATCATCATCGAAAAAAATAGGTTTAATAGGTTCGGAGGTCCCTATATTTGTGGGTTCGTTTCAATTGGGTCCTCCAATTTTGAAAGTGATCAATTTGGTCCCTAATTTAACAAAATTGAGTCAATAATACCCTTTCCGTTAAATGCAATGGACGGCATTAACGTTTTAAACATGTGGTATGTTGAAGCATCCTTCAAATAAAACTGTGCAACCTGCAAATAAAAGGATGCCTCAACATGCTACATGTTTAAAAAGTTAACGTCGTCCATTACATTTAACGGAAAGGGTATTATTGACTCAATTTTGTTAAATTAGGGACCAAATTGATCACTTTCAAAATTGGAGGACCCAATTGAAACGAACCCACAAATATAAGGACCTCCGAACCTATTAAACCAAAAAAAATACTATAACAATTTTGTGATTAGGTCAAATCTTTTATGATTGAGAATTGTCACATGTTCAAACATCCAAAAATAACGATAATTTTAAAAACCAACTAATGTTAAAACTGATGATCCCAAGAAACAATAATAGGTATTTACAGAACTATCGATATATCATTCTAAATGTGAGTTTTTTTCTTTTTACACTAAATCCATGTCATGTCGCTTGTCATAGTCCCAAACTACCTCCAAGCTAACCCTTTCTTATTGTGACCCATTTTCTTCTCTTTTCTCGCATCACAATTTCATAAATGTATTTTTTTTTACTACATCATCATTAGGGATGACAAAAAAATTTGCGACGAATAATTATTATCTGCGAGTAAAATTCACAGCGGGTAGTTACTATCTGTGGATATTATTACTCACGAATAGTTACTATCCGCGGATATTTATTACCCGCAAGTAACGGGTAGCGAGTATTTTAATATCTATTTCTAAACGGGTCAGGTGCGAGTATTAAACTATCCGTCCCGCGGATATCTGCTACCCGCAAAAAATATATATTATATTTAATTTACTTTATAATATTTAATTTACTTTATAATATATTATATATTTTTTTGTAATTTTATTTAAATTTTATTTAAAAAATGTATAAAATATATTTTTTTAACTTTTTGCGAGTATCCGCAGGTATTTTAGAACTCGCCAATTTTTTCTAAACCGATACTCGTGCGGGTAGCGAGCTTGCAGGTCGTATTTTTTTTCAGGTCGGGTTGTAGATAAATGCTATCCGTGTCCGACCTGTTGTCATTCCTAATCTTCACTCAATTAACCCTTCTTTCTCACATTCTCCACTTCCTAATTGTCGTTGCAACTTCTTCCTTTTCTATGTCAAACTTCCTCTCTTCTTCCTTACTCTCCTTTCTATATTAATTTTTGGTAGTTGGTATAATGATGACAATTTTTCGACGATTGACATTAAATTACGATGACTTGTCATTAATTTCATATTCTTTTGCCGATGGATAAAACTCATTGTTGTACTAAGTAATACAACAATTTCTTTATTAATTATAATTCGGGAATTGTTTTCAAATGTCTTTTTCAATCGTTGCTAAAAGTCTAGTATAGATTAGTGTATTGACGCATTTCATACTATTGAACTCAAAATTGGATGATTAAAAAAGAGAGAAAATTCATGACCTGAAATGCAAATTAGATTTCTAAATAATTGAAAAAGGCTTTATAAAGCTTGATTTATGATTTTAAGAAATTTGATTAACAAATACAAAATTTGTAGAATGATGATATCAATTATAAACCCTAAAATTTTCAAAATTGAAAAATGGAGATTTTAACCTATAGTAATGTAGTTATAAAAACACATATAAATAAGTGCCACAAAGTTTCATAAGCCTTGAAGATTATAAAAAATTAGAAATTTTTTTATAAGATCAAATTGTTTAAAGAAGAACGTTAAACATTTTATCTATTTCATTCCATCTGAAATTATTTATATATTTTAGTTTTCTTGAACTTAAATGTATGTAAAGAAAAAATTACAATCCTAAGCATAACCTTTTAGTGGGTGAGTAAGGCATATAGTCATGTTCGATACTTGGTGTTTGTTAGATATATTATCTTTAATTATATTATCTTTTATCTTTAGTTAGTTTGTTATTATTTCTTATTTGTATTTTGGGCTTAGCCCATATTTCTTCTATTATAAATAAAAGACTTTATGTATATATTCAATACAAGGGAGATTAATCTCATACATAGTTTTTCACTATATTCAACATGGTATCTAAAGCCTAAGGTTCTTTTGAGGAGAAAGTTTTCGGTGCCTCTATCACTACATCTGTCGTTACCAGCAGCGGCGCCATCTACCGTTTTCACTACCAGAGTTTAAGTTTCGACCGACGATCACATGGTTTTGATCGTTGTTGAGAGGGTCGCACCTCCCACAAAAGTTGTGCATAAAAGAATGCAGTATAGACTAGGAAGTGACTCCTAGGTCGTCTCTCAAGGACCAATTTGGGTTCAGTTTCAGATCAAACACGCAGTGGGGGGGGGGGGGTTTGTGAAAAATTTGTGAATGCGGATGAACTAAATTAAAACTTGAACATCTAACACAACCGAATATAATTGACGGTATTCAAGTGCATAAAAACACTAAACTGAACACAACAACAGATAAATATCCCAACACAATTTCATGCTATTAAAATGCAACACTTAATTAAAAAGATGACAAGCAATTCCACATATAATGTAAAATATCCTAAGGCAAAAGAAATAAGAAAAGATAAATTTTTTCTACCATTTCACGTGACTCATGTGCTCTCCTTAATCAACAAAAATGAATAAAAACATTCACCGCTTGAGCATTTTCCCAGGCCGTGAATCAAAGCCAATGTAGCACCTCACAAACGTGACACCACTGCCCCTTGAATCCCGTGCTTCAGCATTTCAACATCCACACCTCTCCACCACTTGTGCACTCCATCTCAAGCAACATTTGCTACCCTTCAATGCTTCCAGCCGTGACCCTTCATTCCAGCACCGTTCCCGTACGCTCCCTACTGCCAACAACCGTGAGCTGTGTGCTCCCTTCAGCATCAGCGCGTGCACACCATTCTCCTACTACATTCAACCACTTGCCTCCATTTCATTCTAGCATCAGCGTGGACCGAAAGCTTCTAAAAGAATTCACCTACTGCTCTACTGCTGGACCGTGCACACCATTCATTCCAGCCCTTCTCTTTTCTCCAACTCAACAACGTGAATGTTGTGCCTATTGATGAGCAGGTTCAGCCGGTGCCTATTGATGTTGAAACTAGTGTGAATGTAAGCACCTTTTCCTTCCACTGTGGGTGCATGTTGGTCAAATTCATGTGTACCTCCTGCAACATGGTTAGTGCAATGTGGCTCCAAAGAAATGACATGCAGAGGTATAACACCCAATCCTAGTGTAACAGGCTGAACCTCAGATACATCCTCAGAACATGAATCAATTTCAAAATCACAAGCAACATCAACTACAGATTCAGATTCATGTTCAATGCATGGAGAATAAACATTCGGATGCGACAACAAAAATTGGTTCTCATCATGCATAGAGGGAAAATTAAAATCAGACTCAACAACAATATAATCATCAGCATACCTCTCAACAACATAATCATCAATATAATCAAATTGAGGTATGCTTACCTCCTCTTCCTTGAAGATTGCTAAAGTGTGGGAAGATGAAGGTGGTCTACCTGGTTCTGGGTTACTGCTGATTTCTGCCTGCTCCTCAAAATACTCATCACTCTCCTCAGGAGCAAGAGTAGGGACATAGGATGATGGGAAAGTAGATGGCACAGTAGTAAGCTCATGACTCTTCTCCCCATCTTCTATGTTGATGCCACTATCATCATCATCTGGAATCTGAACAGTCTGAAATGGTAACTCTGAATCTTGAGACTGTTCCTCAGTGAGTTGAGTGGCCATCTGCCCTATCTGATCAGTCATACTCTGAATGGCAGCTCCTATTTCTTGCTGGAACTGCATGTTCTCTTGCTGAAACTGAAGGTTCTGCATGGTCATCTGCTCCAACAACTCCTGCAATGTAGGCTCAGAAGTAGAAGGCTGAGGAGCTATTTGGGCAGGAGCATCATATTGCTGACTTTGGTATTGCTGGACTGGTGGAGGCATGAAAGTACTCTGGAATGGTGGTTCTTGATATTGATGCTGTGGAGCATTATACCATCCCAAGGTAGGGTCATTCCATCCAAGACCGTTGCTGTAAGCATATTGCACAAGGGAAAATTTGCTCAGAAACTGATGCTCAAGATATCCCCAATCGGTAACGGATCTCAGAGGAAGAAAGTCTTTCCAATCCTTAGCTGCTCCTTGTAATGAATGCGAAAATGCGCTCAAGAAAATGTAATCAAGAGGGACATCTGGAGGCTTCATTGAAGAGCACATGATGTGGAGCTCCTCCAAATGTCTGTGTGGGCATTCTCCTGCAAAACCATGAAACTTAGGCAGCAAATGTATCAGTCCAGGGGTGAGATCGCAATGAAGATCATCCTCCTTAAGTGAAACCGGCTCACAAAGAGCACTCTCAGAAGTCGGAGGATGAGCCATATTGCTCTCAACATACAAATCAGCAGAATATGAATCACAATCAAAGTAACATGCAGAAGGAGAATCATAATCAGAGGCACTGGCAGAATAAGCAGTATTCACGAAATCAAAATAGGTAGACATGGAAAAAGAAGAATACTAAAAATCACGAAACAAATAAAACACAACACATTTATACATGCAACACGCACACACAAAACAGAACATCACATCACATCACAACACAAGACAAAACACAACACACACAAACACAACAAAAAGACCTAAGACTGAACCGTTGGTCCCCGGCAACGGCGCCATTTTGGTGAGAGGGTCGCACCTCTCACAAAAGTTGTGCATAAAATTAATGCAGTATAGACTAGGAAGTGACTCCTAGGTCGTCTCTCAAGGACCAATTGTGGTTCAGTCTTAAGTCAAACACGTAGTGGGGGGTTTGTGAAAGTGCTTTTGTGAATGCAATTAAACTAAATTGACATCGGAAATTAAATAAAACCGAATATAATTGAAAGCATTGAAGTGCATGAAAATAGTAAATCTAACAGTCCTAAACCAAACATTGCACACCAGCGAGATAATTAAATTTGGCATGAAAACTAAATGTGTGATCCCCTTGAAATTGCTAAATCATAAATCACATAAGTTAGACATGAAATCGCTAAATGAAAATGAAACTGCTAAATTAGAAAAATTATCATTGTAGCGGGAATAAAAAAAAAATGCAACATTCAAGATAATAATTGGAAGACAATGTGTTAGCAATTTAATCACGATGCACTGGGATAAGAAAACGCAACTCTTTAGCTAATAAATAAAATGCAATGTGGCTGGAAAACGTCATGTGTACCCCTCTGGATGTGACACCCATGTGCCCTCCTCCAAAAGTAAATCATCATCCTTTTTCCTGAAATTGAAGTCATGCCTCTCATGTGCCGAGAATCACCTCTTCTTCATTCTCCCAAAAAAACAAGCATAACATTAAATCTCTGCAGACGTGACAGCAACTCCCTTCCATCACCGTGGCACCACACACTTCACCTAATCTACTTCTTCATTCTATGAAAGCAAAAGAAAGGCTGGCACACTCCTTCCAGTAGCCGTGTGTGCCTCATTTCACGCTGCTGGATAAAGAAACCGTGCACACATCAACTGAATGGAATCCCGTGAGTGGATGAAGGGTGACGGCTGCTCCCTGGACACCAACCTCCAAGACGCGTGAGTTTCTTCTAATGAATTGGAAGTTTCTTCAACGCTTGCAGCTGGACGTGGCAGCACCTTCCAGCACACACTTTCTAAATGAAATAAAAGTAAAGACTTTGCTCTCAATCTCCGTGTTGCTAACGTGTTGCTGCATTTTCTCAAGCACATTCTCAATCACCGTGCCTTCTTCCAAATGCTGGATGGACCGCTCACCTCCATTCTCCACGTGAAACCCCCTTGTGTGCTGGAATAAAAGAGACTTCAATGCAATTTTTTTTTTGAATCAATTCAAAGCAGCAAGCAAATCACCAAAATTAAATCAAGGAACTCTCCATTCCTCCGTAACAGCGTGCACCATCTTTTTCAAAAAAAATGTTCCAGCCAAAAACTAAACTCAGTGAGGGTGGCGGCTGCCCTAAGGTCGTGTGGCTGTTTTTAATAATGGTGGGGTCCACACAAAAAACCCTAGGTCCAAGTCACTAATCTCTACTTTTGGGCCTAATCTACTTTACCAAAAATTGACCCAAAATGTAAGAGTTGATACAGAAATTCTAAACTACTGAAGTACAATTTAATTAATTCTAAAATTTCTGTGTGGAGAGTCTTGAATTTATTTGGCAATCTTCCTGATGTCCCAAAATGTATTTCCGAAATTTTCCTGCACTTCAAAAATGCACTTAATCAGCTCAGAAAATCCAAATTAGCACAATTACAAATTTCCGACCAAATTAAGCAGAATTCGGAAAAACGGGGAAATAACAAGCAATTAAACACAATTCCCTGGTTTATTTAAGTGCAATAAACTAAATATAATTCAAGAAATAACGACTCATCAAAATAGACCACACTTAGTCTTTTGCACTCCTGGGCAAAACCAAGATGAAAACCAGGGAACTACTCAAACCTCAGGAAGCTGACACAGACTCGAAAGACAGACCACAAGACTCCAAAACAGAAACACAGTTGCATAATTCTCACAAACTCTGGACGGTAAAAGGTATAGGCAGAATCCCACACAGAGTCAATGAAAGCAAATACTCAAAGAATCATCCAAACAATTCAGTACAAGGAAAGCAGTAAGCCTCTAATATCAACACTCAGAAACATATGCATGTTCAAATCAAAAGGTCTTTTCATGGTTGTAATGGCGCCAAGGACAAGGCAGGATATATTTGGATAAGAAGCTACAAACCATAAGGAACAGAGGAGCAATGGGGAACAAGTGTAAACACATTCAAACACACCCACAACCTCTAATTCCATCCTCTTCTTGACTCCATTATTCACAATTATTCACAATTTTTTTTTCTTCATTTTTCTTTTTCATCTTTCTCACTTTTTTTTTCATCCTGTCTCTTTTCTTTTTTCTCTTTTCAAAACAAAACTGTAAAAGACAAGATTTACAAAAACAAAACAGAACAAGAAGAGGAACCAACTAGCTAACTCATCAGAATCCCTAAGGAGACCACACTTGTTCCCAAAACACTTCCAAAGCTCCAAAATTCCCTAAGGTTAAGGTAATCATGGTTTTTCACTTAGGGCTAGTGTATGAGCTTCAAAACAAAGAAATGAGGGAAGTATAGGCTCAAAAAGGGTTTTCAAAGAATCAGAGCAAGGTAAGCTTATTTGGCTAGAGAGGCTCAACAACAAAACTGCCTTTATCACTTCCAAACATGCATATCAATCAAGAGTTATCAACAAGAGTCAAGCCAAGGCATATGCACAAGCAATCAAGAGACATATCACACACAAGAAAAAAAACATAAAGTGGCTCAAATCTCACACAGGGTAATTCTGTCACAATCAATTCAACCTCTCAAACATCATAATCATCTTCCCAAGCAGAGAAAAGCAAGGATTTCAAACAAATAAATATCAATCAAGTGAAGGAAATGATAAGTCTACAACCCAAACGAAGTCCAGAAATGAAGAGAATCATGTAAAACTGTACACACGACAAAACAAAAACTACCTAGAAAAGAAAAAAAAATTTAACCAAGAAAACAAAAACTAACAAAGAAAAAATAAAAATCTCCCCCAATAGACCACACTTAAACTACAGTGTCCTCAATGTGTCATAAGCATAAGATCATAAATCAGAACAATCAACAGATCATGGACAAGTGCAATAAAAGTAGGGAAAGGGGGAGAAGAGAAAAGGAAAACTCCCCTGATCATGGTGGCAGTTGCCAATTTTGGACTTGCAGGGAGATATCTTCCACCATTGGATCCAGCAAGGAAGTTTTGAGGAAGAATTGCTTCATCCTCCAGATTTGATCTAGCAGGGAGATATCATCCACAGCTGGATCTAAGAAGCAAAGATTGTTGATGAGCAGGTTCAGCCGGTGCCTATTGATGTTGAAACTAGTGTGAATGTAAGCACCTTTTCCTTCCACTGTGGGTGCATGTTGGTCAAATTCATGTGTACCTCCTGCAACATGGTTAGTGCAATGTGGCTCCAAAGAAATGACATGCAGAGGTATAACACCCAATCCTAGTGTAACAGGCTGAACCTCAGATACATCCTCAGAACATGAATCAATTTCAAAATCACAAGCAACATCAACTACAGATTCAGATTCATGTTCAATGCATGGAGAATAAACATTCGGATGCGACAACAAAAATTGGTTCTCATCATGCATAGAGGGAAAATTAAAATCAGACTCAACAACAATATAATCATCAGCATACCTCTCAACAACATAATCATCAATATAATCAAATTGAGGTATGCTTACCTCCTCTTCCTTGAAGATTGCTAAAGTGTGGGAAGATGAAGGTGGTCTACCTGGTTCTGGGTTACTGCTGATTTCTGCCTGCTCCTCAAAATACTCATCACTCTCCTCAGGAGCAAGAGTAGGGACATAGGATGATGGGAAAGTAGATGGCACAGTAGTAAGCTCATGACTCTTCTCCCCATCTTCTATGTTGATGCCACTATCATCATCATCTGGAATCTGAACAGTCTGAAATGGTAACTCTGAATCTTGAGACTGTTCCTCAGTGAGTTGAGTGGCCATCTGCCCTATCTGATCAGTCATACTCTGAATGGCAGCTCCTATTTCTTGCTGGAACTGCATGTTCTCTTGCTGAAACTGAAGGTTCTGCATGGTCATCTGCTCCAACAACTCCTGCAATGTAGGCTCAGAAGTAGAAGGCTGAGGAGCTATTTGGGCAGGAGCATCATATTGCTGACTTTGGTATTGCTGGACTGGTGGAGGCATGAAAGTACTCTGGAATGGTGGTTCTTGATATTGATGCTGTGGAGCATTATACCATCCCAAGGTAGGGTCATTCCATCCAAGACCGTTGCTGTAAGCATATTGCACAAGGGAAAATTTGCTCAGAAACTGATGCTCAAGATATCCCCAATCGGTAACGGATCTCAGAGGAAGAAAGTCTTTCCAATCCTTAGCTGCTCCTTGTAATGAATGCGAAAATGCGCTCAAGAAAATGTAATCAAGAGGGACATCTGGAGGCTTCATTGAAGAGCACATGATGTGGAGCTCCTCCAAATGTCTGTGTGGGCATTCTCCTGCAAAACCATGAAACTTAGGCAGCAAATGTATCAGTCCAGGGGTGAGATCGCAATGAAGATCATCCTCCTTAAGTGAAACCGGCTCACAAAGAGCACTCTCAGAAGTCGGAGGATGAGCCATATTGCTCTCAACATACAAATCAGCAGAATATGAATCACAATCAAAGTAACATGCAGAAGGAGAATCATAATCAGAGGCACTGGCAGAATAAGCAGTATTCACGAAATCAAAATAGGTAGACATGGAAAAAGAAGAATACTAAAAATCACGAAACAAATAAAACACAACACATTTATACATGCAACACGCACACACAAAACAGAACATCACATCACATCACAACACAAGACAAAACACAACACACACAAACACAACAAAAAGACCTAAGACTGAACCGTTGGTCCCCGGCAACGGCGCCATTTTGGTGAGAGGGTCGCACCTCTCACAAAAGTTGTGCATAAAATTAATGCAGTATAGACTAGGAAGTGACTTCTAGGTCGTCTCTCAAGGACCAATTGTGGTTCAGTCTTAAGTCAAACACGTAGTGGGGGGTTTGTGAAAGTGCTTTTGTGAATGCAATTAAACTAAATTGACATCGGAAATTAAATAAAACCGAATATAATTGAAAGCATTGAAGTGCATGAAAATAGTAAATCGAACAGTCCTAAACCAAACATTGCACACCAGCGAGATAATTAAATTTGGCATGAAAACTAAATGTGTGATCCCCTTGAAATTGCTAAATCATAAATCACATAAGTTAGACATGAAATCGCTAAATGAAAATGAAACTGCTAAATTAGAAAAATTATCATTGTAGCGGGAATAAAAAAAAAATGCAACATTCAAGATAATAATTGGAAGACAATGTGTTAGCAATTTAATCACGATGCACTGGGATAAGAAAACGCAACTCTTTAGCTAATAAATAAAATGCAATGTGGCTGGAAAACGTCATGTGTACCCCTCTGGATGTGACACCCATGTGCCCTCCTCCAAAAGTAAATCATCATCCTTTTTCCTGAAATTGAAGTCATGCCTCTCATGTGCCGAGAATCACCTCTTCTTCATTCTCCCAAAAAAACAAGCATAACATTAAATCTCTGCAGACGTGACAGCAACTCCCTTCCATCACCGTGGCACCACACACTTCACCTAATCTACTTCTTCATTCTATGAAAGCAAAAGAAAGGCTGGCACACTCCTTCCAGTAGCCGTGTGTGCCTCATTTCACGCTGCTGGATAAAGAAACCGTGCACACATCAACTGAATGGAATCCCGTGAGTGGATGAAGGGTGACGGCTGCTCCCTGGACACCAACCTCCAAGACGCGTGAGTTTCTTCTAATGAATTGGAAGTTTCTTCAACGCTTGCAGCTGGACGTGGCAGCACCTTCCAGCACACACTTTCTAAATGAAATAAAAGTAAAGACTTTGCTCTCAATCTCCGTGTTGCTAACGTGTTGCTGCATTTTCTCAAGCACATTCTCAATCACCGTGCCTTCTTCCAAATGCTGGATGGACCGCTCACCTCCATTCTCCACGTGAAACCCCCTTGTGTGCTGGAATAAAAGAGACTTCAATGCAATTTTTTTTTGAATCAATTCAAAGCAGCAAGCAAATCACCAAAATTAAATCAAGGAACTCTCCATTCCTCCGTAACAGCGTGCACCATCTTTTTCAAAAAAAATGTTCCAGCCAAAAACTAAACTCAGTGAGGGTGGCGGCTGCCCTAAGGCCGTGTGGCTGTTTTTAATAATGGTGGGGTCCACACAAAAAACCCTAGGTCCAAGTCACTAATCTCTACTTTTGGGCCTAATCTACTTTACCAAAAATTGACCCAAAATGTAAGAGTTGATACAGAAATTCTAAACTACTGAAGTACAATTTAATTAATTCTAAAATTTCTGTGTGGAGAGTCTTGAATTTATTTGGCAATCTTCCTGATGTCCCAAAATGTATTTCCGAAATTTTCCTGCACTTCAAAAATGCACTTAATCAGCTCAGAAAATCCAAATTAGCACAATTACAAATTTCCGACCAAATTAAGCAGAATTCGGAAAAACGGGGAAATAACAAGCAATTAAACACAATTCCCTGGTTTATTTAAGTGCAATAAACTAAATATAATTCAAGAAATAACGACTCATCAAAATAGACCACACTTAGTCTTTTGCACTCCTGGGCAAAACCAAGATGAAAACCAGGGAACTACTCAAACCTCAGGAAGCTGACACAGACTCGAAAGACAGACCACAAGACTCCAAAACAGAAACACAGTTGCATAATTCTCACAAACTCTGGACGGTAAAAGGTATAGGCAGAATCCCACACAGAGTCAATGAAAGCAAATACTCAAAGAATCATCCAAACAATTCAGTACAAGGAAAGCAGTAAGCCTCTAATATCAACACTCAGAAACATATGCATGTTCAAATCAAAAGGTCTTTTCATGGTTGTAATGGCGCCAAGGACAAGGCAGGATATATTTGGATAAGAAGCTACAAACCATAAGGAACAGAGGAGCAATGGGGAACAAGTGTAAACACATTCAAACACACCCACAACCTCTAATTCCATCCTCTTCTTGACTCCATTATTCACAATTATTCACAATTTTTTTTTCTTCATTTTTCTTTTTCATCTTTCTCACTTTTTTTTTCATCCTGTCTCTTTTCTTTTTTCTCTTTTCAAAACAAAACTGTAAAAGACAAGATTTACAAAAACAAAACAGAACAAGAAGAGGAACCAACTAGCTAACTCATCAGAATCCCTAAGGAGACCACACTTGTTCCCAAAACACTTCCAAAGCTCCAAAATTCCCTAAGGTTAAGGTAATCATGGTTTTTCACTTAGGGCTAGTGTATGAGCTTCAAAACAAAGAAATGAGGGAAGTATAGGCTCAAAAAGGGTTTTCAAAGAATCAGAGCAAGGTAAGCTTATTTGGCTAGAGAGGCTCAACAACAAAACTGCCTTTATCACTTCCAAACATGCATATCAATCAAGAGTTATCAACAAGAGTCAAGCCAAGGCATATGCACAAGCAATCAAGAGACATATCACACACAAGAAAAAAAACATAAAGTGGCTCAAATCTCACACAGGGTAATTCTGTCACAATCAATTCAACCTCTCAAACATCATAATCATCTTCCCAAGCAGAGAAAAGCAAGGATTTCAAACAAATAAATATCAATCAAGTGAAGGAAATGATAAGTCTACAACCCAAACGAAGTCCAGAAATGAAGAGAATCATGTAAAACTGTACACACGACAAAACAAAAACTACCTAGAAAAGAAAAAAAAAATTTAACCAAGAAAACAAAAACTAACAAAGAAAAAATAAAAATCTCCCCCAATAGACCACACTTAAACTACAGTGTCCTCAATGTGTCATAAGCATAAGATCATAAATCAGAACAATCAACAGATCATGGACAAGTGCAATAAAAGTAGGGAAAGGGGGAGAAGAGAAAAGGAAAACTCCCCTGATCATGGTGGCAGTTGCCAATTTTGGACTTGCAGGGAGATATCTTCCACCATTGGATCCAGCAAGGAAGTTTTGAGGAAGAATTGCTTCATCCTCCAGATTTGATCTAGCAGGGAGATATCATCCACAGCTGGATCTAAGAAGCAAAGATTGTTGATGAGCAGGTTCAGCCGGTGCCTATTGATGTTGAAACTAGTGTGAATGTAAGCACCTTTTCCTTCCACTGTGGGTGCATGTTGGTCAAATTCATGTGTACCTCCTGCAACATGGTTAGTGCAATGTGGCTCCAAAGAAATGACATGCAGAGGTATAACACCCAATCCTAGTGTAACAGGCTGAACCTCAGATACATCCTCAGAACATGAATCAATTTCAAAATCACAAGCAACATCAACTACAGATTCAGATTCATGTTCAATGCATGGAGAATAAACATTCGGATGCGACAACAAAAATTGGTTCTCATCATGCATAGAGGGAAAATTAAAATCAGACTCAACAACAATATAATCATCAGCATACCTCTCAACAACATAATCATCAATATAATCAAATTGAGGTATGCTTACCTCCTCTTCCTTGAAGATTGCTAAAGTGTGGGAAGATGAAGGTGGTCTACCTGGTTCTGGGTTACTGCTGATTTCTGCCTGCTCCTCAAAATACTCATCACTCTCCTCAGGAGCAAGAGTAGGGACATAGGATGATGGGAAAGTAGATGGCACAGTAGTAAGCTCATGACTCTTCTCCCCATCTTCTATGTTGATGCCACTATCATCATCATCTGGAATCTGAACAGTCTGAAATGGTAACTCTGAATCTTGAGACTGTTCCTCAGTGAGTTGAGTGGCCATCTGCCCTATCTGATCAGTCATACTCTGAATGGCAGCTCCTATTTCTTGCTGGAACTGCATGTTCTCTTGCTGAAACTGAAGGTTCTGCATGGTCATCTGCTCCAACAACTCCTGCAATGTAGGCTCAGAAGTAGAAGGCTGAGGAGCTATTTGGGCAGGAGCATCATATTGCTGACTTTGGTATTGCTGGACTGGTGGAGGCATGAAAGTACTCTGGAATGGTGGTTCTTGATATTGATGCTGTGGAGCATTATACCATCCCAAGGTAGGGTCATTCCATCCAAGACCGTTGCTGTAAGCATATTGCACAAGGGAAAATTTGCTCAGAAACTGATGCTCAAGATATCCCCAATCGGTAACGGATCTCAGAGGAAGAAAGTCTTTCCAATCCTTAGCTGCTCCTTGTAATGAATGCGAAAATGCGCTCAAGAAAATGTAATCAAGAGGGACATCTGGAGGCTTCATTGAAGAGCACATGATGTGGAGCTCCTCCAAATGTCTGTGTGGGCATTCTCCTGCAAAACCATGAAACTTAGGCAGCAAATGTATCAGTCCAGGGGTGAGATCGCAATGAAGATCATCCTCCTTAAGTGAAACCGGCTCACAAAGAGCACTCTCAGAAGTCGGAGGATGAGCCATATTGCTCTCAACATACAAATCAGCAGAATATGAATCACAATCAAAGTAACATGCAGAAGGAGAATCATAATCAGAGGCACTGGCAGAATAAGCAGTATTCACGAAATCAAAATAGGTAGACATGGAAAAAGAAGAATACTAAAAATCACGAAACAAATAAAACACAACACATTTATACATGCAACACGCACACACAAAACAGAACATCACATCACATCACAACA
The DNA here is from genome assembly GCF_029865625.1 of Vigna umbellata. Taxonomy (NCBI): domain Eukaryota; kingdom Viridiplantae; phylum Streptophyta; class Magnoliopsida; order Fabales; family Fabaceae; genus Vigna; species Vigna umbellata. The sequence continues at coordinate 24,551,929 of NC_142174.1, forward strand.
CAAGACAAAACACAACACACACAAACACAACAAAAAGACCTAAGACTGAACCGTTGGTCCCCGGCAACGGCGCCATTTTGGTGAGAGGGTCGCACCTCTCACAAAAGTTGTGCATAAAATTAATGCAGTATAGACTAGGAAGTGACTTCTAGGTCGTCTCTCAAGGACCAATTGTGGTTCAGTCTTAAGTCAAACACGTAGTGGGGGGTTTGTGAAAGTGCTTTTGTGAATGCAATTAAACTAAATTGACATCGGAAATTAAATAAAACCGAATATAATTGAAAGCATTGAAGTGCATGAAAATAGTAAATCGAACAGTCCTAAACCAAACATTGCACACCAGCGAGATAATTAAATTTGGCATGAAAACTAAATGTGTGATCCCCTTGAAATTGCTAAATCATAAATCACATAAGTTAGACATGAAATCGCTAAATGAAAATGAAACTGCTAAATTAGAAAAATTATCATTGTAGCGGGAATAAAAAAAAAATGCAACATTCAAGATAATAATTGGAAGACAATGTGTTAGCAATTTAATCACGATGCACTGGGATAAGAAAACGCAACTCTTTAGCTAATAAATAAAATGCAATGTGGCTGGAAAACGTCATGTGTACCCCTCTGGATGTGACACCCATGTGCCCTCCTCCAAAAGTAAATCATCATCCTTTTTCCTGAAATTGAAGTCATGCCTCTCATGTGCCGAGAATCACCTCTTCTTCATTCTCCCAAAAAAACAAGCATAACATTAAATCTCTGCAGACGTGACAGCAACTCCCTTCCATCACCGTGGCACCACACACTTCACCTAATCTACTTCTTCATTCTATGAAAGCAAAAGAAAGGCTGGCACACTCCTTCCAGTAGCCGTGTGTGCCTCATTTCACGCTGCTGGATAAAGAAACCGTGCACACATCAACTGAATGGAATCCCGTGAGTGGATGAAGGGTGACGGCTGCTCCCTGGACACCAACCTCCAAGACGCGTGAGTTTCTTCTAATGAATTGGAAGTTTCTTCAACGCTTGCAGCTAGACGTGGCAGCACCTTCCAGCACACACTTTCTAAATGAAATAAAAGTAAAGACTTTGCTCTCAATCTCCGTGTTGCTAACGTGTTGCTGCATTTTCTCAAGCACATTCTCAATCACCGTGCCTTCTTCCAAATGCTGGGTGGACCGCTCACCTCCATTCTCCACGTGAAACCCCCTTGTGTGCTGGAATAAAAGAGACTTCAATGCAATTTTTTTTTGAATCAATTCAAAGCAGCAAGCAAATCACCAAAATTAAATCAAGGAACTCTCCATTCCTCCGTAACAGCGTGCACCATCTTTTTCAAAAAAAATGTTCCAGCCAAAAACTAAACTCAGTGAGGGTGGCGGCTGCCCTAAGGCCGTGTGGTTGTTTTTAATAATGGTGGGGTCCACACAAAAAACCCTAGGTCCAAGTCACTAATCTCTACTTTTGGGCCTAATCTACTTTACCAAAAATTGACCCAAAATGTAAGAGTTGATACAGAAATTCTAAACTACTGAAGTACAATTTAATTAATTCTAAAATTTCTGTGTGGAGAGTCTTGAATTTATTTGGCAATCTTCCTGATGTCCCAAAATGTATTTCCGAAATTTTCCTGCACTTCAAAAATGCACTTAATCAGCTCAGAAAATCCAAATTAGCACAATTACAAATTTCCGACCAAATTAAGCAGAATTCGGAAAAACGGGGAATTAACAAGCAATTAAACACAATTCCCTGGTTTATTTAAGTGCAATAAACTAAATATAATTCAAGAAATAACGACTCATCATCTGGGTAAGAAGCTACAAACCATAAGGAACAGAGGAGCAATGGGGAACAAGTGTAAACACATTCAAACACACTCACAACCTCTAATTCCATCCTCTTCTTGACTCCATTATTCACAAATTTTTTTATTTTTCTCATTTTTCTCACTTTTTTTTTCATTTTTTTTTCATCCTGTCTCTTTTCTTTTCTCTTTTTAGCACACAACTGTCAGAGACAAAATATAAATCATATTTCCGAAAACAAAACAAGAAGAGGAACCAACCAGCCAATTCATCAGAAACCCCCAAAAGACCACACTTGTTCCCAAAACACTTCCAAAGCTCCAAAATTCCTAAGGTTAAGGTAATCATGGTTTTTCACTTAGAGCTAGTGTATGAGCTTCAAAACAAAGAAATGAGGAAAGTATAGGCTCAAAAGGGGTTTTCAAAGGATCAGAACAAGGTAAGCTTATTTGGCTAGAGAGGCTCAAGAACAAAACTGCCTTTATCACTTCCAAACATGCATATCAATCAAGAATTATCAACAAGAGTCAAGCCAAGGCATATGTGCAAGCAATCAAGAGACATATCACACACAAGAAAGAACATAAAGTGGCTCAAGTTCTCACACAGGGCATTTGTGTCACAATCAATTCAACTCTCAAACATCATGATCATCTTCAAAGCAAAGAAAAAGCAAGGAATCCAACATCTCAGAGTATCAATGAAGTGAAGGAAAACTGACAACCTAACCACAATCCAGAATTTACGAAAAGCATGCAAAACTGTACACAAGACACAACAAACTACATAAAAACCGAAACATGAACAAAGAAACAACCTCCCCTAATAGACCACACTTAAACGACACAATGTCCTCAGTGTGTCACAATCAGTAGATCAAACAATCAGAACAATCATCAGATATCGACAAAGTGCAATAAAAGTGAGGAGGGAAGGAGAAAAGAAACTCCCTGAGTCAGATGGGAGGATAGGTGGGGTGGACCAAAGACGTCTCCTCCACCACTACATCCACTAAAGAAGGGTTGCTGAGGAAAGGCTTCAGTCTATGCCCGTTCACCTTGAAGCTTTTAACTGTGGATGGACCTTGGATCTCTACTGCACCATAAGGATAAACATTAGTCACAACAAAAGGTCCAGTCCATTTTGATCTCAACTTACCACCCATGAGGCCGAGTCTAGAGTTATACAACAAAACCTGTTGGCCAACCTCGAAGTCCTTTCTAACAATAGAATTATCATGGAACTTCTTTGTCCTTTCCTTGTAGAACTTCGAGTTCTCATATGCCTCCAATCGGATCTCATCCAATTCATTTAATTGCAACTTTCTTTCCTCTCCAGCTTGGTCCATGGAGAAGTTTCAAATCTTCACAGCCCAATATGCCCGATGCTCAATCTCGACCGGTAGGTGACATGCTTTTCCGAAGACAGCCCGGTAGGGAGACATCCCTATCGGTGCTTTGTAAGCTGTCCTGTGAGCCCAAAGAGCATCGTCCAACCTATTGCTCCAATCTTTCCTGTTGGGCTGGACAATCTTCTCCAAAATCCTCTTAATCTCCCTGTTGGAGATCTCAGCCTGCCCATTTGTTTGGGGCTGGTAAGGTGTAGAAACTCTGTGCGTCACCCCATATTTCTTGAGCAAAGCTTGCATGGATCTGTTGCAAAAATGGGTTCCTTGATCACTAACAATTGCTCTAGGCACTCCAAACCTGCAAAAGAGGTGAGATCTAACAAAATCTACAACAACCCGAGCATCATTAGTCCTGGTGGCTCTAGCTTCCACCCATTTTGAAACATAATCCACAGCAAGGAGAATATAAGAGAAACCAAAAGAAACAGGAAAAGGACCCATGAAATCTATACCCCATACATCAAACACCTCACAGAACAACATAGGTTGTTGAGGCATCTCTTGTCTCTGTGAAATTGATCCTCCTGCTCTCTGACAAGGCTCACAAGTGCTGCAAATCTTCTCCGCATCTTTGAAGATGGAAGGCCAATAGAAACCACAGTCAAGCACCCTGCGAGCTGTTCTCTGTATCCCCAGATGACCACTAGGTGAGGAGGCATGACAAAACTGCAAGACCGCGTCAATCTCATGGTCTAGAATGCATCTCCTAGTAACCTGGTCACTGCACAACTTCCACAGATATGGGTCATCCCAAACATAATACTTAGCATCACTCTTAATTTTAGCAATCTGAGCACATGATGCTAAGGGAGGAAAAACAGAAGCAACCAAATAATTTACAATGTGTGCAAACCAAGGAGTGGGGTGAGAGTAAGAAATCATCAACAAACTCTCGTCAGGAAAGGCATCCTGTATGGGCAACACATCAGCTTCATTCCCAGCTTTTTCAATCCGGCTTAGGTGGTCTGCAACCAAATTTCGTGCTCCACTCCGGTCTTCAATTTGCAAGTCAAACTCTTGGAGCAGTAGCATCCACCTGATCAATCTAGGCTTTGACTCAGCCTTTTTCAACAGAAACTTTAGAGCTGCATGGTCAGTATACACAATAACAGGTGATCCAAGCAAATATGACCTAAACTTATCAAGGGCAAAAACAATTGCCAACAACTCTTTTTCAGTGGTGGTATAATTTGCCTAGGCAACATCCAAAGTGCGTGAAGCATAGTAGATCACTCTCGGCAGCTTGTCAATTTTCTGTGTCAAGACAGCCCCTAATGCATAATTAGACGCATCACACATGAGTTCAAATGGGGCTGTCCAATCTAGTGCCTGAATGATAGGGGCGGTGGTCAAAGCTTCCTTCAGGAAGTCAAACGCCTGCTTGCATCTGTCATCAAAAGAAAAGTCAATATCTTTCTGCAGCAGTCTGGACAAGGGAAGCGCCTTCTTGCTGAAATCTTTGATGAAACGCCTGTAGAAACCTGCATGTCCAAGAAAAGATCGCACCTCTCGCACGCAAGAGGGGTAAGGCAACTGCGAAATCACAGATATCTTAGCAGGGTCTACCTCTATTCCCTTTTCAGAAATGATATGCCCTAGAACCAAACCTTGTCCAACCATGAAGTGACATTTCTCAAAATTGAGAACAAGGTTTGTTTCTATGCATCTTTTCAAAACTTTTTCCAGACTGTCTAAACATGCATCAAAGGAGGACCCATACACAGTAAAATCATCCATAAACACCTCTATGCAATTCTCAAGAAAGTCGCTAAAAATGCTAAGCATGCACCGCTGGAAGGTACCAGGGGCGTTGCATAGACCAAAGGGCATCCTCCTATAGGCAAAAGTGCCAAAGGGGCAGGTGAATGTGGTTTTTTCTTGATCCTCAGGAGCAATATTTATTTGAAAGTAACCAGAAAAACCATCAAGAAAACAATAATGAGATTTACCTGCCAGGCTCTCCAGCATCTGATCAATGAATGGCAGGGGGAAATGATCTTTCCTGGTTGCTTGGTTGAGCCTCCTATAGTCAATGCAGACTCTCCAACTGTTCTGCACTCTAGCTGGGATAAGCTCATCCCTCTCATTCTTCACCACAGTGAGGCCAGTTTTCTTGGGCACAACATGGATGGGGCTAACCCACTGACTGTCTGAAATAGGGTAGATGATCCCAGCTTGCAAAAGCTTGGTCACCTCCTTCTTGATGACGTCCATGATCACGGGGTTTTGCCTTCTTTGTGGCTGTCTCACTGGCCTTGCCCCATCTTCCAAAAGAATTCTATGCATGCATGTGGATGGGCTAATACCAGGTATGTCAGCCAAACTCCAACCAATGGCCTTCTTGTGCTTCCTCAGCACACCAAGCAACTTCTCCTCTTGAACAGAATCAAGGGAGGTAGAAATGATCACCGGTTTCTTCTCATCATCCTCCAAGTACACGTACTTGAGGTTATCTGGGAGCTGTTTCAACTCAAGAGTAGGTGCCTGCAAGTCAGATTCATTTGTACTTCCTACAAAGTGGTTAGTGCATTCTGACTCCAAAGAATTCACAGGTAAAGGCGGAACACCTATCTCATCAAGCTCCAAAACATCATCCATATCAAAAACATCATCAACATCATGGATATCAAAATTCTCTTCAAAATCAACATCATTCTCAAATTCAGATTCAATGCATGTATGTAGAGAAGATAGAAAAGAATGCTCTTTCTTATGCAAAGAATCAAAATCATCAAGAACATATTTATCAATAATGTCATCCAATGCATCGATCCTAAACAGAGAATGGTCCTCAGCTGGAAATTTCATTGCATCAAGGATATTAAAATGAACAACAATATCAGCAAATTCCATAGACAAAGTTCCAGCATACACATCAATCTTAGTTCGGGCAGTTTTCAAGAATGGCCTGCCTAAGATAATGGGAGCGGATCCATGAGAGAATCCCTCCTCCATTTCCAAAACATAAAAGTCAGCAGGAAAAATCAATTCACCAACCCTAACCAAGACATCCTCTATGAAACCTGCTGGGTGGGTAACACTCCTATTGGCCAACTGAATGACCACACCCGTGGTTTGTAAAGGACCAAGAGACAAAGATGCATATATAGACAAAGGCATGACATTAACAGAAGCACCCAAATCAAGCATGGCATTTTCAAATTTATTGTTTCCAATCACACAAGGAATGCAAAATATACCTGGGTCCTTGCACTTTTCAGGGATGTTGATAACAGTTGAAAAACTGTTATTTTCATGCTTAAAGTTGATACTAAAAGCAACCTTTAGACTTAGAAACTAGCTTGAAATCATGCCTTTTGTTTATATTTTCAGAAATAAGAGAGCTGGACAGGTTTATGCTTGATTTAAGTGTTCTTGTGCAGGTTTTGAGGTGAATTTGGAGAAAGAAGTGAAGAATAAGAGAGATGACATTAGAAAAGACAAGAAAGAGTGCAAAAAGGAGAAGTCGAAGGCACCTCTCAGCGGCAAACTACCGCTGAGCGGCACTCAAGAGGTGACGTTAGAACCGCTGAGGGGCAAAATGGCCGCTGAGGGGAAGAAAGAAGACGCGCAATCACCGCTGAGCGGTAAATACCGCTGAGCGGCACTTTTTGGGCTTGGACTTTTGTAATCTTTTGTAACTCTAGATTAGTATATAAGGGCTTGCACGTCCTATAGTTAGGCATCTTTGGCAGAAACGAGGCAAACACTCTCTCTTTCACTCCTTTGAAGGAGGATCTTGGATGCTAAGGCTACCTCTTCCACTTTATTGGGTTTATTCTTTCATACTTTCATTGTTATTCATCTAGGTTCACCATGAATATGGTGAACTAAACCTTGTATGTTTGTTGGGGAATCAAAGTAATCTCTTGAAGCTCTCATATATGGATTTGTTGAGTACATCTTTGAATTAAGACATATGCTTTCTTTCATCATTAGTTAGGGTTTTTCCTCTTTGCTCAATGCTTGCATTGTTTAACTCATTCTAATGCATGATTATTGGTTTTGTTGATACGGACACGTACGGGGAAATCTAGATCCGGGGAATTTCTCCCAATATTATACTGACAATATTATATTGGTTGCCTTTAAGCTCCTGCACTCATGAACTAATCATTAGGAATGCTAGGAATTGTATGAACTATTTGATTAGGGAGAAGCCATCTAGAATGGTACATTAGAGAGTGGCATTAACAATGATGATTTGAATGTTGACTTCCTAAAATATATGAGAGTGGATGAGATGAAATTGACCCCCAACAACATATTCATTCATATATTTCCTTGAAAGTGTTTATCTTTTGTCTTTGTCATTGATCAATTCATGCATACATATTTAATTTTCGTCTTTGCATATTAAACTTCAATTATTGTGTTCTTAAGTCTTAGCTAATCAACAAATCACATAACTAAACTAGGCCGTGAGTCCTTTGGGAGAACGATACTTGGTCTTACCAAGTTTATTACTTGAAACGATTCGGTCATACTTGCCGATTGTGAAACAAGTTTGTGACATCATATTTTGGTGCTTACAAATTTGTCCATCAAGTTTTTGGCGCCGTTGTCGGGGATTCATGGTTTAACTGGTTAATTTGTGTGATTATTGATTATCTTTGACTTTAATTTGAATTTTTGTTTTTATTTTTCTGTTTATAGATTAGATTTTATTTTATTTTATTAGATTTTATTTTTTTAGGTTAGATTTTATTTTATTCTTATTCTATCTTTTAGGTTAGGTTAGATTTTATTTTATTTTATCTTTTAGATTAGATTTTATTTTTTTTTAGATTAGGTTTTATTTCATTCTATCTTCTAAATCTTCTATCTTCTAAATCTTTTTATCTTTTGAATCTCTATCTTCTCCTATATCTTTTTGGCGCTAACAAATCTTTTCTAGGGTTTTGTTTTCTTGTGTATGCAGGAAGGTCAAACCAGCACTAGTTCAATAGCACAAGGAGTATGGAGAACAATAATGCTAGAAGAACTCTTGCAGATTATACTAATCTTGCTGGACCTCAACACTTTAACAGCATAGCTCGACCTAGAGTCAATGCAACCAACATGGAGGTCAAACCAGCATTAATTCAACTGGTGAAGAGTAATCAATTTAATGGGTTATCACATGAAAGCCCATATGAGCACCTTACAACATTTAATGAGATCTGTAACACGGTCAAGATTAATGGGGTGCCAGACGAAGCTATCAAACTTAGCTTGTTTCCTTTCTCATTGGGAGGCAATGCTAAGCTTTGGTTGAACTCTTTTCCAGAAGAAAGTTTCACGAGTGGGAAGCAGTGGTTGCAAAGTTTTTGAATAAATACTTCCCACAATCTAAGTGACTAAGGGAAAGCAAGAGATATCTTCATTCAAGCAGGGCATGGAAGAATCACTTGGACATGCATGGGACAGATACAAAGGATTGTTACGTAAAACTCCTATGCATGGTTTCAGAGAAGAAGAAGTAGTCCTAACTTTCCTTGGAGGGCTTGGTTCACAAACCAAGATGATACTGAATGCTTCAGCTGGAGGCAATATCAAATGGAAGACTCCAGAGGAAGCAACTGAAATTATTGAAAATATGGCTACTAGTGACAACGAACTCAATATTGAAAAAGGAGACTTTCATCAGAGGGAGTTGTTACCATTACATGTGCTCTGCTAGAACAAAATAAAACTCTCTTTCAACAGCTTGAGGAAGTAAACCATGAAACTTTCTCAAATACCACAGGGAATACAACAGGTCTCAATGGTTCAAGAACGACAAAAATGGCAGATGCAAGTTACTCCAGTTGAGAAAACAACAAAGCTTGAAGAGACTTTCCAGAGATTCTTGAAGACAAATGCGTCCTATTGTCATAATGTGGATGTTGCATTTAAAAAAATGGAGGTTCATGTTGAGAGAATAGTTGACGAAATTAAACAGGATAATCTTGGAAAGGAGTGCAAAACTGTTGTGACTAGAAGTGGTAGAGTGTTAGAGGAGAGACAAAAAGAGAGAGAGGAGAAAGAAAATGAGAGTGAGAGTGAAAAAGAAACATGTGAGAGAGAGAAAAAGAGAAAAGAAGAAGAGGAGAGGAGAGAAAAAAATGAGAGAGAAGAGAGACAGAAAGAAAAAGAGTATGAAAAGCCACTTCCTTATCCAAAGAGTTATTCAAGGAAGGAGAAAGAAAAGCAGTTGGAAAGATTCATGGAACTCTTTAAGAAGTTGGAGATCACTATACCATTCTCTGAAGCATTGCAACAGATGCCAGCATATGCAAAATTTTTGAAGGAACTTCTCACAAAGAAACACAAGTACATTGAGAAGGAAACTATCAATATACAGGGCAATTGCAGTGCAATCATACAGAAACTACCTCCTAAACTTAAAGACCCAGGAAGCTTCACCATTCCATGTACCATAGGAGATGTGAAAGTTGGAAGAGCATTGATTGATTTGGGAGCTAGCATTAATCTAATGCCGCTATCCATGTGCAGAACAATTCAGGGGTTGGAAATTAAACCAACCAGAATGGCTCTTCAATTGGCAGACAGGTCTCTTAAATATCCATATGGAGTGGTTGAAGATGTTCTAGTGAAGGTTGACAAATTTGTATTCCCAGTAGATTTCATTGTGATGGAGATGGAAGGAGCTAGTGATGTTCCTCTTATTCTGGGGAGACCTTTTATGAAGACTGCTAGAGTTTTGATTGATGTGGAGAATGGTAAGCTTAAACTGAGAGTTGATGATGAGGAAGTTACTTTTGATGTATCCAAGGCCATGACGTATCCAAATGATGACAAAGCATGCTTTCAATTTGATGAACTTGATGAAGTTTGTATGGTTCAAGAAAGAATGGTGCGTAATATTTCACCATTGGAAAAAACGCTCATTGATGCATGTGAAGATTTGGATGAAGAAGAAGAGAAATTGATCGATGAATGTCTGATGGACTTGGAAACATTGAAAAAGGGTCCAGAGGAAGATCCAATATTTGAAACAATTGATAAGGAAGAAACAATCAAAGCACAGTCGCCAGAATTGAAAAGATTGCCATCACATTTGAAATATGTGTTTCTAGAAGAGGGTGGAGCAAAGCCAGTCATCATCAACAACTCTTTATCTTTACAAGAAGAAGAGCAGTTGATAGAAATTCTGAAAGCCAACAAAGAAGCAATTGGGTGGTCAATATCAGATCTCAAAGGTATTAGCCCAACTTATTGTATGCACAGGATTTTTATGGAAGAGGACTATAAACCAAGTGCTCAACCGCAGAGAAGGTTAAATCCTGTCATGAAGGAGGTGGTCAGAAAAGAAGTGTTGAAACTGCTAGAAGCTGGTATCATCTATCCAATCTCTGACAGTGAATGGGTGAGTCCAGTACAGGTGGTTCCAAAGAAAGGAGGGATGACAGTAATTTATAATGATAAGAATGAACTTATTCCTACTCGGACAGTTACTGGCTGGCGCATGTGCATTGATTACAGGAAACTGAATAAAGCTACCAGGAAAGATCATTTTCCTCTTCCCTTCATGGATCAGATGCTAGAAAGGTTATCAGGGCAGGCTTTCTATTGTTTTCTGGATGGATATTCTGGATATAATCAAATTGTGGTAGATCCAAAAGACCAGGAGAAGACGGCTTTTACTTGTCCTTTTGGTATCTTTGCATATAGAAAGATGCCTTTTGGATTATGTAATGCTCCAGCTACGTTTCAGAGGTGTATGCAGGCAATCTTTTCTGATCTTTTAGAAAAATGCATTGAAGTATTCATGGATGACTTCTCAGTTTTTGGAAATTCTTTTCAAAGATGTTTAGCTAATTTGAACACTGTCCTCAAAAGATGTGTTCAGACAAATCTGGTTCTGAATTGGGAGAAATGTCATTTCATGGTAACTGAAGGGATTGTACTGGGGCATAAAATCTCTGCTAAAGGAATTGAGGTGGATAAAGCCAAAGTAGAAGTCATTGAGAAACTGCCTCCCCCAACAGATGTAAGGGGGATTAGGAGTTTTCTTGGTCATGCTGGGTTCTATAGAAGATTCATCAAAGATTTCTCAAAAATTGCTAAACCATTGAGTAATCTTTTGATGAAGGATGCGCCTTTTGTGATGAACGAAGATTGTCTGAAAGATTTTGATTTATTGAAGAAGAAGCTAGTGTCAGCTCCAGTAATTGTAGCACCAGATTGGAATCAAAATTTTGAATTAATGTGTGATGCAAGTGATTATGCATTGGGAGTTGTTCTCGGCCAAAGGAAGGAACAAAAGTTTCATCCAATCTATTATGCTAGCAAGGTGCTGAATGATGCTCAATTGAATTATGCTACTACAGAGAAAGAGTTTCTTGCCATTGTATATGCTCTAGAGAAATTTAGACCCTATCTTATTGGGTCTAAGGTGATTGTCTATACAGATCATGCAGCTATCAAATATTTGTTGACAAAACCAGATTCTAAGCCACGTCTGATTAGATGGGTACTACTATTACAAGAATTTGATGTAGAAATCCGTGATAAGAAAGGAAGTGAGAACTTAATTGCTGATCATTTGTCACGGTTAGTCAACAATGAGGTCACTAGCAAGGAGTCTGCAATCTGGGAATCTTTTTCAGATGAATCACTCATGTATATTCAGCAGAGGCCCTGGTTTGCTGATATGGCCAATTTCAAAGCTGCAAGAGTCATGCCAGAAGATTTAACTTGGGAACAGAGAAAGAAATTTCTACATGATGCCAAGCAGTTTGTATGGGATGATCCGTATTTGTTCAAAATTGGAGCGGATAATCTTCTAAGGAGATGTGTTACAAATGAAGAAGCAGAAGGAATTCTCTGGCATTGTCATGATTCACCTTATGGAGGACATTTTAATGGAGAAAGAACAGCAGCAAAAGTCCTTCAATCAGGATTCTATTGGCCAACTTTATTTAAGGATGCTCATAATCATGCTAGGAATTGTGACAAATGTCAAAGAGTAGGGACAATCACTAAACGTCATGAGATGCCTTTACAAGGTATTTTAGAGGTTGAGGTCTTTGATTGTTGGGGTATTGACTTTGTTGGACCCTTCCCTCCATCTTTCAACAATGAATATATTCTGGTAGCAGTGGATTATGTGAGTAAATGGGTGGAAGCATTGGCTTGTCCTAAAAATGATGCTAGCACGGTAATTAAATTCCTGAAGAGGCAGATATTCTCACGTTTTGGCACTCCAAGAGTGTTGATCAGTGATGGAGGATCTCATTTTTGCAATTATCAGCTAGAGAAAGTACTCAAACACTATGGAGTAAAGCATAAGGTAGCTGCACCTTATCATCCACAAACCAATGGCCAAGCTGAGGTGTCTAACAGGGAGATAAAAAGAATCCTGGAAAAGACTGTGACTTCATCCAGAAAGGATTGGTCTCTCAAATTGGATGATGCTCTTTGGGCTTATAGGACAGCAATGAAGACGTCTATGGGATTATCACCATTTCAACTAGTCTATGGGAAAGCATGCCATTTGCCAGTTGAACTGGAGCATAGAGCATTATGGGCTTTGAAATTCTTGAATTTTGATCCTTATGACACTCAATGCACCCGCAGACGGCAGATTTTGGAGCTTGAAGAAATGCGCTTACATGCATATGATTCATCCAAGGCTTACAAAGATAAAATGAAATTTTATCATGACAGGAAGTTGGTGAATAGAGTTTTCAATCCAGGACAACAGGTATTATTGTTCAATTCAAGATTGAAGATATTTCCTGGGAAGCTGAAGTCAAAATGGACAGGACCATTTGTGATAAAAGAAGTGCATCCGCATGGAGCAATTGAAATCTTTAATCCATCTGATGATCCGCAGAGAAGTTGGGTGGTAAATGGTCAACGTCTCAAGCCCTATCTAGGGGGAGAGGTGCAACAATTGTCCACCATGATGTTGTTGGTGGATCCTTGAAAGTTTGGGTCAGGCTCGGGACATTAAACAAGCGCTTACTGGGAGGCAACCCAGTACTTTGTAAGTTGTTTTTGTTTTTGTTTTTAGATTAGGGTTTGATGTACTCTATTGAACACCTGGTTCCTTATGATGGTTTGCTATTAACTGTGATTGTGTGATAAGTAATGCTTGATGATGCTTATTGATTGATTGATGTTGAGATGATGTGCACATTAAAATGCTTATACAGGTGATTCACAAGCTTTGTGAACAAATGCATAATATCATGATTGTGATTGTGAAATTAAACAGGAGGTGCATGTCAAATGTGAATGAGCTTATATGTGAGGTTTTGAGCTCCAGAGTTGTTATTGTTGAATGCTATTACTTTGAAAGCATGAATGACTTTGCCCAGGTTTTCTATGATTGAATCAATTGCTTGTTTTGCATCATATGATCAAAGGCCGTGTTTTTGAAACCCTTTTTATTGGCCAAATTCATAAAGTTAGCCTTCTAAAAGAGAACACGTTGTGTTCTATCCGTTGAACCCTTAGCCTTAAATATACACTGAACACCCTTGATTGAAAATCTTTACCTTGAGTTAAGTAGAAGATCTTGTGTGGTATTGTTAAATGTTCAAGTTTGGGGTTATTGGGGAAACATGAAAAAGGAAAAAGCATTGAGCTAAGAGATAAAAAGTAAGAATATGCAAAGAAAAGAAAAGAAAAAGAAGCAAAGCTCAATGCAAATGCAAAAGCAAAGGCAAAAGAAAGTTGGGAATGAATAAGAAGATTGTGTTGTTATGATTCTCTTAACTCAAGGATTTTGTGATCCAGAAAAACCAATTTTCTTGTTAGCCCAGCCACATTATAAGCCATTGAAAAGTCCTTGTGATGATGCATGCTTGTGAATGTATTTGATTGTGGTTAAATGAAAGGCAAAGTTGATTCATGTGACATTGTGATAGTGGAGTGAATGAGTGAAACACTTTACCTCTTATACACTTGTGTGTTGAGTGAAACACTTTACCTAGTGAGGAAATATTCCATAAGCACATGAACATCCATGCTTAATTGATTGATCATTCATGAAAAATAGCATTTGTTGGAATTTAAATGACTTTGTGAACACTAAAGCATGTGCACATCTTGATTGAACTCTTGGTCTTAAGTTTGAGTGAAGTTATTACTTATCTTGAAAAGAGGATTTTGAATGAGTGAACCATCATATGAATTGGTTGGAGATGGAGTTACATTTTATTTGCTTGAGGACAAGCAAAGTTCTAAGTTTGGGGTTGTGATAACAGTTGAAAAACTGTTATTTTCATGCTTAAAGTTGATACTAAAAGCAACCTTTAGACTTAGAAACTAGCTTGAAATCATGCCTTTTGTTTATATTTTCAGAAATAAGAGAGCTGGACAGGTTTATGCTTGATTTAAGTGTTTTTGTGCAGGTTTTGAGGTGAATTTGGTGAAAGAAGTGAAGAATAAGAGAGAGGACATTAGAAAAGACAAGAAAGAGTGCAAAAAGGAGAAGTCGAAGGCACCGCTCAGCGGCAAACTACCGCTGAGCGGCACTCAAGAGGTGACGTTGAACCGCTGAGGGGCAAAATGGCCGCTGTAGGGGAAGAAAGAAGACGCGCAATCACCGCTGAGCGGTAAAATACCGCTTGAGGCGGCACTTTTTGGGCTTGGACTTTTGTAATCTTTTGTAACTCTAGATTAGTATATAAGGGCTTGCACGTCCTATAGTTAGGCATCTTTGGCAGAACGAGGCAAACACTCTCTCTTTCACTCCCTTTGAAGGAGGATCTTGGATGCTAAGGCTACCTCTTCCACTTTATTGGGTTTATTCTTTCATACTTTCATTGTTAATTCATCTAGGTTCACCATGAATATGGTGAACTAAACCTTGTATGTTTGTTGGGGAATCAAAGTAATCTCTTGAAGCTCTCATATATGGATTTGTTGAGTACATCTTTGAATTAAGACATATGCTTTCTTTCATCATTAGTTAGGGTTTTTCCTCTTTGCTCAATGCTTGCATTGTTTAACTCATTCTAATGCATGATTATTGGTTTTGTTGATACGGACACGTACGGGGAAATCTAGATCCGGGGAATTTCTCCCAATATTATACTGACAATATTATATTGGTTGCCTTTAAGCTCCTGCACTCATGAACTAATCATTAGGAATGCTAGGAATTGTATGAACTATTTGATTAGGGAGAAGCCATCTAGAATGGTACATTAGAGAGTGGCATTAACAATGATGATTTGAATGTTGAATTCCTAAAATATATGAGAGTGGATGAGATGAAATTGACCCCCAACAACATATTCATTCATATATTTCCTTGAAAGTGTTTATCTTTTGTCTTTGTCATTGATCAATTCATGCATACATATTTAATTTTCGTCTTTGCATATTAAACTTCAATTATTGTGTTCTTAAGTCTTAGCTAATCAACAAATCACATAACTAAACTAGGCCGTGAGTCCTTTGGGAGAACGATACTTGGTCTTACCAAGTTTATTACTTGAAACGATTCGGTCATACTTGCCGATTGTGAAACAAGTTTGTGACATCATATTTTGGTGCTTACAAATTTGTCCATCAGATGTGCGGGACCGACTTACCAATAAGCGCAAATACATTCCTTCCCATGCTAATCCTCTCATTTCCCTTCATCTTCCTCTTGTGTGTGCACAGCTCCTTCAAGAATTTGGCATACTTCGATATCTGCTTGATGGCATCAAGTAGAGGTATGTTCACCTCTACCTTCCTGAAGGTCTCCAGAATTTCCCTATCCACCTCTTCCATCTTTTTGCTAGGAAGTGCCCGTGAAGGGGATGGTAGAGGGATAGGTCGGTCAACCAATGGAGAAGGTGCGGCAGCGGTGGTGGCGGAAGAGGGAGAAGATCCACTTGAAGAAGAACCACCGGCTGGAGAAGAAGATTCACCCACCTCAAATGCCCTGCTCGGACCGTCATGGTCGTTCTTTCTAGGAAAGGTAGCAGGCATGGGTGTAGGTGTAGAAGCGGGCTTTGAAGGCACAACAATCTGCTTCCCTTATCTGAGGGTTATGGCACTCACATTCCTTGGTTCTGCACAGTCTGGGATGGTAACTTATCCGAATTCTGAGACTGCGCCTGATTTATCTAAGTAGCCATATGACCCATCTGGTTAGTGAGACTCTGTATGGAAGCTCTAGTCTCCTGTTGAAACTGCAGGTTTTGCATAGTCATCTGTCTCACTAACTCTTCCAATGAAGGTTCAGACCAAGTGGAAGGTTGGGCAACTAGTTGGGCAGGTGCCTCTTGTTGCTACTGTTGTGGCTGCCTGTTGTTGTAGATGTTCGTGGCATAAGCCTGAGGCGCATCAGAGGCAGTAGAGTGCTGCAAAGACGGACAAGCATCTGTATAGTGGTCACTGGAAGGACAAATAGCACATAGTCGTGCAACAGATGCAGATGGAGCTGTAGATCTCTGGGTGGTAGTCAACTGTGTCACCAACTTCGTAAGAGAGTCAATCTTTCCTTCCAACTTGCTTTCAACAGCTGATAAAGACTGGGCAACAACATCATGTACGCCCCTCACTAGAATGGCATCATTCCTGGTGCTAAACTGCTGGGAGTTGGAAGCCATCTTCTCAATCAATTGCCTGGCCTCGGCAGGTGTGGTGTCTCCAAGAGCTCCACCACTGGCGGCATCAATCATACCACGGTCCATGTTGTTCAAACCCTCATAGAAATACTGGATAAGGAGTTGTTCAGGTATCTGATGGTGGGGATAGTTAGCACAAAGTGTCTTGAATCTCTCCCAATACTCATATAAGTTCTCTCCATCAAGCTGCCTAATCCCAGTTATGTCTAAGAACAGCCTCTTCAGATCATCCCAACTAGTGACGGATCTAGGCGCCAAACCATACAACCAATCCTTAGCAACATTTTCCAATGAATGAGGGAATGCCTTCAAGAAGATGTGCTCTTCAGGAACATCATGTGGTTTCATACTAGAACAGACAATGTGGAATTCCTTCAAATGCTTATGAGGACTCTCACCTGCAAGACCATGAAACTTGGGCAACAAATGGATCAGTCCAGTCTTGAGAACAAATGGAACGTCCTCATCAGGATATTGGATGCACAAGCTTTCGATATCGAAATCAGGTGTAGCCATCTCCCTAAAAGTCCTCTCACGAGGTGGAGGTTGTGCCATATTGTTCTCAGTGTGAAAAACAACAGAATCAGAATCAGAATCACGTGCAGATGCAACAGATGCAGTAGATGCAGTATGCACAAAGTACTCAGCAGTGGGATGCACAGTATCCAATGGAACAGACTCAAAAACAGACTCTAAAGATAAATTCCTAGAATGCCTAGCTAACCTATGAAAAGTTCTATCAATCTCAGGATCAAAAGGTGGTATAGGCCCAGGATTTCCCCTAGTCATGCACTAAGTCACAACACCCTAAAATCATGAAATGATAGCACAAAACTTTCGAACACACAAAACAACCTAAGCAAACAAATCACACACACTCAAACATACAAGACGAAACACAACACACAAACAACACATTATCAACACAAAAGACCTAAAACTGAACCGTTGGTCCCCGGCAATGGCGCCATTTTGTTGAGAGGGTCGCACCTCCCACAAAAGTTGTGCATAAAAGAATGCAGTATAGACTAGGAAGTGACTCCTAGGTCGTCTCTCAAGGACCAATTTGGGTTCAGTTTCAGATCAAACACGCAGTGGGGGGGTTTGTGAAAAATTTGTGAATGCGGATGAACTAAATTAAAACTTGAAAATCTAACACAACCGAATATAATTGACGGTATTCAAGTGCATAAAAACACTAAACTGAACACAGCAACAGATAAATATCCCAACACAATTTCATGTTATTAAAATGCAACACTTAATTAAAAAGATGACAAGCAATTCCACATATAATGTAAAATATCCTAGGCAAAAGAAATAAGAAAAGATAAATTTTTCTACCATTTCACGTGACTCATGTGCTCTCCTTAATCAACAAAAATGAATAAAAACATTCACCGCTTTAGCATTTTCCCAGGCCGTGAATCAAAGCCAATGTAGCACCTCACAAACGTGACACCACTGCCCCTTGAATCCCGTGCTTCAGGATTTCAACATCCACACCTCTCCACCACTTGTGCACTCCATCTCAAGCAACATTTGCTACCCTTCAATGCTTCCAGCCGTGACCCTTCATTCCAGCACCGTTCCCGTACGCTCCCTACTGCCAACAACCGTGAGATGTGTGCTCCCTTCAGCATCAGCGCGTGCACACCATTCTCCTACTACATTCAACCACTTGCCTCCATTTCATTCTAGCATCAGCGTGGACCGAAAGCTTCTAAAAGAATTCACTTACTGCTCTACTGTTGGACCGTGCACACCATTCATTCCAGCCCTTCTCTTTCTCCAACTCAACAACGTGAATGTTGTTTCGACCGTGTGCTTCCTTCAAATGTTTCCACGCCATCAAAACCCCGTGCCCTACTGGAATCAGCGCCCCTCTTTTTGAAAAGTGAATACTCAAAAAAACGCTCCAGCTCCTTGATGGACAAATTTATGAACACAAAAATATGATGTCACAAACTTGTTTTTCAATCGGCAAGTATGACCGAATTCGTTCAAGTAATAAACTTGGTAGACCAAGTATCGTTCTTCCCAAAGGACTCACGGCCTAGTTTAGTTGTGTGTTTCTTGATTAGCTAAGACTTAAAGACGAAATATTTGGATTTAATATGCAAAGACGAAATTAATGTATGCATGAAGTTTTTGATCAATGGCAAAAAGCAAAAATAAACTTTCAATGAAATTTATGTATGAATATGTTTGGGGTGTTCAATTCTCTTATCCACTCTCATATATTTTAGGAATTCACATTCAAATCATCATTGTTAATGCCACTCTCTAAAGTACCTTTCAAGAAGGCTTCTCCCTAATCACGAGTTCATACAATTCCTAGCATTCCTAATGATCAGTTCATAAGTGCAGGAGCTTAACGACAACCAATATCATATTGGGAGAAATTCCCGGATCTAGACTTCCCCGTACCGCCCGTATCGACAAAACCAATAATCATGCATCGAATGAGTTAAACAATGCAAGCATTAAACAAAGAGGAAAAACCCTAACTAATGATGAAAGAAAGCATAAGTCTTAATTAAAAGATGTAAAAACAGATTCCATATATGAGAGCTTCAAAAGATTACATTGATTCCCCAACAAACATACAGAGTTTAGTTCACCATATTCATGGTGAACCTAGATGAATTACAATGAAAGAATGAAAGATAAAACCCTAAAAAGGTGAAGAGGAAGCCTCAGCATCCAAGATCCTCCTTCAAAGGGGTGGAAGAGAGAGTGTTTGCTTCGTTCCAGCCAAAGATACCTAACCCTAGGAAACCCTAAAGCTTAAATACCATTCGTAAATTACAAAACATTAGGTCCAAGCCCATTAAAGTGCCGCTCAGCGGTAAAATACCGCTCAGCGGTAAGTGCGTGTCTTGTTTTCTCCCCTCAGCGGCCATTTTGCCCCTCAACGGATCTCCCCTAAGCTCCTGAGTGCCGCTCAGCGGTAAACTACCGTTGAGCGGTGACTTCGGCTTCTCCTTTTGCACTTTTTGATGTCTTTTCTGATTCCATATCTCTCCTTCTTCACTTCTTTCACCAAATTCACCTTAAAACCTGCACAAAAACACTGAAATCAAGCATAAACCTGTCCAGCTCTCTTATTTCTGAAAATATGAAGAAAACCATGATTTCAAGCTAGTTTCTAAGTATAAAGGTTGCTTTTAGTATCAATTTTAAGCATGAAAATAACAGTTTTTCAACTGTTATCACAACCCCAAACTTAGAACTTTGCTTGTCCTCAAGCAAACAAGATGTAACTCCATCTTCAACCAATTCATATGATGGTTCACTCATTCAAAAATCCTCTTTTTCAAGATAAGTAACAACTTCACTCAAACTTATGACCAAGAGTTCAATCAAGATGTGCACATGCTTTAGTGTTCACAAAGTCATTTAAATTCCAACAAATGCTATTTTTCATGAATGATCAATCAATTAAGCATGGATGTTCATGTGCCTATGGAATATTTCCTCACTAGGTAAAGTGTTTGATGGACAAATTTGTAAGCACCAAAATATGATGTCACAAACTTGTTTCACAATCGGCAAGTATGACCGAATCGTTTCAAGTAATAAACTTGGTAAGACCAAGTATCGTTCTCCCAAAGGACTCACGGCCTAGTTTAGTTATGTGATTTGTTGATTAGCTAAGACTTAAGAACACAATAATTGAAGTTTAATATGCAAAGACGAAAATTAAATATGTATGCATGAATTGATCAATGACAAAGACAAAAGATAAACACTTTCAAGGAAATATATGAATGAATATGTTGTTGGGGGTCAATTTCATCTCATCCACTCTCATATATTTTAGGAATTCAACATTCAAATCATCATTGTTAATGCCACTCTCTAATGTACCATTCTAGATGGCTTCTCCCTAATCAAATAGTTCATACAATTCCTAGCATTCCTAATGATTAGTTCATGAGTGCAGGAGCTTAAAGGCAACCAATATAATATTGTCAGTATAATATTGGGAGAAATTCCCCGGATCTAGATTTCCCCGTACGTGTCCGTATCAACAAAACCAATAATCATGCATTAGAATGAGTTAAACAATGCAAGCATTGAGCAAAGAGGAAAAACCCTAACTAATGATGAAAGAAAGCATATGTCTTAATTCAAAGATGTACTCAACAAATCCATATATGAGAGCTTCAAGAGATTACTTTGATTCCCCAACAAACATACAAGGTTTAGTTCACCATATTCATGGTGAACCTAGATGAATAACAATGAAAGTATGAAAGAATAAACCATATAAAGTGGAAGAGGTAGCCTTAGCATCCAAGATCCTCCTTCAAAGGGGTGAAAGAGAGAGTGTTTGCCTCGTTTCTGCCAAAGATGCCTAACTATAGGACGTGCAAGCCCTTATATACTAATCTAGAGTTACAAAAGATTACAAAAGTCCAAGCCCAAAAAGTGCCGCTCAGCGGTATTTACCGCTCAGCGGTGATTGCGCGTCTTCTTTCTTCCCCTCAGCGGTCATTTTGCCCCTCAGCGGTTCCAACGTCACCTCTTGAGTGCCGCTCAGCGGTAGTTTGCCGCTGAGCGGTGCCTTCGACTTCTCCTTTTTGCACTCTTTCTTGTCTTTTCTAATGTCCTCTCTCTTATTCTTCACTTCTTTCACCAAATTCACCTCAAAACCTGCACAAAAACACTTAAATCAAGCATAAACCTGTCCAGCTCTCTTATTTCTGAAAATATAAACAAAAGGCATGATTTCAAGCTAGTTTCTAAGTCTAAAGGTTACTTTTAGTATCAACTTTAAGCATGAAAATAACAGTTTTTCAACTGTTATCACAACCCCAAACTTAGAACTTTGCTTGTCCTCAAGCAAATAAAATGTAACTCCATCTCCAACCAATTCATATGATGGTTTACTCATTCAAAATCCTCACTCAAGATAAGTAATAACTTTACTCAAACTTAAGACCAAGAGTTCAATCAAGATGTGCACATGCTTTAGTGTTCACAAAGTCATTTAAATTCCAACAAATGCTATTTTTCATGAATGATCAATCAATTAAGCATGGATGTTCATGTGCTTATGGAATATTTCCTCACTAGGTAAAGTGTTTCACTCAACACACAAGTGTATAAGAGGTAAAGTGTTTCACTCATTCACTCCACTATCACAATCACATGAATCAACTTTGCCTTTCATTTAACCACAATCAAATACATTCACAAGCATGCATCATCACAAGGACTTTTCAATGGCTTATAATGTGGCTGGGCTCACAAGAAAATTGGTTTTTCTGGATCACAAAATCCTTGAGTTAAGAGAATCATAACAACACAATCTTCTTATTCATTCCCAACTTTCTTTTGCCTTTGCTTTTGCATTTGCATTGAGCTTTGCTTCTTTTTCTTTTCTTTTCTTTGCATATTCTTACTTTTTAGCTCTTAGCTCAATGCTTTTTCCTTTTTTTTTCATGTTTCCCCAATAACCCCAAACTTGAACATTTAACAATACCACACAAGATCTTCTACTTAACTCAAGGTAAAGATTTTCAATCAAGGTTGTTCAGTGTATATTTAAGGCTAAGGGTTCAAAGGATAGAACACAACGTGTTCTCTTTTAGAAGGCTAACTTTATGAATTTGGCCAATAAAAAGGGTTTCAAAAACACGGCCTTTGATCATATGATGCAAAACAAGCAATTGATTCAATCATAGAAAACCTGGGCAAAGTCATTCATGCTTTCAAAGTAATAGCATTCAACAATAACAACTCTGGAGCTCAAAACCTCACATATAAGCTCATTCACATTTGACATGCACATCCTGCTTAATTTCACAATCACAATCATGATATTATGCATTTGTTCACAAAGCTTGTGAATCACCTGTATAAGCATTTTAATGTGCACATCATCTCAACATCAATCAATCATAAGCATCATCAAGCATTACTTATCACACAATCACAGTTAATAGCAAACCATCATAACAAACCAGGTGTTCAATAGAGTACATCAAACCCTAATCTAAAAACAAAAACAAATAAGTTCAGAAAACTTAAACCACAAAAGCATAATCATATGATAGCATTCATCAGTAAATGCTATCTCAGCTCCTCATCAGTCCGAGCTCTCTGTATCTTCCTCTTCCTCTTCATCATCATCTTCATCAAATGCATCCTCCTCCTCAGCTTCATCTTCATCCATGTCTCGGGCTGAAGCTTCAGCTGCTTCAGCTCCTCCATGCCATGGTTTTCAATCTCTTTCCTGAAGAGGATGCCATTCCTGCATTCAAACATAAATCCAAAACCACAGAACATGATGTTAATCATTAGTAAACACAAAACAAAACTCCTTTTGAAGCTAAACCACCGCTGAGGGCCAGAATTTCCCCTCAGCGCCACCAGTGCCACATTCAAACACGCAACAAACCAGAAAAAGCAAATCTGGCAGAGTGCCGCTCAGCGGTAAATGCCGCTCAGCGATGATCTGCAGATTTTTGCAAATCTCGTTTTTAAACTGTCCTAACTCCACCCAAATGCAATTTTCAGTTTTCCAGTTCATAATCAAGCAGTTTAATCGGTTCAAACATCAAATATATCATCAAATCATGCATAGAAATCAAAACCCCTAAATATTCATGCTTTGACAATCACAGTCAATTTCAAGAACCCTAGAATGAACAAAATGCATTTTACTTACTTGGGTGGAGATGCTAGATGATATGAGAATGCTTCCAAACTAGAATGCTCTCTTCCAACCCCAAACTTTGATAGCACACTAGTGTAAAAGTGAGTGGAAGAGAAATTTTCTAAAGAGGGAAGAGTAAAAAGATGTGGGAAACCTAGGAGAAGGTGTGTGGAAGTGTTTGTGCAGAGAGAAGTCTGGAAATAAACCCTAAAACGCAGCTTGGGGTATAAAAATACCCTAATGGGCTCAGGTCCCGCTAAGGGGAACTAAAGCCCAGTCTGCGAGAGTACCGCTCAGCGGTAAAATACCGCTCAGCGGCACTTTCGTGATGTGCTCCTCTCCTTCTTTTCTTGACCTACGTGCCTTCCTAGCATACCCCTCATAGGTTCCCTGCAATTCAATGTTAAAAATGCTTACGCAAACCCTAACTAAAATAAACAAACAGAAAACAATCAATCAACTGGGTTGCCTCCCAGGTAGCGCTTGTTTAACGTCACGAGCCTGACCCAAATTCCACCAGCACCCATCAGTAGGTGTTTCCAACTTACCAGCACCCATCAGTAGGTGCAAAATTTTCTCACCAACACCCATCAGTAGGTGTTACAAACCTAGCATCCTTCAGTAGATGCTTAACCACCTAGCATCCTTCAGTAGATGCTGGATCCAACAAAAATATTTACAGAATAATGTCCACAATTTAAAAGTTACAAAACCAAATCAAAAGTTTTTAAATCCACTGGGTTGCCTCCCAGCAAGCGCTCTTTTAACGTCATTAGCTTGACCCAGTAAAGCTCAAGTTCCTTCTTCTTTTTCTTCTTCTTCCTACTGAACTTCTTCAGAAATTTGATCAAACCAGGAACCTGTTGCAGTGTCTCAATCATAGGAACTTTAATCTCCAATTTCTTGAAGATTTCCATGAAGCACTTAAATTTCTTTTCCTTCCTATGATTCTTCTTTAGATGAGGATGTGATTTTTCATGTGATTTCTTCTTCTTTCCTCTCATCTTCTTTTTCTTCCTTTTTCTCTCCCTAAATTTTCTCTTTTTCTCTTCTTTTATTTTTTCTTCCTTTCTCTTTTTCTCCTCAACTTCTTTATCTTCACACAAATTTTCTTTCTCTCTTCTCTCTCAACCAATTCTTTTTCTTTTTCTTCATCTTTATCTTTCTCACTCAACTCTTCTTTCTCTTTTCTCTCTACCCTTTCCTCATCTCCCTCTAATTTTTCCTCATCAAGAATCTTGTCACTTTCAGTGATAATGACTTGCCCTTCCTCCTTAAGGTTAACATCAGTATTAACATCATCATTTAATATCTGACTAATGTGACGAAGTTGCATCTCCATTCTTTTACATGATTCTTCAATGCTTTTCTGAGTAGAGTCGGAATTTTTCAAAAATCGTTGAAGGGTGTCCTCCAACCTATCTAAACTTCCTGATAGAAAGGGTTGTTGCTGCCATTGTTGTTGTGGTTGGTTCTCAAATTGTCCAGCAGCTTGCCAAATTTGGCTTTGATCCATGCTTGAGTGAGGTTCCCACCATTGGTTGAGATTACTTTGGTAGAATTGAGTGCCCCTATAGTTAAACTCTTGACCAAATTGCATTCTGCAGACATTAGGCACAAAACCCTAAAAACAATTGTTAGTACAAAAAGATAGAGAAAAGAAAAAAAATCAAAGGATATAATTGAAAAGATAAGAAGATAGGAAATAAAAAACAGAAAAATAAAAACATAAAATAAAATAAAATAAAATAAAATACAAACAGAAAATAAAATAAAATAAAATAAAATATAATCTAATCAAATAAAATAAAATCAAATAAAAACCGAAAAATAAAAAACAGAAAATAAAAACAGAAAACAGAAAAAAATAAAATAAAATCAAATAAAATACAAACTGAAAAATATAAACAGAAAAATAAAATAAAATAAAAATTCGAAATTTAAAATAAAATAAAAAAAAATAAGTCAAAGATAATCAATAATCACACAAATTAACCAGTTAAACCACGAGTCTCCGGCAACGGCGCCAAAAACTTGATGGACAAATTTGTAAGCACCAAAATATGATGTCACAAACTTGTTTCACAATCGGCAAGTATGACCGAATCGTTTCAAGTAATAAACTTGGTAAGACCAAGTATCGTTCTCCCAAAGGACTCACGGCCTAGTTTAGTTATGTGATTTGTTGATTAGCTAAGACTTAAGAACACAATAATTGAAGTTTAATATGCAAAGACGAAAATTAAATATGTATGCATGAATTGATCAATGACAAAGACAAAAGATAAACACTTTCAAGGAAATATATGAATGAATATGTTGTTGGGGGTCAATTTCATCTCATCCACTCTCATATATTTTAGGAATTCAACATTCAAATCATCATTGTTAATGCCACTCTCTAATGTACCATTCTAGATGGCTTCTCCCTAATCAAATAGTTCATACAATTCCTAGCATTCCTAATGATTAGTTCATGAGTGCAGGAGCTTAAAGGCAACCAATATAATATTGTCAGTATAATATTGGGAGAAATTCCCCGGATCTAGATTTCCCCGTACGTGTCCGTATCAACAAAACCAATAATCATGCATTAGAATGAGTTAAACAATGCAAGCATTGAGCAAAGAGGAAAAACCCTAACTAATGATGAAAGAAAGCATATGTCTTAATTCAAAGATGTACTCAACAAATCCATATATGAGAGCTTCAAGAGATTACTTTGATTCCCTAACAAACATACAAGGTTTAGTTCACCATATTCATGGTGAACCTAAATGAATAACAATGAAAGTATGAAAGAATAAACCCAATAAAGTGGAAGATGTAGCCTGAGCATCCAAGATCCTCCTTCAAAGGGGTGAAAGAGAGAGTGTTTGCCTCGTTTCTGCCAAAGATGCCTAACTATAGGACGTGCAAGCCCTTATATACTAATCTAGAGTTACAAAAGATTACAAAAGTCCAAGCCCAAAAAGTGCCGCTCAGCGGTATTTACCGCTCAGCGGTGATTGCGCGTCTTCTTTCTTCCCCTCAGCGGCCATTTTGCCCCTCAGCGGTTCCAACGTCACCTCTTGAGTGCCGCTCAGCGGTAGTTTGCCGTTGAGCGGTGCCTTCGACTTCTCCTTTTTGCACTCTTTCTTGTCTTTTCTAATGTCCTCTCTCTTATTCTTCACTTCTTTCACCAAATTCACCTCAAAACCTGCACAAGAACACTTAAATCAAGCATAAACCTGTCCAGCTCTCTTATTTCTGAAAATATAAACAAAAGGCATGATTTCAAGCTAGTTTCTAAGTCTAAAGGTTGCTTTTAGTATCAACTTTAAGCATGAAAATAACAGTTTTTCAACTGTTATCAGTGTTTCACTCAACACACAAGTGTATAAGAGGTAAAGTGTTTCACTCATTCACTCCACTAACACAATGTTACATGAATCAACTTTGCCTTTCATTTGACCACAATCAAAAACATTCACAAGCATGCATCATCACAAGGACTTTTCAATGGCTTATAATGTGGCTGGGCTAACAAGAAAATTGGTTTTTCTGGATCACAAAATACTTGAGTTAAGATAATCATAACAACACAATTATTCTTATTTTTTCCCAACTTGCCTTTGCATTTGCATTGAGCTTTGCTTCTTTTTCTTTTCTTTTCTTTTTTTCTTTTTCTTTGCATATTCTTACTTTTTAGCTCTTAGCTCAATGCTTTTCATGTTTTCCCAACAACCCCAAACTTGAACATTTAAGGCTAAGGGTTCAAAAGGATAGAACACAAAGTGTTCTCTTTTAGTGGGCTAATTTTACGAATTTGGCCAATAAAAAGGTTCCCAACAAACGGCCTTGATCATATGATGCAAAACAAGCAATTGATTCAATCATAGAAAACCTGGGCAAAATCATTCATGCTTTCAAAGTAATAGCATTCAACAATAACAACTCTGGAGCTCAAAACCTCACATATAAGCTCATTCACATTTGACATACACATCCTGCTTAATTTCACAATCACAATCATGATATCCTGCATTTGTTCACAAAGCTTGTGAATCACCTGTATAAGCATTTTAATGTGCACATCATCTCAACATCAATTAATCATAAGCATCATTCAGCATTACTTATCACACAACCACAGTTAATAGCAAACCATCATTAAACCAGGTGTTCAATAAAGTACATCAAACCCTAATCTAAAAACAAAAACAAATAAGTTCAGAAGACTTAAACCACAAAAGCATAATCATATGATAGCATTTATCAGTAAATGCTATCTCAGCTCCTCATCAGTCTAAGCTGTCCTCTGTATCTTCCTCTTCCTCTTCATCTTCATCATCTTCAAATGCATCATCCGCATCAGCTTCATCTTCTTCCATATCTCTAGCTGAAGCTTCAGCTGCTCCAGCTCCTCCTCCATGCACTGGTTCCTCTGGCCAAGCTACCACATTATGGAATTCATCCATAGTCCACCTGTGGGCTGGAGGTGTATCATACATCCCCACAATCATCTCAGCAGTGGCCACCTGCCCTCTGTGAAGGGACTGCAACTGAGCACTTATAAGAGACATATACATGTCCCTCATCTGGAATGGTTCTGCTTCATGTGTATCAGCAGATGTCTGGCTCTGTGCTGGCCCTCTCTCTCTACGAGCCCGGCGTGGTGGAACTGGCTGAGCTGCATCCTCACCTCCACAGTACTGTCTGTAATAGGCCTCATCAATAGCTTTTCTTGGCCTCTCAAATGGTGGAACAGAAGTGTACACCCCGGCTAGCTTGCAAAGGTGAGTGATCAAAGAAGGATGTCCTAATGGTGCTTTGTTGTTTGAGGTGTTAGCACATACACTAATTTCATCAGCTATCACCTGCCCAATATTAACATTTAAATTTCTGATAGCACAGTAGATGAATAGTGCCCTGCTGAGAGTAATATCTGACACATGTGAACATGGCTGAATGTTGGCATGAGAAAACGCCATCCAATACTTTGCAAGAGGAGTCAAATCCGTCCTCCTAATGTTAACCACTGAGCCAGATCTATTCCTTTGGAAGTGTCCTCCAGGTATACACAATACTCTCTCCACATCCTCATAATCAGCACCTTCCTCCATGCAAAGAGCAAACTGGCACTACTCACCAGCCCATACAGTGTCCAGGAAGTTATTAATAGAATCAGGATCATACCTGATAGCATGGCCTCTAACATAGCCCAAATAATTCTCAGCTGGATAATCACCAATCTTCTTTGCATTGGTGTAAAATTCCTTTACCACAGCTATGTTGGCAGGTGTAGGATAAGTGGCTAGCTTTCCCCAATCATTCCCTAACACTTGCTCTCCAAATTGAGGAGCAAAGTTAGGTATCATTCCAACCTTTCTCTCCATCAGAAGTCTCCTGTCCTGAACCACCCTAAAGTGCTTCTCATGTTTCCTAGAGAGGAACCTGCTAGATTGGGGTTGCTCTGGTTCCTTTTCCTTTCTCTTGGTTGCCATGGTTTTCAATCTTTTTCCTGATGAGGATGCCATTCCTACATTCAAAACACAAACAAAACCACAGAACATGATGTTAATCATTAGTAAAACACAGAACACAACTCCTTTCGAAGCTAAACCACCGCTGAGGGCCAGAATTTCCCCTTAGTGCCACCAGTGCCACATTCCAACACGCAAAAATTCAGAAAAACCCAATCTGGCAGAGTGCCGCTCAGCGGTAAACTGCCGCTCAGCGGTAACTCTGCAGATTTTTGAAAAACTCATTTTAAAGCTATCCTAACTCCACCCAAATGCAATTTTTAGTTTTCCAGTTCATAATCATGCAATTTAATCGGTTCAAACACCAAATATATCATCAAATCATGCAAAGAAATCAAAACTCCTAAATCTTCATGCTTTGACAATCATATTCAAAATCAAAAACCCTAGAATGAACAAAATGCATTTTACTTACTTGGGTGGAGATACTAGATGCAATGAGAATGCTTCCAAGCTAGAATGCTCTCTTCCAACCCCAAACTTTGATGGCACACTAGTGAACAATTGAGTGGAAGAGAAATTTTCTTAAGAGGGAAGAGTGAAAAGATGTGGAAAACCTTGGAGAAGGTATGTGGGAGTGTTTGTGCAGAGAAAAATCTGAAAGTGTGAAAGAATACGCAGCTTAGGGTTTAAAAATACCCTAATGGGCTCGGGTCCCGCTAAGGGGAACTAAAACCCATTCTGCGAGAGTACCGCTCAGCGGTAAAGTACCGCTCAGCGGCACTTTCGTGATGTGTTCTTCTCCTTCTTTTCTTAACCTACGTGCCTCCCATATGTGCCCCTCACTGGTTCCCTGCAATTTAATGTTTAAAATGCTTATGCAACCCTAACTAAAACAAACCAACAAAAATATTCAATCAACTGGGTTGCCTCCCAGGTAGCGCTTGTTTAACGTCACGAGCCTGACCCAAAATCCACCAACACCCTTCAGTAGGTGCAAAATTTTCTTACCAACACCCATCAGTAGGTGTTACAGCCATAGTATCCTTCAGTAGATACTTAACCACCTAGCATCCTTCAGTAGATGCTATTTCCAACAAAATAATTACAAAAATAATGTTCACAAATTAAAAATTACAAAACCAAATCAAAAGTTTTTAAATTCACTGGGTTGCCTCCCAGCAAGCGCTCTTTTAATGTCATTAGCTTGACCCAATAAAGTTCAAGTTCCATCTTCTTTATAGTTGATGTTGTCATTCCACCAACTCCTCAACTGTTTCCTTTGAACTGTTTTGGTCCTTCTAGAATATGGAGACTCTATCTCTATGATCTCCTTCTCTTTAAAGCCCTTCACAACCCACAACTTGTTCTTGATTCTTACAGGTGTGCCAAGTTGGAGTCTTCTTTTCTTCCAGTCACTAGGAATTTCTTCTCCTCTTCCAATCTCTTCTTCCTTGGGTACCTGAAACAACAAACAATGGTTACCTGAAACCTCAAGATTTTCATCTTTACGGCTAGGCATGGGTGCATCTCGAAATGCAGCTTTATAACTAGCTTCTTCCTCCTTTGCTTGCGTCTCATCTTTGAAGACATCTACCACCACTCTCTCCTCTCTGTCCTGGAGCACCACTATACCTTCATTTACATCTATGATAGCCCTGGCCGTTTTCATAAACGGTCTTCCAAGTATGATAGGTATCTTCTCGGTCTCCATCTTCATCACCACA
Organism: Vigna umbellata; assembly: GCF_029865625.1. Lineage (NCBI taxonomy): Eukaryota > Viridiplantae > Streptophyta > Magnoliopsida > Fabales > Fabaceae > Vigna > Vigna umbellata. Next base: position 24,582,569 of record NC_142174.1, read on the forward strand.
AAGTCTGCCAAGAACTGAAGTTTGCCAACACAAACTATAATGTCCTCTACAATCCCACATGGCTCCTTTGAAGATCCATCGACCATTACTATTTTAACCTTTGCAGGTTTCACTTTAACATTGCCGATTTGCTCCAGTAAAGAATAAGGTATCAAGTTAACACTTGAACCTAAATCAAGGAGAGCTTTCTTTACCTTTTTCTTCCCTATAGTACAAGGGATAGAAAAACTGCCTGGATCTGATGCTTTAGGAGGGAATGACTCTTTCTTAACAGTTATACACTCTTTTGCCTCATCATCTCTACGTCTCTTCTTTGTAGAGATTTCTTCATCAGATTTTGTGTAAACTGCAATTTTCTGTAGAATCTGTTCCCAAGGTGCTTCATTATCCACCATTCTGAATAATTCTGTGAAGTCCATTTGTTTCTCTTGATTTATTGGAAAAGGAAAAGTATTTTTGCTCTCTATTTCTCTTCTTTCTTCTGTTTCTCCTTCTTCTAACTCAATTATCTCTTCATTCACACTCTTTACCACTTTGCACTCTTCTCTGGGGTTAACCTCAGTATTAGCCCCAAAATTTCTATTTGGCCTTTCTTCCAATTGCTTGGTAATCTGACCCATTTGAATCTCCAAATTCTTTATAGCAGCTTTAGTGCTCTTTTGAGAAGATTCAGTTTTCTGTATGAATTGCTGAAGAGTTTCTTCCAACCTTGTTGATCTTTCATTAAGCATAGATAACTGTTGCCAAAAGGTTGGTTGCTGCTGCTGCTTATTATATTGATTAGCTTGCCCAGTTTGTCCTTGACCAATGCTTGGATGTGGTTTCCACCCTTGATTGTAATTCCCTTGACGGTATGGAAATTGATTAGCCATGAAATTAACATCCTCCACGGCTTCCACTGGAAAAGCACATTGACCATTGATATGATCACCTCCACATAATTCGCACAACTGGGTTTGTACCTGTGCAGCAGTTTTCAACTCTTTAGGTAATTGTGCAAGAGTTTTAGTCAGAGTCTCCAGCTGTTGAGTTAGAATTTTATTTTGAGCTAGCAAGGCATCATGCGTTTGTAATTGAAGAACCCCTTTTTGTTGCATAGGAGCTCCTCTCTCACTCTGCAGCTCATTATCACTAGTAGCCACGTTTTCTATAATTTTTGTGGCTTCCTCTGGAGTTTTCCATTTAATATTGCCTCCTGCTGAGGCGTCCAGCATCATCTTGGTTTGTGAACCAAGCCCTCCAAGGAAGGTTAAGACTACTTCTTGTTCTTCAAAGCCATGCGTGGGTGTTTTTCTTAACAGACTTTTGTATCTATCCCATGCATGCCCCAATGATTCTTCCATGCCCTGCTTAAATGAAGATATCTCTTGCTTGCCTTTTGTCACCTTTGATTGTGGAAAGTACTTGTTCAAAAACTTTGTTACCACTACTTCCCACTCTGTGAAACTTCCTTCTGGAAAAGAATTCAACCAAAGCTTAGCATTGCCTCCCAATGAGAAAGGAAACAAACTAAGTTTGATCGCTTCATCTGGCACCCCATTAATTTTGACTGTGTTGCAAATTTCATTGAATGTAGTAAGGTGCTCATATGGGCTTTCATGAGATAACCCATTAAATTGATTGCTTTTCACCAGTTGGATCAGTGCTGGTTTGACCTCCATATTGGCTGCATTGACTCTAGGTCTAGCTATGCTGTTAAAGTGCTGAGGTCCAGCTATATTGGTGTAATCAGCAAGAGTTCTTCTGATATTATTGTTCTCCATATTTTCTGTGCTATTGTCAGAACCTTGTGGTGATGGTTGCAACAGAGTTTCCAGAGGAGGAAAAAGTTCTCTAGATGTTCTGATTCTTCTCCTCCGTCTACTGTCTTCTAATCCTTCAAGCAGAGGTTCTGTTGTTATCTTGCTCCTAGTTCGAATTGCCTCCTGCATACACAAGAACACAAAACCCTAGAAAAGATTTGGTTAGCACAAAAAGATATAAGAGAAGATATAAGATTCAGAAAATAAAAATAGAAAACAGAAAAACAGAAAACAGAAAAATAAAATAAAATCAAATCAAATAAAATACAAAATAAAATAAAAAAAATATAAACAGAAAAATAAAATAAAATAAAATAAAAAAATTCGAAATTTAAAAATTAAAAAAAAAAAATAAGTCAAAGATAATTAATAATCACACAAATTAACCAGTTAAACCACGAGTCCCCGGCAACGGCGCCAAAAACTTGATGGACAAATTTATGAACACCAAAATATGATGTCACAAACTTTTTTTTCAATCGGCAAGTATGACCGAATCGTTCAAGTAATAAACTTGGTAAGACCAAGTATCGTTCTTCCCAAAGGACTCACGGCCTAGTTTAGTTATGTGGTTTCTTGATTAGCTAAGACTTAAAGACGAAATATTTGGATTTAATATGCAAAAGACGAAAATTAAATATGTATGCATGAAGTTTTTGATCAATGGCAAAAAGCAAAAGATAAACACTTTCAATGAAATTTATGTATGAATATGTTGTTGGGGGTCAATTTCATCTTATCCACTCTCATATATTTTAGGAATTCAACATTCAAATCATCATTGTTAATGCCACTCTCTAAAGTACCTTTCAAGAAGGCTTCTCCCTAATCACGAGTTCATACAATTCCTAGCATTCCTAATGATCAGTTCATAAGTGCAGGAGCTTAACGACAACCAATATCATATTGGGAGAAATTCCCCGGATCTAGACTTCCCCGTACGCGCCCGTATCGACAAAACCAATAATCATGCATCGAATGAGTTAAACAATGCAAGCATTAAACAAAGAGGAAAAACCCTAACTAATGATAAAAGAAAGCATAAGTCTTAATTAAAAGATGTAAAAACAGATTCCATATATGAGAGCTTCAAAAGATTACATTGATTCCCCAACAAACATACAGAGTTTAGTTCACCATATTCATGGTGAACCTAGATGAATTATAATGAAAGAATGAAAGATAAAACCCTAAAAAGGTGAAGAGGAAGCCTCAGCATCCAAGATCCTCCTTCAAAGGGGTGGAAGAGAGAGTGTTTGCTTCGTTCCAGCCAAAGATACCTAACCCTAGGAAACCCTAAAGCTTAAATACCATTCGTAAATTACAAAAAATTAGGTCCAAGCCCATTAAAGTGCCGCTCAGCGGTAAAATACCGCTCAGCGGTAAGTGCGTGTCTTGTTTTCTCCCCTCAGCGGCCATTTTGCCCCTCAACGGATCTCCCGTAAGCTCCTGAGTGCTACCGCTGAGCGGTGACTTCGGCTTCTCCTTTTGCACTTTTTGATGTCTTTTCTGATTCCATATCTCTCCTTCTTCACTTCTTTCACCAAATTCACCTTAAAACCTGCACAAAAACACTGAAATCAAGCATAAACCTGTCCAGCTCTCTTATTTCTGAAAATATGAAGAAAACCATGATTTCAAGCTAGTTTCTAAGTATAAAGGTTGCTTTTAGTATCAATTTTAAGCATGAAAATAACAGTTTTTCAACTGTTATCACTCCTCCCCAAGTTAAATCATCATTTCTCCAAGCCAAGAAAAATAACGTGCATAGTGTAGCAGAATAAAACAAGGGCACATCGTTTTTTACTTGAAGATGAAATCACCCATCACACACAATGAATCACTGTTTCATCCTCCCAGAAAAAGAGAATATTCGTTCTTCCTTCATTATAAAAAAAACAGCGTTCTCGGAAAAAGACTAAGGTCCAAAAAAATGAAAGAGTTAGTGGTCCGTGTCAAGTGGCGGCCTAACCTAAAGGCCGTGTGTCTCCCCTTTAATGAGGGTGGGGTGATGGACAAATTTGTAAGCACCAAAATATGATGTCACAAACTTGTTTCACAATCGGCAAGTATGACCGAATCGTTCAAGTAATAAAACTTGGTAAGACCAAGTATCGTTCTTCCCAAAGGACTCACGGCCTAGTTTAGTTATGTGATTTGTTGATTAGCTAGGACTTACAAACGAAATATTCAAAGTTTAATATGCAAAGACAGAAAATAAACATGTATGCATGAATTGATCAATGGCAAAGACAAAAGATAAACACTTTCAATGGAATATATGAATGAATATGTTGTTGGGGGTCAATTTCATCTCATCCACTCTCATATATTTTAGGAATTCATCATTCAAATCATCATTGTTAATGCCACTCACTAATGTACCATTCTAGATGGCTTCTCCCTAATCAAATAGTTCATACAATTCCTAGCATTCCTAATGATTAGTTCATTACCGCAGGAGCTTAAGGCAACCAATATAATATTGTCAGTAAAATATTGGGAGAAATTCCCCGGATCTAGATTTCCCCGTACGTGTCCGTATCAACAAAACCAATAATCATGCATTAGAATGAGTTAAACAATGCAAGCATTGAGCAAAGAGGAAAAACCCTAACTAATGATGAAAAGAAAGCATATGTCTTAATTCAAAGATGTATTCAACAAATCCATATATGAGAGCTTCAAGAGATTACATTGATTCCCCAACAAACATACAAGGTTTAGTTCACCATATTCATGGTGAACCTAGATGAATAACAATGAAAGTATGAAAGAATAAACCCAATAAAGGTGAAGAGGTAGCCTGAGCATCCAAGATCCTCCTTCAAAGGGGTGAAAGAGAGAGTGTTTGCCTCGTTTCTGCCAAAGATCAATTCATGCATACATGTTTATTTTCTGTCTTTGCATATTAAACTTTGAATATTTCGTTTGTAAGTCCTAGCTAATCAACAAATCACATAACTAAACTAGGCCGTGAGTCCTTTGGGAAGAACGATACTTGGTCTTACCAAGTTTTATTACTTGAACGATTCGGTCATACTTGCCGATTGTGAAACAAGTTTGTGACATCATATTTTGGTGCTTACAAATTTGTCCATCAAGTTTTTGGCGCCGTTGCCGGGGATTCGTGGTTTAAGTGGTTAATTTGTGTGATTATTGATTATCTTTGACTTATTTTTTTTTATTTTATTTTAAATTTTGAATTTTTATTTTATTTTATTTTTCTGTTTATATTTTTCAGTTTGTATTGTATTTGATTTTATTTTATTTTTCTGTTTTCTGTTTTTTTTATTTTTAGGTTAGATTTTATTAGATTTGATTTTTATCTTTTAGGTTAGATTTTATTTTTATCTTTTTAGATTAGATTTTATTTTGTTTTCGAATTTTTATTTTTTTTTTATTTTATTTTCTGTTTTTCTGTTTTCTGTTTTTTTATTTTTAGGTTAGATTTTATTAGATTTTATTTTTATCTTTTAGGTTAGATTTTATTTTTATCTTTTTAGATTAGATTTTATTTTATTTTTATTCTATCTTTTAGGTTAGGTTAGATTTTATTTTATTTTATCTTTTAGATTAGATTTTATTTTAGATTAGGTTTTATTATATTTTATTTGATTCTATCTTCTAAATCTTTTATCTTCTTATATCTTTTCAATCTTTATTTTCTTCTATATCTTTTTGTGCTAACAAATCTTTTCTAGGGTTTTGTTTTCTTGTGCATGCAGAAGGCAATTCGAACTAGAAGTAAGAAAACAACAGAACCACTACTTGAAGGACTAGACGAGAGTAGAAGGAGGAGAAGAATCAGAACATCCAGAGAACTTTTCCCTTCTCCTGAAACTCTCCTACAATCATCACCACAAGGTTCTGTTCACAGCACAGGGAGTATGGAGAACAATAATAATGCTAGAAGAACTCTTGCAGATTACACTAATCTTGCTGGACCTCAGCACTTCAATAGCATAGCTCGACCTAGAGTCAATGCAGCCAACATGGAGGTCAAACCAGCATTAATTCAACTGGTAAAGAGTAATCAATTTAATGGGTTATCACATGAAAGCCCATATGAGCACCTTACAACATTTAATGAGATCTGCAACACGGTCAAGATCAATGGGGTGCCAGACGAAGCTATCAAACTTAGCTTGTTTCCTTTCTCATTGGGAGGCAATGCTAAGCTTTGGTTGAACTCTTTTCCAGAAGAAAGTTTCACAGAATGGGAAGCAGTGGTTGCAAAGTTTTTGAATAAATACTTCCCACAATCTAAAGTGACTAAGGGAAAGCAAGAGATATCTTCATTCAAGCAGGGCATGGAAGAATCACTTGGACATGCATGGGATAGGTATAAAAGCTTGTTACGTAAAACTCCCACGCATGGCTTTGAAGATCAAGAAGTAGTCCTAACTTTCCTTGGAGGGCTTGGTTCACAAACCAAGATGATGCTGGATGCCTCAGCTGGAGGCAATATCAAATGGAAAACTCCAGAGGAAGCAACTGAAATTATTGAAAATATGGCTACAAGTGATAATGAGCTTCACAATGAAAGAGGCGCCCCTATGCAACAGAAAGGGGTTCTTCAATTACAAACCCATGATGCTCTGCTAGCACAGAATAAGATTCTAACTCAACAGCTGGAAACTCTGACCAAAACTCTTGCTCCACTACCTAAAGAGTTAAAATCTGCTGCACAGGTACAAACCCAGTTGTGCGAATTGTGTGGAGGTGATCACATCAATGGCCAGTGTGCTTTTCCAGTAGAGGCCTTGGAGGATGTTAACTTCATGGCTAATCAGTTTCCATACCGTCAAGGGAATTATAATCAGGGTTGGAAACCACATCCAAGCATTGGCCAAGGACAAGCTGGGCAGGCTAATCAGTTTAATAAGCAGCAGCAGCAACCAACTTTGTGGCAACAATTATCTATGCTTAATGACAGATCAACAAAGTTGGAAGAAACTCTTCAGCAATTCATCCAGAAAACTGAATCTTCTCAAAAGAGCACTGAAGCTGCTATAAAGAATTTGGAGATTCAGATGGGTCAGATCACCAAGCAATTGGAAGAAAGACCCAACAGAAACTTTGGGGCTAATACTGAGGTTAACCCCAGAGAAGAGTGCAAAGTGGTCAAGAGTGTAAATGAAGAGATCATTGAGTTGGAAGAAGATGAAACAGAAGAGAGAAGAGAAGAAGAAAGAAAGGACACTTTTCCTTTTCTAACAAATCAGGAGAAACCAATGAATTTCACAGATTTATTCAAAATGGTTGATAATGAAGCTCCTTGGGAACAAATTCTACAGAAAATAGCAGTTTACACCAAATCAGATGAAGGAACCTCTACAAAAAGAAGACGTAAAGAGGATGAGGAAGAAAAGTGTATAACTGTTAAGAAAGAATCATTCCCACCAAAAGCAGCAGATCCAGGCAGTTTTTCTATTCCTTGCATTATAGGGAAGAAAAAGGTAAAGAAAGCTCTCCTTGATTTAGGCTCAAGTGTTAACTTGATGCCTTATTCTCTATTGGAGCAAATTGGCCATGTTGAAATAAAACCTGTAAAGGTTAATCTTGTAATGGCTGATGGATCTTCAAAGGAGCCATGTGGGATTGCAGAAGACATTGTAGTTTGTGTTGGCAAACTTCAGTTCTTGGCAGACTTTGTGGTGATGAAGATGGAAACTGAGAGAATACCTTTCATACTTGGAAGGCCGTTTATGAAAACGGCTAGGGCTATCATTGATGTGAATGAAGGTATAGTGGTTCTCCAAGACAGAGAGGAGAAAGTGGTGGTGGATGTGTTCAAAGATGAGATACAAGCAAAGGAGGAAGAAGCCAGTTATAAAGCTGCATTTCGAGATGCACCCATAACTAGAGGTAAAAATAAAAATCTTAAGGTTTCTGATAACCATTGTTTGTATTTTCAGGCACCCAAGGTAGAAGAGATTGGAAAAGGAGAAGAAGTTCCTAGAGACTGGAAAAAATTAAGACTCCAACTTGGCACACCTGTAAGACTCAAGAACAAGTTGTGGGTTATTAAAGGCTTTAAAGAGAAGGAGATGATAGAGATAGAGTCTCCATATTCTAGAGAATCTAAGACAGTCCAAAGGAAGCAGTTGAAAGGTTGGTGGAAGGACTACGTCAACTATAAAGAAGATGGAACGTGAGCTTTAACAGGGTCAAGCTAGTGACGTTAAAGAAGCGCTTGCTGGGAGGCAACCCAGTGGATTTACAAACTTTTGATTTGGTTTTGTAATTTATAATTTGTGAATATTATTCTGGATATTATTTTGTTTGATCTAGCATCTACTGAAGGATGCTAGGTGGTTAAGTATCTACTGAAGGATACTAAGTTTGTAACACCTACTGATGGGTGTTGGTGAGAAGATTTTGCACCTACTGATGGGTGCTGGTAAGTTTGAAACGCCTACTGATGGGTGTTGGTGGATTTTGGGTCAGGCTCGGGACGTTAAACAAGCGCTACCTGGGAGGCAACCCAGTTGATTTATTGTTTTTGTTTGTTTATTTTTAGTTAGGATTTGCATAAGCATTTTTAACATTGAATTGTAGGGAACCTATGAGGGGTATGCTAGGAAGGCACGTAGGTCAAGAAAAGAAGGAGGGGAGCACTTCACGAAAGTGCCGCTGAGCGGCAATTACCGCTGAGCGGTACTATCGCAGAGGGGCTTAAGTTCCCCTTAGCGGGACCCGAGCCCATTAGGGTATTTTTATACCCCAAGCTGCGTTTTAGGGTTTATTTCCAAACTTCTCTCTGCACAAACACTTCCACACACCTTCTCCTAGGTTTTCCACATCTTTTCACTCTTCCCTCTTAAGAAAATCTCTCTTCTATTCACTTTTTCACTAGTGTACCATCAAAGTTTGGGGTTGGAAGAGAGCATTCTAGTTTGAAGGCATTCTCATTGCATCTAGTATCTCCACCCAAGTAAGTAAAATGCATTTTGTTCATTCTAGGGTTCTTGAATTTGAATGTGATTGTCAAAGCATGAATATTTAGGGGTTTTGATTTCTATGCATGATTTGATGATATATTTGATGTTTGAACCGATTAAACTGCATGATTATGAACTGGAAAACTGAAAATTGCATTTGGGTGGAGTTAGGGAAGCTTTAAAACTGATTTTTCAAAAATCTGCAGAGTTACCGCTGAGGGGTAAATTACCGCTGAGCGGCACTCTGCCAGATTTGGTTTTTTCTGATTTTTGCGTGTTGGAATGTGGCACGGGTGGCGCTGAGGGGAAATTCTGGCCCTCAGCGGTGGTTTAGCTTCAAAAGGAGTTTTGTTTTGTGTTTACTAATGATTAACATCATGTTCTGTGGTTTTGGATTCATGCAGGAATGGCATCCTCTTCAGGAAAGAGATTGAAAACCATGGCAACCAAGAGAAAGGAAAAGGAACCAGAGCAGCCCCATAATGGCAGGTTCCTCTCTAGGAAACATGAGAAGCACTTTAGGGTGGTTCAGGACAGGAGACTTCTAATGGAGAGAAAGGTTGGAATGATACCTAACTTTGCTCCTCAATTTGGAGAGCAAGTGTTAGGGAATGATTGGGGGAAGCTAGCCACTTATCCATCACCTGCCAACATAGCTGTGGTGAAAGAATTTTACACCAATGCAAAGAAGATTGGTGATTATCCAGCTGAGAATTATTTGGGCTATGTTAGAGGCCATGCTATCAGGTATGATCCTGACTCCATAAATAACTTTCTGGACACTGTGTGGGCTGGTGAACAATGCCAGTTTGCTCTTAGCATGGAGGAAGGTGCTGATTATGAGGATGTGGAGAGAGTATTGTGTATACCTGGAGGACACTTCCAAAGGAATAGATCTGGCTCAGTGGTTAACATTAGGAGGACAGATTTGACTCCTCTTGCAAAGTATTGGATGGCGTTTTCTCATGCCAACATTCAGCCATGTTCACATGTGTCAGATATTACTCTCAGCAGGGCACTATTCATCTACTGTGTTATCAGAAACTTGAATGTTAATATTGGGCAGGTGATAGCTGATGAGATTAGTGTGTGTGCTAACACCTCAAACAACAAAGCACCACTGGGACATCCTTCTTTGATCACTCACCTTTGCAAGCTAGCTGGGGTGGACACTTCTGTTCCACCATTTGAGAGGCCAAGAAAAGCTATAGATGAGGCCTATTACAGACAGTACTGTGGAGGGGAGGAGGCAGCCCAGCCAGTGCCACCACGCCAGGCTCGTAGAGAGAGAAGGCCAGCACAGAGCAGGACTTCTGCTGATACTCATGAGGCAGAACCATTCCAGATGAGGGACATGTATATGTCTCTTATAGGTGCTCAGTTGCAGTCCATCCACAGAGGGCAGGTGGCCACGGCTGAGATGATAGTGGGGATGTATGATACCCCTCCAGCACACAGGTGGACTATGGATGAATTCCATAATGTGGTAGCTTGGCCAGAAGAACCAGTATATGGAGGAGCTGGAGCAGCTGAAGCTTCAGCCAGAGATATGGAGGAAGATGAAGCAGAGGAGGAGGATGCATTTGATGAAGATGATGATGAAGAGGAAGAGGAAGATACAGAGAGCTCGGACTGATGAGGAGCTGAGATAGCATTTACTGATGAATGCTATCATATGATTATGCTTTTATGGTTTAAGTTTTCTGAACTTATTTGTTTTTGTTTTTTTTAGAGTAGGGTTTGATGTACTCTATTGAACACCTGGTTTGTTATGATGGTTTGCTATTAACTGTGATTGTGTGATAAGTAATGCTTGATGATGCTTATTGATTGATTGATGTTGAGATGATGTGCACATTGAAATGCTTATACAGGTGATTCACAAGCTTTGTGAACAAATGCATAATATCATGATTGTGATTGTGAAATTAAACAGGTTGTGCATGTCAAATGTGAATGAGCTTATATGTGAGGTTTTGAGCTCCAGAGTTATTATTGTTGAATGCTATTACTTTGAAAGCATGAATGACTTTGCCCAGGTTTTCTATGATTGAATCAATTGCTTGTTTTGCATCATATGATCAAAGGCCGTGTTTTTGAAACCCTTTTTATTGGCCAAATTCATAAAGTTAGCCTTCTAAAAGAGAACACGTTGTGTTCTATCCTTTGAACCCTTAGCCTTAAATATACACTGAACACCCTTGATTGAAAATCTTTACCTTGAGTTAAGTAGAAGATCTTGTGTGGTATTGTTAAATGTTCAAGTTTGGGGTTATTGGGGAAACATGAAAAAGGAAAAAGCATTGAGCTAAGAGCTAAAAAGTAAGAATATGCAAAGAAAAGAAAAGAAAAAGAAGCAAAGCTCAATGCAAATGCAAAAGCAAAGGCAAAAGAAAGTTGGGAATGAATAAGAAGATTGTGTTGTTATGATTCTCTTAACTCAAGGATTTTGTGATCCAGAAAAACCAATTTTCTTGTTAGCCCAGCCACATTATAAGCCATTGAAAAGTCCTTGTGATGATGCATGCTTGTGAATGTATTTGATTGTGGTTAAATGAAAGGCAAAGTTGATTCATGTGACATTGTGATAGTGGAGTGAATGAGTGAAACACTTTACCTCTTATACACTTGTGTGATGAGTGAAACACTTTACCTAGTGAGGAAATATTCCATAAGCACATGAACATCCATGCTTAATTGATTGATCATTCATGAAAAATAACATTTGTTGGAATTTAAATGACCTTGTGAACACTAAAGCATGTGCACATCTTGAATTAACTCTTGGTCATAAGTTTGAGTGAAGTTATTACTTATCTTGAAAAGAGGATTTTGAATGAGTAAACCATCATATGAATTGGTTGGAGATGGAGTTACATTTTGTTTGCTTGAGGACAAGCAAAGTTCTAAGTTTGGGGTTGTGATAACAGTTGAAAAACTGTTATTTTCATGCTTAAAAGTGATACTAAAAGCAACCTTTAGACTTAGAAACCAGCTTGAAATCATGCATTTTGTTTATATTTACAGACACCCAAGGTAGAAGAGATTGGAAAAGGAGAAGAAGTTCCTAGAGACTGGAAAAAATTAAGACTCCAACTTGGCACACCTGTAAGACTCAAGAACAAGTTGTGGGTTATTAAAGGCTTTAAAGAGAAGGAGATGATAGAGATAGAGTCTCCATATTCTAGAGAATCTAAGACAGTCCAAAGGAAGCAGTTGAAAGGTTGGTGGAAGGACTACGTCAACTATAAAGAAGATGGAACGTGAGCTTTAACAGGGTCAAGCTAGTGACGTTAAAGAAAGAGAGAGTAACTAAAGGACGTGCAAGCCAAGATCCTCCTTCAAAGGGGTGAAAGAGAGAGTGTTTGCCTCGTTTCTGCCAAAGATACTAACTAAAGGACGTGCAAGCCCTTAAATACTAATCTAGAGTTACAAAAGATTATAAAAGTCCAAGCCCAAAAAGTGCCGCTCAGCGCCATTTACCGCTCAGCGGTGGTTACGCGTCTTCTTTCTTCCCCTCAGCGGCCATTTGCCCCTCAGCGGTTCCAACGCCACCTCTTGAGTGCCGCTCAGCGGTAGTTTGCCGCTGAGCGGTGCCTTCGACTTCTCCTTTTTGCACTCTTTCTTGTCTTTTCTAATGTCCTCTCTCTCATTCTTCACTTCTTTCACCAAATTCACCTCAAAACCTGCACAAAAACACTCAAATCAAGCATAAACCTGTCCAGCTCTCTTATTTCTGAAAATATAAACAAAATGCATGATTTCAAGCTGGTTTCTAAGTCTAAAGGTTGCTTTTAGTATCACTTTTAAGCATGAAAATAACAGTTTTTCAACTGTTATCATGGGGTCCACACAAAAACCCTAAGGTGCCAAGTCATTTTTCCTTCACATTTTGGGTCTAGTCTACTGTACCAAAAATTGTCCCAAAATGTAAAAGTTGATACAGAAATTCTAAACTACTGAATTACAATTTAATTAATTCTAAAATGTCTATATGGAGAGCCTTGAATTTATTTGGCACTCTTCCTGATGTCCCAAAGTGTATTTCCAAAATTTTCCTGCACTTCAAAAATGCACTTAATCAGCTCAGAAAACCCAAATTAGCACAATTACAAATTTCCGACCAAATTAAGCAGAATTCGGAAAACGGGGAAATAACAAACAATTAAACACAATTCCCTGGTTTATTTAATTGCAATAAACTAAATATAATTCAAGAAATAACGACTCATCAATCGTCTCGGTTAGGCAACCATCATGTCATTAACGACGCCTTCATTAGAGCTTCTACGCACTCTCAGTGCCTTTTGAAGTTATGGATTTGCTCCCTTTTTCGCCGTGCATGGCGGCAAGTCTAGTCGTAATTCATAGCGTTAATAACAGTTGAAAAACTGTTATTTTCATGCTTAAAATTGACACAAAAAGCAACCTTTACACTTAGAAACTAGCTTGAGATCATGCTTTTATCCATATTTTCAGAAATAAGAGAGCTGGACAGGTTTATGCTTGATTTCAGTGTTTTTGTGCAGGTTTTAAGGTGAATTTAGTGAAAGAAGTGAAGAAGGAGAGAGATGGAATCAGAAAAGTCAACCAGAAACCAGAAAAGTCAACCAGTCAACTAGAAAAGTCAACCAGTCAACCAAAAAGTCAACCAGTCAACCAGAATACGGAAAAAGTCAACCATACGAGTTTTGGGCCAGTTTTCTGCGATTTTTATGATCTGTTTGGGCTTGGACCCGTTTTCTATTATTTTTATGTCCTATTTAAAGACCTAGATGTCGTAGGGTTTGGTATCTTTGACAGAAACAAAGCAAACACTCTCTTCTCCACCCCTTTGAAGGAGGATCTTGGATGCTCAGGCTACCTCTTCACCTTTCTAGGGTTTTATCTTTCATTCTTTCATTATTGTTCATCTAGGTTCACCATGAATATGGTGAACTAAACCTTGTATGTTTGTTGGGGAATCAATGTAATCTTTTGAAGCTCTCATATATGGAATTTGTGCTTGCATCTTAATCTAAGATTTATGCTTTCTTTCATCATTAGTTAGGGTTTTTCCTCTTTGCTTAATGCTTGCTTTGTTTAACTCATTCAATGCATGATTATTGATTTTGTCGATACGGGAACGTACGGGGAAGTCTAGATCCGGGGAATTTCTCGCAATAGTATATTGGTTGCCTTAAGCTCCTGTGCTAAAAAAACTAATTATTAGGAATGCTAGGAATTGTATGAACTCGTAATTAGGGAGAAGCCTTCTTGAAAGGTAATTTAGAGAGTGGCATTAACAATGATGACTTGAATGTTGAATTCCTAAAATATATGAGAGCGGATAAGATGAAATTGACCCCCAACAACATATTCATCAATATATTTCATTGAAAGTGCTTGTCTTTTGTTTTAGCCATTGATCAACCTCATGCATACATGTTTATTTTCGTCTTTTGCATATTAAACTCCAATTTTTTTGTTCTTAAGTCTTAGCTAATCAACAAATCACATAACTAAACTAGGTCGTGAGTCCTTTGGGAGAACGATACTTGGTCTTACCGAGTTTATTACTTGAAACGATTCGGTCATACTTGCCGATTGTTAAACAAGTTTGTGACATCATATTTTGGTGATCATAAATTTGTCCATCAACTTTTTGGCGCCGTTGCCGGGGACTCGTGGTTTAACTGGTTAATTTGTGTGATTATTGATTATCTTTGACTTTAATTTTGAATTTCTGTTTTTATTTTCTATTTTTATCTTATTTTATCTTATTTGATTTGATTTTATTTTATTTTATTTTATTTTATTAGATTAGATTTTATTTGATTTGATTAGATTAGATTTTATTTTATTTTATTTGATTTGATTAGATTAGATTTTATTTGATTTGATTAGATTAGATTTTATTTTATTTTATATTATTTTATCTTATCCTCTGAATCTTTTATCTTCTGAATCTATATCTTCTCCTATATCTTTTTGTGCTAACAAATCTTTTCTAGGATTTTGTTTTCTTGTGTATGCAGGAAGCAATTAGAACAAGGAGCAAGAAAATAACAGAACCTCTGCTTGAAGGTCTAGACGAGAGTAGACGGAGGAGAAGAATCCGAACATCTAGAGAACTTTTCCCTTCTCCAGAAACTCTCTTACAATCATCACCACAAGGTTCTTTTCATAGCACAGAAAATATGGAGAACAACAATGTTAGAAGAACTCTTGCTGACTACACCAATATAGCTGGACCTCAGCACTTTAACAGTATAGCTAGACCTAGAGTCAATGCAGCTAATATGGAGGTCAAACCAGCACTGGTTCAACTAGTGAAAAGCAACCAATTTAATGGGTTATCTCATGAAAGCCCATATGAGCACCTCACTACGTTAAATGACATTTGCAACACAGTCAAAATTAATGGGGTGCCAGACGAAGCTATCAAACTTAGCTTGTTTCCTTTCTCATTGGGAGGCAATGCTAAGCTTTGGTTGAATTCTTTCCCAGAAGAAAGTTTCACAGAGTGGGAAGCAGTGGTCACAAAATTTTTAAACAAGTACTTCCCACAATCTAAGGTGACAAAAGGCAAGCAAGAGATTTCTTCATTTAAGCAGGGTATGGAAGAATCACTGGGGCATGCATGGGACAGATACAAAAGCTTGCTAAGAAAAACACCCACGCATGGCTTTGAAGATCAGGAAGTAGTCTTAACTTTCCTTGGAGGGCTTGGTTCACAAACCAAGATGATGTTGGACGCCTCAGCAGGAGGCAATATTAAATGGAAAACTCCAGAGGAAGCAATAGAGATTATAGAAACCATGGCTACTAGTGATAATGAGCTACACAATGAGAGAGGAGCTCCTATGCAAAAAGGAAGTCCTCCAATTACAGACACATGATGCCCTGCTAGCTCAAAACAAAATTCTAACTCAACAGCTGGAGACTCTAACCAAAACTCTTGCACAATTACCCAAAGAGTTGAAAACTACTACACAGGTACAAACCCAATTGTGCGAATTGTGTGGAGGCGACCATGTCAATGGTCAATGTGCCTTTCCAGTTGAAGCCGTAGAGGATGTAAACTACATGACCAATCAGTATCGTCAAGGGAGCTACAATCAGGGGTGGAAACCACACCTAAGTATTGGTCAAGGGCAAACTGGGCAAGCTGGTCAATATAATAAGCAGCAGCAGCAACCCACCTTATGCCAACAGTTATCTATGCTTAATGAAAGGTCCATGAGGATGGAGGAAACTCTCAACAATTTCATACAGAAAACTGAGTCTACCCAAAAGAGCACTGAAGCTGCTATCAAAAATTTGGAGACTCAGATGGGGCAGATCACCAAACAGGTGGAAGAAAGGCCAAATAGAAATTTTGGGGCTAATACTGAGGTTAACCCCAGAGAAGAGTGCAAGGTGGTAGAGAGTGTTGATGATGAGAAAGTTGAGTCAGATACAGAAGAAAGGAGAAAAAAAGAGAGCAAAAGCACTTTTCCCTTTCCAATCCATCAAGGGAAACAACTAGACTTCACAGAATTATTCAAAATGGTGGATAATGATGCACCTTGGGAACAGATTCTACAACAGATTACGGTTTACACTAAATCTAATGAAGAAATCTCTACAAAGAAAAGACGTAGAGATGATGAGGCAAAGGAGTGTATAACTGTTAAAAAAGAGTCATTCCCTCCTAAAGCAACAGATCCAGGCAGTTTTTCTATCCCTTGTACCATAGGGAAGAAAAAGGTGAAGAAAGTTCTCCTTGATTTAGGTTCAAGTGTTAACTTGATACCTTATTCTTTACTGGAGCAAATCGGCAATGTTAAAGTGAAACCTGTAAAGGTTAATCTAGTAATGGCCGGTGGATCTTCAAAGGAGCTATGTGGGATTGCAGAGGACATTATAGTTTGTGTTGGCAAACTTCAATTCTTGGCAGACTTTGTGGTGATGAAGATGGAGACAGAGAAGATACCTATCATACTTGGAAGACCGTTTATGAAAACGGCCAGAGCTATCATTGATGTAAATGAAGGTATAGTAGTGCTCCAAGACAGAGAGGAGAGAGTGGTTGTAGATGTCTTCAAAAATGAGACGCAAGCACAGGAGGAAGAAGCTAGTTATAAAGCTGCATTTCAAGATGCACACATGACTAGCCATAAAGATGAAAATCTCAAGGTTGCAGGTAACCATTGTTTGTTGTTTTAGGTACACAAGGAAGAAAAGATTGGAAGAGGAGTTGAAATTCCTGGTGACTGGGAGAAAAGAAGACTCCAACTTGGCACACCTGTAAGAATCAAGAACAAGTTGTGGGTTGTGAAGGGCTTTAAAGAGAAGGAGATGATAGAGATAGAGTCTCACATTCTAGAAGGACCAAAACAGTTCACAGGAAACAGCTGAGGAGTTGGTGGGATGACAACATCAACTATAAAGAAGGAACTTGAGCTTTACTGGGTCAAGCTAATGACGTTAAAAGAGCGCTTGCTGGGAGACAACCCAGTGATTTAAAAACTTTTAATTTTATTTTGGTTTGTAATTTTTAATCTGTTGAACATGATTTTGTGAATATTTTGTTGAACATAGCATCTACTGAAGGATGTTAGTTGGATATAGCATCTATTGAAGGATGCTAAGTGTATAACACCTACTGATGGGTGTTGGTGAGAAAATTTTGCACCTACTGATGGGTGTTGGTAAGTTTTTAACACCTACTGATGGGTGTTGGTAAGTGTGTAACACCTACTGATGGGTGTTGGTGGATTTTGGGTCAAGCTCATGACGTTAAACAAGCGCTACCTGGGAGGCAACCCAGTTGATTGATTGTTTTTGTTTGTTTCATTTTAGCTGCATAATAGGGTTTGCATAAGTATTCTAAAACATTGAATTGCAGGGAACCAGTGAGGGGCATGTCTAGGAGGCACGTAGGATAAGAAAAGAAGGAGAAGAACACATCACGAAAGTGCCGCTGAGCGGCAACTTACCGCTGAGCGGTACTCTCGCAGATGGGCTTTGGTTACCCTTTAGCGGAACCCGAGCCCATTAGGGTATTTTTATACCCTAAGCTGCGCAAATGCTTTTATTTTCAGGCTCTTCTCTGCACACACACTCCTACATACCTTTTCAAAGGTTCTCTACAACTTTTCCCTCATCCCTCTTTAGAAAATCTCCCTTCCACTCACTTGCTCACTAGTTTTCCATCTAAGTTTGGGGTTGGGAGAGAGCATCATTGAAGGGGCTGATTTCTTCATTGTGGTTTACTAATGCTTAACAATGTATCTTTTGGTTTTGTGAATTATGTTTGATGTAGGGATGGCCTCCTCATCGGGCAAAAAGAATCAAGACTATAAGATCCAAGAAGAGGAAGATACAGAGGACAGCTCAGATTGATGAGGAGCTGAGATAGCATTTACGGATGAATGCTATCATATGCTTATGATTTTGTTGGTTTAAGTTTTCTAAACTTATTTATTTTTTGTTTTAGATTAGGGTTTGATGTACTCTATTGGAAACATGGTTTGTTATGATGGTTTGCTATTAACTGTGATTGTGTGATAAGTAATGCTTGATGATGATTAGTGATTGATTGATGTTGAGATAGATGTGCACATTAAAATGCTTATACAGGTGATTCACAAGCTTTGTGAACAAATGCAGGATATTATGATTGTGATTGTGAAATTAAGCAGGATGTGTATGTCAAATGTGAATGAGCTTATATGTGAGGTTTTGAGCTCCAGAGTTGTTATGTTTGAATGTTATTACTTTGAAAGCATGAATGATTTTGCCCAGGTTTTCTATGATTGAATCAATTGCTTGTATTGCATCATATGATCAAGGCCATTTGTTGGAACCCTTTTTATTGGCCAGATTCATAAAGTTAGCCCACTAAAAGAGAACACTTTGTGTTCTATCCTTTGAACCCTTAGCCTTGAACATACACTGAAACCCTTGATTGAAAATCTTTACCTTGAGTTAAGTAGAAGATCTTGTGTGGTATTGTTAAATGTTCAAGTTTGGGGTTGTTGGGAAAACATGAAAAAGGAAAAGCATTGAGCTAAGAGCTAAAAAGTAAGAATATGCAAAGAAGAAGAAAAAAAAAAGAAAAGAAAAGAAAAAGAAGCAAAGCTCAATGCAAATGCAAAAGAAAGTTGGGAAGAATAAGAATAATTGTGTTGTTATGACTCTCTTAACTCAAGGATTTTGTGATCCAGAAAAACCAATTTTCTTGTTAGCCAAGCCACATTATAAGCCATTGAAAAGTCCTTGTGATGATGCATGCTTGTGAATGTTTTTGATTGTGGTAAAATGAAAGGCAAAGTTGATTCATGTAACATTGTGATAGTGGAGTGAATGAGTGAAACACTTTACCTCTTATACACTTGTGTGTTTAGTGAAACACTTTACCTAGTGAGGAAATATTCCATAAGCACATGAACATCCATGCTTAATTGATTGATCATTCATGAAAAATAACATTTGTTGGAATTTAAATGACTTTGTGAACACTAAAGCATGTGCACATCTTGATTGAACTCTTGGTCATAATTTTGAGTGAAGTTGTTACTTATCTTGAAAAAGAGGATTTTTGAATGAGTGAACCATCATATGAATTGGTTGAAGATTGAGTTACATCTTGTTTGCTTGAGGACAAGCAAAGTTCTAAGTTTGGGGTTGTGATAACAGTTGAAAAACTGTTATTTTCATGCTTAAAATTGACACAAAAAGCAACCTTTACACTTAGAAACTAGCTTGAAGTCATGCTTTTATCCATATTTTCAGAAATAAGAGAGCTGGACAGGTTTATGCTTGATTTCAGTGTTTTTGTGCAGGTTTTAAGGTGAATTTAGTGAAATAAGTGAAGAAGGAGAAAGATGGAATCAGAAAAGTCAACCAGAAACCAGAAAAGTCAACCATACGAGTTTTGGGCCAGTTTTCTGCGATTTTTATGATCTGTTTGGGCTTGGACCCGTTTTCTATTATTTTTATGTCCTATTTAAAGACCTAGATGTCGTAGGGTTTGGTATCTTTGGCAGAAACAAAGCAAACACTCTCTTCTCCACCCCTTTGAAGGAGGATCTTGGATGCTCAGGCTACCTCTTCACCTTTCTAGGGTTTTATCTTTCATTCTTTCATTATTGTTCATCTAGGTTCACGATGAATATGGTGAACTAAACCTTGTATGTTTGTTGGGGAATCCATGTAATCTTTTGAAGCTCTCATATATGGAATTTGTGCTTGCATCTTAATATAAGATTTATGCTTTCTTTCATCATTAGTTAGGGTTTTTCCTCTTTGCTTAATGCTTGCTTTGTTTAACTCATTCAATGCATGATTATTGATTTTGTCGATACGGGAACGTACGGGGAAGTCTAGATCCGGGGAATTTCTCCCAATAGTATATTGGTTTCCTTAAGCTCTTGTGCTAAAAAAACTAATTATTAGGAATGCTAGGAATTTTATGAACTCGTAATTAGGGAGAAGCCTTCTTGAAAGGTAATTTAGAGAGTGGCATTAACAATGATGACTTGAATGTTGAATTCCTAAAATATATGAGAGCGGATAAGATGAAATTGACCCCCAACAACATATTCATCAATATATTTCATTGAAAGTGCTTGTCTTTTGTTTTAGCCATTGATCAACCTCATGCATACATGTTTATTTTCGTCTTTTGCATATTAAACTCCAATTATTTTGTTCTTAAGTCTTAGCTAATCAATAAAAATCACATAACTAAACTAGGCCATGAGTCCTTTGGGAGAACGATACTTGGTCTTACCGAGTTTATTACTTGAAACGATTCGGTCATACTTGCCGATTGTTAAACAAGTTTGTGACATCATATTTTGGTGATCATAAATTTGTCCATCAAGCGTCCAGATCGCTCGTTTTTCGCTTTCAGGTTCACCGTGTTTTGTTCACGCCTCGTTTCCTCTCAGGCAGCTATTCAAAGCATCGAGGTTGCTCTTTTTCCTTTTTCAGGTACCTTGATTGGAGAATCTTGGATTTTTTAAGATTTCTCTCTCCGATTAATCCATGGCTTCTTCCGTTGCTGTTTATTCTGACCTCTCTTTTGTCACCATATTGTTTGGTCTATCCATATCTGCTTTTTTTGCATGAAAAAGATGGTTTTTTATTAGTTTATTTATAGTAGTGGTGGCTCTCCAACAATTACCTCTTTATCCAATGGTGGCATTCCTCAACGGCGATTTGCAAGAAGAGATTTACATTGAGCAACCTCCCAAACGTGTTGTTCAGGTGAGTCTTTTGGGTTGGTATTTCATCTTCTATGTCTTATTGGAAATCATTAGCAATTTTGTGTCACTCGAGTGCAAAAGTAGATATTTTCATTAAGTCTTTATAGATTATATTAGTAACAAGCTTGGTACATACGATTTGTATGCACGAGCTTGAGGGGGAGTGTTAGATATATTATCTTTATTTTATATTAATCTTTTATCTTTAGTTAGTTTGTTATTGTTTCTTATTTGTGTTTGGGCTTAACCCATATTTCTTCTAGGGTGTTGCTCCCTCCACAACCACCACTTCTCCCTCCACCTCCCCAACCTTCTACAAAAAAATTTTAATTACAAAAATAACCTTTTTTACTTTTAACCCTATTCATTTACTTTAAACTCAAACCCTATCTTTCTACCCATTTTTACTTTTCACTCAGCCCCACCTCCCAACTCTCCTTCTCTCTCTTTTCATATTCTCACCCCCTAATTCAACACATCTGTTTGTTATAATTACAAAAATATTAATATAATAAAATTATATATTTCATATAATCAAACTAATAAATAATTTTTTATATAATTATAAAATTGTTAAAGAATACAAAAACCATATATAAAAAATATATATTATGCAAAAACATTAAAACAAAAAACTAGTTATATATAACTGCAAAATACAAAAAAATATAAATATAAACTAATAACAACAAAGATCTTCAAAAATACATTATTAAAATACATCAAAAATATATTAAAAAATAATACATCAAAACATAAATTACATTATTAAAATATCTCCAAAATTAATATAAAAAAATAAACTAATAAAAATAAACTGGAAAATAAACATGTAACTTTAAATGGATGTGAGCATCTGTCAACGGATGTCAACATCCGTTTAAGGCAAAACAGATATCGACATCCATTTTCCTTTAAACGGATGTTGACATCCGTTGAATGATGCTCACATCCGTTTAAAGATTATATGTTTATTTTTTTAGGGTTTATTATGCACCTTCACAACGAATCCTTCAAGCACCACCACCACACACCGATCTTGGCATGGCTGATCAATTGCTTCCAGCATCACTTGCAATCTCTCACTAAGCACACCAACTAATGAAAGTCCTATCACAATTAAATAATGAGAGGAAGAAGTGGAATGTGAAAAGAGGAAGAAGAGCACAATGAAACAATGAAGGGACGAACGATAAAGAGGAAGGAGAGTTGTCGCTACATACATGTAGAGGATTGGAGTTGGTAGAGGTTAAAAATATTAACCCAAAAATTTTACTAAGGGTAAAATAGGAATGAGAAAATAAAGAGAAGGGTAAAACAAGAATGGTGTGGTGGAGGGAGCAAGGGATGGTGGTGGAGGGAGCAACACCCTTTCTTCTATTATAAATAAAAGACCCTATGTGTATATTTAATATAAGGGAGATTAATCTCATACATAGTTTTTCACTCTATTCAACATATTTCATATCCCATTAAAGTAATTTTAATGTATTCTATACATTGAACTTTCTATTCTCATTCCAAGTAAGCAATCCATTATTTTGTTTAAAAAGATAATCAAAACTTACATCAAAAGATGAACTAGTTGAAATTTTTTTTCTCAACTATAAAATTGTCAAATACTTACATTATAAATGAAATAAAATATATATTAGATGAAAACACGCTTACTTAGAATGTGAAATAGAATTTGAAATGATGTTAAGAAGTTTAGAACGGAGAGAAAACTAGCAAAAATGTCTCAGAAGTATATGTGAAAAATAAAGAAAAAAATAAGAAAAAAAAAAGAATAAAAAATGGATTATATCACATGGGTCTCATAATTTGGAAAGCAAAAACTCTTATAAAATATTTATCACTTTAAAAATAAAAGACATGCATGACAAGTGGAAGGTGTACTATACTTTTTTTAATTCTTACTTTATCTTAATATACAGACTCAAATATAATGTGAAGATGAATTTTTCAAATTTCTTAATCTTTTATAGGCTAAGTATTCTTTTCTTCCTTTTCTTGGTATTTATCCTTCTAGAATTAAATGAATGTATGCTTGATGTCCAAATTAATCAAGTGCATCATATAATAGTTAATGTTGTAATATTAAATATAAATTGTTTATCTCAATAGTCGTACTATTTATAGGATAATTATGAACATTTGTAGGCTTTTACCCATATGGGTTAGGATGGACCTAGTGACCCATTTATCTTTAATTTAAATTATGCTAAGTTAAAGAATAACACAACATTAACTTTGTTAGTGTCCAAAAAGTATTAGACAGACAAGTTTATGACTGAATACAAACCGACCGACTTGTAGTTGGATACAAACAGACTAACTTGTGATCGAGTAAAAACATATTAACTTGTGACTATGTCATATTAATTTATAGTTCAGTACGAATAAGACAACATATGACTAAGGAGGAACAAACCAATTTGTTAACATATAACATAAGTCAACTTGTTGTCGGATAAAAACAAACTAATTGGTGGCCAGATGATAACATAGGACCATATAGTTTACCTATTATAATCAACTGCGTGTAAGAAATCTCAAAAATCAATGAAGCATTAAGCACATGTGTGTATATATCATGATTTTGTAATTTGTCATCATATAAGGAAATAAAGAACTAATCCCTCTTACTAATACGCAAAATAGTTATGAATAAAATAAACAACAAAGCAACTATATTGTAAAATAAAATCCCCACATGTCCTTAAATCAGTGGACCACGATATGACCTGTGCCTTTATTATCTCCACAAACAAACGAGTTATGAAGCAGAGACCACATTGTCGTGCCACACGACAAAGGAAATAACAGTTGTAATGTTCAACTTTCTCATACTTGAATGTGAACTCAAATGCCAATCTTCCTAGTGTCGGCATTGCCGTCAAACTGCAAATTTCTTTATGAATGAATTTAATTAAATTAACCTAACTTATTTGATAATTAAAGTTGTAACATCCCAAAATACAGTAATTACCATAATTCAGAATTAATTACAATTAACAGTAACATAAACAGTCTTTGCATTGAAACTGGATTTAAAATCGAACGGCATCAGTACAAAAGAACGCGCATAAGCGCATACAAGGGAAAATCCAAGAGTGAACGTTCTTAGATAAATACTAACGTACGTCATTATAGAGGAATAGATACTTAAGACGAACGGCCTTACAAAACATCTAGCCGAACGTTCAAACTATACTAACATTTACAGTACTAAACTAACAACCACTCTAAGGCTCGGCCTTCACTTCAACGTCCACCAGATGAGCTTCATCCAAATTTTCTTCTTCCAGCGTTTGCTCAAGGGACGCCCCTCCATCTGCTCACATCCACAACGGATGATCATTGCATTTTGACAAGACGGAGATACATGGACAGTAAACAACACAATGGAAAATGCAAGGGTAAGCTTATATTGTTTAATTAATACAACACACATACAGTTCATAATTCAATTCACACATACCTCAAGTAACTTAATCATATAATTTAACATAGAAATATATATAAGACAGACCGTCCGGACTGTATGAACCATGTAGTTACAGGCGTCCTTGCACACAAGTGGTGTAATAGCCGGGATATACCTAATCAGCTTCCACTTGAGGTTAATCCTTCGCCCCTGCTAAGTGAGGGATACGAAGACCTCCTGCCATTCCCACACATGACTACCCCCTTCTACGTGAAGATGAGCATCACGGAATATCAGGATGGACCAAGCCAGCATTAACTAACCACGGTCATACTTTACCAATTCAATATTCAATCATATAAGAGACGTTCCTCCCTGGAACGCTCTTTCAATTCCATAATCGTATAATCATATCACATAGTGTTCAACCATCAAATCCTTTCATAGTTATAATCTTTCCATTCTGTGTTCCACTCTCTTAACATTAACGTCATGCATTCTTTAATCAAATAAAACGAACTTATTACAGAACCTTTGATTTCACGTTTCTGAACAAAAGAAACGAACTCTTATTCATTGATGGACGTTAAGAATTCTTAAAGAATTTAAATGAGATTGAATTTAGAAGTTCAGAATAATACTTAGAAGATGTTGAGTACAAGAACTTTAGGTTGAATCAAGAGAAATAAACATCTTACAGAATAACTTAGATAAACACCCAGAATATTTAAAGTACAGAAAACAACTCTTACTGTCAATGAACGAACGTTCAGAAATTTACTTTGGACGAACGTCAATTACGTTCGCTCAGAATTCAATAATAAGGACGAGCGTTCAGTTAGAAACCGAACCCTGCTTTAGACGAACGCTAGGTCAATGACCGAGCACGAATTAAAACGAACGCTGGATATACACCGAGCGCTATTTAAGACGAACGCTTCGGTATAGGACCGAGCGCCAGTTCGGACGAACGTTCAGTATAAGAATGAACGCTCTGTAGAACGAACGTTCGACATAAGGTCGAACGACATTAAGGACGAACGCTCGACTTAAGGCCGAACGTCACTTATTTATAAAGTCTTAAATATTTAAACATTGCTGAGCTAGACGAACGCTCAGACCATCAACTGAGGACGCTCGTTCTCGAGCAGAATTCTTTCCAAATGAAAGAATTCCAATCTAAGTAATTTTACTGAAAGCCGAACGGTTAAAGACCGTACAGGGACGAACGTCCTTCATCAGTGGGAAAGAGTAATTTCCAGATTTTTCAACTTTAGCAGAATTTTTTCCAGATTTCAACTTTATGAACTTTACAACTTTCCTTCCATATTTAATACATTAAAATCATACAGAATTCAACATATGAATCATTCCAACTATACAATCAACATATTCCATTCATACATAATCAAATCAACATGCATTTGAATCAAATCAACCACAACCTGTATAATGCATATATCAGTATTCATTCATGACAGATTCAATCAATCCACTCATTCCAATTCTATAACATTCATACACCTTTCATACGTATCCAAAGCAACATGCAAATGAACCAGAATTCATATCCCATATCAGTAAACGTTCATAAGGCTCAAACATCAGATTTCATATACATGCAACTCAGATTATAAAATCAAGCAGTATGAATTAAACATATAAGCTTCCCTTACCTTATCAAGCAGTTCACTTCAATTGTTTAGAGTTTCTCTCGTGCTCTCACAGCTTTCTATCAGAATTTCACTCAACCACTTCCACTTAATCTAACACACCAAAACCGTAAGCAGATCAGACTTCTAACTCATGCATGCAACCACAATTTTGGTTTGCATGAACCAAATGGACGAAGATGCAGAGATGAGAACTTACCAGTTCAGTTCTCAATTCTGTTCGGATCAGAATGAGGTTCACAGTGCAGGGAAGGCTTCTATGGTGTCTGAAATAGGATTGGAGGAATTGATAATGAGTGATCTTAGGGAGAAGATGAACACGGTTTAGAGAAAAGCAGAGAAATCGAAAACAGAAATTCTGAGAAGGAGATGAAGCATGCAGGAGGAAGAGGGAGAGTTTCCAGAATTATTTTTTTCTCTTCCTATGCAGAATAAACTCCCCAACCTCCACACGCCACTTGTCTCCCACTAACCATTCTCAGAATGCTCAAACCGTGACACATGGCAGGCGCATGCAGTGGAAGTGTGAGTGCATTTTGACGTGTCACGGTGCATTTAAAAT
This sequence comes from Vigna umbellata, assembly GCF_029865625.1. Classification (NCBI taxonomy): domain Eukaryota; kingdom Viridiplantae; phylum Streptophyta; class Magnoliopsida; order Fabales; family Fabaceae; genus Vigna; species Vigna umbellata. The sequence continues at coordinate 24,609,222 of NC_142174.1, forward strand.
AGTGATCAGAGAATGAATTAGTGTGTATTAATTATCAGGTTCTCACAAAAGTTGTTCCTAAAATATTAGAATATATTCATATCAATAAATAACTCATGTAATGAAATTCCTATCTTTCAATATTAGTTCTTTTTGTTTGAAAACGTCATGGTTTTTGCTTTTATTCATCATTAGACTTATTAAATTCAAGGACAAGCTCCTTAGATATTATCGGAATTCAATTTTTGATAAATTTTTTTTAATAGAATCTTATTTACTTTTCAATCAACATAGATCAGTTTCAGATTTATAAGACCTTATAATAATAATTTGCCACGTTCGTGAAAAGAAAACGTAGTTTCGTACATATTTAATTCATGTAATTAATTTAATAATTTCTTATTTCATACATATTTAAATTTTAGTGAATTGATTAAATAGTATAAAACCATCTTTCACTCAAAACTTACTAATAACAAACATCGATTCCAAGTAAATAAAATAATGTCAAATTCTATTCTTTTAAAAATACCAATTAACTTCACTCATCACAAATAGTTTTAAATTTAATATTCTTTTTACCTTTTGTTACTATGGGCTCATATCCGACCGAACGGTAAAGGTACATGAGAGCCTCTACCTCACTTTGGGCTCATATACTACCGATCGATTAGGACGACATACGACCCTAAAGAACCGAACAGTCAACGTGCAGGAAAGAGCCTCTCTGTCATTCGGTCCCGCAATCGTTGAGTAGAGTTAATGCACAAATAAATGTGATAACGGCTACCGTTAAACAGTTAAGGTTTGCATTAATGACCATTAAGAGGTAAATTAATTGGTCAGATTCCTTTAAACTCTATAAATAAGGGTTTAGGTTCGAGGTAAACTCATGTTTTACTCACTACAAATATATAAAAGGCCTATAGAGAAAAATTTTGACTTGGGCGTCGGAGTGTCTTTTGCAGGTCGCCCCCCCTTTCGGTGTTCGGATAACTGGAGCTTGGAGAAGCAGGACGGTCGACAGCGACAACAAGATGCTCGACAACGACAACAAGACGCTCGGCAGCGACAACAAGACGCTTAGTAGCGACAGCAAGACGCTCGGTCACGATAGGAGGACGCTCGGTCACGATAGGAGGACGTTCGGCGCAGATCTTCGTCCCACCCGGAGAAGTCCTGCATGTCCTGTTCATGCCACTCGGGCAACAACATAGTTGTGGCAAGAATAAAGCTAAGCTTTCTATTTGCTTTTTTCCAGTTTAAAAAGTGTGATGTAATTTGCAAATCTGATATTACTATCAAATCATTTCCAACGAATTGAGCAAGTTATGTCAACCGTTCGACCAAAGGAAAAAGTTCTAAAGAGAACTCCAATCAACCGTCCAACTCAAAGAAAGGGTCCTAAAAAGCTCTAAAGAGAACTCTTGTCAACTGCTCACATTGGCATCTTTGACCTAGGGCACGCTCAAAGTGAACTCCTAGTGTCGACCAAATGGTGAGGAACGCTCCTCGTGAACTCTCACCTTGATCTTAGGGCACGCTCCTAGTGAACTCCTAAGATCTAAACCGAATGGTGAGGAATGCTCCTCGTGAACTCTCACCTCGATCTTAGGCACGCTCCTTGTGAACTCCTAAGATCTAAATCGAGCAGTGAGGAACGCTCCTCGTGAACTATCACCTTGATCTTAGGGCACACTTCTTGTGAACTCCTAAGATTTAAACAAAACTGATGACTTAGGGCATGGACCCATTACTAGAAGTATGGCTAGAAGAATTCAAGAAGAGCTTGAAGATATGGACACAACAGGGCGCGTTCTTTTCCTTCAATTTAAGTGGAATTTGAAGACACCAAGAGAAGGGTAAAACTGTCCAGTTGATGGTTAAAGTTGCTAGCTGCACCACCAGGCCTTACTAAACACACCACGGCAGCACTTCCGTCCTTCAATTCCACCAATTCACGTGTTGCTTTAGCTTTTAGCACGTTTTTCATATTTCTTTCACCTTTTGCACATGGGTCACGCTTTCCATCATAGCTACAGCTCCATGGATCACATATAAATTCATGGTAGCTACACTTGTAAAGTCACTTTTGGATAAATGAAATTCTGTTGAGATTTGCTGCTGCCAATTCTCCCTCCGAAAGTCATTACTTGCTTAAACCTTCCCTGCAACTTCCTTCCTTGTATGGACGGCTGCCTGAGTTGTAGTCATTCACTGAGCATATCATCCAGTTTCATTAAACTCACCATACACTTCCTCCGCTGCCATTAACATCTCTTCCAGACCTCCGCTGGAGCTACCGAGAATTATTCTCAGTTGAAGCTCGAGGTGCAATTCTCGAAGTTCAGCACAGCTCCGTTGAATCAGATCTCTCGGATCAGTAGATCAGCTACTCTGCATCAGTCATCAAGTGGTATTCAGAGCAAGGTTACTGGATCCGTGAGATAAGTCTTCATTCTATAATTCAAATTCTGTCATCACCATTCCTTCACTGTCTCTGCTGTTTCTGTTACTATGTCATTGGAAATTTTTCATATCTTTAGGATTGTTGAGTCTTGAACCGTGCTATTGCTTTTTTGATTCAGTCTTTTCATTTTAATCGGTTGAAATTTTTGTTTGAGTCATTTTAATTTGAACATCCATTCTATGTCATATGTTATGTGCAATCCCGATTTTGTCAAAAATTCTGGTTAAATACCATGTAATCTGCATCTGTACTGGAAATTTTGTAAGATTCATGATTCTTATGCATAATATATGAGCAATGACAATTGAGATAATGAGCTCATGTGCATGAATTGGTAACAATGTTTGGAGAGTCCAGTATATCAATACAGAAAATTCTGCATCAATTTTGAAAAAAATCTGAAATGACTGTTTCATTGGCTGCAACTGCTATGAGACTAGTTCCTGCATAAGTATTGTGTTGTTTACATGGAAACTAGCCATAGACATCTGATTTTAAACATGGAGTGTTTATGCAAAGTCATGTGGTGTTAATATTGGCAGTTAACCGAGCTGCAATTGGCTTAGTCAGTTTTTTTTCTGCGTGTCCAGTGGCTGAATGTTTTAGATTATGTCCAGCCATCTAAATCACATCCTGCCATTTTGAGCAAATTTCTTTGACTGTCTTAAGTGTACTTTTGTGCTGTTTGAGCTGATTCATTGCTAGCTGCAAAATTTAACTAGCACAGTTACTTCAAATTGCTTGCATCAGAACTGCTACTTTCAATTTTGGATATATAAAGAATTTTGAATCAAATTGTGGTTCAACAAGTTTGTTTTAATCATTTAAACATGATTGAATGAAGTGAATTTTGGCAGTAGCTGTTCTGTGCAAAAAGGATATGTGACTAGTTCAATTTTTGGGTCAAAAGTCTGTTTTAAAACAGTAGCAGTGCAGTAACTTGGTGGAATTATCATAGAAAATGTGTTTGATTAGTTAATACATTTGGATGTAGTAGAAGCTTGGTTTCATAACATACAGCTGATACACAAAATCCAAAATATCAGAAAAGCAAAGTAAAAAGCTGAAAGGACCAATGCATCCAATAGTGTGAACTGTTGAAACAACATTTTTTTGTCATTTCTGCATAATTGCTGACTATTCTTTGAGGCAAATTCACAAACAGTTTGTGACATATGCCGGATAATGTTTTTTTTGATCCAATTGTTAGCTGATTGTCATTACTGTGTGTCCAATCTATTCTTGAACTATTCTTAGGATCCATTTGAAGTGCCACCGTGATTACCACCTGCTTAATTCATTGATTTTAAAATTTTTTGGAATTCTTGCACATAACCTGTTTGATAAAAGGTTCTGTGTTGGTGTCAATATTTTGGTAATTACTGGCAGTATGAGGAGAAACTGTAAGTTCTGAACTGGACTGCTGTGTAGGTGTGGTACAACTTAGACTCTATACATACAAGGAGGCATCAAAGGAAGTAAGGAGAATGGTTAGACAAGCCAACATAGTAAAGCTGACGGAGTGGTAGAGTGGTGTGGCTGCTGCAACAAATTCACAGCAGAATTCACAGCAATTTCACAGCAGATTTTCTTCACGGTTCCAGCTTAGGAGAGAGTCACTTTGCAGCTGAGAGAATTGCATGAATCTAGTCTGATTCATTACTTGTTTGAGAGCAACCAAAGCTGCCACATTAAACTACATTCTTGTTCCACCAAATTTTGTTGTTTCCATTGTATTGCTTTTGTTTTTCTTTTCCATTTTTTTTGTAAGTTGGCCATTTCAAGCAAGTGAAGTGGAAGAGCTCATAAGTGTTCTTCCCTCAGTTGCTAACTTGACTTAAAGTCTCATCACTTTAAAATTGGTAGACAGTGAGTGTGTCTTAGATTCCAAAATTTCTAAGCCTCACCTAGGAGACCTCACCTTTAATTTCTTTTTATTTTGCAAGTTTCGCCTAGGAAGTCTTAGAGTCCGACATTAGAGTCTAAGGTTTTCTTTCTTTGTGTTTGTTTGTGTCTCTATATATTTAGTGAATTTAGAAGTGATTTTGATTTAAAGACTTCTAGTAAGTAACTAAGGACATATTTGGCAAGGCAAGACTTGGTACTTAAGTGACCTACAAGGTCCACCTCTCTTACCTGGAATATTGTCCTCAAGTGAACTCTCTTAGTCTTTACTTCAAGAAAATTTTTAAGTTCATAAAATGTCTGGAAGACACTCCCCTAGAATTAATGAGGAGCCTAAAGAACAATTTTGTTTTCAAACTCTTGTCAATCAACTCAAAGAAATTGAAAGGAAAATAGGGCAAGAAAAGATTCAAAGAGAATTGCACAATGCCATGGTTACTAATGAGTTGAAAATGCTAAGAGATGAACAAGTTCAATATAGGGAGAGAAGCATGAGTGGAGAATCCCAAGGTGAGCAAGAAAACTTAAGAGTAGGAGATTACTATCCTTCTTCATCAAGAAGCATAGGCGTGACTATGAAACTTTTCCTCCTCCTCCTAAGGAAGTCAATGTGGTATTGCCTCATTTTCATGGGAAAGATAACATTGAGGCTTACCTTGACTGGGAAATGAAAGTAGAGCAAATATTTGCTTGTCAACAAGTGTCGGAGGAAAGGAAAGTCTCTCTAGCTACCCTTAGTTTTCAAGGGTATGCAATGTATTGGTGGACTGCTCTAGTCAAAGAGAGACTGAGACAACAACTTCCTCCCATTAAATATTGGAATGAACTCACAGCTGCTCTCAAGAAAAGGCACATTCCCTCTTACTATAAAAGGGAACTCATGGATAAGCTCCAAAGGTTACAACAAAAGTCTATGTCTGTTGAAGGCTATAGACAACAAATGGAGCTATACATAATGAGAGCAGGGATCACAGAGGCAGAGGAAACTACTTTAGCTAGGTTTTTGAGTGGGTTAAATTTGGAAATAAGGGATAAAGTTGAACTTCTACCTTATAGAGATTTGAATGAACTTGTTCAAATGTGTATAAAGGTAGAACAACAAAATCAGCGGAAAATTTCTGCCAAAAGATTTCAGTCTCCCTTTGATCAGAAATTTACTAAAGCAAAAGAACCCCTCAAACCTCTAGCCAAAATAGTTGAGAAACCAAACAAAGAATCCTCTTCACACACTCGCACAAGTGACATAAAGTGTTTCAAGTGTTTAGGTAGGGGTCATATAGCTGCTCAATGTCCTACTAAAAGAACCATTCTTTTAAAAGGAAAGGACATATATAACAGTGAAAGTGAATCCCCCACCAGTGATAGTGAGAGTGATACGGAAAAAGAAAAGGAAGTATTTGCGGATGATTGTCAACTTCTCATGGTGAGAAGGGTGCTTAGCAGTCAACCAAGTCTGGAACAACTATCACAAAGAGAGAACATTTTTCATACAAGGTGTAAAATTCAAGAAAACTATTGTTCTCTCATTATTGATAGTGGGTCTTGCTGCAACTGTTGTAGCACCAGACTAGTTGAAAAGCTGAATCTTGCTGTAATACCCCATCCCAAACCTTATAGACTTCATTGGCTAAATGAAGATGGGGACATTACAGTCAAGAATCAAGTTAAAGTGGCTCTATCCATAGGGAACTTCAAAGATGAAGTTATTTGTGATGTAGTTCCCATGGAAGCTTGCCATGTGCTATTGGGTAGACCATGGCAATTTGATCATAACACTATACACCATGGTCTTACCAATACCATAACTGTGCACAAACAAGACAAGAAATTTGTGCTTCAACCTTTGACACCTAACCAAGTGGCACAAGATCAAGCACAAATGAAGTCCGCTAGGGATCAGGAAAAGAAACAGAAAAAGAAAAAAATTCCAAAACAAAAGAGTGGAGAAAAAGAGGTGATAGAGTCCAGTGTTCCTTCCCACAAGGTCACTCAACATGAAGTACTTTTAAATAAAAAGACTTTAAACAACACACTTCAAGTTGAGCAACCTTCATACCTTCTTCTTTGCCAAGGAACACTCACTTGCACATCTAGTGAGTCTCAAACTACTACTCTTTCTCTTTCAATACAAAAACTTTTGAAGGAATTTGATGATCTATTTCCCAAAGAAATTCCAAATGGGCTTCCACCATTAAGAGGAATAGAACATCAAATTGACTTCCTTCCAGGGGCAACTCTTCCTAATAGGCCTGCCTATAGGACTAATCCCCAAGAAACCAAAGAGATTGAGTCACAAGTCCAAGAATTACTAGATAAGGGTTTGGTTCAAAAGAGCCTAAGCCCCTGTGCTGTACCGGTGTTGTTGGTACCCAAAAAGGATGGGAAGTGGCGCATGTGTTGTGATTGTAGGGCTATCCACAACATCACAATAAAATATAGACATCCCATCCCTAGACTTGATGATATGTTGGATGAATTACATGGGGCTCAAATTTTCTCCAAAATAGATCTTAAGAGCGGATATCACCAAATTCGAATCAAAGAAGGTGATGAGTGGAAAACTGCTTTTAAGACTAAGTTTGGGTTATATGAGTGGCTAGTAATGCCTTTTGGTCTTACAAATGCCCCAAGTACATTCATGAGACTTATGAATCATGTGTTAAGGGATTGCATTGGGAAGTTTGTAGTTGTTTATTTTGATGACATATTGGTATATAGTCAAGATTTGCAAAATCATGAAAAACATTTGAAAGCTGTTCTAATAATTCTTAGAACCAATAAATTGTTTGCAAATCTTGACAAATGCACCTTTTGTGTTGATAGTGTCATCTTTCTTGGTTTTGTAGTCAATAAAAGTGGGGTCCATGTTGACCCTGAGAAAGTAAAGGCTATCCAAGAATGGCCCATCCCAAAGAATGTAGGAGAAGTTAGGAGTTTTCATGGATTGGCCAGCTTTTACAGAAGATTTGTGCCTAACTTCTCTAGTCTAGCTTCACCTCTCAATGAGTTGGTGAAAAAGGATGTTACATTCATTTGGGAAGACAAACAACAAAAGGCTTTTGAGCTACTTAAAGAGAAGCTCACTCAAGCTCCCATTCTAGCTCTCCCAAATTTTGCCAAAACTTTTGAGTTAGAATGTGATGCTTCTGGACACGGAATAGGTGCTGTGTTATTACAAGAAGGACACCCAATTGCTTATTTTAGTGAAAAACTTCATGGTGCTTCTTGTAATTACCCCACCTATGATAAAGAGCTCTATGCTCTTGTGAGGGCTCTTCAAACTTGGGAACATTATCTTGTTTCCAAGGAGTTTATTATTCATAGTGATCATGAATCACTAAAATATCTGAAGAGCCAACACAAGTTGCAAAAGAGACATGCTAGGTGGTTGGAATTCATTGAACAGTTCACTTATGTTATCAAATACAAGAAAGGGAAGGCTAATATAGTGGCAGATGCTTTGTCAAGAAGAAATATCTTACTAGCCACTTTAGGAGCTCAAATTCTTGGGTTTGATAACATAAAAGAATTGTATACTCAGGATAGTGACTTTGCCACCTTATATGAGGAATGTTTGCAAAAGCCACAAGGAGGATTCTATGTGAGAGATGGGTATCTTTTCAAAGAAGGCAAAATTTGTATACCCCAAGGCTCACAAAGAAAACTTCTTGTCAAAGAAATGCATGAGGGAGGGTTGATGGGGCATTTTGGGGTTGATAAAACCTTAAGCATGCTAAAAGAGAAATTCTTTTGGCCCCACATGAGGAGAGAAGTCCAAAGGCATTGTTTCAAGTGCATTACTTGTTTAACATCCAAATCTAGAGCAATGCCTCATGGTCTTTACACTCCCTTACCCATTGCTTCAACTCCTTGGGAAGATATTAGCATGGATTTTGTCTTAGGACTACCCAAAACAGCAAGGGGTTTTGATTCTATTTTTGTGGTTGTGGATCGTTTTAGCAAAATGGCTCATTTTATACCATGCCACAAGATAGATGATGCAAGTAATGTGGCTAGGTTATTCTTTCGAGATGTGGTTAGACTTCATGGACTACCTAGAGTCATCATTTCTGATAGAGATTCAAAATTTCTTAGTCACTTTTGGAGAACCTTATGGTCTCGATTAGGGACTAAGCTGTCTTTTTCTACTACTTGCCATCCTCAAACAGATGGTCAAACTGAAGTAGTAAATAGATCTCTATCCACTCTATTAAGAGTAGTCCTCAAGGGTAACCACAAATCTTGGGATGAGTATCTTCCACATGTGGAGTTTGCTTATAATAGGGTAGTTCATCGAACTACTAAAATATCTCCCTTTGAAGCTGTATACGGTTTTAATCCTCTCACACCTATGGATTTGATTCCCTTACCTTCTTCACATGAGTTTGTTCATCAAGAGGGAATATCTAAATCCAAATTCATTAAAAATTTTCATGAGAGGATTAGTAATCAAATACAACTACAAAGTGAGAGATATGCTAAGTATCATAATAAGGGTAAAAAGGAAGTCATTTTCAATGAAGGTGACTTGGTTTGGCTTCACCTTCGAAAGGAAAGATTTCCTATTCAAAGGAAGTCCAAATTAAGTCCTCGAGGGGATGGTCCTTTTAAAATCCTTAAGAAGGTCAACAATAATGCTTATCAGTTAGACCTTCCATCAGAATATGGTGTCCATTCTACTTTTAATGTTACTGATCTTCGTCCTTTTGCAGGATTTGATACAGATGATGATTTAGATTTGAGGACAAATCCTCTTCAAGGGGAAGGAGATGATGACTTAGGGCATGGACCCATTACTAGAAGTATGGCTAGAAGAATTCAAGAAGAGCTTGAAGATATGGACACAACAGGGCGCGTTCTTTTCCTTCAATTTAAGTGGAATTTGAAGACACCAAGAGAAGGGTAAAACTGTCCAGTTGATGGTCAAAGTTGCTAGCTGCACCACCAGGCCTTACTAAACACATCACGGCAGCACTTCCGTCCTTCAATTCCACCAATTCACGTGTTGCTTTAGCTTTTAGCACGTTTTTCATATTTCTTTCACCTTTTGCACATGGGTCACGCTTTCCATCATAGCTACAGCTCCATGGATCACATATAAATTCATGGTAGCTACACTTGTAAAGTCACTTTTGGATAAATGAAATTCTGTTGAGATTTGCTGCTGCCAATTCTCCCTCCGAAAGTCATTACTTGCTTAAACCTTCCCTGCAACTTCCTTCCTTGTATGGACGGCTGCCTGAGTTGTAGTCATTCACTGAGCATATCATCCAGTTTCATTAAACTCACCATACACTTCCTCCGCTGCCATTAACATCTCTTCCAGACCTCCGCTGGAGCTACCGAGAATTATTCTCAGTTGAAGCTCGAGGTGCAATTCTCGAAGTTCAGCACAGCTCCGTTGAATCAGATCTCTCGGATCAGTAGATCAGCTACTCTGCATCAGTCATCAAAAACGGTGAGGAACGCTCCTTGTGAACTCTCACCTTGATCTTACGGCACGCTCCTAGTGAACTCGTAAGATCTAAACCGAACGGTGAGGAACGCTCCTCGTGACCTCTCACTTTAATCTTAGGGCACGCTCCTTATGAACTCCTATGATCTAAACTGAACGGTGAGGAACGCTCCTTGATAACAGTTGAAAAACTGTTATTTTTACACTTAAAATTTATATCAAAAGCAACCTTTAAGACTTAGAAACTAGATTGAAATCAAGTTTTTTGGTTATGTTTTTGGAAATAAGAGAGTTGGACAGGTTTTATGCTTGATTTACTTGTTTTTGTAGGTTTCGAGATGAATTTGATGAAAGAAGTGAAGTGGGACAAAGATGAAATCAGAAAAGGACACAAAAAGTGCAAAAGAAGAGAAGCCGCAAGTACCGTTCAACGCCAATTATGTTGAGCGGCACTCTCAAAGACTCGCTGGCACCGCTGAGGGGAGAAATGCCGCTGAGGGGAAGAATTGATCACGCGCTACTACCGTTGAGCGGTATTTACCGCTGAGGGCCACTTTTCTGGGCTTGGGCTTACTTTTCTATTTTTTAGATATAAGGTTTTAGTTAACCTAGGTCAGGGATCTTTGGCTGGGACGAAGCAGAAACACACTTTTTCACCCCTTGGAGGAGGATTTTTTATGCTAAGGCTCTTTTCTCAACTTTCTAGGGTTCTATCATTCACTCTTCCATTGTATTTCATCTAGTTTCACCATGAATATGGTGAACTAAACTTGTTTTGTTGTTGGGGAATCAATGTAAATCCTTAGAAACTCTCATGTAATGGAATTTGTTCTTCAAGATCTTTTATAAGATACATGGTTTCTTTCATTAATTGTTAGCGCTTTTCCTCTTTGCTCATAGCATGCATTGTTTAACTCATTCCATGTCATGATAATTGATTTTGTTGATATGGACACATACGGGAAAATCTAGATCTGGGAATCTCTCCCAATAGTAGTATAAACCTAGACATAGGAGTATGATGGTTGGTTGCCTTTAAGCTTTTGTTAACTATAATGCATGATTAATTGCTAGGCAGACAAGACATATTAAACTAGTGATTATGATTAGGCTTTCTTCGCCGAGACATCGGGTTTAAGGTAATTTAGAGAGTGGCATTAACATTAATGAAAAGAATGATGAATTCCTTAATACATGAGTGTGGATAGGATGAAATTGATAAACCCCAACAACATATTCATCCATATAATTCAAATTACGTGTTTCGTTTCTTCTTGCCCATTGATCAATGCATGCATACATATTTACTTTTCAGTAGTTTGCATTGAAATCTCAAGTAATTGTTTGTACAAATCTTAGCTAATCAATAAATCACATAATTGTCTAGGCCGTGAGTCCTTTGAGAGAACAATACTTGGTCTTACCAGGTTTATTACTTGATACGATTCGATAACACTTGCCGAGGGGTAAACAAGTTTTTGGTGCCGTTGTCGGGGACTCGTGGTTTAACTAGTCTATTTGTGTGATTTTTGATTTGATTTTTCTGTTTTTATTTGTTATCTTTTTGTTTCTATTTTATTTTTTATTTTTTTTATTTTATCTTTGTATCTTTTATTCTTTATATCTTTTCTATCTTTTTGTGCTAACAAATTTTTCTAGGGTTTTGTTTTTTGGTGTATGCAGGAAGCAATTCGCACTACAAGCAAGAAAACCTCGGAACCTCTTCTTGAAGGCTTAGATGAGAGTAGACGGAGGAGAAGAATTCGTATGTCTATAGAACTTTTCCCTCCTCCAAAAACACTTTTACGACCTTCATCACAAGGTTCTTACCATAGCACTGAGGAGATGGTGAAGGAGAATAATGGTAGATGGACTCTTGCAGATTACACCACTATGGTTGGCCCTCAACATTTTAACAGTATAGCAAGGCCAAGGGTCAATGCTGCAAACATGGAGGTGAAACCAGCGTTGATACAATTGGTGAAAAGTAATCAGTTTAATGGGCTGTCACATGAAAGTCCGTATGAACATCTCACCACCTTCAATGAGATCTGTAACACCGTGAAGATAAATGGAGTACCGGATGAAGCAATCAAGCTTAGTTTGTTTCCTTTCTCATTGGGAGGCAATGCTAAGTTATGGTTGAATTCTTTTCCAGAAGGTAGTTTTACAAAATAGGAAGCTGTGGTTGCAAAGTTTTTGAACAAGTACTTCCCAAATCTAAAGTCAACAAAGGGAAGCAAGAGATCTCTTCCTTCAAACAAGGCATGGAGGAAACATTAGGCCAAGCATGGGATAGGTATAAAAATTTGTTGATAAAGACTCCCACGCATGGTTTTAATGAAGCAACAGTAGTTCTACTTGGAGGTCTTGGTTCACAAACCAAGTTGATGTTAGATGTCTTAGCTAGAGGTAATATTAAATGTAAGACTCCAGAGGAAGCAACAAAATTGATAGAGAACATGGCTGCTAATGACAATGAAATGCATACTGAAAGAGGAACTCCTATTCAACAGAAAGGGGTTCTACAATTTCAATCAAATGATGCCTTGCTCGCTCAGAATAAAATCATAACTCAACAATTGGAGAGTTTAACAAAGACGCTTGCACAATTGCCAAAGGAGCTAAAAGGAGTTGCACAGGTTCAACAACATATGTGTTAACTATGTGGCGGTGACCATATTAATGGTCAATGCACTTTTCTAGTAGAAGCCTTGGAAGATGTAAATTTCATGGCTAATCAATTTCCATACCGCCAAGGTAATTACAACCAAGGGTGGAAACCTTACCCAAGCATGGGTCAGGGTCAGGGACAAACTGGACAAGCTGGGCAATCAGGCCAATTTAACAGACCACAACAACAACCATCATTATGGCAACAGATGTCTACACTCACTGAAAAACAGACAAAGTTGGAAGAAACTCTTCAACAATTTATGCAGGTAACCATATCCAATCATAACAACACTCAAGCAACCATGAGAAATATGGAGATGCAAATTGGCCAACTAGCTGATGGACAAATTTATGAACACCAAAATATGATGTCACAAACTTGTTTTTCAATCGGCAAGTATGACCGAATCGTTCAAGTAATAAACTTGGTAAGACCAAGTATCGTTCTTCCCATAGGACTCACGGCCTAGTTTAGTTGTGTGGTTTATTGATTAGCTAAGACTTAAAGACGAAATATTTGGATTTTTATATGCAAAAGACGAAAATTAAATATGTATGCATGTAGTTTTGATCAATGGCAAAAGCAAAAGATAAACACTTTCAATGAAATATATGTATGAATATGTTGTTGGGGGTCAATTTCATCTGATCCACTCTCATATATTTTAGGAATTCAACATTCAAATCATCATTGTTAATGCCACTCTCTAAAGTACCTTTCAAGAAGGCTTCTCCCTAATTACGAGTTCATACAATTCCTAGCATTCCTAATAATTAGTTCATAAGTGCAGGAGCTTAACGACAACCAATATATTATTGGGAGAAATTCCCCGGATCTAGACTTCCCCGTACGTGCCCGTATCGACAAAACCAATAATCATGCATCGAATGAGTTAAACAATGCAAGCATTAAGAAAAGAGGAAAAACCCTAACTAATGATGAAAGAAAGCATAGATCTTAAATAAAAGATGTAAAAACAAATTCCATATATGAGAGCTTCAAAAGATTACATTGATTCCCCAACAAACATACAGAGTTTAGTTCACCATATTCATGGTTAACCTAGATGAATAACAATGAAAGAATGAAAGATAAAACCCTAAAAAGGTGAAGAGGAAGCCTCAACATCCAAGATCCTCCTTGAAAGGGGTGCAAGAGAGAGTGTTTTCTTCGTTCCAGCCAAAGATACCTAACCCTAGGAAACCCTAAAGCTTATATATTATTCGTAAATTACAGAAAATTAGGTCCAAGCCCATAAAAGTGCCGCTCAGCGGTAAAGTACCGCTCAGCGGTAAGTGCGTGAGTCGTTTCTTCCCCTCAGCGGCCATTTTGCCCCTCAGCGGACCTCCCGTAAGCTCCTGAGTGCCGCTCAGCGGTAAACTGCCGCTGAGCGGTGACTTCGGCTTCTCCTTTTGCACTTTTTGATGTCTTTTCTGATTCCATCTCTCTCCTTCTTCACTTCTTTTACCAAATTCACCTTAAAACCTGCACAAAAACACTAAAATCAAGCATAAACCTGTCCAGCTCTCTAATTTATGAAAATATGAAGAAAAACATGATTTCAAGCTAGTTTCTAAGTGTAAAGGTTGCTTTTAGTGTCAATTTTAAGCATGAAAATAACAGTTTTTCAACTGTTATCACTAGCTAAGAAGTTGGAAGAAATGCCTGATAAGAGTTTTGGGGCTAATACTGAGGTTAACCCTAAGGAAGAATGTAAAGTTTTAGTGAGTGTCGATGTTGAAAGAGTTGAGTTAGAGAGAAAAGAAGAAAAAGAAGAGAGAGTAGAGGAAAAAGAAGAGAGAGTAAAGAGAAAAGAGAAAGAAGAGAGAGAAGAGATAAAAATTGAAGATATTCTTCCTTTTCCAACAAATTATGAGAGATTAGAGAAAGAGAGACAATGTGGGCTTTTTACAGAAATATTCAAACAATTGGAGGGTGATTTACCTTTGAAGGAGATATTGCAACAAATTGCAGATTATACAAAGCCCATGGAACAAGTCTCCACAAAGAAAAGACATAGAGAAGAGGAGACAAATAATTACAAAGCGGTCAAGAAGAAGCCACTCCCTTCAAAAGTGAAAGATCCAGGAAGTTTCACCATTCCATGCATCATAGGGAAGAAAAAGGTGAATAAAGCCCTACTTGATTTAGGGTAAAGCGTTAATTTAATTCCTTATTCTTTACGTGAACAAATGGGTGATCTTGAAGTCAAGCCTATAAAGATGAATTTGTTAATGGCATATGGCTCTTGAAAGAATCCTTATGGTATAGCAGAGGATGTTATGGTTTGTGTTAGAGAACTAAAATTCTTGGTGGACTTTGTGGTGATGGAGATGAAGGATGAAAGGGTTCCTATTATTATCGGAAGACCGTTTATGAAAACGGCCAAAGTCATCATTGATGTAGATGAAGGAATAATGGTGCTTCAAGACCGAGAAGAAAGGGTGGTTGTTGATGTCTTCAAAGAGGAACAACAGACAGAGACTAGTTATAAAGCTACATATCAAGATGTACTCATGACTAGTCCTAAAGATGCAAAGCCGAACTTTAAAGGTAAAAATTGTTTCTTGTTTCAGGTTAGGGAAGAAGAAAAAGATGGCAAAGGAAAAACGGTTCATTCAATGCAAGTACAACCCAAACTTGGTAAACATGTGAGATTCAAAAAAAAGTTGAGGTTGTGAAAGATTATAAAGAAGATAGAGTGATAGAAATTGAGTCTCCACATTCAAGAAGAATCAAGGAGGTGGACCGGAAGCAGCTGATGAGTTGGTGTGATGACAAAAAGATGACCACCAACATGGAAGAAAGAATTTGAACTTTATTGGGTCAAGCTAATGACAGTAAAAGAGCGCTTTCTGGGAGGCACCCCAGTGGTTTCAGAACATTAATTCTTATTTTTCATTTTGGTGATGTAATTCTATAAACTTTGGACATTGTTTTATGTAAATTTTCGGGTATAACATCTACTGATGGATGTTAGGTGGTTAAGTATCTACTGAAGGATACCAAGTTTGTTGCACCTACTGATGGGTGTTGGTGGATTTTGGGTCAGGCTCGTGACGTCAAACAACCGCTACCTGGGAGGCAACCCAGTTAATTTACTTTGTCTGTATTGTTTGTTTTGATTTTGCTTTAGTTGCATGGTAGGGAGTGAATGTATGAGTTATATGAGAACTTAAATGCATGGAGTGAGTGAGAGGCATGAGTAGAAGGCACCTAGGGTAAGCTAGGAAGAAAGAGAGCATGTCACGCAAGTGCCGCTCAGCGGAAATTTCCGCTGATCGGTATCACTGCATATTTGTTTTTCGGGTTGCCCTGAGCGGGACCCGAGCCCATTAGAGTATTTCTATACCCTAGGGTGCGGTTTTGGTTTGATTTTCAGATTTCTTTCCTCTCACACACTTTTAAACACTTTTCTAAGAGTTCTCTACACTCTTCCCTTCATTCCCCTTTACAAAATCTCTCTTCTACTCACTTTCTCACTAGTTTTCCATCTAAGTTTGGGGTTTGGAGAGAGCATTGTTGTTGGGGCTGAGTTCTTCACATTTTTAGAGCATTTTCTACGCATCTAGCATCTCCACCCAAGTAAGTCAAACATTTTTCATTCTAGGGTTCTTAAAAGCATGAATTTGTATGAATGTGATGTTCAAAGCATGATTTTTTAGAGATTTTGATTTCTATGCATGATTTGATGAATTAATTGATGTTTGAACCGATTAAAATGCTTGATTTTGGTCTGGAAGTATGAAAATTGCATGTCAGTGGAGTTAGGAAGTGTTAAAAATGCATTTTTCAAAAACTGCAGAATCGCCGCTCAATAGAAATTTCCCCTAAAGACTTTGTTTTTGGCTTCTTTTTCTTGCTGGCTTGGTGCACTGTTGCGCTAAGGGGTTCTTGTGACCCTCAACGGTGGTTTAGCATGGATTTGGGGTGTTGTTTGTGGTTTACTAATGATTAACAACATGTATTGTGGTTTTGTAATTTGTGTTTGATGTAGGGATGGCATCCTCTTCAGGAAAAAGATTGAAGACTACAGCTTCCAAGAGGAAAGACAAGGAACCAGAACAACCCCATTCTAGTAGGTTCTTATCTCGCAAACATGAGAAGAATTTTAGGATTATTCAAGATAGGAGACTCTTGATGGAGAGGAAAGCATGAATGATACCTAACTTTGCTCCACAGTTTAGAGAGCAACTGATGGGAAGAAATTGGAGGAGACTAGCCACATACCCTACACCAGCCAATATAGCAGTAGTAAAGGAATTTTACACCAACGCAAGAAGGTTGAGTGATTATCCGGCTGAGGCTTACCTAAGCTATGTTTGAGGCCACGCTATTAGGTATGATCCTAACTCTATCAACAACTTTTTGGGTACTGAATGGGTTGGAGAGCAGTGCCAGTTTCTAGAGGAACAGAAATGGTGCAGTGGTTAACATTAGGAGGACTGATTTGACATCCCTTGCAAAATATTGGATGGCATTCTCTCATGCCAATATTCAGTCGTGTTCTCATGTTTCAGACATCACTGTCAGTAGGGCACTTCTCCTCTATTGTGTGCTCAGAAATATGAGCATTAACATTGGCCAAGTGATTGCCAATGAAATATAGATGTGTGCCAACACGATGAACAACAAGGCACCTTTAGGGCATCCTTCCTTGATTACGCACATGTGCAAGATAGCTAGGGTGGATATTTCTGCTCCACCATTTGAGAGGAGGAAATCCATTAATGAGGCCTATTATAGGCAGTATTGTGGAGGTGAGGAGGAAGCTCAGCAAGTTCCACCACGTCGTTCTCATAGAGGGAGAGGATTAGCATAGAGTCAGGCATCTGCAGAGACTTATGAGGTATATCCATTCCAGATGAGGGACATGTATGTGTCTCTCACAGATGCCCAGATGTAGTCCATCCACAAAGGGCAGGTGGCTACTGCTGAGATGATCATTGGGATGTATGATACACCCCCAACACACAGGTGCACTATGGACGAGTTCCATAACGTGGTGGCATGGCCAGAGGAGAACGCCCAGGGTAGCAGAGCTGGAGCAACTGAAGCTTTAGCTATGGATGAAGATGATGATGATGATGATGACGCATTTGAGGATGTTGAAGATAATGAAGAGGAGGAAGATACAGATGACAGCACAGGCTGATGAGGAGCTGAGATAGCATTTCCTAATGGATGCTATCAGCACTAGAGCAGGATCTTTTCTATCTTTGGTTTTGTAATATTGAACTTATTTACTTTTGTTTTTATAATAGGGTTGATGTACTCAATTTGAAACTTGTTTGTTATGATGGTTTGCTTGTGACTATTGTGTGATAAGTAATGCTTGATGATGTTTTGATCTTGATTAATGTTGAGAATGTGTACATTATATGCTTATACAGGTGGTTCACAAGCTTTGTGAACAAATGCATGATGTTGTGATTGTGATTATGATGTTAAGCAGGATATGTATGTGGAATGTGAATGAGCTTATATGTGAGGTTTTGAGCTCCAAAGTTTTTGTGATTGAATACTATTACTTTGAAAGCATGAATGACTTTGCCTAGGTTTTCTATGATTGAATCACTTGCTTGTTTGCATCATATGATCAAGGCCATTTATTGGTAACCCTTTTGTTAGCCCAATGCATGAATTTAGCCCATTAAAAGAGAGCACTATGTGTTCTATCCTTTGAACCCTTAGCCTTGAACATGATTTGAAAACCCTTTTTGAAAAGCTTTACCTTGAGTTGAGTTGAAAATATCTTTTGGTATTGATAAATGTTCAAGTTTGGGGTTGTTGGGAAGTTTAGAAAGGGAAAACGAAAAGCATTGAGCTAAAAGTTAAACATGTGAAAAGAAAAAGAAAAAAAGAAAAGAAAAGAAGAAAAAGAAAAGCTCAATGCAAAACAAAGTTGGGAATAAGTAAGAATGGTTGTGTTTAGATGATTCTCTTAACTCAAGGGTTTTGTGATCCAAAAAAACCAATTTTCTTGTTAGCCCAGCCACATTATAAGCCATAGAAAAGTCCTTGTGATGATGCTTGCTTGTAAGTGTTTTTGATTGTGGTAAATGAAAGGCAAAGTTGATTGATGTGATATTGTGATAGTAAAGTGAATGAGTGAATACCTCCTATACACTTGTGTGTTTGAGTGAAACACTTTATCTAGTGAGGATAGATTCCATGAACACATAAGAACATATTTTCTTAGTTGATTGATGATTCATGAAAATAGTATTTGTTGGATATTATGTGATTGAGCGAACACTAAAAGCATGTGCACATCTTGATTGAAGTCTTGGTGATGAGCTAAATTGAGTATTTACTTATCTTGAAAAAAGGATTTTTGAATGTGGTGAACCATTGAATGGATTGCTGGAAGATTGAGTTATATCTTGTTTGCTTGAGGAAAAGCAAAGTTCTAAGTTTAAGGTTGTGATAACAGTTGAAAAACTGTTATTTTTACACTTAAAATTTATATCAAAAGCAACCTTTAAGACTTAGAAACTAGCTTGAAATCAAGTTTTTGCTTATGTTTTTGGAAATAAGAGAGTTGGACAGGTTTTATGCTTGATTTCCTTGTTTTTGCAGGTTTTGAGATGAATTTGATGAAAGAAGTGAAGTGGGACAGAAATGGAATCAGAAAAGGACACAAAAACTGCAAAAGAAGAGAAGCCACAACTACCGTTCAGCGCTAATTACCGCTGAGCGGCACTCTCAATGACCCGTTGGCACCGCTGAGGGGAGAAATGCCGCTGAGGGGAAGAATTCATCACACGCTACTACTGCTGAGCGCCACTTTTCTGGGCTTGGGCCTACTTTTCTAACTTTTTAGAATATTATATAAGGTTTTAGTTAACCTAGGTCAGGGATCTTTCGCTGGGACGAAGCAAAAACACACCTTATCACCCCTTGGAAGAGGATTTTGGATGCTAAGGCTCTTTTCTCAACTTTCTAGGGTTCTATCCTTCACTCTTCCATTGTATTTCATCTAGTTTCACCATGAATATGGTGAACTAAACTTATTTTTTTGTTCGGGAATCAATGTAAATCCTTAGAAACTCTCATGTAATGGAATTTGTTCTTCAAGATCTTTTATAAGATCCATGTTTTCTTTCATTAAATGTTAGGGTTTTTCCTCTTTGCTCATAGCATGCATTATTTAACTCATTCGATGTTATGATTAGGCTTTCTTCACCAAGACATCGGGTTTAAGGTAATTTAGAGAGTGACATTAACATTAATGAAAAGAATGATGAATTCCTTAATACATGAGTGTGGATAGGATGAAATTGATAAACCCCAACAACATATTCATCCATATAATTCAAATTACGTGTTTTGTTTCTTCTTGCCCATTGATCAATACATGCATACCTAATTATTTTTCAGTAGTTTGCATTGAAATCTCAAGTAACTGTTTGTACAAATCTTAGCTAATCAATAAATTACATAATTGTCTAGGCCGTTAGTCCTTTGGGAGAACGATATTTGGTGTTACTAGGTTTATTACTGGATATGATTCGGTTACACTTGCCGAGGGGTAAACACTCCTCGTGAACTCTCACCTTGATCTTAGGGCACGCTCCTTGTGAACTCCTAAGATCTAAACCGAACGATGAGGAACGCTCCTTGTGAACTCTCACCTTGATCTTAGGGCACGCTCCTTGTGAACTCCTAAGATCTAAACCGAACGATGAGGAACGCTCCTCGTGAACTCTCACCTTGATCTTAGGGCACACTTCTAGTAAACTCCTAAGATCTAAACCGAACGATGAGGAACGCTCCTCATGAACTCTCACCTTGATCTTATGGCACACTCCTAGTGAACTCCTAAGATGTAAACCGAACGGTGAGGAACGCACCTCGTGAACTCTCACATTTAACTTAGGGCACGCTCCTAGTGAACTCCTAAGATCTAAACGGAACAGTGAGGAACGCTCCTCGTGAACTCTCACCTTGATCTTAGGGCACGCTCCTAGTGAACTCTTAAGATCTAAACTGAACGGTGAGGAACGTATCTGTAGTGCTCACCCGAGCTTCTTCGATCTAGGAAATGTTTGGACTCCTAGATCCATCGTTTGGTGAGCGATGCTTTCGTGGATCTCACCTTAGCATTTGTGACCTAGGGAACGCTTCCAGGGAACTCCTAGTGAAAAAACCGCTCAGTCGGTTGTTAAGACTCCGACAAGTGTACTGAATCGTATCAAGTAATATAAAATGGTATGACCAAGTATCGTATCCCAAAGGACTCACGACACTAAACAGTTATGTAATTGCTTAACCAATTAAGACTTAAGAAGAACAATTTTTGGGGTTTTTGAATGCAAATGCAATAAAAATAAACATGAATGCAATTTGATCAATTGAGGCTAAACACTAGAATGGATGGATGAAGTTGATAATATGAGATGAATATGTTTTTGGGGTTGAGATTTCACTAAGTTTACTCTCATGTATATACGAATTCTACTTCTTCATTAATGTCAATATCACTCTCTAAAATACTTAAAACCTGATTCCTCAACGAAGAAAGCTTATCCTTAACTATTAGTTCATACAATTCCTAGCATTCCTAATAACTAATTCTGAATAATAGAAGCTTAAGACAACCAGAACTCATACCCTCATTCCTGAGCAATACTACTTTTGGGAATAATTCTCCGGATCATGAATTGTAAGATACCTTCCGATAATCATGCAAATCATACGTCATGCTACTGAATGAGTTGAACAGAGCAAGCATTACACAAAGAAGAATTACTCTAACAATTAATGAAAGAAGCATAAATAATTAAGAATCAATTCAAAATACATGAGAGTTCAAGAGGTTACATCTTTTCCCCAATAACAAACAAGGTTTAGTTCCCCATCATCATGGAGAAACTAGATGAACAATGAAAGAATTAAAGAGATAGAAAAATCCTAAAAAGAGAAGAGGAGAGCAATCACATCCCCAAATCTACCCTCAAGGAAGAGGATAGCTGCCACATCCCCCAAAATCTACCCCCAAGGGGTGAAAAGTGTGTTTCTGTGCTCAAGCCATCAAAAGATACAATCCCTAGGACGTCCAAGTCCTTAAATAGAACATAAAAATAACAGAAAACAGGTCCAAGCCCACGAAACTAGAGTTGAACACCCCTGAAAGGGCGCTCGGTCATCGTACGAGTCAAAACTGGCGCTCAACGCCCACAGAGAGGCGCCTGGGCGTGGTGTAGGAAGAAAACTGGCACTCTGGTTTACTTTTCTGCATTCTCGTTGACTTTTTTCTACTCTGATTGACTTTTATGCACACTTGTTCACTTTTCTGCATTTTGGTTGACTTTTCTGCATTCCAACTATTTGGTACTTTAACTCTTCTTTCAAATCATTCCAATAGCCTACAAAATCAAGGGAATTTAGTGATAAAATCATCAAGTATAACCTTAACTCTCTTATACACAAAACTAATGCAAAAACATGAGTTAAAGCAAGTTTCTAAGTCAAAAAGGGTGCATTTAGTATCAAAATTACATCATAAATAACGGTATTTTCGACCGTTATCATCGGTAAGGAACGCATTCTATTGTATGAATCATCATGATAGCAGAAATCGGGTAAAATCCTGTGTCGATCGGTATAACTTGACAAACCCAATGCAATATCGAAAATTTTGGTAGGGCTTAGGGGCTTATGTTACTATAGACTCATTTCCGATCGAACGGTAAAGGTACAGGAGAGTCTCTACCTTACTTTGGGCTCATATACTACCGATCGGTTAGGACGACATATGTGAGACCTCGGAAAATTAAACCATAATTATCATGTCTAATCTGTTATTAATGCACTGCTGAATCACCTGGCTGCTTCCTTAAATGCACCGTGCCACACCCTCAGTCTCATTAAAACGCACTCATATTCTCTGTTGCACGCCTGCCATTTGTCACGTTAGAACATTCTGAATCTGCAGTGGAAAACAGGTGTCCGCATGAGAGTGCACGTCCGTTTGACGTTGGGAAGAAAAATGATTTTTCTGAAAACATTTCTTCTCACTCTCTGCATTCACCTTCTTCCTCACGAAACTCAACATTTCATTTTCTCTACCTTCTCTCTAGAAATCTTCACCTTCTCTCTACTGTAACTCATCACCTTCTTCTCCGATCACGTTTAAGAACCGTAGAAACGTTCCTGGAGACGTGAACGTCATTCTGGACCGAACAGAATTGGGATTGGAACTGGTAAGTTCTAGTCGCTAACCGTTCGTCCATTTGGTTTCATGCGAACCCTAGTTTGGTTGCATGCATGGGTTATAGGTCTGAGTTGCTTCTGATTTCTGGTGTTTTAGATTAAGTGGAAGCTGTTGAGCGAAACCTGAGGGTAGAACTCTGTTAGAGGACGAACTAAACCTTGTCTTTTTGGGGAGTACACTGCTATCCAGGTAAGGGAAGCTTAGTAATTTAATTTATACGTGCATGTTGTATGATATAAATTGGATGCATGAAAAGTATGCTGATTGAGCTGCGATGAACGATCAATGATATTAAATATGTTTTCTGTTGGTTTAAATGCATGTTGATTTTGATACGTATGAAAGGTGTATGACTATAGTATAGTTTGATTTATTAATATGATGAAATTTGTATAGTATGAGAATTAATAATGGATATGAATTTACAAAGTATGAATCACAAGAGAAATGTTGAGTTAAGATAGCTGAAAAATCTGGATATGATAATTCTTCCCATGATAAATTACGTTCGTCATCGTATGGTCTTACACCGTACGGTTTTCCTGAAATTGACTTAGAGTGGAATTCTTTCATTCGGAAAGAATTCTGATCGAGAACGAGCGTCCTCATTTGAATTACTGTCTGAGCGTTCGGTTCAGCTCAGTTGTATATAAATACTTTAAACTTTAAAATCAGTAACGCTCGGTCTTATACCAAGCGTTCGTCCTAAATAGCGCCCGGTCTTATACTCAGCGTTCGTCATAAGCGGTGCTCGGTCTCATACCAAGCGCTCGTAATGTTGAATAACCATTTGATAAAATAGCGTTCGTTCAAGTATTAAAATATTCATTTTCTTACGTTCGTTCAAATACTGGCATCGCTCTACCATATACAAAACTTTACAAAGAAAATTCTAAGTATTATTGACTATCCTTCTTTCATTAAATCTGGTCCAAGATCTTTATTATGAAATTTTTCTAAGTACCAGTATACCTTCAATCGAGTCATTTCATTTAACTGACCAAACAGATAGTCATGTTCGTCCATCCAGTACCTTATTTGGACGTTCGTCCTAATTCTTTAAAGGACTGAACGTTCGTCTTTTTATGCTCTTAAATCTAAAGATGAGAATGATGATAAATTATAAGAAATTACAGTGTGAACACTATATTGAGTGATTCTATGATTATGGATTTTGGACGAGCGTTCCAGGGAGGAACGACTCTTACATATATTCAATATTAAATTTGGTAAAGTATGACTGTGGATAAGTTAAGACTCGTTGTCCATCCTGATGTTCCGTGATACTCATCTTCACGTAGAAGAGGATAGTTCATGTGTGGGAACGGCAGGAGGTCCTTAGTCCATCAGTTAACATGGGCGACGTAAGAACGGACTAACCTCGAGTGGCAGCTGTTTGGTGTATCCCAGTTACTACATCACTCGGGTGCAAGGACGCTTGTAACTACACAGATTCATACAGTCCGGACGGTCGTCTTATATATATATATATACATATAGAATTTGGATGATGTTATATGTTAAACTCTGTGCTTGTGTGAAATGAAATGTTTATTGTATGTTTGATGTATAAATTAAAGTACTTAAGCTTACCCTTTCGTTTTTCCTTGTGTTGTCAAACTGTCTATGTACGTTCGTCCTGTCTTGCAATGATCATCCGTGTGGATGTGAGCAGAAGGCGAGGCCACTCTGGAGGACGTCATTGAAGAAGAAAATCTTGTCGAGGTGGAAGTCAAGGCCGAGCCCTAGAGCGCTAGTTTAGATTAGGGTTGTAGATGTTAATTTCAGTTTTGACGTTCGGTTAAATATTTTGTAAAACCGTTCCTCCCAGTTTATCCCTGTTCATGTTTTTCGTTCGTTATTTTTGTAACCAAGCCGTTCGGCTTTTGAACCTTGATCCATTATTGTAAAGACTGCACTGTTTTACTGTTTTAATGTAATTAATTCTGATTATGGTAATTACTGTATTTTGGGATGTTACATTAGTGGTATCAGAGCAGTTTTGTTCTATTAAAAGGACACTGTAGGTTATGAGTGCACTGTGTTTTTGCTGTGTGCTTATTATATGTTTGGTGAGTTATTGTTTTTTTTTACTCTTAAACATTTCTAACGCTCGTTTTTCTCTGGTCCAGAGAACTAATGGCGCCTAGACTCCCTCCTCCTCCGCAACTGAACGAGTCTGATACGTCCAACAACACTAGATTGTTGGAAACAGTGGTTGAAAGACTGCATCAACAAAACACCACTTTAATGGAGCAGAACGCCACTCTGATGCAGCAGAATCAGAGCGCCATGCAGAGTTTGGAGGCCTCTCATGCCAACTCTGAAACGACTCAAAGACAGCTGATGGAAATTCTGGCAGCAACCAGGCACACTCCGGGGGCGTCCTCTTCCAACGCTTCCCAACCTGCTGCTGAGTGGAGTTTGGAGAGTTTCCTCCAGCATCATCCTGCTAAATTCAATGGTAAGGGCCTCCCTGACGAGGCAGACCAATGGCTAAGGGACATGGAAAGGATTTTCAACGCCAAGAGATGTCCAGATGAAAACAGGTTGGCGTACACTGAGTATTTACTGACTGGAGAAGCGAGCCACTGGTGGGCGAGCGCGAGAGCTATTCTGGCGGACGTTCAAATTCCGATCACTTGGGAGGTATTCAGAAGCAAGTTTTATGAAGAATATTTTCCTGATAGCGTCCGCTTTGCCAAGGAGGTTGAATTTCTGCAGCTCGTCCAAGGGGGAATGTCCGTTTCTGAGTATACGAACAAGTTCAAACACTTGGTTCGTTTCAATACGATGGCCACCAGTGAGGAGTGGCAGTGCAGGAAGTTTGAGAACGGTCTGCGTAGTGATCTGAAAGTATTAATTTCCAGCTTGTGTATCCGAACGTTCCCTGCTATGGTAGAGAGGGCCAAGGTATTGGAGAAGAATATGGCGGAGGCGGAGCAACATAAGAAGCAACAACAAGTGGTTAGGGGACCGATCGTCTCCAGGGGAAATGTTAGTCAGAGGAAAACTCCATACGCTCGTCCGAATCAACCATCAAATACAAGTGGGTCGCAAGCGCTGGTTCCTGTTGCACAATCTGGACAAGGAAACGTTACGTGTTTCCGGTGTGGAGGACCACACTACCGCTCGTCCTGTCCTCAACTGGTGGGAGGAAAACACTGCAACCGATGTGGACGGAATGGGCACTTGGAGAACGAGTGCAACATGGGTGGACGAGCAGTGATGAGGCCACCGAATGCGGGAAGGAATCAGCCGAGGGGAGGACGAGCCCAAGCAGTGGGACGTGTGTACGCCATAACTGGGGCGGAGGCAGCTAGCTCAGGTACACTCATCATTAGTACATGCTTTGTGTATGGTACATCTTGCTGCGTGTTAGAGGTGAGTGAAATGCAGTTCGATCTGGTGGTGTCAACCCCAGCGGCTGGAGAGGTTAGAACGTCCACTATGTGCGTCCAATGTCCTATAGAAGTAGAAGGGCGTAAGTATAAAGTAAACCTCATCTGCCTACCTCTTCAAGGGTTGGAGGTGATTTTAGGAATGGATTGGTTGGCTACCAATCACATTCTCATAGATTGTGGGAAGAAGGAGTTGGTGTTTCCGGATGAAGAAGAAGAAGAATTATTTGTAACGCTCGGTCAGTTAAAGGAGGACATAATGGAAGGTGCGAGCTGTTTTCTAATCATGACGCATGAAGACCAGGAGTTCGGAGGTTTGAAGCAAGAACGAACGTCCGGTGTTGGCAGTGAAGAACGAACGGTTGTGGACGAATTTCCGGACGTTTTTCCGGAAGAAATACCTGGACTACCTCCTGCTCGTGAAGTTGAATTCACCATTGATTTGGTGACGACAACAGCACCTATCTCAGTTCAACCATACCGTATGGCGCCTGCAGAGTTGGTTGAACTTAAGAAACAGATTGAAGAGCTGATGGATAAGCAATTTATCAGGCCGAGCGTATCTCCATGGGGAGCGCCTGTGCTCTTAGTGAAGAAGAAAGATGGCAGCTCTCGGTTATGCATTGATTACAGACAATTGAACAAGCTGACCATCAAGAACAAGTACCCGTTGCCAAGCATAGACGATTTGCTGGACCAGCTACATGGGGCAACGGTATTTTCTAAGATTGACTTGCGGTCTGGATATCATCAAATCAGAGTGAAGGAGGACGACATCCAGAAGACTGCTTTCAGATCTCGTTACGGACACTACGAGTATGTAGTGATGCCGTTCCGTGTGACGAACGCACCAGCAATCTTCATGGATTATATGAATAGGATATTCAGGCCGTATCTGGACAAATTTGTAGTCGTCTTCATAGATGATATTCTCATCTACTCCAAGACGCAAGCCGAACATGAAGAACACTTGAGGGCAGTACTGACCGTGTTGAGAGACAAGGAGTTATATGCAAAGCTGTCCAAGTGTGAATTCTGGATGAAGGAGGTACAGTTTCTGGGACATGTGGTGTCGGCTGGAGGTATTTCAGTAAATCCAGCTAAGGTACGAGCGGTGTTGGATTGGAAGAGTCCGCGTTCGGTTACTGAGGTGCGTAGCTTTGTGGGACTCGCGGGCTACTATAGGCGTTTTATTGAAGGATTTGCTAAGATAGTAGCTCCTCTAACTCAGTTGACCAGGAAAGACCAGCCGTTCGCCTGGACTGATATGTGTGAGGAACGTTTTCAAGAGCTGAAGCATAAATTGACGAGCGCTCCAGTGTTGATCATTCCTAACACGTCCAAGCCCTTTGAAGTATTGATGGACAAATTTGTAAGCACCAAAATATGATGTCACAAACTTGTTTCACAATCGGCAAGTATGACCGAATCGTTCAAGTAATAAAACTTGGTAAGACCAAGTATCGTTCTTCCCAAAGGACTCACGGCCTAGTTTAGTTATGTGATTTCTTGATTAGCTAAGACTTAAGAAAACAATGATTGAAATTTTAATATGCAAGACGAAAATAAACATGTATGCATGAATTGATCAATGGCAAAGACATAAGATAAACACTTTCAATGGATTAAATGAATGAATATGTTGTTGGGGGTCAATTTCATCTCATCCACTCTCATATATTTTAGGAATTCCTCTTTCAAATCATCATTGTTAATGCCACTCTCTAATGTACCATTCTAGATGGCTTCTCCCTAATCAAATAGTTCATACAATTCCTAGCATTCCTAATGATTAGTTCATGAGTGCAGGAGCTTAAGGCAACCAATATAATGTTGTCAGTAAAATATTGGGAGAAATTCCCCGGATCTAGATTTCCCTGTACGTGTCCGTATCAACAAAACCAATAATCATGCATTAGAATGAGTTAAACAATGCAAGCATTGAGCAAAGAGGAAAAACCCTAACTAATGATGAAAAGAAAGCATATGTCTTAATTCAAAGATGTATTCAACAAATCCATATATGAGAGCTTCAAGAGATTACATTGATTCCCCAACAAACATACAAGGTTTAGTTCACCATATTCATGGTGAACCTAGATGAATAACAATGAAAGTATGAAAGAATAAACCCAATAAAGGTGAAGAGGTAGCCTGAGCATCCAAGATCCTCCTTCAAAGGGGTGAAAGAGAGAGTGTTTGCCTCGTTTCTGCCAAAGATACTAACTAAAGGACGTGCAAGCCCTTAAATACTAATCTAGAGTTACAAAAGATTATAAAAGTCCAAGCCCAAAAAGTGCCGCTCAGCGCCATTTACCGCTCAGCGGTGGTTACGCGTCTTCTTTCTTCCCCTCAGCGGCCATTTGCCCCTCAGCGGTTCCAACGCCACCTCTTGAGTGCCGCTCAGCGGTAGTTTGCCGCTGAGCGGTGCCTTCGACTTCTCCTTTTTGCACTCTTTCTTGTCTTTTCTAATGTCCTCTCTCTCATTCTTCACTTCTTTCACCAAATTCACCTCAAAACCTGCACAAAAACACTCAAATCAAGCATAAACCTGTCCAGCTCTCTTATTTCTGAAAATATAAACAAAATGCATGATTTCAAGCTAGTTTCTAAGTCTAAAGGTTGCTTTTAGTATCACTTTTAAGCATGAAAATAACAGTTTTTCAACTGTTATCACAACCCCAAACTTAGAACTTTGCTTGTCCTCAAGCAAACAAAATGTAACTCCATCTCCAACCAATTCATATGATGGTTCACTCATTCAAAAATTCTCTTTTCAAGATAAGTAATAACTTCACTCAAACTTAAGACCAAGAGTTCAATCAAGATGTGCACATGCTTTAGTGTTCACAAAGTCATTTAAATTCCAACAAATGCTATTTTTCATGAATGATCAATCAATTAAGCATGGATGTTCATGTGCTTATGGAATATTTCCTCACTAGGTAAAGTGTTTCACTCAACACACAAGTGTATAAGAGGTAAAGTGTTTCACTCATTCACTCCACTATCACAATGTCACATGAATCAACTTTGCCTTTCATTTTACCACAATCAAAAACATTCACAAGCATGCATCATCACAAGGACTTTTCAATGGCTTATAATGTGGCTGGACTAACAAGAAAATTGGTTTTTCTGGATCACAAAATCCTTGAGTTAAGAGAGTCATAACAACACAATCTTCTTATTCATTCCCAACTTTCTTTTGCCTTTGCTTTTGTATTTGCATTGAGCTTTGCTTCTTTTTCTTTTCTTTTCTTTGCATATTCTTACTTTTTAGTTCTTAGCTCAATGCTTTTTCCTTTTTCATGTTTCCCCAATAACCCCAAACTTGAACATTTAACAATACCACACAAGATCTTCTACTTAACTCAAGGTAAAGATTTTCAATCAAGGGTGTTCAGTGTATGTTTAAGGCTAAGGGTTCAAAGGATAGAACACAACGTGTTCTCTTTTAGAAGGCTAACTTTATGAATTTGGCCAATAAAAAGGGTTTCAACAACACGGCCTTTGATCATATGATGCAAAACAAGCAATTGATTCAATCATAGAAAACCTGGGCAAAGTTATTCATGCTTTCAAAGTAATAGCATTCAACAATAACAACTCTGGAGCTCAAAACCTCACATATAAGCTCATTCACATTTGACATGCTCATCCTGCTTAATTTCACAATCACAATCATGATATTATGCATTTGTTCACAAAGCTTGTGAATCACCTGTATAAGCATTTTAATGTGCACATCATCTCAACATCAATCAATCAATAAGCATCATCAAGCATTACTTATCACATAATCACAGTTAATAGCAAACCATCATAACAAACCAGGTGTTCAATAGAGTACATCAAACCCTAATCTAAAACAAAAAAATAACTAAGTTCAGAAAACTTAAACCACAAAAGCATAAGCATATAATAGCATTCATCAGTAAATGCTATCTCAGCTCCTCATCAATCTGAGCTGTCCTCTGTATCTTCCTTCTTCTTGGATCTTATAGTCTTGATTCTTTTTGCCCGATGAGGAGGCCATCCCTGCATCAAACATAATTCACAAAACCAAAAGATACATTGTTAAGCATTAGTAAACCACAATGAAGAAATCAGCCCCTTCAATGATGCTCTCTCCCAACCCCAAACTTAGATGGAAAACTAGTGAGCAAGTGAGTGGAAGAGAAATCTTCTTAAGATGGAAGAGTGAAAAGATGTGGAAAACCTAAGAGAAGAGGTGTGGAAGTGTTTATGCAGAGAAGAACTTGAAAGAGTGTAAAAACGCGCAGCTTAGGGTTTAAAAATACCCCAATGGGCTCGGGTTCCGCTAAGGGGAACTTAAGCCCATCTGCGTTAGTACCGCTCAGCGGTAAATGCCGCTCAGCGGCACTTTCATGATGTGCCCTTCTCCTTCTTTTCTTGACCTACGTGCCTTCCTAGCATACCCCTCATAGGTTCCCTGCAATTCAATGTTAAAAATGCTTATGCAAACCCTAACTAAAATAGACAAACAGAAAACAATCAATCAACTGGGTTGCCTCCCAGGTAGCGCTTGTTTAACGTCACGAGCCTGACCCAAAATCCACCAACACCCATCAGTAG
The DNA here is from genome assembly GCF_029865625.1 of Vigna umbellata. NCBI lineage: Eukaryota > Viridiplantae > Streptophyta > Magnoliopsida > Fabales > Fabaceae > Vigna > Vigna umbellata. Next base: position 24,639,927 of record NC_142174.1, read on the forward strand.
GTGTTTCAAACTTACCAGCACCCATCAGTAGGTGCAAAATCTTCTCACCAACACCCATCAGTAGGTGTTACAAACTTAGTATCCTTCAGTAGATACTTAACCACCTAGCATCCTTCAGTAGATGCTAAATCCAACAAAAATAATTACAGAATAATATTCACAAATTATAAATTACAAAACCAAATCAAAAGTTTGTAAATCCACTGGGTTGCCTCCCAGCAAGCGCTTCTTTAACGTCACTAGCTTGACCCTGTTAAAGCTCACGTTCCATCTTCTTTATAGTTGACGTAGTCCTTCCACCAACCTTTCAACTGCTTCCTTTGGACTGTCTTAGATTCTCTAGAATATGGAGACTCTATCTCTATCATCTCCTTCTCTTTAAAGCCTTTAATAACCCACAACTTGTTCTTGAGTCTTACAGGTGTGCCAAGTTGGAGTCTTAATTTTTTCCAGTCTCTAGGAACTTCTTCTCCTTTTCCAATCTCTTCTACCTTGGGTGCCTGAAAATACAAACAATGGTTATCAGAAACTTTAAGATTTTTATTTTTACCTCTAGTTATGGGTGCATCTCGAAATGCAGCTTTATAACTGGCTTCTTCCTCCTTTGCTTGTATCTCGTCTTTGAACACATCCACCACCACTTTCTCCTCTCTGTCTTGGAGAACCACTATACCTTCATTCACATCAATGATAGCCCTAGCCGTTTTCATAAACGGCCTTCCAAGTATGAAAGGTATTCTCTCAGTTTCCATCTTCATCACCACAAAGTCTGCCAAGAACTGAAGTTTGCCAACACAAACTACAATGTCTTCTGCAATCCCACATGGCTCCTTTGAAGATCCATCAGCCATTACAAGATTAACCTTTACAGGTTTTATTTCAACATGGCCAATTTGCTCCAATAGAGAATAAGGCATCAAGTTAACACTTGAGCCTAAATCAAGGAGAGCTTTCTTTACCTTTTTCTTCCCTATAATGCAAGGGATAGAAAAACTGCCTGGATCTGCTGCTTTTGGTGGGAATGATTCTTTCTTAACAGTTATACACTTTTCTTCCTCATCCTCTCTATGTCTTCTTTTTGTAGAGGTTCCTTCATCTGATTTGGTGTAAACTGCTATTTTCTGTAGAATTTGTTCCCAAGGAGCTTCATTATCAACCATTTTGAATAAATCTGTGAAATTCATTGGTTTCTCCTGATTTGTTAGAAAAGGAAAAGTGTCCTTTCTTTCTTCTTCTCTTCTCTCTTCTGTTTCATCTTCTTCCAACTCAATGATCTCTTCATTTACACTCTTGACCACTTTGCACTCTTCTCTGGGGTTAACCTCAGTATTAGCCCCAAAGTTTCTGTTGGGTCTTTCTTCCAATTGCTTGGTGATCTGACCCATCTGAATCTCCAGATTCTTTATAGCAGCTTCAGTGCTCTTTTGAGAAGATTCAGTTTTTTGGATGAATTGCTGAAGAGTTTCTTCCAACTTTGTTGATCTGTCATTAAGCATAGATAATTGTTGCCACAAAGTTGGTTGCTGCTGCTGCTTATTAAACTGATTAGCCTGCCCAGTTTGTCCTTGGCCAATGCTTGGATGTGGTTTCCAACCCTGATTATAATTCCCTTGACGGTATGGAAACTGATTAGCCATGAAGTTAACATCCTCCAAGGCCTCTACTGGAAAAACACACTGGCCATTGATGTGATCACCTCCACATAGTTCGCACAACTGGGTTTGTACCTGTGCAGCAGATTTTAACTCTTTAGGTAGTGAAGCAAGAGTTTTGGTCAGAGTTTCCAGCTGTTGAGTTAGAATCTTATTCTGTGCTAGCAGAGCATCATGGGTTTGTAATTGAAGAACCCCTTTCTGTTGCATAGGGGCGCCTCTTTCATTGTGAAGCTCATTATCACTTGTAGCCATATTTTCAATAATTTCAGTTGCTTCCTCTGGAGTCTTCCATTTGATATTGCCTCCAGCTGAGGCATCCAACATCATCTTGGTTTGTGAACCAAGCCCTCCAAGGAAAGTTAGGACTACTTCTTGATCTTCAAAGCCATGCGTGGGAGTTTTACGTAACAAGCTTTTATACCTGTCCCATGCATGTCCCAGTGATTCCTCCATGCCCTGCTTGAATGAAGATATCTCTTGCTTTCCTTTAGTCACTTTAGATTGTGGGAAGTATTTGCTTAGAAACTTTGTAACCACTGCTTCCCACTCCGTGAAACTTTCTTCTGGAAAAGAGTTCAACCAAAGCTTAGCATTGCCCCCCAATGAGAAAGGAAACAAGCTAAGTTTGATAGCTTCGTCTGGCACCCCATTGATCTTGACCGTGTTACAGATCTCATTAAATGTTGTAAGGTGCTCATATGGGCTTTCATGTGATAACCCATTAAATTGATTACTCTTTACCAGTTGAATTAATGCTGGTTTGACCTCCATGTTGGCTGCATTGACTCTAGGCCGAGCTATGCTATTGAAGTGCTGAGGTCCAGCAAGATTAGTGTAATCTGCAAGAGTTCTTCTAGCATTATTATTGTTCTCCATACTCCCTGTGCTGTGAACAGAACCTTGTGGTGATGATTGTAGGAGAGTTTCAGGAGAAGGGAAAAGTTCTCTGGACGTTCTGATTCTTCTCCTCCTTCTACTCTCGTCTAGTCCTTCAAGTAGTGGTTCTGTTGTTTTCTTACTTCTAGTTCGAATTGCCTTCTGCATGCACAAGAAAACAAAACCCTAGAAAAGATTTGTTAGCACAAAAAGATATAGAAGAAAATAAAGATTGAAAAGATATAAGAAGATAAAAGATTTAGAAGATAGAATCAAATAAAATATAATAAAACCTAATCTAAAAAAAATAAAATCTAATCTAAAAGATAAAATAAAATAAAATCTAACCTAACCTAAAAGATAGAATAAGAATAAAATAAAATCTAATCTAAAAAGATAAAAATAAAATCTAACCTAAAAGATAAAAATAAAATCTAATAAAATCTAACCTAAAAAACAGAAAACAGAAAAACAGAAAACAGAAAAATAAAATAAAAAAAAAAAAAATAAATAAAAATTCGAAAACAAAATAAAATCTAATCTAAAAAGATAAAAATAAAATCTAACCTAAAAGATAAAAATCAAATCTAATAAAATCTAACCTAAAAATAAAAAACAGAAAACAGAAAAACAGAAAACAGAAAAATAAAATAAAATCAAATAAAATACAAACTGAAAAATATAAACAGAAAAATAAAATAAAATAAAAATTCGAAATTTAAAATAAAATAAATAAAAAAAATAAGTCAAAGGTAATCAATAATCACACAAATTAACCAGTTAAACCATGAATCCCCGGCAACGGCGCCAAAAACTTGATGGACAAATTTGTAAGCACCAAAATATGATGTCACAAACTTGTTTCACAATCGGCAAGTATGACCGAATCGTTCAAGTAATAAAACTTGGTAAGACCAAGTATCGTTCTTCCCAAAGGACTCACGGCCTAGTTTAGTTATGTGATTTCTTGATTAGCTAAGACTTAAGAAAACAATGATTGAAATTTTAATATGCAAGACGAAAATAAACATGTATGCATGAATTGATCAATGGCAAAGACATAAGATAAACACTTTCAATGGATTAAATGAATGAATATGTTGTTGGGGGTCAATTTCATCTCATCCACTCTCATATATTTTAGGAATTCCTCTTTCAAATCATCATTGTTAATGCCACTCTCTAATGTACCATTCTAGATGGCTTCTCCCTAATCAAATAGTTCATACAATTCCTAGCATTCCTAATGATTAGTTCATGAGTGCAGGAGCTTAAGGCAACCAATATAATGTTGTCAGTAAAATATTGGGAGAAATTCCCCGGATCTAGATTTCCCTGTACGTGTCCGTATCAACAAAACCAATAATCATGCATTAGAATGAGTTAAACAATGCAAGCATTGAGCAAAGAGGAAAAACCCTAACTAATGATGAAAAGAAAGCATATGTCTTAATTCAAAGATGTATTCAACAAATCCATATATGAGAGCTTCAAGAGATTACATTGATTCCCCAACAAACATACAAGGTTTAGTTCACCATATTCATGGTGAACCTAGATGAATAACAATGAAAGTATGAAAGAATAAACCCAATAAAGGTGAAGAGGTAGCCTGAGCATCCAAGATCCTCCTTCAAAGGGGTGAAAGAGAGAGTGTTTGCCTCGTTTCTGCCAAAGATACTAACTAAAGGACGTGCAAGCCCTTAAATACTAATCTAGAGTTACAAAAGATTATAAAAGTCCAAGCCCAAAAAGTGCCGCTCAGCGCCATTTACCGCTCAGCGGTGGTTACGCGTCTTCTTTCTTCCCCTCAGCGGCCATTTGCCCCTCAGCGGTTCCAACGCCACCTCTTGAGTGCCGCTCAGCGGTAGTTTGCCGCTGAGCGGTGCCTTCGACTTCTCCTTTTTGCACTCTTTCTTGTCTTTTCTAATGTCCTCTCTCTCATTCTTCACTTCTTTCACCAAATTCACCTCAAAACCTGCACAAAAACACTCAAATCAAGCATAAACCTGTCCAGCTCTCTTATTTCTGAAAATATAAACAAAATGCATGATTTCAAGCTAGTTTCTAAGTCTAAAGGTTGCTTTTAGTATCACTTTTAAGCATGAAAATAACAGTTTTTCAACTGTTATCAAGTATACTGCGACGCTTCTCACCAAGGGTTGGGTTGTGTGCTTATGCAAGAGAAGCGAGCGGTAGCGTACGCGTCTCGTCAACTGAAGATTCATGAGAGAAATTACCCAACGCATGACCTGGAATTGGCAGCGGTCGTCTTTGCACTGAAGATTTGGAGGCATTACTTGTACGGGTCTACGTTCCAAGTCTTTAGTGATCACAAGAGCCTCAAATACTTATTTGATCAAAAGGAGTTGAACATGAGGCAGAGACGTTGGCTGGAGTTCTTGAAAGACTATGACTTTGAGCTGCTTTATCATCCGGGAAAGGCTAACGTAGTGGCGGACGCCCTAAGCAGGAAAGCAGTTCACGTCTCGGTTATGATGGTAAAGGAACTCAGCCTGGTGGAAAGCTTTAGAGATCTAAGGTTACAATTTGAGTTGGAGCCGAACAGTATTAAGTGTTGTAACCTTAGAATATCCAGCAACGTGTTTGACCGTATCATGATGAAGCAACGCGAGGACGATGACTTGGCAAAGATTTTAAGCGCGCTCGGTACTGATCAGGCCCAACATTTCAACACTGGAACAGACGGCCTATTACGATACATGGGTCGGACGTGCGTTCCCAACGATGGCGAACTGAAAAGAATTATTCTGGAGGAAGGTCATCATAGTCGTCTTAGCATGCACCCTGGCATGACTAAGATGTATCAAGACCTCCGGAAATCATTTTGGTGGCACGGAATGAAGAACGATGTCGCTCGTTTTGTAGCGTCATGCTTAACCTGTCAACGAGCAAAGGCGGAACACCAACGACCTGGCGGCCTACTGCAGCAATTGGAAATTCCTGAATGGAATTGGGATAGCATATCCATGGATTTCGTGACCCATCTACCACGTACGGTCAGAAATCATGATTCGATTTGGGTGATCGTGGATAGATTAACGAAGAACGCCCACTTCCTGGCCGTTAACTTGAAGATGTCAATGACAAATTTAGCTAAGTTGTATATTAAGGAGATCGTTCGTCTGCATGGAGTGCCTTCAAGCATCATTTCCGACCGAGACACGAGATTCACATCTCGGTTTTGGCAATCGTTACAAGGCGAATTGGGAAGCAAACTGCAGATGAGTTCAGCCTATCATCCCTAGACGGACGGCCAATCTGAGCGAACCATCCAGACGCTCGAGGACTTATTGAGGACGTGCGTCCTAGATCACTTAGGCGCTTGGGATGAAATCTTGCCGCTAGTGGAGTTCACGTACAACAACAGCTTCCAGTCTAGCATTGGTATGGCGCCGTTTGAAGCTCTTTATGGGAGAAAATGCCGAACGCCACTTTGTTGGTTTCAAGAAGGGGAACACGTACTGACCGGACCTGAGCTCATACAGCAAACAACTGAGAAAGTAAAGCTAATCCAAGAGAGATTGAAGACGTCCCTGAGCCGGCAGAAGTCCTATGCTGATAGACGAAGAAGGCCTTTGGAGTTCGCTGCAGGAGACCATGTCTTTTTAAGACTTAATCCGATCACTGGAGTAGGCCGAGCCGTTCGTCCAAAGAAGCTATCTCCCAGATTCATTGGACCGTATCAAATCCTGAGGAAGATTGGACCAGTAGCGTACGAGCTTGCATTGCCGCCTCAACTGTCGAACATCCATCCAGTCTTCCACGTTTCCCAACTCCGGAAGTACATAGCCAATCCTTCTCATGTATTGGAGTTGGAAGACGTTCCACTACGTCACGACCGAACGCTGGGGTTACAACCGGTTCGAGTAGATGGTAGCCGTACCAAGTTATACAAAGGTAAAGACGTTCGTCTAGTTAAAATGGTGTGGGACGAGAAGACTGGCGATTCAACGTGGGAAGTAGAGAGCGCCATGAAGGACTGATAACAGTTGAAAAACTGTTATTTTCATGATTAAAATTGACACTAAAAGCAACCTTTACACTTAGAAACTAGCTTGAAATCATGCTTTTCTTTATATTTTTGGAAATAAGAGAGCCGGACAGGTTTATGCTTGATTTCAGTGTTTTTGTGCAGGTTTTAAGGTGAATTTGGTGAAAGAAGTGAAGAAGGAGAGAGATGAAATCAGAAAAGACAACAAAAAGTGCAAAAGGAGAAGCCGAAGTCACCGCTCAGCGGCAGTTTACCGCTGAGCGGCACTCAGGAGTTTGCGGGAGGTCCGCTGAGGGGCAAATTGGTCGCTGAGGGGAGAAAACAAGTCACGCACTCACCGCTGAGCGGTATTTTACCGCTGAGCGGCACTTTAATGGGCTTGGACTTGACTTTTTGTAATTTACGAATGATACATAAGCTTTAGGGTTTCCTAGGGTTAAGGATCTCTGGCAGGAACGAGGCAAACACTCTCTCTTCCACCCCTTTGAAGGAGGATCTTGGATGCTAAGGCTTCCGCTTCACCTTTTTAGGGTTTATTCTTTCATTCTTTCATTGTAATTCATTTAGGTTCACCATGAATATGGTGAACTAACCTCTTTATGTTTGTTGGGGAATCAATGTAGTCTTGTGAAACTCTCATATATGGAATCTGTGTTTACATCTTTTAATTAAGACTTATGCTTTCTTTCATCATTAGTTAGGGTTTTTCCTCTTTGTTTAATGCTTGCATGGTTTAACTCATTCGATGCATGATTATTGGTTTTGTCGATACGGGAACGTACGGGGAAGTCTAGATCCGGGGAATTTCTCCCAATTTTATATTGGTTGTCGTGAAGCTCTTGAACTTATGAACTAATCATTAGGAATGCTAGGAATTGTATGAACTCGTGATTAGGGAGAAGCCTTCTGGAAAGGTACATTAGAGAGTGGCATTAACAATGGTGATTTGATCGTTGAATTCCTAAAATATATGAGAGTGGATAAGATGAAATTGAACCCCAACAACATATCCATACATAAATTTCATTGAAAGTGTTTATCTTTTGCTTTTTGCCATTGATCACAATTCATGCATACATGTTTATTTTCTGTCTTGCATTTTAAACCTCAATTAATTTGTTTGTAAGTCTTAGTTAATTAAGAAATCACATAACTAAACTAGGTCGTGAGTCCTTTGGGAAGAACGATACTTGGTCTTACCAAGTTTTATTACTTGAACGATTCGGTCATACTTGCCGATTGAAAACAAGTTTGTGACATCATAATTTGGTGTTCATAAATTTGTCCATCAAGTTTTTGGCGCCGCTGCCGGGGACTCGTGGTTTAACTGGTTAATTTGTGAGATTATTAATTATCTTTGACTTATTTTTTTTATTTTATTTTTAAATTTCGAATTTTTATTTTATTTTATTTTTTATGTTTTTTGTCTTTATTTTCTGAATCTTATATTCTTTTATATCTTTTTGTGCTAACCAAATCTTCTAGGGTTTTGTGTTCTTGTGTATGCAGGAGGCAATTCGAACTAGGAGCAAGAAGACAACAGAACCGTTGCTTGAAGGATTAGAAGACAGTAGACGGAGGAGAAGAATCAGAACATCTAGAGAACTTTTCCCTCCTCCGGAAACTCTGTTGCAACCATCACCACAAGGTTCTGACAATAGCACAGAAAATATGGAGAATAATCATATCAGAAGAACTCTTGCTGATTACACTAATGTAGCTGGACCTCAATATTTTAACAGCATAGCTAGACCTAGAGTCAATGCAGCCAATATGGAGGTCAAACCAGCATTGATCCAACTGGTGAAGAGTAATCAATTCAATGGGTTATCTCATGAAAGCCCATATGAGCACTTGACTACATTTAATGAAATTTGCAACACAGTGAAAATCAATGGGGTGCCAGACGAAGCAATCAAACTTAGTTTGTTTCCTTTCTCATTGGGAGGCAATGCTAAGCTTTGGTTGAACTCTTTTCCAGAAGGAAGTTTCACAGAGTGGGAAGCAGTGGTAACAAAGTTTCTGAACAAGTACTTTCCACAATCAAAGGTGACAAAAGGCAAGCAAGAGATATCTTCATTTAAGCAGGGCATGGAAGAATCACTGGGGCATGCATGGGATAGATACAAAAGTCTGCTAAGAAAAACACCCACGCATGGCTTTGAAGAACAGGAAGTAGTCTTAACTTTCCTTGGAGGGCTTGGTTCACAAACCAAGATGATGCTTGATGCCTCAGCAGGAGGCAATATTAAATGGAAAACTCCAGAGGAAGCTATAGAAATTATTGACAACATGGCTACTAGTGATAATGAACTCAACAGCGAAAGAGGAGTTCCTATGCAACAAAAAGGGGTTCTCCAATTACAGACACATGATGCCTTGCTAGCTCAAAATAAAATTCTAACTCAACAGCTGGAGACTCTGACTAAAACTCTTGCACAATTACCTAAAGAGTTGAAAACTGCTGCACAGGTGCAAACTCAGTTGTGCGAATTATGTGGAGGTGATCATATCAATGGTCAATGTGCTTTTCCAGTGGAGGCCTTGGAGGATGTTAATTTCATGGCTAATCAATTTCCATACCGTCAAGGGAATTACAATCAAGGGTGGAAACCACATCCAAGCATTGGTCAAGGACAAACTGGGCAAGCAAATCAATATAATAAGCAGCAACAACCAACCTTTTGGCAACAGTTATCTATGCTTAATGAAAAATCAACAAGGTTGGAAGAAACTCTTCAGCAATTCATACAGAAAACCGAATCTTCTCAAAAGAGCACTGAAGCTGCTATAAAGAATTTGGAGATTCAAATGGGTCAGATTACCAAGCAATTGGAAGAAAGGCCAAATAGAAATTTTGGGGCTAATACTGAGGTTAACCCTAGAGAAGAGTGCAAAGTGGTAAAGAGTGTGAATGAAGAGATAATTGAGTTAGAAGAAGGAGAAACAGAAGAAAGAAGAGAAATAGAGAGCAAAAATAATTTTCCTTTTCCAATAAATCAAGAGAAACAAATGGATTTCACAAAATTATTCAGAATGGTGGATAATAAAGCACCTTGGGAACAGATTTTACAGAAAATTGCAGTTTACACAAAATCTGATGAAGAAATTTCTACAAAGAAAAGACGTAGAGATGATGAGGCAAAGGAGTGTATAACTGTTAAGAAAGAGTCATTCCCTCCTAAAGCGTCAGATCCAGGTAGTTTTTCTATCCCTTCTACTATAGGGAAGAAAAAAGTAAAGAAAGCTCTCCTTGATTTAGGTTCAAGTGTTAACTTGATACCTTATTCTTTACTGGAGCAAATCGGCAAAGTTAAAATGAAACATGCAAAGATTAAAATAGTAATGGCCGATGGATCTTCAAAGGAGCCATGTGGATTGTAGAGGACATTATAGTTTGTGTTGGCAAACTTCAGTTCTTGGCAGACTTTGTGGTGATGAAGATGGAGACTGAGAAGATACCTATCATACTTGGAAGACCGTTTATGAAAACGGCCAGGGCTATCATAGATGTAAATGAAGGTATAGTGGTGCTCCAGGATAGAGAGGAGAGAGTGGTGATAGATGTTTTCAAAGATGAGATGCAAGCAAAGGAGGAAGAAGCTAGTTATAAAGCTGCATTTCGAGATGCACCCATGACTAGCCGTAAAGATGAAAATCTTGAGGTTTCAGGTAACCATTGTTTGTTGTTTCAGGTACCCAAGGTAGAAGAGATTGGAAGAGGAGAAGAAATTCCTAGAGACTGGAAGAAAAGAAGACTCCAACTTGGCACACCTGTTAGAATCAAGAACAAGTTGTGGGTTGTGAAGGGCTTTAAAGAGAAGGAGATGATAGAGATAGAGTCTCCATGTTCTAGAAGAACCAAAACAGTTCAAAGAAAACAGCTGAGGAGTTGGTGGAATAACAACATCAATTACAAAGAAGATGGAACTTGAACTTTATCGGGTCAAGCTAATGACATTAAAAGAGCGCTTGCTGGGAGGCAACCCAGTGAATTTAAAAACTTTTAATTTGGCTTTGTAATTTGTAATTTTTGAACATTATTTCTGTATTTATTTTGTTGGATATAGCATCTACTAAAGGATGCTAGGTGGTTAAGTATCTACTGAAGGATACAATGGCTGTAACACCTACTGATGGGTGTTGGTGGATTTTGGGTCAGGCTCGTGACGTTAAACAAGCGCTACCTGGGAGGCAACCCAGTTGATTGAATATTTCTGTTTGTTTGTTTTAGTTAGGGTTTGCATAAGCATTTTGAACATTGAATTGAAGGGAGCCAGTGAGGGGCATGTCTAGGAGGCACGTAGGTTAAGAAAAGAAGGAGAAGAGCACTTCACGAAAGTGCCGCTGAGCGGTACTTTACCGCTGAGCGGTACTCTCGCAGAATAGGGTTTTTGTTCCCCTTAGCGGGACCCGAGCCCATTAGGGTATTTTTAAACCCTAAACTGCGCATTCTTTCATACTTTCAGACTTTTCTTTGCACAAACACTCCCACATACCTTCTCCAAGGTTTTCCACATCTTTTCACTCTTCCCTCTTAAGAAAATTTCTCTTCCACTCACTTTTTCACTAGTGTGCCATCAAAGTTTGGGGTTGGAAGAGAGCATTCTAGCTTGGAAGCATTCTCATTGCATCTAGTATCTCCACCCAAGTAAGTAAAATGCATTTTGTTCATTCTAGGGTTTTTGATTTTGAATATGATTGTCAAAGCATGAAGATTTAGGGGTTTTGATTTCTTTGCATGATTTGATGATATATTTGATATTTGAACCGATTAAACTGCATGATTATGAACTGGAAAACTGAAAATTGCATTTGGGTGGAGTTAGGAAAGCTTTAAAATAGATTTTTCAAGAATCTGCAGAGTTACCGCTGATGGGTAAACTGCCGCTGGGCGGCACTTTGCCAGATTTGGTTTTTCTGGTTTTTTGTGATCTGAACTGTGGTATTGGTGGCGCTGAGGGGAAATTCTGGCCCTCAGCGGTGGTTTAGCTTCGAAAGGAGTTGTGTTCTGTGTTTTACTAATGATTAACATCATGTTCTGTGGTTTGGTTTTGTGTTTTGAATGTAGGAATGGCATCCTCATCCGGAAAAAGATTGAAAACCATGGCAAACAAGAGCAAGGAAAAGGAACCAGAGCAACCCCACTCTAGTAGGTTCCTCTCTAGGAAACATGAGAAGCACTTTAAAGTGGTTCAGGACAGGAGACTTCTGATGGAGAGAAAGGTTGGAATGATACCTAACTTTGCTCCTCAATTTGGAGAGCAAGTGTTAGGGAATGATTGGGGAAAGCTAGCCACTTATCCTGCACCTGCCAACATAGCTGTGGTTAAGGAATTTTACACCAATGCAAAGAAGATTGGTGATTATCCAGCTGAGAATTATTTGAGCTATGTTAGAGGCCATGCTATCAGGTATGATCCTGATTCAATTAATAACTTTCTGGACACTGTATGGGCTGGTGAGCAGTGCCAGTTTGCTCTTTGCATGGAGGAAGGTGCTGATTATGAGGATGTGGAGAGAGTACTGTGTATACCTGGAGGACACTTCCAAAGGAATAGATCTGGCTCAGTGGTTAACATTAGGAGGACAGATTTGACTCCTCTTGCAAAGTATTGGATGGCGTTTTCTCATGCCAACATTCAGCCATGTTCACATGTGTCAGATATTACTCTCAGCAGGGCATTCTTCATCTACTGTGCTATCAGAAACTTGAATGTTAATGTTGGGCAGGTGATAGCTGATGAGATTAGTGTGTGCGCTAATACTTCAAACAACAAAGCACCACTAGGACATCCTTCTTTGATCACGCACCTTTGCAAGATAGCTAGGGTGGACACTTCTGCTCCACCTTTTGAGAGGCCAAGAAAAGCTATTGATGAGGCCTACTATAGACAGTACTGTGGAGGTGATGATGAAGCTCAGCCAGTTCCACCACGCCGTGCTCGTAGAGAGAGAGGGCCAGCACAGAGCCAGACATCTGCTGAGACACATGAAGCAGAGCCATTCCAGATGAGGGACATGTATATGTCTCTTATAGGGGCTCAGTTGCAGTCCATTCACAGAGGGCAGGTGGCCACTGCTGAGATGATTATGGGGATGTATGATACACCTCCAGCCCACAGGTGGACTATGGATGAATTCCATAATGTGGTAGCTTGGCCAGAGGAGCCAATGCATGGAGGAGGAGCTGGAGCAGCTGAAGCTTCAGCTAGAGATATGGAAGAAGATGAAGCTGATGAGGATGATGCATTTGAAGATGATGCGGATGAGGAGGAAGAGGAAGATACAGAGGACAGCTCAGATTGATGAGGAGCTGAAATAGCATTTACTGATGAATGCTATCATGTGTTTATGCTTTGTGGTTTAAGTTTTCTGAACTTATTTGTTTTTGTTTTTAGATTAGGGCTGATGTACTCTATTTGAAACCTGGTTTCTTGTGATGGTTTGCTATTAACTGTGATGTTGTGATAAGTAATTCTGAATGATGCTTATGATTAACTGATGTTGAGATGATGTGCACATTAAAATGCTTATACAGGTGATTCACAAGTTTTGTGAACAAATGCATGATATCATGATTGTGATTGTGAAATTAAGCAGGATGTGTATGTTAAATGTGAATGAGCTTATGTGTGAGATTTTGAGCTCCAGAGTTGTTATTGTTGAATGCTATTACTTTGAAAGCATGAATGATTTTGCCCAGGTTTTCTATGATTGAATCAATTGCTTGTTTTGCATCATGTGATCAAGGCCATTTGTTGAAAACCTTTTTTATTGGCCAAATTCATAAAATTAGCCCACTAAAAGAGAACACTTTGTGTTCAATCCTTTTGAACCCTTAGCCTTGAATATACACTGAAAACCCTTAGTTGAAAATCTTTACCTTGAGTTAAGTAGAAGATCTTGTGTGGTATTGTTAAATGTTCAAGTTTGGGGTTGTTGGGAAAACATGAAAAGCATTGAGCTAAGAGTTAAAAAAAAGAAAAAAAAAAAAGAATATGCAAAGAAAAAGAAAATAAAAGAAAAAGAAGCAAAGCTCAATGCAAAGGCAAAAGAAAGTTGGGAATGAATAAGATGATTGTGTTGTTATGATTCTATTAACTCAAGGATTTTGTGATCCAGAAAAACCAATTTTCTTGTTAGCCCAGCCACATTATAAGCCATTGAAAAGTCCTTGTGATGATGCATGCTTGTGAATGTTTTTGATTGTGGTAAAATGAAAGGCAAAGTTGATTCATGTAACATTGTGATAGTAGAGTGAATGAGTGATCATCTCTTATACACTTGAGTGTGAGTGAAACACTTGACTTAGTGAGGAAATATCACATGAACACATGAACATCCATGTTTAATTGATTGATCATTCATGAAAATAGCATTTGTTGGAATTTAAATGACTTTGTGAACACTAAAGCATGTGCACATCTTGATTGAACTCTTGGTCATAAGTTTGAGTGAAGTTTTTGCTTATCTTGAAAAGAAGATTTTTGAATGAAGTGAATCATCATATGAATTGGTTGAAGATAGAGTTACATCTTATTTGCTTGAGGACAAGCAAAGTTTTAAGTTTGGAGTTGTGATAACAGTTGAAAAACTGTTATTTTCATGATTAAAATTGACACTAAAAGCAACCTTTACACTTAGAAACTAGCTTGAAATCATGCTTTTCTTTATATTTTTGGAAATAAGAGAGCCGGACAGGTTTATGCTTGATTTCAGTGTTTTTGTGCAGGTTTTAAGGTGAATTTGGTGAAAGAAGTGAAGAAGGAGAGAGATGAAATCAGAAAAGACAACAAAAAGTGCAAAAGGAGAAGCCGAAGTCACCGCTCAGCGGCAGTTTACCGCTGAGCGGCACTCAGGAGTTTGCGGGAGGTCCGCTGAGGGGCAAATTGGCCGTTGAGGGGAGAAAACAAGTCACGCACTCACCGCTGAGCGGTATTTTACCGCTGAGCGGCACTTTAATGGGCTTGGACTTGACTTTTTGTAATTTACGAATGATACATAAGCTTTAGGGTTTCCTAGGGTTAAGGATCTCTGGCAGGAACGAGGCAAACACTCTCTCTTCCACCCCTTTGAAGGAGGATCTTGGATGCTAAGGCTTTCATTCTTTCATTGTAATTCATTTAGGTTCACCATGAATATGGCGAACTAACCTCTTTATGTTTGTTGGGGAATCAATGTAGTCTTGTGAAACTCTCATATATGGAATCTGTGTTTACATCTTTTAATTAAGACTTATGCTTTCTTTCATCATTAGTTAGGGTTTTTCCTCTTTGTTTAATGCTTGCATGGTTTAACTCATTCGATGCATGATTATTGGTTTTGTCGATACGGGAACGTACGGGGAAGTCTAGATCCGGGGAATTTCTCCCAATTTTATATTGGTTGTCGTTAAGCTCCTGAACTTATGAACTAATCATTAGGAATGCTAGGAATTGTATGAACTCGTGATTAGGGAGAAGCCTTCTGGAAAGGTACATTAGAGAGTGGCATTAACAATGGTGATTTGATCGTTGAATTCCTAAAATATATGAGAGTGGATAAGATGAAATTGAACCCCAACAACATATCCATACATAAATTTCATTGAAAGTGTTTATCTTTTGCTTTTTGCCATTGATCACAATTCATGCATACATGTTTATTTTCTGTCCTGCATTTTAAACCTCAATTAATTTGTTTGTAAGTCTTAGTTAATTAAGAAATCACATAACTAAACTAGGCCGTGAGTCCTTTGGGAAGAACGATACTTGGTCTTACCAAGTTTTATTACTTGAACGATTCGGTCATACTTGCCGATTGAAAACAAGTTTGTGACATCATAATTTGGTGTTCATAAATTTGTCCATCAAGGACTTGTACCCTCGTTTATTTCCGGGTAAGCCTTAATTTTCGAGGACGAAAATTTTTGTAGTTAGGAGGAATGTGAGACCTCGGAAAATTAAACCATAATTATCATGTCTAATCTGTTATTAATGCACTGCTGAATCACCTGGCTGCTTCTTTAAATGCACCGTGCCACACCCTCAGTCTCATTAAAACGTACTCATATTCTCTGCTGCACGCCTGCCATTTGTCACGTTAGAACATTCTGAATCTGCAGTGGAAAACAGGTGTCCGCATGAGAGTGCACGTCCGTTTGACGTTGGGAAGAAAAATGATTTTTCTGAAAACATTTCTTCTCACTCTCTGCATTCACCTTCTTCCTCACGAAACTCAACTTTTCATTTTCTCTACCTTCTCTCTAGAAATCTTCACCTTCTCTCTACTGTAACTCATCACCTTCTTCTCCGATCACGTTTAAGAACCGTAGAAACGTTCCTGGAGACGTGAACGTCATTCTGGACCGAACAGAATTGGGATTGGAACTGGTAAGTTCTAGTCGCTAACCGTTCGTCCATTTGGTTTCATGCGAACCCTAGTTTGGTTGCATGCATGGGTTATAGGTCTGAGTTGCTTCTGATTTCTGGTGTTTTAGATTAAGTGGAAGCTGTTGAGCGAAACCTGAGGGTAGAACTCTGTTAGAGGACGAACTAAACCTTGTCTTTTTGGGGAGTACACTGCTATCTAGGTAAGGGAAGCTTAGTAATTTAATTTATACGTGCATGTTGTATGATATAAATTGGATGCATGAAAAGTATGCTGATTGAGCTGCGATGAACGATCAATGATATTAAATATGTTTTCTGTTGGTTGAAATGAATGTTGATTTTGATACGTATGAAAGGTGTATGACTATAGTATAGTTTGATTTATTAATATGATGAAATCTGTATAGTATGAGAATTAATAATGGATATGAATTTACAAAGTATGAATCACAAGAGAAATGTTGAGTTAAGATAGCTGAAAAATCTGGATATGATAATTCTTCCCATGATAAATTACGTTCGTCATCGTATGGTCTTACACCGTACGGTTTTCCTGAAATTGACTTAGAGTGGAATTCTTTCATTCGGAAAGAATTCTGATCGAGAACGAGCGTCCTCATTTGAATTATTGTCTGAGCGTTCGGTTCAGCTCAGTTGTATATAAATACTTTAAACTTTAAAATCAGTAACGCTCGGTCTTATACCAAGCGTTCGTCCTAAATAGCGCCCGGTCTTATACTTAGCGTTCGTCATAAGCGGTGCTCGGTCTCATACCAAGCGCTCGTAATGTTGAATAACCATTTGATAAAATAGCGTTCGTTCAAGTATTAAAATATTCATTTTCTTACGTTCGTTCAAATACTGGCATCGCTCTACCATATACAAAACTTTACAAAGAAAATTCTAAGTATTATTGACTATCCTTCTTTCATTAAATCTGGTCCAAGATCTTTATTATGAAATTTTTCTAAGTACCAGTATACCTTCAATCGAGTCATTTCATTTAACTGACCAAACAGATAGTCATGTTCGTCCATCCAGTACCTTATTTGGATGTTCGTCCTAATTCTTTAAAGGACTGAACGTTCGTCTTTTTATGCTCTTAAATCTAAAGATGAGAATGATGATAAATTATAAGAAATTACAGTGTGAACACTACATTGAGTGATTCTATGATTATGGATTTTGGACGAGCGTTCCAGGGAGGAACGACTCTTACATATATTCAATATTAAATTTGGTAAAGTATGACTGTGGATAAGTTAAGACTCGTTGTCCATCCTGATGTTCCGTGATACTCATCTTCACGTAGAAGAGGATAGTTCATGTGTGGGAACGGCAGGAGATCCTTAGTCCATCAGTTAACATGGGCGACGTAAGAACGGACTAACCTCGAGTGGCAGCTGTTTGGTGTATCCCAGTTACTACATCACTCGGGTGCAAGGACGCTTGTAACTACACAGATTCATACAGTCCGGACGGTCGTCTTATATATATATATATATATACATATAGAATTTGGATGATGTTATATGTTAAACTCTGTGCTTGTGTGAAATGAAATGTTTATTGTATGTTTGATGTATAAATTAAAGTACTTAAGCTTACCCTTTCGTTTTTCCTTGTGTTGTCAAACTGTCTATGTACGTACGTCCTGTCTTGCAATGATCATCCGTGTGGATGTGAGCAGAAGGCGAGGCCACTCTGGAGGACGTCATTGAAGAAGAAAATCTTGTCGAGGTGGAAGTCAAGGCCGAGCCCTAGAGCGCTAGTTTAGATTAGGGTTGTAGATGTTAATTTCAGTTTTGACGTTCGGTTAAATATTTTGTAAAACCGTTCGTCCCAGTTTATCCCTGTTCATGTTTTTCGTTCGTTATTTTTGTAACCAAGCCGTTCGGCTTTTGAA
This sequence comes from Vigna umbellata, assembly GCF_029865625.1. Taxonomy (NCBI): domain Eukaryota; kingdom Viridiplantae; phylum Streptophyta; class Magnoliopsida; order Fabales; family Fabaceae; genus Vigna; species Vigna umbellata. Next base: position 24,657,753 of record NC_142174.1, read on the forward strand.
CCTTGATCCATTATTATAAAGACTGCACTGTTTTACTGTTTTAATGTAATTAATTCTGATTATGGTAATTACTGTATTTTGGGATGTTACAACATACGACCTTAAAGAACCGAACGGTCAACGTGCAAGAAAGACACTCTCAACCGTTCGGTCCCGACAACTGTTGAGCAGAGTTAATGCACAAATAAATGTGATAACGGCTATCGTTAAACAATTTAGGTTTGTATTAATGACCATTAAGAGGTAAATTAATTGGTCAGATTCCTTTAAACTCTATAAATAAGGGTTTAGGTTCGAGGTAAACTTACGTTTTACTCACTACAAAATTATAAAAGGCCTACAAAGAAAATTCTGACTTAAGCGTCAGAGGGTCTTTTGCAAGTCATCCCCCCTTTCGATGTTCGGATAACTGGAACTTGGAGAAGCAGGACGCTAGGCAGTGACAGCAAGACGCTCGACAACGATAGGAGGACGCTCGGCCGCGACAGGAGGACGCTCGGCCGCGACAAGAAGACATTAGTCGGAGATCTTCATCCCACTTAAGCAAAAACACCTTTAAATCTTGTAAATTATTTTATCTCTTTTAGTCATATTAGTGAAAAATAAGTATTTGAAGTTATAGATGGAGAAAAATAAGAAAGGAATCAATTTGCAATAATTATTAAAACTTTGCAAAACCAACATTTATCATAATAGTCATACTATTATACATTAAATGCAAAAGTGATATATTATGTCATCATTGCTATAAGATAATAAATTCAAGATTAATAAAAATTAACTAATATAGTAAAATTAAATCACTACAAGAATAATTGATATTAGCGACGGTCCTAATTCATCGGTAATGTATCAAATCATTCGGTAATTATCGTTTACCGATGACTTACCGACGGTCAAAATACCGTCGGTAAAAACATTGTCGGTAACCTTTACCGACGAATATTTCAGCCGTCGGTAATTACCGAAGGCTTTTGACCTTCGGTTAAGCCGTCGGTAATTACTGAAGGCTTCTGGCCTTCGGTAAATCCGTCGGCAATTACCGCGATCTGGTTCTTCTTCTTCTTCCTTCCTTCCTTCCTCTCTGTCATTTTTTTTTCGTTTTCATGACCTCCGCCACCAAAAAAGCATCACGCCAGTAACAAACTAATTTCCAAAGAATCAAACAACCAATTTATTTTCAATAGTTAAAATCATAGGGAATCATGGAGAGTTTCTCTGGAATTCTCAGATTTGTAAGAGAAATGTTCCTAATCGCAAAAATCAACTTTGCAATCGATCGCCGGAAAAGTTGAGCTTGTTGGAAAGGCTCAAAAGTGGACAGTGGTGGATTGCAACAGAGAAGCGATGGTGGAGAGCAACGGTGGTGTAGAACAGCGGTGGTGGAGAGCAGCGATGGTGGAGAGCAGCAGTGGTGGAGAGCAGCGGTGGTGGAGAGCAGCGGTGGTGGAGAGTGATAAGAGTTGAAAAACTGTAATTTTCATGCTTAAAATTGATACTAAAAGCAACCTTTAATACTTAGAAACTAGCTTGGAATCATACTTTTGTTCAGTGTTTTATGTAGGTTTTAAGGTGAATTTGGTGAAAGAAGTGAAGAAGGATAGATATGGAATCAGAAAAGAACTCAAAAAGTGCAAAAGGAGAAGTCGCAACTACCGCTCAGCGGCAGTTTACCACTGAGCGGCACTCAGAAACCCACGTTGGTTCCGCTGAGGGGTGAAAATGACGCTGAGGAGAAGAAACAACTCACGCACATACCGCTGAGCGGCACTATTTTGGGCTTGGGCCTAATTTTCTGTAATATTACGAATAGTATATAAGCTTTAGGTGTTCCTAGGGTTTGTATATTTGGCTAGGACGAAGCAAACACTCACTTTTCCACCCCTTGAAGGAAGATCTTGGATGCTCAGGCTACCTCTTCATCTTTCTAGGGTTCTATCTTTCTTTCATTCATTATTGTTCATCTAGTTTCACCATTAATATGGTAAACTAAACCTTGTATTGTTGTTGGGGAATCAATGTAGTCTTGTAAAACTCTCATATATGGAATTTGTGTTTTAACATCTTATTTTAAGATATATGCTTTATTTCATCATTAGTTAAGGTTTTTCCTCTTTGCTTAAAGCTTGCTTTGTTTAACTCATTCAATGCCATGATTATTGATTTTGTCAATATGGGAACGTACGGGGAAATCTAGATCCAGGGAATTTCTCCCAATAGCATATTGGTTGTCGTTAAGCTTCTGCACTTCAGAATTAATTATTAGGGATGCTAGGAATGATGAAAAGAATGATTTAGAGAGTGTCGTTTACATTGATGAAAAGAATGATGAATTCCCAAAAGTATATGAGAGTGGATAAGATGAAATTGATAACCCTAACAACATACTCATCCATCTAATTCATTAAAGTGTTTATATTCCTCTTTTCCATTGATCAAATTCATGCATACATGTTTAATTATTGTCTTTTGCATTTAAAACCTACAATTAATTGTTTACAAGTCTCAAATAATCAACAAATCATATAGCTAACTAGGCCGTGAGTCCTTTGGGAAAACGATACTTGGTCTTACCTAGTTTTATTACTTGATATGATTCGGTCACACTTGCCGAGGGTTAAACAAGTTTTTGGCGCCGTTTTTTGGTGTTCATAAATTTGTCATCAAGTTTTTGGCGCCGTTGCCGGGGACTCGTGGTTTAACTAGTTCATTTGTGTGATTATTGATTATCTTTGACTTGAATTTTGAATTTTGAAATTTGAATTTTTGTTTTTATTTATTTTTTTATTTTTATTTTATTTTTCTGTTTTTATTTTTTTCTGTTTTTATTTTATCTTCTTATGTCTGATCTTATATCTTCTTCTATATCTTTTTGTGCTAACCAATTTTTCTAGGGATTTATTTTCTTGTGTATGCAGGAAGCAATCCGAACTAGGAGCAAGAAAATTACAGAACCTCTTCTTGAAGGTTTAGACGAGAGTAGACGGAGGAGAAGAATCTGTACATCTAGAGAACTTTTTCCTTCTCCGGAAACTCTGTTACAACCATCACCACAAAGTTCTGACCATAGCACTGAGAATATGAAGAATAATAATGCTAGAAGAACTCTTGCAGATTACACTAATATAGCTGGACCTCAGCATTTCAATAGCATAGCAAGACCAAGAGTCAATGCAGCTAATATGGAGGTGAAACCGGCATTAATCCAACTAGTGAAGAGTAATCAATTTAATGGGTTGTCTCACGAAAGCCCATATGAGCACCTCACAACTTTTAATGAGATCTGCAACACGGTGAAAATAAATGGGGTGTCGGACAAAGCAATCAAACTTAGCCTGTTTCCATTCTCATTAGGAGGCAAAGCTAAGCTTTGGTTGAATTCTTTTCCAGAAGGAAGCTTTACAGAGTGGGAAGCAATGGTGACAAAGTTCCTAAACAAATACTTTCCACAATCAAAGGTAAATAAAGGAAAGCAAGAGATTTCATCATTCAGGCAAGGCATGGAGGAATCACTGGGTCATGCATGGGACAGATATAAAAGCTTATTAAGAAAGACTCCCACGCATGGATTTGACGAAGTGGAAGTAGTCCTAATCTTCCTTGGAGGTCTTGGTTCACAAACCAAGATGATGCTTGACGCCCCAGCAGGAGGAAATATCAAATGGAAAACTCCAGAGGAAGCTACAGAAATCATTGAAAATATGGCTACAAGTGATAATGAGCTGAACAGTGAAAGAGGAGCTCCTATTCAACAAAAAGGAGTTCTACAGTTACAAACCAATGATGCCTTGCTAGCACAGAACAAGATACTAACTCAACAACTGGAGACTCTTACAAAAACACTTGCACAACTGCCAAAAGAGTTAAAGATTGTTGCACAGGTTCAATCACAGTTGTGTGAATTATGTGGGGGTGACCATATCAATGGTCAATGCGCCTTTCCAGCAAAAGCCTTAGAGGATGTGAACTTCATGGCCAATCAATACCATCATGGGAATTTTAATCAAGGGTGGAAACCACACCCAAGCATTGGTCAAGGACAAAGTGGGCAAGCTGGACAAACTGTGCAATTTAACAAGCAACAACAACAACCAACCTTATGACAACCGATTTCTATACTTAATGAAAGATCAATAAGGATGGAAGAAACTCTTCATCAGTTCATACAGAAAATTGAGTCTACTCAAAAGAGCACTGAAGCTGCTATTAAGAATTTGGAGATTCAAATGGGTCAGATTACCAAGCCGTTGGAAGAGAGGCCAAACAAAACTTTTGGGGCTAATACTGAGGTTAACCCCAGGAAAGAATGTAAAGTGTTGGAGAGTATAAATGATGAGACAGTTGAGTTAGAAAAAGGAGAGAGAGAAAAGAGAGAAAAAGAAAAAGAAGAGAGAAAAAAGAAAGGAGAGAGAAGATAAAAAAGTAAATTCTTTACCTCTTACTTCAAGTATATATTTATAAAATTTGAAATAAATTTTTAATTAACATTAATATAATTACTGATCAATTATGGATAATTATATTTTATTTTTAAATTGTTTAACATTAATATAAATGTGGTTTATCGATTTGTTTAATAACTAGTCAAATTTATGGTGGTTCATTAGATGATATAAGATATAATTGACCGTCTCGATTATTTATTTTGATAAGTACTAAATTTTAAAGGACTTTTCAAAATTAATAAAATAAAATAAAAAAGTTAACATTCTCAAATATAATAATACTTGTTCTATGGATTCGAGAGAAGAATTTTATGGAAGTGATAAATGTGTAAAAATATCTCTGATTTTGAGTAGAATGCATTGTTATTCGTAGATATACAATTTTAAAATACATTTTAAAAAAATTTAGAAAACCTTAATCCTCTTTTTACCCTTATAACATCCGCCACTAAATATAACATTGTTCATACTATCCAAACAATCACTATCAGTTAATTCACACAAATGTATCTCTCATTAAATTCATTTTATTTAATATATTTTATAAATACTTAAATTTCATAAATAACTGCCTAGTAGTAATTAAGTTCCACCCTCTTTATTTAATTTGAATTACAGAATTCTGAATAAAAATCATTGTTGATTTTAAGTTCTCGTTAATTAAGTATAGTAACCATTGATCAACTATACAATTTAAAAAATTACTGTAATTTATTTATTATTTTGCATTCATATAATCTATTTTTAATACATTAATACAGGTTTAGTCAAAAGAACATGCTTATAAGTTTTTAATTTATTTAAAATTTAATGTGCAGTTATTGAGATATCACACAGTTTAATGATCAGATTTACTAAACTTTTGTTTTATAAAAATGAGAAAAATAAGTGGATGTTTAGTTCCCTACTCTTTTCTTTTTGTTTTAATTTTTTCTTTCAAAACAATGTCGTTAATACTCAGCAATCAATTTATCATAACAAATCAATTAGGTTTACAAATTATTTTCAAAACAATTGTTTCATAATGAAAAGAAAAAATAACTTAGATGTAACATTCCACAAATATAGTATAAACTATATTGAAAAGTCATCACAGACATGATAAAATAGAACAGTTATCCAGGTATAATATAAAGTATTATCTTTATAGTTATCCAAAATAATTATAGAATTTAAAACTTTATATATATACAATAGGCTAAACAAAACTATTTACAAGGTTACACTAAACTAATTACTCAGTAGTATCGCCCCCATCCAAAGCCTACTCCAAGGAAACCTCATCTCCCTCTACTCACACCCACAGGATGATCATTGCAAAGGAAAACATCCCACATACAAAACACAAACACACAATAGGGTAAGTTAGTTTAAACAAAGAGTAATCATATGTCTATTAACTAAGTTTCATACAATCACACCTCTTGATTCATATCACAACAACCATTTACACATGACACTACACTGATTTTGATCGTCTGGACTTAGAATGATTGTCGAGTTATGGCGGGTTGTGCACTTGTAGTGGCTTCTACTGCTTTGCAAAGTCATTGCCAATGGGTTTCACCCTACCATACTCACGAAGTTAGTTTGTACCTCACCTTGGAGCATACTGGAAGCCTCCAAGACTAAGACCTCTTACTACTCCTCACGACATGGATCAATCCTCTCTATTTGAGAATGAAAGACCATTGGAGTTTCAGGATAACCCCCAAGACTTAGCTCCTACGTTCATTCTAAACATACTTGAACCTCACCAAGAGGATTCACTTTGAAACACAACACAGGGCACCACCATGTAAGTCTCCATGAGTAACATGGAATTACGTCCATCAACATACTTTGAAATCACATACTTTCACTTTGGAACATAACTCATAACATGATAATTCATACACCTTAATACACATTCATATATGCTTCAACATAATTCAACAATCTTATTTAACTCAAACTAGAACAAGAAAATAAAGAGGAAACTAACCTCTTAACCATTCGCTTAGTGCACACACTCGTTGTGCGACCATAGAGGTTTCTCGCACTACGACCTAACTCGTTGTGCGAATAAACTTCCAGTGGTACCAAACCTCAACCCCTCGCAGAGTGCATCAAATTGTTGTGTGAAAATGCCTGGATAGTGGCCCAAACCCCCTAAACACTCACAAAGCGTACTTATTCGCTATGCGAATAAACTGACAATGATCCTAGACCTTCACAAGTCGCTACGCGTACAGATTCGTTGTGTGAATCATCAGACAGAGAGCAAACCCCCACAACCATTCGTATAACGCATTATCTCGCTATGCGAATTGCTCAGACAAAGAGCAAACCTCACAAGCATTCACACAACGCACCATCTCGTTGTGCGAATCGCTCAAACACAAAGCAACTCGCCATGACCACTCGTTGTGCGAATCCCTTCGCTCAGCGAGTCTGCATAATTCTGCAAGGCGAATTCTACAAAATTTTGCAACTCAAACCCCTTTTACCAATTCTAACTATTTTTCCCAACTTCTAACATTACTAAATTGTGTTATATACCTAATTAGGCTTAACTAAACGTTCCTAAACCTTCCTAACATCAATCTAAAGTGTTTAGGGATCAATTCCTACTTCAAAACCTCTAAAATAACCACTTATAGACCTAAAATCAAATCTACCACTTTTAACACACTTTTGACTAGTTTAAGGGTTCAAACAAGTCATATTTGACTTACCAAAACTACCTTAATCTACTACAATTTGACTCTAACCACAACCAAACAACCTCCTCTGCAAATTTCTAACCTCTCATACCTCCAATAACAGATCAAAATCATTCAAATCAAATCATCATATTAGTTTTAAATAATCACAATCCAAAACATCAATTCTCATCATAATTATATACCACACAACATCATTTTAATTCAATTAACATAAGTATCATCTCTTCCATGAACATACTCAATATTTAAAAATGATTTAAGAATTTTCTAGCTTCCCTTGCCTCTATAAAACTGCACAGCTGATGGACAAATTTATGAACACCAAAATGTGATGTCACAAACTTGTTTTCAATCGGCAAGTATGACCGAATCGTTCAAGTAATAAACTTAGTTAGACCAAGTATCGTTCTTCCCAAAGGACTCACGGCCTAGTTTAGTTATGTGATTTCTTAATTAACTAAGACTTACAAACGAATTAATTGGGGTTTAAAATGCAAGACAGAAAATAAATATGTATGCATGAATTTTGATCAATGGCCAAAAAGCAAAAGATAAACACTTTCAATGAAATTTATGTATGGATATGTTGTTGGGGGTCAATTTCATCTTATCCACTCTCATATATTTTAGGAATCCAACATTCAAATCATCATTGTTAATGCCACTCTCTAAAGTACCTTTCAAGAAGGCTTCTCCCTAATCACGAGTTCATACAATTCCTAGCATTCCTAATGATCAGTTCATAAGTGCAGGAGCTTAACGACAACCAATATAAAATTGGGAGAAATTCCCCGGATCTAGACTTCCCCGTACGTGCCCGTATCGACAAAACCAATAATCATGCATCGAATGAGTTAAACAATGCAAGCATTAAGCAAAGAGGAAAAACCCTAACTAATGATGAAAGAAAGCATAAGTCTTAATTAAAAGATGTAAAAACAGATTCCATATATGAGAGTTTCACAAGATTACATTGATTCCCCAACAAACATACAGAGTTTAGTTCACCATATTCATGGTGAACCTAGATGAATTACAATGAAAGAATGAAAGAATAAACCCTAAAAAGATGAAGAGGAAGCCTCAGCATCCAAGATCCTCCTTCAAAGGGGTGGAAGAGAGAGTGTTTTCTTCGTTCCAGCCAGAGATGCCTAACCCTAGGAAACCCTAAAGCTTATATATCATTCGTAAATTACAAAAAGTCAAGTCCAAGCCCATTAAAGTGCCGCTCAGCGGTAAAATACCGCTCAGCGGTGAGTGCGTGACTTGTTTTTGTTACCAATAAGGAGTATTGGTAAATCTTGAAGAAATTTGTTTTGATGATGCTACAAGAAGTTTTAGTTGAAGAAGATATTAGAATTAGTTAAAAGCAATTTGTAGAAATTAAATGTAGTAGGAAATTCTTGTAAACCTTGTAAACTTGCATTTTTAACTGCAATAATCGATTATGGAATGGCAATAATCGATTATCACAGAGTCATACAGGAATAATCGATTATCTCTTCAAATAATCGATTATCACATTTTGAAAACCCTGTAACGAACTTGAATAATCGATTATCACTTACAATAATCGATTATTCATGGCAGTTGGGAGCTGTCCTTTGGCACTCAGTGTACTTAGCTATATATTTTGTTTTGGAGAAATTAGAAAAAAACGTTGTTGAACAGAAGCTCTTGCAGAATACTGTTTGTCGGAGGAAGTTCTCAGAAGCTATAGTTCAAGTTCCCTTGCTTGGTCTCGTGAACAGGAGAGGCTCGCGTGTCGTGTGTCGATAGTCGGAGCAAGCTCTCTTCGAGTTAGCAAGGTGCTCTGCCTGGTCTCGTGAATAGGAGAAGCTCGTGTTTCGTTTGTCGATAGTCGGAGCGGTTCTCTTCGAGTTGGCAGAGTGTTCTTCTTCCGGTTCGTTCGTCGAAGGAAGGTTTATTTATCTGCTTTATTCACTATTTCTTGTAATCTGTTAAATAACTTTTTAGTGAAAAAGGTTAATCACTATTTATAGTGATTAACGACTGGACGTAGATTCTTTTGAATCGAACCAGGATAAAAATTGCTTGTGTGATTTTCTATTCCCTACACTCTTTATCTTTTACGCATATCAACTGTTTGATAAATTTTCTCTAAGAAAATTGTTTTTCTAAAACGGACCATTAAACTTGATTTGTGACCGTAACACGCTTTCTAAGTATTTTATTCCGCTGCGCGACTCTATAACGGTACCGATTGTTCCAACAATTGGTATCAGAGCTTGCTTTGATATTTTTTCAAATTTGTTTCGAAAATGGCCGGTCATCAAACTCAAGTATATGCCGAGGGTGCTTCCATTAACAGACCTCCATTGTTTACTGGTGATAACTATGCTTTTTGGAAAGTTAGAATGGAGATTTTTATGGGATCTATTGATAGAGGTATCTGGGAAGCTGTACAAAATGGCCCTTATATTCCTATGAATACTGTTGATGGTGTAGAGACTGAAAAATCATATTTTGATTGGACTGTTGAGGAAAATAGAAGAGCCCAATTTGATATTAAGGCTCGGAATATAATTTTTTCTGCACTAACCATTGATGATTTTTTCAAAGTTTCTGTTTATGAAAGTGCTCAGGAAATGTGGGAATTTTTAAAAGTCACTCATGATGAAGTATCGAATGTGGCTAAGTTGACTTGTTCGAATTCATGCTCTATATCAAACTCCTCAAGCTCAAGCGATTCTAATGAGCAAGAAAATCTATGCTTGATGGCCAATGATAAATTATCTGAAAGCAAAATCTTGAAGGAAAAGAAGGACTATCAAGGTTCCTCTTCAAGTTTCAAATGTTATGGATGTGGTGAAAGAGGCCATGTGAAAGCTTATTGTTCAAGCAAAAAAAGAAGTAAAGAAAGAAAAGAAAAGAAAATTCACAAGAAGAAGAAGGTTCACATTGCCTTGGAGGATAATGCATCAACCACCTCTAGTTCAAGTGATTCTGTTGAAGAAATAAACTTGTGTTTGACAGCTAATTTTGATGATGCTGGAAGCCAAGTAAGTAATTCTAGCTATGAATCTAGTGAATTTGATTTGCAAAAAGCTTTTCTTGAATTGCTTGATGAATCTGAAAAATTGAATGTTGCTCATAAAAATTTGAAAAAGGAATTTAAAGAATTGCGAATTAAATATGAGAAGGCATTAGATGAGGAAGTAAGTTTGAGAAATAAAATTTGCAACTTGGAAATGAAAGAGTCTTCAAATGTTGAACATCCTGTTGAATGTCTTTCATGTAAGAATCATATGCTTGATATTGATATTCTTGAAAATCTTCTTGAAGTTGCAACTGGAAATAATAATGTTGAAATGCCTATAACTGTTAGAAAGGTTTATAAAAACAAAAGTGTTTTTAAAAGTAAGAACCAAATTAAAAGAACCCGTAGGGTATGGGTTGAAAAAGGAACTGTGTTTTATAGAAATCCAAATATTGTCACATGCTTTTATTGTATGAAAAAGGGGCACACTTCTAACAAATGTAAAATTAAACATTTTGATGCTCCAAATGGAAAATATGCTTGGATTCCTATTATAAAGTAAATTGTCTCTAACCCCAAAGGACCCAAATGAGATTATGGGGACCAAAACTCAATTGTTTGGTTTTGCAGGTTAATTTTTCAAAAGGAAAAGAAAACTCTATGGTATCCTGGTATTTTTTAAGAGCCTTGAAATAATTTATGAATGTTAGATGTGTCTTAAAGTTGAAAATTTGGCCCAAATTTGTGTTTTCCGAAAATTAACGTAAATAATCGATTACCAAGGGTAATAATCGATTATCTCGTCCTTAAAAATTTGGATTTTGACAATTTGGCTCGCACATAATCGATTATTTAAAGTAATAATCGATTATCTTAAGTCACAGCGTAAAAAAAAAAAAAAAAAAAAAAAAAAAAAAAAAAAAAAAAAACCTTTTTTTTTGGTCTATTTTTAAAAGGGGATTATTACATTCAGGGGAAGATGTATGAGGTATTATGCTCTTTCATGTTATGAAATTTCAGTTTTATTTATGTTTTGAAATACATCCTTTGATTAATTGAGGGGGAGATCATATTTAGGGGGAGCCTTTAACATCCGATCTTTTTGCTTCTGATAAAAAAGGGGGAGAAGAATAATACAAGGGGAGAAGTATAAATTATTACAGGTATTGCTAACCTTGTTGTTGTTTGTTAGCTTGTATGTTATGCAGGTAAGCCAAACTTGCTTTTAAAATTGAATTTTTGATCATCATCAAAAAGGGGGAGATTGTTACCAATAAGGAGTATTGGTAAATCTTGAAGAAATTTGTTTTGATGATGCTACAAGAAGTTTTAGTTGAAGAAGATATTAGAATTAGTTAAAAGCAATTTGTAGAAATTAAATGTAGTAGGAAATTCTTGTAAACCTTGTAAACTTGCATTTTTAACTGCAATAATCGATTATGGAATGGCAATAATCGATTATCACAGAGTCATACAGGAATAATCGATTATCTCTTCAAATAATCGATTATCACATTTTGAAAACCCTGTAACGGACTTGAATAATCGATTATCACTTACAATAATCGATTATTCATGGCAGTTGGGAGCTGTCCTTTGGCACTCAGTGTACTTAGCTATATATTTTGTTTTGGAGAAATTAGAAAAAAACGTTGTTGAACAGAAGCTCTTGCAGAATACTGTTTGTCAGAGGAAGTTCTCAGAAGCTATAGTTCAAGTTCCCTTGCTTGGTCTCGTGAACAGGAGAGGCTCGCGTGTCGTGTGTCGATAGTCGGAGCAAGCTCTCTTCGAGTTAGCAAGGTGCTCTGCCTGGTCTCGTGAATAGGAGAAGCTCGTGTTTCGTTTGTCGATAGTCGGAGCGGTTCTCTTCGAGTTGGCAGAGTGTTCTTCTTCCGGTTCGTTCGTCGAAGGAAGGTTTATTTATCTGCTTTATTCACTATTTCTTGTAATCTGTTAAATAACTTTTTAGTGAAAAAGGTTAATCACTATTTATAGTGATTAACGACTGGATGTAGATTCTTTTGAATCGAACCAGGATAAAAATTGCTTGTGTGATTTTCTATTCCCTACACTCTTTATCTTTTACGCATATCAACTGTTTGATAAATTTTCTCTAAGAAAATTGTTTTTCTAAAACGGACCATTAAACTTGATTTGTGACCGTAACACGCTTTCTAAGTATTTTATTCCGCTGCGCGACTCTATAACGGTACCGATTGTTCCAACAGTTTTCTCCCCTCAGCGGCCATTTTGCCCCTCAGCGGACCTTACGTGACTTCCAGAGTGCCGCTCAGCGGTAAACTACCGCTCAGCGGTGAGTGCGTGACTTGTTTTCTCCCCTCAGCGGCCATTTTGCCCCTCAGCGGACCTCCCGCAAGCTCCTGAGTGCCGCTCAGCGGTAAACTGCCGCTGAGCGGTGACTTCGGCTTCTCCTTTTGCACTTTTTATTGTCTTTTCTGATTTCATCTCTCTCCTTCTTCACTTCTTTCACCAAATTCACCTTAAAACCTGCACAAAAACACTGAAATCAAGCATAAACCTGTCCAGCTCTCTTATTTCCAAAAATATAAAGAAAAGCATGATTTCAAGCTAGTTTCTAAGTGTAAAGGTTGCTTTTAGTGTCAATTTTAATCATAAAAATAACAGTTTTTCAACTGTTATCAACAGCTCAAGAATTTCACTGACAGTTGCTTGCACCACAAGGAAACTCTACAAAAACCTACAACTCACCGATTGGTGATAGGAAATCAACCTTAGAACCTAAATTGAGCTAGAAATTGAAGAGAAAACAACCAGATACATGCAAACAGAAATTGTTGCATGATCACAGTCCAAAACCATACGGAGAAAGAGGGGAAACAACTTACCGACTCAAATCAGGAAATTGATCAGTAGAGATTGTAGCCCTCGACGCCAGGATCGTCTAGGTACTCCCTGATCGTCGAACAAATATCTCGAGAGTGAGAAAAAGTAGAGATAAGTGAGAGAAAAAGAAGAAAACAGTATTTTAGAGAGATAGAAGTATTTTAGATAATGAACCGAGCTTTAGAAAGTTCTATTTATATTATAAGATTATTTTAAAATAAAATGATCGTCTCATTATTTTAATACACCTATCTACTCTAATACTCTATTTTCTAGGTTCTTACATTAGAGAGATATTGAGTGAGTTTCCTTAAACATAAAATTATTAATTTTGAAATAAGTAATTTAAAAAAAAAATTATTTGAAATACTATTTATCCGCTTGATGTTTTCTTCACGTTCTTTTATAAAACAAAAATGTTACCAGATACTTAAAAATATATTAAAAGAATAAATAAATGTTACAAAATTAAAAATAACTTCTGAAAAGATTTTTTTTAAACATTAAACAAAGAACACTGAAGCTTTCAAAACTCAGCAGTCTTAATTAAGTAACATAGTATATATTTTTTTGTTGCAGTTTTTCTAATTAATTTAAACAAGTAAAATAAACGAATGAAACTAATGAAATGCAACATTAATGATGAGTTGATTCTATCATATGAGAGGGAAACGAAGATGTTGAATCTCTTTTCAGTGTACAAAAAGGAGATTTTGAATCTCTTTTCAACCAATGTTTTGAATCATAGAAGAAATGTGCTTTTGGACATCAGAAAATGTATTATTAGCTACCTGTTTAAAGAAATAGCCTATATTGTAAAGAAAAATCTGTCAGTAGATATTTTTCTTTTAATTTAATATTTTAATAAAAAAATATTTTTAATAAATAAAAAATTATTTATTCAATAAAATAAATATTTAAAATAATTTTTATTCATTTTAAAAGAAATAAATAATTTCTGTTTTAAATAATAACAATTACAGAAATTTTTAGTATTTTTTTCAGAAATTATATATATATATATATATATATATATATATAATTATATTATTTCTTTATTTTTCTATTTAATTATTTATAAATAAAATAAAATTAACTTTTTTAATATAATAAAAACATGAATATACATGTTTCTACATATATAATAAATAATCTATAAAAGATAAACCTATTTAGTTTACACTTTAATTTATTTGATTTTATTTTTAATAATATAATTATTAACTTATTTGTTAAGAGTATTGGTATAAAATTGTTGTCAGTTTTAATTTTCTTTTCTTTTTTTGTCTCTTTATTCAATTGATTTTCATTTTTAAATATGCATCGAATTTTTTACTAAAAATTATATATTTTATTTGATAAAACTTTGTGATTTGTTGTACTTTCAAATTTAAATTAAATTTTTGGGTTAAATATGTTTTTAGTCCCTAAACTATTGGCCGTTTCTGGTTTTCGTCCCTCTTTCAAAGTAAGGTACGATTTGGTCCTCAATCTTTTCGAAACTTTGTTTTTAGTCCTCGAAAACTAACACCGTTAAATATGTGCTGATGTGTCTAACGTTTCTGTCCACGTGTTCTTGGTTTTTTGCTGACGTGTGTTAAGTCGAACTGATTCCTCTTTAATCTTGAATGAAATTGGTACTCAAAATCAGTTACAATTGGTGTTGGTGTTGCTGTTCTTTGTTTGGGTTTGGTTCGTGGTTCATCTGCGCGTGCATTTTCGTGGTTCATGTGTTGGTTATTTGCGTTTGGTTCGTGAAAGAAAGGGATTTTTTTGTGGTTCGTTGAGGTGGTTCGTTGAAGAAGAAAGGCGATTGTGTGTGGTTCGTTGTGCAAGGTAATTTTTTAGTTTAAGTTTAACTTGTTTTCTCTGTGATTCGTTGAACAAGAAAAGCAATTGTGTGTGTAATGGGCATTCCGCTGTGCATTGTCAGTCTAATGTGGAAAGTTTTCATTTGACCTTGTAGGAAAAATGGTTTTTGACGTGTGTTTGTATCATATGGGGAAGTTCATGAAGAACAAGGGTCTACAATATGTGGGAGGAGAGATACATGTTATTAGGGGAATCGATCCCGACATGTGGTCATACTTTGAAGCTGTGGGATTTGTTAGAGAATTCAAGTACTGTGGAGAGTTCAAACTTTGGTGGAAGGGTTCCAAACAAAAGGCAATGAACAACCTCAGACCACTGACAGATGACAGAGAAGCCCTTTTGTTGGCTAACTATGCAGAGGCAAATAAGGAGGAAGTTGAAATCTATGTTCAACATGGCCAACCCAGTCAGGCAGAGGAAATTTGTTTTCTTACATTTGGTGAGGAGGCAGAGGAAGTAAGAGTACAGGAGATGGAGGAAGAGGTTGTTATGGATGAAGAAGATATTGGTGGGGTGGAGGGAAATGTTGAAGTAGAAGACTTGGTAGTAGATGACGAAGAGGGGAATGTTGAGGGAGAAATTGTGGAAGAGCAAGAGGAAGAGGGGAATGTTGAGGGAGATGAAGAAGAAGGTGAAGAAGAACATGAAGAGCAAGATGAAGAAGAAGAAGATGAAGAAGATGAAGAAGAAGATGAAGAGGGCAATGTTCTTGAGGACGAAGGGGTGGAAAATGTTGATGAAAGTGAAGAGGAGAGAATGGCAAATGGTGATGATGGGTTTGGGATGGACAATGTCACGGTAGAGGAAGAGAGAAGAAATATTAATCCAGTTTTGGATAGGTGGAAGAGAATGAAAAACAAAAATACAAATGTTAGGAGCACATTTGTAGATAGTGAGGGGGCATTTGTCATTAACGAAGAAGTTGGAGAGCATGAGATAAATGAAGTTTATGATACAGAAGAGTTGTCCTCAAATGTAGATAGTGAGGAGGATAAGAGGGACAATAAAAGGCACTTTCCAAAGTATAAAGCAGAAGATATGAGTAAGGGATTCAAATTTAGATTGGGAATGGAGTTTAAGTGTTTGAAGGATTTTAAGAGTGCCGTACAGGAGCATAGCGTTTTGAATGGAAAAGAAGTGAAGTTTGTGAAGAATGATTTGAAGAGGGTAAGGGCAGTTTGTAAGAAGGGGTGTGGTTTTGTTATTATGGCTAGCAAGGTAGGAAGTAGGCAAACCTTTAGAGTCAAAACTCTAGTTCGGCACAAGTGTGGAAGGGGTTTTGGTAGCAAAAGTGCAAATGTACAATGGATTGCACAGGTTTTGGTTGGCAGATTTGTCAATGTTGCAGGCATGACAGTGAAACAAATCATAGATGAAATACAAAAGTCATATATTGTTGGAATAACTCATTGGAAGGCTGGAAGAGCTAAGAGAATTGCAATGGATTGTTTAATGGGTGATGGAGAACGACAATATGCTCGTCTGGTTGACTATGTGGCTGAGTTATTAAGAGTCAAGGCTGGGACCTTCAAGATTAAGGTGAATCAACCCGAACCCACCCTGCAACCAAGGTTTGGGTCATTTTACATGTGTTTGGAGGGCTGTAAGCAGGGGTTTTCAGGTAGTTGCAGACCATTTATTGGTGTAGATGGTTGTCACTTGAAGACAAGTTATGGAGGTCAGTTGTTAGTTGCAGTAGGAAGAGACCCTAATGACCAGTATTTCCCACTAGCTTTTGCTGTGGTAGAAACAGAATGCAAAGACACATGGATGTGGTTTTTGACACAGCTGCTTGATGATATTGGAGGCATAGATTGTCAAAGGTGGATCTTTATTTCGGATCAGCAAAAGGTACATTAAAATATGTAGTTTAGTTAGAAATTTATTTTGATTATGTAATACTTATTGGTGTATTATGGTTGCAGGGATTAATGTCAGTTTTTGATGATATCTTGAATGGAGTGGAACACAGGCTGTGTTTACGCCATTTATACAACAATTACAAGAAAAAATTTGGGGGAGGTTTGCTCATTAGAGACCTCATGATGGGGGCTGCGAAGGCAACATACTATAAGGAATGGGAGAAAAAAATGGGTGAGTTAAAAAATCTGAATGTTGATGCCTTTAATTGGTTAATGGGTATACCAACTAAAAGTTGGTGTAAGCATGCTTTTAGTGCTTATCCTAGGTGTGATGTGTTGATCAATAACTTGTCAGAATCATTTAATAGTACTATTTTAATGGCAAGGGACAAACCAATAATTTCAATGATGGAATGGATTAGATCATACATAATGAGTAGGTTTGCAAGTCTTAGAGAAAAAGTTGACTCATATCCTGGTGATGTTATGCCTAAACCGAGGAAAAGATTGGATATGGAGGTTGAAAAGAGTGGGAATTGGCTTCCGGTATGGGCAGGGGGTTCACAGTTTGAAGTAACTCATGGCTTTACCATGGACAAATTTGTTGTTGATTTAAGTAATCACACATGTACTTGTTACTTGTGGGATTTGGTAGGAATACCATGTAGACATGCGGTTGCTGCCATTCATTACAAATCAGAAAACCCAGAAAATTATGTTCATCCTTACTATAAGAAAGATGCCTATAGAACTTGTTATGCACCAATTATAAGTCCTATCAATGGACAACAACTTTGGCCTACATCTGACTCTCCAAAACTACTACCTCCCATTTACAAAACACCTCCTGGGAGGCCAAAAAAATTAAGAAGACGAGAAGCTGATGAATATGTCAGCCATGGAAAATTGTCAAAGACCAATACTGCTATGAGATGTAGCACTTGCAATGCATATGGACACAATGTAAGGACATGTAAAAAGAGCCAGAAAAGCAAGGTAAATCTTCTTGGTAATGTTATTTACAAGTTGATTTATTACTTTTGTTATCTAACTATCTAACTATCTAACTATCTAACTATCTTACTCCTTTCATAGGACAAAAGGGGGGCTTCTACATCAACACCTGGATCTGCATCAAGAAGGGCTGCATCTGCATCTGCATCAGAAGGTGGAAGGGCTGCATTTGCATCTGCATCAGAAGCTAGAAGGGGGGCATCTGCATCTGCATCACAAGCTGGAAGGGCTGCATCAATTGCTGGAAAGGGGGCATCTGCATCTGCACCACAAGTTGGAAGGAGATCAGCCAGAGATGCAGGGGTTGGGGCTGCTTCTACATCACAAGGTGGAGGATCTGCAACTATGCGTCAAGGGGCAAGAAGAGCATCCTCAAGATTGGCTGCACAAATTGTAGGGTCTCAAGGAAGTTGTAATTCAAGGATGTAATTTCAAACAATTTGTAGTGGTTGTAGGGTCTCAAGGAAGTTGTATTTAAAGTAGTGCCTGTAGTGGACCACTTTTTTGTCTTGTAGTGACTGTAACCCTTTAAAGTATGTTGGGACCACTATTTGAACGACTTGTTTATTAATCAATATGGACCACTTTACTTTGGTTTTACTTATGCTGTAACTGGTTAAGCTGCTGTGGCAGTTTGTGGTTTTAGTCCCTCTGCGCATTTCCCATTCTAAACCACCACTTTTGGTGCTAAAGAGCAACTCATACAGTGATTTTTTCATCTCGAAGCTTTTAGCCTCTGCTGGCAGTTACTACATGTCAAATTTGGTAAAACAAAGTTGCTAAAATCATCACATTAACATTCCAAACTCGTTTCTGCAAAATTCACATTTAAACCCCCAAATTTTTAGCACTTTTTCTTATAAGTTGCAGAATTGGTAGTCAAAGCTGCTAATATTTGCAAACTATATAACACAAATGCACATAACACAACCATCAGGGCACAATTCAACTGAACTTCCACATTTTATTCAATTTAAAACTTGCTTGTACATCCACAACACAACCTATCTAATTACAATTTACCTTCAACACAAACAGAATACAAAACATGGCTGTTAATGCCCATGACAATACAAAAAATACCAACATAATTTTGAAATTTTTTCTCTCTTCCTCTAATTTCTTCTTCAACTTGTCCTTCTTCTTCCTTAGATCCAACACCACATTTTCAATACACACTTCAACTTCTTCACTCTTCCTTTGTAAGCTTCCTTCCATTTCGAAATCTCCTTCATCAACCCATTCAAAGAAGTTACAGCTTGAATTACTCTGCAAATGAAAATAACAAATCACCAATACAATATTCAACACAATAAATAAAGCTTTTATTCTCACTTACTGCCCAATTTCTACATCTATAAAATAGTCTCCCTTTGTTCTTCAATGTAGTTGCCTTCAACAACAACAATCTTTCCCCACAACCACAGTTTTTTGAAGCTAAGTGAGAGGATCCACATGTTTGGGACATTCCAGAACCTATGCTCCTTGGTGTGCAACCTCCTCTACCACCTTTCATTTCCCTTCAAAAGTGATTAACAAACAAACTGAAGTTCGAAACCAAAACCCTTCAACAAAACCCTATATCCCCAAATCCATCCATCATTTTAAACCAAAACAGAGACGAATATGAACTTACGTGCCCAACTCCACCAATGCCCAAGAAGGTGATATCCAAGCTTCAACCTTGACTTCGTCTTTGCTCAAATCCTTCACACAACACTTTGCAGTGAAAGTAATAAACCAAACTTTACCAATGTTGGATTAACTTTGCATTTCAGCTGTAACAACACCTCGACAGAGACGTTAGAACACGTGGACACAGACGTTAGAACACGTGGACAGAGACGTTAGACACATCAGCACATATTTAACGGTGTTAGTTTTCGAGGACTAAAACCAAAGTTTCGAAAAGATTGAGGACCAAATCGTACCTTACTTTGAAAGAGGAACGAAAACCAGAAACGGCCTATAGTTTAGGGACTAAAAACATATTTAACCCTAAATTTTTTACTAAAATTTGTTGTTTTTGTAAATTTAGATTAAAATTTTTACTAATTTTTTATATATTTTATTTGAAATTTTTTTCCTAGTTCACATTTTCTTATAATTTAGTTACTTTTACTAAGTGATCATAATTTTGTAAGTTAAAAAATTTGAAATTTTTTTAATAATTTTATCAATTATTCATTATTTTTAAAAAAATTTAAACATTTTATTGTATCGTTTATGAATCAAATTAATTAAATTTAACAATTACAATAATATAATATTTTAAAATCCATATGCACACACATGGGTTAACACTAACAATACTAATAGTAACCATGGCATCTATAAATATAACCTACATATCTATTATTTTCTTCTCATATAACTACTAAGTAATATGGATGTTTCACCCTTTATCTCTAACCCTTTCATCTTTCATCCCCAATTTCTAGAATTGTTCTCTAATTAATGAGGTAGTTATGCATTAATTTTTTTTGTTGAGGAATTTTGTGCATTAATTAATGAAGCATTGAAAACCCACGTTGAATATATATTACAAAATCCTACATCTCATTTCCTCTATTACAAAACCTGCACCCTTTCATCTATTACGAAACCATGCACCTCATTTCAATCTATTTCTCTTTCGTTGAGTGTGTTCCTCTCCACCCCATTTCATTTCTTTTTATTGAGTGTGGTCCTCTCCACCCCATTTCATTTCTTCTCCTCTTTCATTGAGTGTGGTCTTCAAAGTTGAGAGAGATTTGAGAGGGATTTTGTTGAAGCAGCCTGGAGGGATTTTTGTGGTTGACATTGTTGGGAGTGTTTTCTTTTAAGAATTTGTTTCCAAGTGCATGAATTTATATTATCGAATTTGGATTGTGATATAGAGCACATTAGATGTTCATATCCAAAAAAGAGTAAACCTTTAAAAATATTAATCGAATATGAAAATTTGAAAATAAAAATATGGAATGTCGACATCCGATGCAGGAAGAATTGGATTTCGAATTGGATTTCGATATCTGATGTTGTGATTTTCAGATGTCAATATCCGATTTATGTTTCTGAAGTTTGTTTTATAAATGTTTTATATTAATTTTTTTATTTATTGTATTAGTTTATAATTTTTTAAAATTTATGTATGAATTTATTAAATTTAATAAAAATATTTTACAAAAAATAAAAATTGATATAAAGATGTGTGTATTGGATACGAAAATCCGAAAGGAAGAATATCATATCTCGATGTTCAATTGTCCCTTTATCGGATGTCAATATCCGATAAAGAGAGAATCGGATATTAAGATCCAATACTTTCCATTTAGAATTTTCATATCTGATGCCTTTATGTTGTGTTGTGCTTATTTTCATATTCGATGCATGTTTTATTTTTCATATCCCAATAATAAATTAATATTATTTAACAACATTTAGGTTTGTTTTATAAAAAGTTAAATAAAACCAACATTGTTAACTTAATTTGTATAATTATTTAATTTTGTTAATATAACAATGCATTTTAAATGTTTAATTTTTATAATATAAAAATACATATTTATAGTTATTTAAATTATTTTTAAGTTTATTATATTATTCATAAACGATTATATTAATTTATGATTTTATAATTTAATTATAAATGTTTAATTTATTGTATTAGTTTTTTTATTTTGTTAAATTTTGTATAAAATAAGTTGTATGACTTTTTTTAATTTATTAAAAAAGTTTGGTATTTAAAATTCATATGAAAATTTTAACAATTTTTTAGGTAGTTTTAAGTATTATTATTTTGGTATTTTTTTAAATTTTATTCATTATTTATAAATTTATAAATGTATAATTTAGGTTTAATAGCCAATTTAGTCCTCACTTTGGTTGAAAAATCTCAATTTAGTCCATCGTTATAAAAGTGTTTTGAATTAGTCCTAACTTTTAAAATAGTGGGTCAGATTGATCCTTTCTGTTAAATATAAGTTAACAAAATTAATGGATGATGATGTGACACAACTTAAAGCTAACGAGGGACCAATCTAACACATCAGCTTTAAGCTGTGTCACATCATCATCCATTAATTTCATTAATTTATATTTAACGAAAGGGACCAATCTGACCCACTATTTTAAAAGTTAGGACTAATGTAAAACACTTTTATAACGAAGGACTAAATTGAGATTTTTCAACCAAAGTGGGGACTAAATTGGCTATTAAACCTATAATTTATTGTAGTAGTTTATGATTTTATAATTTAATTATAAATTTTGAATTTATTGTATTAGTTTTTTATTTTCTTATAGGTGATTATAGTCTAAATTGACAAATATCCTTAAAGGATGGATCTCAAATAAATTCTAGCATGCTATCAGATTTTTTGTCCTTTGTAAATGAGGTTAGAGAGGGAGATCTGACAAATCATTTCACAACAAATGAAATATTTTCCTCTCATAAAAACTTAATTGAACGGGTAAGAGAGATTGCATATGATCTAAGATTTGTTGTGGTGACTATAAGATTCGACAAAGTTACCGCTCAACTTGGAGGAAGACATTTGTATTTCTAGGTTGTGAAAGAGATGGAAAATATAGAAAATACAAACCCGATGTCCAACTTAGTACATATGTCACCCGAAAATGTGAGTGTCCTTTCAAGTTAAGGGGCAAACCATCTGATAATGGAAATGGGTGGGTATTGCAAGTGATATGTGGATAACACAACCACGATTTAGCATAAACTTTAGTGGGGCATCCTTATGTTGGTAGGTTAAATCCTACTGAAGAAGCAGTACTTGGTGATATGACAAAAACCCAAGTAACACCTGCAAATATTTTGTTGACTCTTAAAGAAAATAATGATCATAATGTAACTACAATAAAACAAGTTTACACAGCAAGGTATACATATAAACACTCATTGAGAGAGTTGAGAACTGAGCTGCAACATCTGATGATGATGTTGGATCGTGACAAGTACATATATTGGAATAGATGTGTGAAGGATTATGAGGTTGTCAATGACCTCTTCTGGACACATCCTGATGCAATCAAATTATTTAATGCATTTAATGTTGTTTTGTTAATGGATTTAACTTATAAAACAAATAAATATCGGCTACTATTGCTAGAGATTGTTGGTATGTCATCTAATGGGTTGACCTACTTAGCCACATTTGCATTCTTATCAAGTGAATGACAACATAATTTCACTTGGGATCTTGAAAGGCTGAGATGTTTATTTCTGACATTTGAGGGCAGTCCACAAGTCATAGTCAGCGATAGAGACTTGTCTTTGATGAATTCCATTGGCAATGTGTTTCCTGAGTCATCTCAGTTATTATGTCGCTTCCATATGATAGAAAATGTCAAAGCGAAGTCCAAAATGTTAGTTAATTGTGTAGAAACACGAGATATGGTAATGGAATGAGAAGTGCAAAACATAAATAATTAATTCATTAAAAAAATATGTGTATCAAATATTTAAATTTGATTAACAATAAAAATAATTTTAAAAACAACAAATTTAAAATCGCCAAAAATATAAACTAACAAATTTATATAACATTAAATCATTAAAAAAAATAAGAATACCATAATCGGCATTGAAAATGTGAGGGAGCTTAATCAGATGTTGAAAACTGATTCAGCCTACATCGAATATCGACATCCGATGGAGGCTGAATCGGGTTTCGACATCTGATTCAGTCCCCTCACATTTTCAATGTCGATTCTGCGTAGATCTTCCATCAAACTCCTTACGAACAACTTCTAATCAACTTCTAATAAGCTAAATCCTAATTCTACAATATTTTCCTATATCTACAATATACTATAACATTGAACATAAATATATCTAATCAATGCATCAACCTTTGAGTAGCGACAATGAACCAATGAAGAGCAACGAAAGAGAAAGACGAAGAACACTATGTGCTTGAATCCACCAATGAAACAAAGATCAACCTTCACGAAGAAGAAAACGAAACGATTGTGTGTGCATGAAAGAATCAGAACAAAGCAAAGAGAAAATGGAAGGAAAATAATGAGATTTGAAGGAGAGAAAAAGAAATACTAGCGTGAAAAATAATTGAGACAAAGTTGTTTTTTAAACAAAATCTTTAACCATGACCATGACCAGATTTTATCTTTATAAAAATTTAAAACTTTTTAAATAAGAGCGATTTTAGTATTCTATACAATTTTAAAAGTGTAAGATGAAAGGATTAGAGATGTAGGATGAAACACCCAAATAACTTTACGATTTTAGAAGATTGTCAGAACAAATTTTCTAAAAGTTTAAAAATAAGATTACAAGAATAAAATTTTTGAAATATACTTCCGAATAAACTTCTTGTAATAGAATTTTCAGAATAAATTTTCTTAACAAAAAATGTGTTTTAAAACGAATTTTTCAAAATACTTATCAAAAATAAATTTTAAATTTAATTTAATTTTACAAAAACTAGTTAATAAAATTAGATTCGGATCTATTTATATGATATAAACTAATCTTATTATTAATCAAAACAATATCATGATCATCACAAGAAATGCATTTTGGAATGAATTTTTTTTTCTTTCATCTCTTTTTTGCAGAAACTGGCAGTAACCGTGGCAGTCTGAAACAGTTGAAAAGGGTATTTTAGTCATTTTTGTTAGTGTGGAGATGCATTTAGCGATATTGGGGTTGCAGGAAACAAAAGCATAGCCTACGTCACATCCTTCAAACTAATCCAATAAAATGCAGGGTGTTGCTGCCTCCATTACCACCTCTTGCTCCCTCCACCTCTCCATTTCTCTTTTATCCCTCCCCCACCTTCCTATTCCTATTGATGGCGAACTGAAGCGAATCATATTGGAGGAAGCACATCATAGTCGTCTTAGCATACATCCAGGTATGACTAAGATGTACCAAGACCTTCGGTGTTCGTTCTGGTGGCCTGGAATGAAGAGTGATGTCGCTCGTTTTGTGGCATCTTGTCTAACGTGTCAACGAGCGAAGGCGGAGTACCAAAGACCTGGAGGATTACTTCAACAGTTGGAAATTCCCGAATGGAAGTGGGATAGCATATCCATGGACTTCGTGACTCATCTGCCACGCACGGTCAGGAATCATGATTCAATCTGGGTAATCGTGGATAGGCTAACGAAGAGCGCCCACTTCCTGGCCGTAAACTTGAAGATGTCGATGACCAACTTGGCTAAGTTGTATATCCAGGAGATCGTTCGCTTACATGGAGTACCTTCGAGCATCATTTCCGACCGAGACACAAGATTCACTTCACGGTTTTGGCAGTCACTTCAAAGCGAGCTCGGTAGTAAGTTACAAATGAGTTCAGCCTATCACCCTCAGACGGACGGTCAATCTGAGAGAACAATCCAGACGCTTGAAGACTTACTGAGGACGTGCGTCCTAGATCACTTAGGCGCCTGGGATGAGGTCCTGCCGCTAGTGGAGTTCACGTATAACAACAGTTTCCAGGCGAGCATTGGAATGGCACCGTTTGAAGCACTTTATGGGAGTAAATGTCGAACGCCACTTTGTTGGTTCAAGGAAGGAGAGAACGTGCTAACTGGACCTGAGCTTATCCAGCAAACGACCGAGAAAGTCAAGCAAATTCAGGAGAGGTTGAAGACGTCTTTGAGCAGGCAGAAATCTTATGCTGATAAGAGGAGAAGACCGTTGGAGTTCGCTACTGGAGATCATGTGTTCCTTCGACTCAACCAAATCACTGGTGTAGGCCGAGCCGTTCGTCCAAAGAAGCTGTCTCCCAAATTCATTGGACCATACCAGATTCTGAGGAAGATCGGACCAGTAGCGTACGAGCTTGCATTGCCGCCTCAACTATCAAACCTTCACCCAGTTTTCCACGTTTCTCAACTTCGGAAGTATATAGCGAATCCATCACATGTACTGGAGTTGGAGGACGTTCAGCTTCGTCCAGACCGAACGTTGGAGCTGCATCCAGTCTGTATAGAAGATAGCCGCACCAAGTACTATAAAGGC
Organism: Vigna umbellata; assembly: GCF_029865625.1. Taxonomy (NCBI): domain Eukaryota; kingdom Viridiplantae; phylum Streptophyta; class Magnoliopsida; order Fabales; family Fabaceae; genus Vigna; species Vigna umbellata. The sequence continues at coordinate 24,683,510 of NC_142174.1, forward strand.
AAGGACGTTCGTTTGGTGAAGATGGTGTGGGACGCTAAGACTGGTGATTCAACGTGGGAAGTTGAGAGCGCCATGAAGGACTTATACCCTAATCTATTTCCGGGTGAGTCTTTAATTTTCGAGGTCGAAAATTTTTGTAGATAGGTGGAATGTGAGGTCTCGGAAATTTAAACCATGATTACTGTCAAATTTGTCAATTATTGCACTGCTGAGTCACCTGACTGCTTCCATAAATGCACCGCGCCACACGTTCAGTGCATTAAAAACGCACTAAACGCTGCATGCATGAGCGCCACTTGTCACGTAGAAGTTTCGGAAGTCAGAAGTGAGAGTGCAGGTGTCAGCAGAGGAGACGCTCGTTCGTTTGGGCGTGGAAATTAACAAAACTGAGTTTCGAAAAACGCTCTCTCACCTGCACGCACTCTTCTTCTTCCTCAGAACCAAACCTTTCATTTTCTCCAACTTCTCTCTAGAACCAGTTCACCTTCTCTCTACTGTAACTCACCATTCCCTTCTCCGATCACGTTTCAGAACCGTAGAAACGTTCCTGGAGACGTGAGTGTCATTCTGATCCGAACAGAATTTGGAACTGAACTGGTAAGTCCTCATTGCTAAGCTTTCGTCCTTTTGGTTTCATGTGAACCCTAGTTCTGGTTGCATGCATGGGTTCTAGGTTTGAGTTATTCCGATTTTTGGTGTTTTAGATTAAGTGGAAACTGTTGAGCGAAACCTGAGGGTAGGAAGTTGTTAGAGGAAGCACTAAATCTTGCTCTTTGGGAATACACTGCTATCCAGGTAAGGGAAGCTTATATGTTTAATTTATACTTGTGTGTTGTATGAAAGAATGTTATGAAGATATGTATGTGGGCTGTTTGAGTATGCATGAACGAATACTGATTGTATGGATGAATATGAATTCTTATTTGGTTGATCCGCATGTTGGTTTGATATGTATGGAAGATGGATGATTAATGTAATGTATGAGTTATTAATGTGATAAATTCTATAAGATCTGTAGATTAATATTGGATGTGAAGTTATGAAGTATGAATCTTATGAAAAATGAAAAGTTAAGATAGTTGGAAAAATCTGAATATGATAATTCTCTCTATGATAAATTACGTTCGTCATCGTACGGTCTTATACCGTTCGGTTTCCCTGACAAAGACTTAGAGTAGAATTCTTTCATTTGGAAAGAGTTCGGTTTGAGAACGAGCGCCTTCATTGAATTACTATGCTTGAGCGTTCGGCTCAGCATAGAGTTGTAGTATGCTTTAAATTAAATAATATTGAATTAAGAAACGTTCGGTCTTATACCAAGCGTTCGTCCTAAATAGCGTTCGGTCTTATACCGAACGTTCGTCCTAAATAGCGTTCGGTCTTATATCGAACGTTCGTCCTGAGTAGCACTCGGTCTTCTACCAAGCGTTCGTCGAAATTGATGCTCGGTCATCTACCTAGCGTTCGTCGTAGTCAGTGCTCGGTCACATACTAAGCACTCGTATTATTGAATAACCACTTGGATAAAATAGCGTTCGTTCAAGTATTTGAATATTCACATTCTTACGTTCGTTCTAATACTAGTATCGGTCTTCCATGTGCAAATTTCTTCAAAGAAAATTTCTAAGTATTATTAACCATCCTTCCTATATTGAATCTGGTTCAAGATCTTTATTATGAAATTTTCTAAGTATCAGTACTCCTTCAAATTGAGTCGTTTCATTTAACTGACCAAACAGAGAGTCACGTTCGTCCATCCAGTACTTATTTGGACGTTCGTCCTAATTCTTCAAAGGACTGAACGTTCGTCCTTTTATGCTCTTAAAGTTAAAGATAAGAATGATGATAAATTATAATAAATTACAGTGCGAACACTATATTGAGTGATTTTGTGATGATGGATTTTGGACGAGCGTTCCAGGGAGGAACGTCTCATATATGTTAAATATTAAATTTGGTAAAGTATGACTGTGGATAAGTTAAGACTCGCTGTCCATCCTGATATTCAGTGATTACTCTTCTCACGTAGAGAGGGTAAGTCATGCGTGTGAATGGCAGGAGGTCCTTAGTCCATAAGTTAACATGGGTGATGTAAGAACGGACTAACCTCGAGTGGCAGCTGATTAGGTGTATCCCGGTTATTACATCACTCGAGTGCAAGGACGCTTGTAACTACACAGATCATACAGTCCGGACGGTCGTCTTACTTATATATATATATATATATATATATATATATATATATATATATATATATATATATATATATATATATATATATATATATATATATATATATATATATATATATATATATATATATATATAGAGTTACATGATGTTACATGTTAGACTATGTGCTTGTGTGGAATGATATGTTCATTGTATGTGTTGTTTGTATGAATTAAATTATATAAGCTTACCCTTTCGTTTCCTTGTGTTGTCGCCTTGTATATGTACGTTCGTCCTGTCATTGCAATGATCATCCGTGTGGATGTGAGCAGATGGAGGTGTGTCACTTGAAGAAGTGCTAGAAGAAGAAAATTTGGAAGACGCTAACCTGGTGGATGTAGAAGTTAAAGCCGAGCCTTAGAGCGCTCGCGGGTGTCTGTAGTTAGCTTTATTTATGTTATTTTGAACGTTCGGTTATAGTTTTGTAAGACCGTTCGTCCCTGAACTCTTGCTTGTATAAGCGTTCGTTATTTCTGTATGATTATGCCGTTCGGTATTTTGACGCTCGTTCAGATTTGTAAGACTGCACTGTTTTATATGATTAATGTAATTAATTCTGATTATGGTAATTACTATATTTTGGGATGTTACACCAGCCTTTATAATTGATTGCCTTTAAAATTTAATAAATATTGAATTAAAAATTTGGAAAATGTAACATCCCAAAATTTATACAGTCAGCAACTATATAATAGAATAATCACATGTATTAATATAATAAAACAGTCTTACAGCTAAGGAGATAACTCTCGCAAGTGGCCGAACGGCCTTACCTAAATACCAAAAACATACGAGCGCTCACTAAAATTTAAGAACGAACGGTTTACAAAAATAAAAACACCGAACGTCCAAATATTGACTTAAAGAAAAAGGCGCACACTCTAGGATGGCCCGCTATTCTAACTAAACTAGTAAATAACCGAACGTACTACTGTTCGGCCTTCACTTCAACATCTACCAAATTATCTTCAGCAATGACTTCCTCTTCAAGCGTTTCCTCCAGAGATGCATCTCCCTCTGCTCACATCCACACGGATGATCATTGCATTGACAGGACGGACGTACAGATACGGACAACACAATGGAGAAACGAAAGGGTAAGCTTATTGAATTTAATTCAAGTAAAACATACATTTCATACATATCAAACACATCAAATAATTTCACAACCCATACATACAATTCATTCATTTACTCAATCAATTTCCTGATACTAGACTGACTGTCCGGACTGTATGAATTCTGTGTAGCTACGACGTCCGTGCACCCAGGTGGGATAGCTGGAATTCTCGTCAGCTGCCACCTGAGGTTAGTCCGTTCTGTCCAAGTTACAGTTATGGACTAAGACCTCCTGCCATTCCCACACATGACATACTCCTCTCTACTTGAGAACGAGCACTCACGGAATATCAGGATGAACCGCCAGCTAAGCTTACCACATTCATACTTTACAAATCTCAATTTCCATTCAAGAGTCGTTCCTCCCTGGAACGCTCGTTCAAATTCCACAATCATAATTTCATCTCTTATACCGTTCGCACATTTTAATCTTTCCTCTTATTCACATTTTCATTCTTAGTTCCACTTTCATAAAAGGACGAATGTCCAACCCTCTTTGTAATAAAGGACGATCGTTAAGTCAATACCAAGAAGGCTCGTTCACGAATAGAATAAAACCAACACAGGTTATTAGACGGACTTCAATACAACTTGAATCAGTTAGATGAACTGACTCTAGTACGATCTGAAAAATACTTAGAATAATGTAAGTTCCATAACGCTAGAACGAATCCAATGGATATATATACCTCACAAGTTGTTTAGATAAATAAACCGAGCACGATTTAATTCAGGAGACAAACCGCCAGTCGATGACCGAGTGCGAAAATAGATATTTAATGAAATTTTGGACGAACGTCACTGAAGTCTTGGACGAACGTTACTAGATCTATTGGACGGACGATACTTAAATTTATGGACGAACGCTATTTCAATTCAGGACGAACGCTATTATAGCTCGTTGATAATTACGGAAAGAACGAGCGTTCGGTATAGGACCGAGCGCTACTTATCACTTACAATTTTAGGACGAGTATTCGGTCTAAGACCGAGCGCCACTTAGGACGTACGCTTTTAGGTCGAGGCTATTCGCTGATTCAAAATCATAGAAATTTGGGAATTATATAAGATGAGATACTTAAAGTTTATGTTTTAATAATTTGACTAAGAGTTCCAAGGTATATTTTCAGGCTTCTCAAATTCTCACACAGCACTTATGATGTCTACGTTTGGCCGAACGCTCAAACGTAAAGCTAATAAAAAGGGGTGTTCGTCCTCAAATAGAATCCTTTCCAAATGAAAGGGTTCAGCTATTTCAAAGAAGTTACTGAGAATACCGAACGGTCAAAGACCGTTTCGATAACGAACGTTCAATATCATATTAATTTCACATTCAAAATCTCACTTACAGTAAACTCATTTTTTCAGTATAAACTTTCATACATTTACTTAACCATATCATAGTATATTCCATACTTCTCATGCATCAAATCAAAATCATAAACCAAACATCCAATTATCAAAAATCATACTGCATATAAATTTACAGAACGTTCATACAGTACAACGCATATAATTCCCAGAACATTCATACATTTCAGTACAACACAAGAATTAAATTTAATAAGCTTCTCTTACCTCTAACGTGAACAGACGTCCTACAATGTGTAACTTGACTTGTAAATTTACAATTTCTCTCTCTCCGCAACGCTTACTACTATATGCATCAATCATCAAAGATAGATGAAAACGGTTCAGTATTTAACTAAAGAATTTCATCACCCAGAGTTTGGGCGTGCATGCGCACAGGAACGACAGTTTGAAGGGAAACAGACTTACCGGTTTCAGAACGCTAAAGTGTTCGGTTCTGGTGAAAGCTCAAGGCAACGGAAATCCTTCTACGGTGCCTAAATAGAAATCGGAGCAGAGATGGTGAGTTGCAGTAGAGAGAAGTGAAAGGTTTTCTAGAGAGAAGGTGGAGAAAAATGGAGATCTGAAGTTAGGAAGAAGAAGAAGTGTGCAAAAGAATGAGCAGAGTTTTTCAGAAATGATTTTTCTGTTTGCCCACGCCCCAAAAACGGACGTGCGCCCTTCTGCTGACACCTGCCCTCACTTACTGACTTCAGAATGTTCCAATTTGACACTTGGCAGCTCATGATATCAGAGTTTTAGTGCATTTTTAATGCCTCTGAGCAAGTGGCGTGTGTAATTAATGAGGCGTGACAGAAAACCATGTCAATCATTTTTGCATAAAAAGATTCAGAAACTAATAATATCAATTCAATTAAAAAGATTATAAATTCAAAGACTTAATTAAAAGAAATTATAAATTCAAAGACTTAATAAATCATTAAAATTTAATAAATATTGAATTACAGATTTTAATTAATTCTATTATTATTATTATAAATGTTTCTGTATATAAAAATAAAATACAGAAAATGATTTCAAATATCAACTGAATCTATATTAAATATGAATAACAAATCATTATCGGATGTTGAGACTCGAATTGAAAAAGATTATGCATCGGATATTGATATTTGAAAAACTAAATATTGAATTTTAATATCGATAAAGGAAAAATCGGATTTTGATATCCGATCGGATTTTGATATCCGATTGAGTTATTTTCGGATTTGATATCAGATTATGTTAATTTTGAATTTTGATATCCGATTAAAAGTTATAAAATTTATAACAAATTCGCATGTGAGAAATTTAAAAAAAAAATTATTTTTCCAGTTCCAATGTCAATCACCAACACAAGACACCTCCACCGCATGCCTCAACACTTCTCATGGAAAAATATCTCTTAAAGACCAAAAAAAATGAAACTTGTGAAGGAGACAGTGAAGAAATAAAAAGGGGTGCAGGGACAAGAGAAATATATAAATTTTCAACTTCATTTAATTAGTGAATCACTTAATTGGATAAAAAATATTTAATCCTAACCAACTCACTAATCACCAGCATATTTGTGGAAATTGGAGGTGCAAGATGAAACCTTAAAGGTGCATGATGAAACACCCCAAATGTGAATGTAATTGAATCTGTAGCCTTTTCACTTGGGCTTAAAAACCAAGGTGCAGATCAAATTCAAGAATAAGACAGGTGTTGAATTAAATAGTATTTTTCTTATTATATTTGTTTTTTTTTTATCCATTGATATTTTTCAGTAATACTTTCTTATTTAAAAGAATGCAATTATATACACACGCATACATTTACATAATTTTAATTACATAAGCTTATTTATCTAATTTCTAGACAAATGTGAGAAAAAAAAAGATGAGTGATAAAGACTGAATGAACAAATATTATTTTTTAAAAGACGAGTCTTGCATATCTCTCCAAATCTTAAAAGTACACACATGTATGAGAAAACTCCAAAGTCATCAGTTATTTCAATATTTAATATCGTTAAACAACTAAAAGTACATGCACTTCGTTATATTTTATTTTAACCTATTATTATATTGAAATTGATTAAAAATTGTGATCCAGAAGAGTACGTTATTTATTTATTAAACACGAGAGAAGAAAACTATTCTAGATTGAATTATTGAGTCATATACTCATATAGGTGGAATCCAAACTAAGACTCAAGTTGTCAATTCAATTTGTGCATACTAATAGTAATATTTTTCTCCGTTACAACATATACTATTATATTTTTGGGGACTAATACTAATTCAATCATACCAAAACTAATTTTTATTCTATTCATTATGACAATTAAAATACAAATATTTTTATTGTATTATCATCATATAATATTACATTATAATAATAATAATAATATGTTATTATTATCATTCAATATATGATTTTTTTAATTCTTAAAACATAATCAAAATTATTAAATAAATTATCAATAGAAATCATTAGAAGTAAGATTTTCAATAACGGTTAAGGACAATTTATAATGATAATTTTAAAAAATTGTTAAATGTTATTCCTCTTCAAAAAAATTTAAAAAAATATAAGGATAAAATTTTCCTTCTTCTAACGAAACCTAATAAGACAATATAAATGTTATTCTTCTTCAAAAGAACTTAATTGCAAGAAACAATATCGATAACATAACGACTATAAAAGAATGGTGACAACCATTCTTCTTATGAAGGTACAAGAGTGACAATAAAATGGAAATAATGAGTGATGATAATGCATCAGACTATTCGGAGCTTTAAAACAGTGTAAGAAAAAATATCAATGGAAATAAATGAAAGAAAATAAATTAAAGGAAACTTTCACTCATTATAGTTATTTATAATTATTGACGAAAGTGGTTAAATGGTCATAATTTCATTTAAAATATTGTTTTTCTTTTTTATAAATCAATTGTTTTGTAATGAAGTTAAATGAATCGAGTCATAATCTAATAATGATGTTTGAGGAGTTATTTTTAAGTAGAAAGAATTATATCCTAATTAATAACTATAATTTTTGATATGATAAGCACTGGATCCAACAATTGGTATTAGAGTCAAAATTATGAGTTTAATTCCTAGTAAATAATTGTTTAGAAAAAGATTGTTGTGAATTGCACAATTATCTCATAACAAAAATCAAACAGATCTTGTCTGAAAAGAGTTTCATTAATTAGTAATAAACTCAATCTAATAATAATTTTAATGTTCAATTAATATAAAATCAAAACCATCACTAACAATTATCAAATTTTACCCATATTTCTAATTTCGATAACAACTAATTTAAAATCATCTTTTAAAATATAGCATTTTAACCGTAGATTAATTTTAAACTTATCATTATTATCGATTTTTTATGGTGATTTACAAAAAGTTGTCATTAAATATAACTTCAAAATTTTAATTACATTTTTAAAACTATTTCTAAAAAAAATCATAATTATATTTGTAAAAACAAATAAATTAGAAACAGAAAAAAAATAAGAAAGTTGCATAATCTATCAATTTGGAAAAAAAAAAATTAAAAGGATTACATTAATCTACCAACTAACCTGTGTATATATGTATATAATTAAATTAAAAATCACTATGATCATCTCTATAGCCTAGCCTGGGAAATATAACTGGTCTACAATTATATTTAATGGCTTTATTCTTCAATAATACCGTGAAGTATTAATATTATATTGAGAAGTATGAAATAATGTATAAAATTATACTTTACCATGCACGCCACTTAGTTTTGTCTTACATCTGGTTTGAATTATTTTTGTCTAGATAAAGATTCTCGTAATTATCCTATAATACGTACATTGCATTCTCTACTCGCAAAAACATTTTATTTCCAAACTTCATTTTCTTTTCTAGTTTTTTTAAGGATACATATGTCATGTGTTGTTGGATTAGTATTTAGAAGAAACGTGAGACTAATTAAAATAAGTGCTTAGTGGTGGAATAGAAGGGGGGAAGTGCTTGCAATAAGATAAAGAAATAACACATATTTTAATTGCAAGTTAGGATTCAAATATGAATGATTAGTAAAGCCATCAAGAAACGAATATTAAAATTTGGGCACCATTCCAATTATGACCAATCAAATAACGGGGGCTTAATTGGACCGACTAAGGCTATAAATATTTTACATCATAGTTTAGTGGATGATTAATACATCTAATCAACTTGTTTTTTTTATTCAATTATATATTTTGTTATACCTTCAAAAGGGTCTAGAATGATGACGTGAGCATTTATCCCTAAAAAAATGTGACTAAAATTGGAAAGCAACTTAATGGATTTATTTTTTAAAAGCCACCCATTCTAGCTAGGAGAAGAATAATTCAAAGAAGTATAAAATACAGTTGTGAGAGAAAAGTATTAGAATAAAAACTAAGATAAAAATTGTTCATATTTCTTTTTAGTCTTTGGTTTTCTATAACTTTTATAATTAATCAAGTATAATAAAGTTAGTTTATGACACTTTGAAATCGCTAGAAAACTAATACTTTGTGCTTGTTTTGTTAACCGTAAAGGTTCGATTAAAAATATTATAAAGAAAAATCAGAGATCGAATTTTCATTTCTTTATCTTAAAAATTTAAGTATAAAATCTCAAATGAATTGATATATTAAACTTATTTTCAATTGATTAACAAAATTATATGCATTAATATGTCGATAATACTAAAACTTGGAATCTTGTCCATTTAGATAAGTTGGTCACAAGAATCACGAATTATGTCGTGACCCAGCATAAATATTTAAAGTCAAAATACTAATTTATTTTTTATTTAATGACAACCTTGACTTGTTTCCTTTGTCTAAACTCTAAATTTAGAAATAAAAATGGTTAAAAATGAAAAGACATAAAAGTCACCGAAAGATATAATTAGGCGAAATTTGTGAGGTGCTAAATTTAGAAGTATACCTTATAGAGAGAAATTCAATATTACTTAGTACAAAATTAATATGGAACCATTTTCACTACAAGAATAAAAAAAAAGAAAGTAAAAGGTTGAATATATAAATGTTTTTGTTTTCCATTTTTCACTTTTTTTTTTAGGGTTAAATATGTTTTTAGTCCCTATACTATCACGCGATTTTGGTTTTAGTCCCTCTTTCAAACTAAGGTACATTTTAGTCCTCCTCCTTAAGGAAACTTTGATTTTAGTCCTCCAAAATTAACACCGTTAAAAACCAGCTGACGTGGCTAACGGTAGGCTGACATCATTTTCTTTTCTTGCGCTGAGTGAGTGTTTCTCACTTTTTCTCCCTCTCTCTCCCTCGTCTCTTCCTTCCATCTTCTACCCAACCTCCCCACCCTCTCCAAAAAGGTCATTGACGTTGTGCAACTTGGGTGGTCTGCAGTGGAACAAACAAATTAGGCTGTTGAGGTTGCTGGGGTGGAGTAGGAGCACCATAACCTCTTCCGTATCTAGGATCAAACGGTTGTTGATAGCTATCAGGATATTGAATTCCAGAAACACCATGCTGCACATGAATGGGTACTGACTCCTAGATGATGAAACACATGGAATAATTTCATTGAATGCCCCATTTCTTTTAATGCCTTTATGTTTAAGAATACTCCATTTCTTTTAATGCCTTTTAATGCCTCATCAAAGCCTGGTGGAAAGGAGCGTTTGAATCACTCTCTTCCCACCAACAAAACAGAAAACCAATAGTTTCATAGAATTCACTCATTATGGTGGTTTATTTACAGAAGTTGAGATGATAAGACGCTAAGTGATGATTTACATGAAAGTAGATATTTATTTTAAATTAAAACCTTATTATTTCAATCTCATTTGTAATTCTTTTAATTGATATGATTTATTGTTTTGGATTCCAGTGAATATATTTCATTATAGGGCTGACTACGTTCCAAGCAAAAATATCTCCTTCAATAATGACACTCATCCATTCTTGTTGCTTCTTGATTCTGGTTCTGTCAACAAAAGCAACATACAGAGCAGTGTGTTAAGACTGAAAATTTTCACATGACACAAATGAACGACAGAGGTCCTCCCATAGTTTGCCCTCATGAGAGTGCGACTTATGTAAAAGTGCAGGATTAGGTTGTTATTATATTGATACTCTCACATGTAAGTTTATATGATGACTGGTATAAGTAAAATATTGGACACCTTCAATAAATCAAATTAGTTGCAGAATATGATTGATCGGAAGTCTGATTAAATATTATTTGTCAAGAATAAGATTTTAAAGATACTCACAATTCCACCTGATTCTTGTGAATTTAGTTTATTGTGATAAGAACTTTAAAGAAAATGTTTGATGAAAAAAACAGAGGACAAAGTTAAGCTTTAACCATTTGCAAAGAAAACTATTTATCTGAAAGTATCAGTTACAAGTAACCCATATAAAAGGAAGTTTCAATAATATTCGGATTCGGTAACTCGTGAATTGGGATATGTGAAAACCTAAATCGACAAGAGACTTCATAGAAACACAGAATTGGGATATGATTATTCGTTCTAAAGTGAACCAGGGACATACTAATGGACAATATGGTTATGGTGCTCCTACTCCACCCCACAGCAACCTCAACGACCTAATTTGTTTGTTCCACCGCAGACCACCCAAGTTGCACAGCGTCAATGACCTTTTTGGAGAGGGTGGGGAGGTTGGGTAGAAGATGGAAAGAAGAGACGAGGGAGAGAGAGGGAGAAAAAATGAGAAACACTGACTCAGCGCAAGAAAAGAAAATCATGTCAGTCTACTGTTAGTCACGTCAGCTGATTTTTAACGGTGTTAATTTTGGAGGACTAAAATCAAAGTTTCCTTAAGGAGGAGGACTAAAATGTACCTTAGTTTGAAAGAGGGACTAAAACCAAAATCGCGTGATAGTATAGGGACTAAAAACATATTTAACCCTTTTTTTTAACATCCCAAAGATATAGCATAAAATCATATATAGAATATTCACATATTAACAATATTACAGTTCAGTTCTGAGATTAAGAAGTACAATTCTGGCCAAATGGCCTTACCAAAATACTACATAATTTAAAATTTTCAGATTTACAGTCTAGACCGAACGATTTCCAAAATCACCTATACCGAACGATTCTACAAAATAAAAGCAGCAATAATAACCGAACGGTTCTAAGGTTCGGCCTTCACTTCCACTTCTTCCAGAGCTTCTTCCAGCAACTCTTCTCCTTCTGCTCACATCCACAGGATGATCATTGCAACAGGACAAAACGACCGAACGGACAAAACAAACCAGACAGGAAAAATTACAGGGTAAGCTTATGTAATTTAATTAATTCTATAAAACATTTATTTCACATAAATTTGATACACATCAAATAATCCATCATGCAAACATCCACTCATACATTTCCAACCAAAATCATACGTCAAAGCATGCAATGACCGATCACTTTATTCTGACTGTTTGGACTGTATGAATTCTGTGTAGCTACGAAGTTTTTGCATCCGGATGATGTAATAACTGGGATATCCTCAACAGCTGCCACCCAAGGTTAGTTCGTTCCGCCCAAATTCACCTTATGGTCTAGGAACTCCTGCCATTCCCACACATGAGTTACCCTTTTCTACATGAGAACGAGTAATCACGGAATATCAGGATAAACGCCAGCTAAGCTTTGTCCACATTCATACTTTACCATTCCAATACCATTCATGAGATATTCCTCCTTGAAATTCTCTTTTACATACCATTCCATTCATATCACATTTCCAATATCATCATACTTTATCAATTACCACATTCAAACTAAATTAAGAATGACAAATCCCATCTTCGAAACAAGACTGAACGAAAGACCATCTTTAAAACTAATCTAACAAGACACTTAGTGTAAGACTGAGCGGTCTTCCACTTATACACAGAAGAGAACTGATAGGCTGTCGTTGAAGCTATCAAATTAATACTACTTTTCAAGGCAACTTCAGTATTGCCAAGTAGTATTCAAGAAGGTAGATAGGGCTAAAGTAACCCTGAGTCGTCTCCCAACGAACACGGAATTGCTTTTGAATATCTGACTCTTATGTTATGCAATGCTTATGAATAAAAATGATGTTTGGAGAATGTTTAAAGAACAATTAATAAACTTAAAAACAGTTACGATGAAATAGGCTAATTCCACTGCTTTTCCAAGATAGATTCATCATCGGTTATTCACGGATAATTGTTCAATTGATTATTGTTTAAGTTTCAAATTAATTAAAGTACATTCTTAATTAATTTGAGGGCGATCATGCATTTAACCAAAGTAAATTCTCAATCAAATGCAAAACCTTTCTAGATTATTCACAATAAATTCAACCAAAGTACATTCTCAATCAAATTCTATTGTGTTTAATCATATCTATTCTTAAATCTCCTAACCAAATTAAAAGCTAATCAATCAAAGTAAATTCTCAATTGATTATAGTTGAAATTATTACTAATCAATCAAAGTACATTCTCAATTGAAAGTAAAAACCATTTAATCATATGAAAGTTTCTAAATTAAATCAAAGTAGATTCTCAATTAAACCTAGAAACCCTAGAACTCATATAATCAATATGCATGTAGATTCAAACACATTAGGATGGAAAAATCTTTGCTTTTAATTTGATAGAGAGATGAAAGACATAGAGAGAACAACTTAAATCAATAATCAAAATAAACAATTGCATTAACTCAATCTAACCTCAGAATCCATAATGGAATTACAACAGAATTAGCCCTAGATGCTTAGCTCTCCATGAATGGAGTTGAATACAAGATGAAAGAAAAGTGAGAGGAGTATGAAAGAATGAATGTCTAAAGTGAAGTCCTCTGGGTCTCTTTAAATAGGGCTTGATTGGGCTTGGACTCTGAATAGTTTGTTGATAAGATATTTTCTGTTGATATATTATATCTTTCAAATATTCATTAGATTAAATCAGTTTTAAAGAATATTTGATAGATATTAACTTAATTATCTTATATCCTATATCTTCCAAATAACTAAAATATTTAGATAATGATAAAATTATTTGGAAGATATTTTCTGTTGATATTCCCAAATTAAATTCAACAACTGAATTTTATCTTTTAGATTTTCTGACTTTCCAAAATTGCACAAATGCCCTGAAATTTCTTCTATCTGCACTTTAGCCCGTTCTGAATTTTCCAAATAAAATCTGACTTTGGGCCTTGAATTGCCATTTGGACCAATAAAACTTATATTCTCAGCTGCACAAATAAACATTAGAAAATCCAAGAATAATTTATGCATTAAAACTCACTTTTTAGGTTTCTCTATTTTCCAAAGCCAATAATTCCAATCATCACAAATTCACTTAAAATAAACCATTTAAACACAATTATCCCATCAAAATTTTAATTTTAAAACATAAATGTGGGCATAAATATGCACTCATCAAGAACCGAACGGTCCATGTGAGATAAGGCTCATAATCGGCTGAACACTCTTGATAATATTTGGACGTTTACTTGTAACTCAACAGTTACTACAGAACAATATTTTACTAGATGGAACTCCTAAGAATGTACCGAATATCAAAGAATACATATAATTTAAACTTAACCGAAAATCATAATAACTTTTGATGAAACCTAAGAACTCAAACAAACCCTACAAGCTTTAACTGAACGCTATTGACTTGAACCGAACACTTTGAAGTTTAACCGAGCATTCTTAATACCTAATGCAGGTATATGACGAAATATTATAAGACCGATTGAGCACTTGGTCTATGACCGAGTACTATTGAGACCGAGCACCAGGTCTATGACCTAGTACTGTAGAGACCGAATATTCTAGCAAATATATATAAATATACAAAGCCGACCACGGAAACAACCTAACATCTATTCACATATTGAAAACAACTATAATGTTGATTACTTAACTCATTTGAATATCCTGACTAGGCTGATACCTAAGTAGAAATAGAAAACCAAACATAAACTAAATATTTAGTGTGCCAATCCTACCAATAAGAGACCGAACAATCATTAACTGAAAGTCTCTTTAGAAGGAGAATCCAGTTAAGACCTAACACAACCAAGGAAAACCGAACGGTGATGATTGACTCTCGGTTACAGTTTACTAAATTTTGCAGATTTTTGCAGAATTAAGATTAAACACTATTTCTACCCAGTTCATGCCTTTTCATCAATCATCAATACATCCAGACAAACATGTAATATTTCAACATCAACCCACTCATCAATCATAACATCATTTCATCAAGAAAAATCATAAAACGAGAATCAAAATTAAATTACAAGCTTCCCTTACCTCTAAAGCTTAGCCGAATGATCACAGTTTGCAAAGAATAGTTCACCACCATAATTCTTAGAGTCCTACGGTCACGATTTGTGAAACTAAACCAAACAAAAGACCAGAAATACTCAGAATGAGTGGATAAACTCATGCAACCAAAAATCTAGGTTTGCATGTGACACAAAACAACGTTCTAAGGAGAAAGTAAACTCACCGGCTTGAAACCACAACTTGATCGGTTTAAACGAAAGCCCTTGACGCCGGGAGAGTTCAAATGGTGCCTGAGTGGTGATCGGAAGAAGAAAAAGATGAGAATTCTTAGAGTGAAGATGGAGGAATCTAGAGATAATGAGGAGAAAATGAGGTTCAACAGTTTGGAGAAGAAGGGTGCATGCAGAAAGTGGGACCGAATTTCAAAATTTCAACTTAAATACCCTCTGTATAAACCGATCAGTCCACTCTCCTGCAACCATCTGCCTTCCACTTCCTGAGATTCATTTTCCCTTTATGGACACATGATTTCCACCATGTTAGGGAATTTAATGACCCTGACACTTGTAGAGCACACCTGGATCCCACTAAGTTGGAGAATTTAATGGTTCTGACATTTCTTATCAAGTTTGTATAGGTTATTATGTATCATGTTAATCTTACATTATTGATAATTAAAATAAAATCCCTAATCCACCTATTCTTTTTTGTTTTTTCTATTAACCTTTATTCTTCATTGTAAATTAGGGACGATAAATAAACATGTTATTGTGGGTATTATAATTTTGGGAAAAAAAATGTATTAACTGGTATGGTATGAGTAATACCTGATTATTTAAATTGAATTTGGGAATAAGAATACTTATACCATTTGTTTTGTTTTTGTTTTTATATTTATTTCAATATTCGTTTTGGTTTCAAATTATTAAAACATCTTGTTTATTAGGTAATTTAAAAAATATATATTAATATTTTTTAGTTTAACTTATTTCTAAAGTACATATGCAATGATTTATTTTCTCTTTTCTATAAGTATTTGATTTTTATTCAAATTTTATTTGATATTTATACAGAAAAAAATATATATCATTTTGACATTAATATCACATTTTATTTATTATAATATTTTTTATTAAAATTTATTGAATTAAAATTTGAAATAATAAAGAGGTAAGTATATATGCATATCCATTGCTCGATAAAATTAAGATGAAATGAAAATGAAACAGATATTTTATATGTATTAAATATAAAAATAACGACAATATAGTTAAGCCCAGACTCACCTCATCCTATTGTTATCCCTAGTGCAAATATTTGATTGGTCCTTCTTAGCTTTTAATAGGTGCTAGCATTTTAACAAAACTTAAATGATACCAGGATTTATTTGCTCAAATCCTTCCTAAATTAGAAAAGAAAAATAAAAGAAAAAAAATAGAATTAATATTAAAGAACTAAATTAAATCTTTATAAATGTTATGAGAAAAGAAATGATGAAAATTGTATTTCTTATTTCATAACAAGGAGAGGAGAGAGCACAATTTATATATATATATATATATATATATATATATATATATATATATATATATATATATATATATATATATATATATATATATATATATATATATATATTTATTTATTTGAAATAATATAAAAATGAAATATAAATATAAAAACAAAATATAAATATATGAATATAAATACACATATATAAACGGAAAATAAATTAAATCCAATATCTCCTCAAGTTGCAACATATATATCTTTAATGCTAGCTTTGACAATAAAGATTGAAATTGTGCTGGATGTAAAGCTTTAATATGAATGTCTACAAGTTGTGCTAAAGTAGGAATGGGCATGAGCTTAATTACACCAGCTTGAACTTTATCTCTTATGAGATGACAATCAATTTCAATATGTTTTGTCCTCTCATGCATGGATGGATTCTATGCAATTTGTATAGCAGATTGATTGTCACAAAACAGAGGAACTGGTTGTTGTTTCAAATCATGGAGCAAATACAGAAGCCATTGAATTTCGGGTTAAATATGTTTTTAGTCCCTAAACTATCAAGCAATTTTGTTTTTAGTCCCTCTTTCAATGTAAGGTACTTTTTTGTCTTTCACCTTTAGGAAACCATAATTTTTCGTCCTCAAAACCCAACAGCGTTAAAAAGAAGCTGAGCTGGCTAAAGGTGGAGTGCCACGTCATGTTTTTTTTTTCTGACACTGAGTCAATTTGTCCCTTACTGTACGATAATGCTGAACGATATTGTTAATGGCCGAACAGTATTGGTAAGGCCGAATGGTTATGATGACTGAATGATCGAACGATATTGGTGGTGACCGAACAATATTGTTAATGATCGAACGATATTGGTAATGGCCGAATGATTATGATGACTGAATGACCGAATGGTATTGGTGGTGACCGAACGATATTGGTGGTGGCCGAATGGTTATGATGACTGAATGGTGATGGTGCCCGAATTGTGATGGTGACTGAATGATGATGGTGACCGAACAGTGAGGGTCAGATTGACTCAGTGTGAGAAAAAAGATGACGTGACACTCCACCGTTAGCCGACTCAGCTTCTTTTTAACGTCGTTGGTTTTTGAGGACGAAAAATTATGTTTTCCTAAAGGAGAAGGACTAAAAAGTACCTTAGTTTGAAAGAGGGACTAAAAACAAAATCGCTTGATAGTTTAGGGACTAAAAACATATTTAACCCTTGAATTTCACATGTTATGGAAGCTAAGGCTCTATATTATGCTTTGGTTAATGATCTAGATATAGTACCTTGCTTCTTAGATTTCCAACTAATTAATGAGGCACCATAGAACACATTACAACCAATCACAAACCTTCTAGTGTCAAGGCAAGCAGCCCAATCAGAATCACTAAAATCCTTGAGAGCATGTTTTGGGTTGGAGGGAAAGAATAATCCTTGTCTTGGATTGTTCTTGATATATCTCAGATATTGCTGCTGCATAGTGATCTTCCAAAGGATTGGAAAGAAATTGACTAAGAGTACTAACAGTGAAACATAGATCTGGTCTTGTGTTGGTTATATATAGTAACCTACCAAAAAGTCTTCTATAGGCATGCACATATGAATAGGGATTCCCTTCTGTCTTGGAAATTTTATGCCTAGCTGTATGGGAGTAGAAACAGGTTCACATCCCAACAATCCTACATCTTCAAGTAACTCTATAGCATACTTCCTTTGTGACAAATTAATGCCCTGTTCAGATCTTGCAAATTTTAAGCCCAGAAAATACTTGAGTTGGCCTAGGTCTTTAATCTTGAACTTTACATTCAATAGAGCCTTCACAATTTGGATTTTCTGGATGTCATCACCTGCCAAAACTATATCATCTACATAAACAAGATGGTAATATGAGCATAATCACTTTTGACGAAAAGTGAATAATCTGATTTTGATTGTATGTAGCCTAAAAGACAGTAAAGTAGTTGTCAGCTTGTAATTCAATTGTCTAGAGGCCTGTTTGAGTCCATATAAAGACTTCAACAACTTGCAAACTTGTCCTGGTTTTTCAGTTTTATAGCCAAAAGGAAGAGACATGTATTCTTGTTAAACAAATTTTCAATCCCCGAAAATGGAGTCAAAAACTTGTTAACCCTCGACAAGTGTAACTGAATTGTATCAAGTAATAATAAATGGTAAGATCAAGTATCGTTTCCCAAGAGACTCACAGCACTAAACAGTTATGTGATTACTCAACTGATTAAGACTCTAAAGAAAATATTTTGGGATTTTTTAATGCAAATGCAATAAAATAAAAATGAATGCAATTTAATCAATTGAGGTTAAACACAAGAAAGAATGGATGAAGTTGATGATATTGTTGTTGGGTTTAGATTTCACCTAATTTACTCTCATGCATTTATGAATTCGTCTTTCTTTTCATTAATGTTAATGTCACTCTCTAAATTACCTTAAACCCGATGTCTCGGTGAAGAAAGCCTATCCTTAATTATGAGTTCATACAATTCCTAGCATCCCTAATAATTAATTCTGAAGCACACAATAGTACAGTCAGGGGAAACGACAACGGTTATTTTTGTCTATAGGCAGCGGTTTCTAAACCGAGGCATATTTAGGCGAGGTAAAAAGTCTAATACTTTTGGTCTTGGTTGGGAACCGAGGCATAAAAGGAGACGATTTGGCCTCGGTTCAGTCCTAACCGAAGCAGTAAAGTTTTTCGTTTTTTTATTTTTTGTTTCCTAGGACTTTATGCCTCGGTTCAGGCTACAACCGAGGCATAAAGTGCCACTCTACTGCCTCGGTTCAGGCTATAACCGAGGCAGTAGACTCTTTTTTTTTCTCATCCGCAACACATTCTGCTTCGGGTTTGACCATAACCGAGGCCGTAAGTGGTCTTTCGACTTCGGTTTTGACCTGAACCGAGGCATGTAAGTATGTTTTTTTAAATGATGTCTGTTTCTGCAACATTCCCAACCACAAAATCAGACCTGCATATATTTTTATAACCAGAACAGTTCCAGAATATTGCAGAAACGTATATTTTAAATGAAAATTATATTAAAACATAAATATATTGAATGGAATCCTAAATCAACTTCTTAGAAAAGCATAAATCAATCCAATGTAATCATAAATCAAGTTTCAAGCATAAATCAATGCAATGTACATGTTAAACTTATAATAATGTAGAAAAACATAAAACAACTTAGAAACATAAACTTAGAACTTAGTATATCCTAATATCTACTACATACTATTATATAAATGAATTACATATTTAGCAAGTGTTTTTCTCACAAGTTGAATTGACTTCTCTGGAATTGAAGCAGTCCTATTAAATCTCTGCATAAAACACAATGATTTCAATTAGTGTATATGAAATCCAAATATATAGAACATAAAATTCAAACCTAAATATTACCGTTTCCCATCCACTGGTGTAATGTGCACAAATGATGGTCATCATCCAAAACATAACGTAGTAACCACATTCATATGACCCCATTTGTCTATTACACTACAATATATCATCATAATTATAAAATGTTAAGTAACATCATTTGAATGGAACCAAATGTAACAAAGTATGGACTAAAATACCAAACCTTAAGGGAAACCCATGCAAGTTTTTTAGCTATAGCAGTAGATCTCCCAGATAACATCATATGTGTTGCAAGGGAACTATTAAAAAAAATTCCTTTAGCATACATTTATATAACAAAAAATTCCACACATTGAGATTCTTACCAATCTACTACATGTCTAAGAGGGCTGGGAGGAGACTTCTGCAATGAACAAAACTAGACAACCCTGTTCTCCGGTATGGAGATCACAAGTAGCTGCCAATGACACCTGAAATTGGTAATAACTTATGAATCATATACCAAAATTAATAAATGAATGTGTGGAAGTTAACAAACTTCACTTACCCATGTATATAAGGGAGAAAATATATCTCCTTCCCCATTCCAAAGCAGGTGGTGATGTATGTCTGGATATCATCAAATTTATTTCTTTCATGAGTCATAGAGGGGTCAATGAACCCATATACATCGTTGAACCCCTTCTTGTTACTAACATCAAACAGATACCTAAAATGAAGAAATAATCTGATATAAGTAAGTTGATAAAATAGAATTATATATAAAAGTTTTCATAAACTTACATCATCCACAGCTGAATGAGTGTAATATTAATTTCTTCTCTACCCGATGCAAGCTCCCTAACATCTTGATGATGCAAGTACAATGGGATCTAAGCTTCTCTTCCAAATGTAGTATAATCCCAGTGTACATTAATCATCACATCTGAAATGATTTTAGCAAGCTCGTCTAACGCACCAAGAGGGTCATCCTCAGATAAATGAGTCTTCTTCGGTGTAGGACTTCCCTCTTGATCTATCTGCTGTTAAATGCAAAAATGGTTGTTATAACGTCAATTAGAAGTAAATATTAAAATTGAGAAGTATATATGATGACAAATTTATGATCACCAAAATATGATGTCACAAACTTGTTGAACAATCGACAAGTATGACCGAATCGTTTAAGGTAATAAACTCGGTAAGACCAAGTATCGTTCTCCCAAAGGACTCACGGCCTAGTTTAGTTATGTGATTCGTTGATTAGCTAAGACTTAAGAACAAAATAATTGGGATTTTACTATGCAAAAGACGAAAATAAACATGTATGCATGAGGTTGATCAATGGCTAAAACAAAATACAAACACTTTCAATGAAATATATGGATGAATATGTTGTTGGGGATCAATTTCATCTTATCCACTCTCATATATTTTAGGAATTCAACATTCAATTCATCATTGTTAATGCCACTCTCTAAATTACCTTGTCAAGAAGGCCTATCCCTAATTACGAGTTCATACAATTCCTAGCATTCCTAATAATTAGTTCTTTTAGCACAAGAGCTTAACGGCAACCAATATAATATTGGGAGAAATTCCCCGGATCTAGACTTCCCCGTACATTCCCGTATCGACAAAACCAATAATCATGCATTGAATGAGTTAAACAAAGAAAGCATTGAGCAAAGAGGAAAAACCCTAACTAATGATGAAAGAAAGCATAGGTCTTAGATTAAGATGTAAGCACAAATTCCATATATGAGAGCTTCAAAAGATTACATTGATTCCCCAACAAACATACAAGGTTTAGTTCACCATATTCATGGTGAACCTAGATGAACAATAATGAAAGAATGAAGGATAAAACCCTAGAAAGGGGAAGAGGTAGCCTGAGCATCCAAGATCCTCCTTCAAAGGGGTGGAAGAGAGAGTGTTTGCTTCGTTTCTGCCAAAGATACAAACCCTAGGACGTCCTAAAGCTTATATACTATTCTAAAATTACAGAAAATCTAGGCCCAAGCCCATAAGTGTGCCGCTCAGCGGTAAAGTACCGCTCAGCGGTGAGTGCGTGAGTAGTTTCTTCCCCTCAGCGGCCATTTTGCCCTTCAGCGGGTCTCCCGTGAACTCCTGAGTGCCGCTCAGCGGTAAACTGCCGCTGAGCGGTACTTGCGGCTTCTCCTTTTGCACTTTTTGGTGTCTTTTCTGATTCCATCTCTCTCCTTCTTCACTTCTTTCACTAAATTCACCTTAAAACCTGCACAAAAACACTGAAATCAAGCATAAACTTGTCCAGCTCTCTTATTTCTGAAAATATGAATAAAAGCATGATTTCAAGCTAGTTTCTAAGTATAAAGGTTGCTTTTAGTATCAATTTTAAGCATGAAAATAATAGTTTTTCAACTGTTATCAATATAGTACGAATGTTTACCGGGGGATTAGATACATCACCAACCAAATGTCTAGGCCAGGAGACAAAGGACTTAAATGCTTCTTCCACAGTGAAGAACTTATTTGTAAGCACAGGAAGAACGACATCCGCTATGACAACTTCATCCACCGTGACCTTGTGATACAAGAAGGCCTAGCACCATAGGACCCATCACAAGAGGGATGGCCAAAAAGCTCCAAGATAAGTATTCTCCCCAAGGTCAAATACTATTTGCTATTTTTGGATGGAAAATTGGAGAACAAGAAGATGTTACAAATTTGCCAAAACATGGAGAAGGGTAAAGTGGACATTTCCACACAAGAAGGGGTGTGCTTATCCTTCTATGGGGTGGCATTAGTAATTGTTTTCCTCATGTAAAACTCATTTCTCACGTGTTTCATAAGGCTTTCTAGAAGCCACACATTTAGCACATGGTTAGCATTTCAGATCTAAAAAAACGTGTAAAAGGCTTGCTTAAGCTTTGAGATTGATCTATAAAATCTCATAAGCAAAGCTTGTAGCTCACTTTTGATGAATTGAGAGAATAGATTTGCTGATGCAATTTCCAGCGTCTTCTCCCACCGAAAGTCACTCCTGTGCTTCCTACCAAACCTCCTCTAGCTTCCTTCCATTGATGAAGGCTGTCTGAGCTAGCTCCATTTCCCCAAAGCACCTCATCCAAACTCTTCTTCCACATATTCATCCGCTGCTACTGCACAATCTAGACTGTTTTCATCTTGTTCTTCCGCTGTCACTGCCTTTCTTCCCTGGAAGCTCACGGATCTGCAGAATAGCACCAAAGCTGGAGCTATCATGTGGTATTCAGACCCTGGTTCGAAATGCACCAGTGAGCTAAGTGTTTCTTTTTAAATTCCACACTGTCATCATGCTCTTTTGCTGTCTTTGAATCTGTTTCACTGTTCTATTCATTTTCTGGTGTTATTAGGTTCTGTTTGAGTCTGTTCTTGTGTGCTCGTTTTATTTTGATTGTGTCTCATCATTTTAATCGGTCCAATTGTGTTGTTTGAGTCTTTTTTTTTGTTTGAGCATCTTTTCCTGTAATGTTCAGTCATGTGTGTTTACATTTCTGTCTTCAAATCTGGTTTAAAAATTGTGTGCTCTGCTATATCTGAATAAACTGAAGAAGTTGTCATTATCTGCACATTAAATGAGCCATGACAAACTCAGTGGGAGTTCAAGTGCATGATTTGTGACACCAATTCCAGTTTCAGAATTTTGAGCAGTAGAATAGTTTTGTGTGTCTATTTGAAAGAAATTGGTGAATTAGATCTGTGATTGAATGCCCAAACTAAGTTAGTACTTGATGCACATCATCTAAGCACTGAATTGCTTCTGCAAAAGGCTTAGTAGCATCATTGGAAAACTCACATTGCATCTAATCTGCAGTTGGCCGAACTGCACTGCTTTGCTTAGTCCAGTTTTTTTTATTATTCTGTTTCAGTATTAGATCACTGCTGAACATCTTTGCAACTATTTCCAGCACTTTTAACAAGTTTTAAATACTGTATATGGACACATTTCAGTGTTCAAAGGTCGTTTGATTCAGTGCACTAAAATCTGGGTGGTTGAGTTCTTCATTTTGCTGCATAAAAAGGGTTGAATGAGTCAAAATCTGTTATCATAAGTTTCTGCATCAAATTTCAGTATCAACACGTTTGATTTGATGAATTAAAATTGGTTATGCAAAGAAATTTTACATTGAAATAACCCTGCGCAATTTTATTCTCTAAACCACCAGTTTTAGTCTTCTTTTGTTGGTGCAAGCTGCATACTACAAAGTTATTTGTACAAACTGTTTTGGTGCAATGCAATAATCTAAACTTGTTAGCAAAAGCTTGGTCAAACGTATTCAATGTTAAAAACAATATAACAGAAACAAATATTGCAAATTAAAAAGCTGATTGGCCAGTGCAAGTTGAATCTGCAAAATTTGGTGCACCAAACTGATTGTTCATTCAGACAATTCATCAAACAGTTTTGATCAATTTCTAATTGTCTCCGAATTTGAGTCCATTGCAGCTTGTTTTGATTTCTTGCTTTATTAATATACTCTAGAACTTTTCCTAGGTTCTTTTTGTTGTGCCTCCGTGTTTGCATCTCCTTTTCTTGCTTTTTTTCTCAGTCATTGGCTTTCTGGCCTACCACCTGTTTGATAAAAGGTGTTGTAGTGCAGTATTTTTCCTGAGACAATTCTGTGCAGTTGCTTCATTTCCTTTTCTAATCTCCTGCTGATTTATAATCTGTTTGAGGTATAATTACATGGGATTGGGCTATCTAGAGATCCTTCATCATTGGTAGCCTCCTAGGAACTGGAGATTTGACGGAAACACAAGGCATGGTGACTACGGTGCTGCAGAAATTGACTTGCTGGAAACATAGCTGCTGCTGATACTGTAATAGCAGTTTGATTGCTGCTAATTAAATTTCGCCTAACCCGCAACTGTGAGCCTTGCGTGATTGCATCCAGAATCACTCAGTTTTATTTGAGAGAAGCCAAAGTTGCATTGTCAAACCTTTTCTCTTTTCCTTTTTGCAAAGTCTAATTGTATTAGCAACTTTCTTTTTTTTTGTTTTTTTTGTAAGTTGGCCATTTCAAGCAAGTGTAATGGAAGAGCTCATAAGTGTTCTTCCCTCATTTGCTAACTTGACTGAAAGTCTCATCACTTTAAAATTGGTAGACGGTGAGTGTGTCTTAGATCCAAAGTCTAAGCCTCACCTAGGAGACCTCACTTTAACTGCTTTTCCCATTCTCGACTAGATAACATATATCTTGTGCGAATAGGAAGCTCTCTTAGGGGTCCGAATTTAGAGTTAGGTTGTGTCTTTTCTTTGCTTTGTGTTTTCTTTGTTGTCTTTAAGACTTAAGTGGATTTAAGAGTGATTTTGATCTAAGGACTCTAGTAAGTAGCCAGAAGCATATTTGGCAAGGATAAGGTTTGGTACTTAAGCATTCCTAGTGAATCACCTCCCTTACCTGGAATATTGCTTTCAAGCAAAAATCTCTAGTCTTTACTTCAAGAATAACATTTAAGTCCATCATAATGTCTAGAAGGCATTCTCCTAGGATTAGTGATAGTGAAAAAGAACATTTTTCTCTTCAAACTTTAGTTAATGAATTCAAGGAAATAAGAAGAGAAATGAATGAAGAGAAAGCCAATAGAGAGCTTCAAAATGCTGTTATTCAAGATGAGTTGAGATTGATAAGGAAAAGTAAGTCTAGGGGAAGTCAGAGTGAAAACTCTCAAGAGGGAGGGATGTCTTTGAGTCTGGGTGATTATTACCCTCATCAGCCTTCTACTTCTAGGAGGCATAGGAGAAATTCTCATGCACCCCCACCCCCTAAAGAAGTCAATGTTGTGTTGCCTCACTTCCATGGGAAGGACAATGTAGAGGCTTATCTTGATTGGGAGATGAAGGTAGAACAATTGTTTGAATGCCATCAAGTGAGTGAAGAGAGGAAGGTCTCTCTAGCTACCCTAAGCTTTCAAGGGTATGCAATGTATTGGTGGACTGCCTTGGTCCAAGAGAGGCTTAGACATCAAGCCCCTCCCATCCACTATTGGAATGATCTCAAGTCTGCCCTTAGGAGGAGACACATTCCCTCCTACTACAATAGAGAACTCATGGATAAACTCCAAAGGTTACAACAAAGGTCTATGACAGTTGAGGAATATAGACAAAAGATGGAGTTGTATATGATGAGGGCAGGCATAGTAGAAGGTCCAGAAACTACTTTAGCTAGATTTTTAAGTGGGCTCAATTTTGACATAAGAGATAGGGTTGAACTATTACCTTATAGAGATTTGAATGATCTTGTTCAAATGTGTATAAAGGTAGAACAACAAAACTTGAGAAAATCTTCTTCTAAAAGAATTCAAGTTCAACCTACTTTTGAAAAGAAAATTTTTAAAGAAAAAGAGCCATTTAAACCTCTAGCCAAAATAGAAGAGAGACCCAAGAAAGAGACACCCTCACACACCAAAACAAGTGAAATCAAATGCTTCAAATGTCTAGGAAGGGGTCATGTAGCTACTCAATGTCCTACAAAAAGAAACATCATTTTGAAAGGCAAGGACATTTATAGTAGTGAAAGTGACACCCCAACTAGTCAAAGTGAGAGTGAGGAAGAAGAAAGGGAAGAGGAAATATATGCTGATGATGGACAACTTCTCATGGTGAGAAGGATACTTAGCAACCAACCAAGTCTTGAATACCTATCACAAAGAGAGAACATCTTTCACACAAGATGTAAAATTCAAGAAAATCATTGTTCTCTCATTGTTGATAGTGGATCTTGTTGCAATTGTTGTAGCACAAGGTTGGTTGAGAAGTTGAAGCTTGATATTATACCCCATCCAAAACCTTATAAACTTCGTTGGCTAAATGAAGATGGGGATATAATAGTCAAGAATCAAGTGAAGTTGGCATTTTCCATTGGGAACTTCAAAGATGAAGTTTTATGTGATATAGTTCCCATGGAAGCATGTCATGTGTTATTGGGGAGACCATGGCAATTTGATCATCAAACTATCCATCATGGTCTAACCAATACCATCACTATCCATCAAAAGGACAAGAAGTTTGTTCTTCATCCTTTGACTCCTACCCAAGTGGCTAAGGATCAAGCACAAATGAAGTTGTTAAGAAAGCAAGAACATGATCAAAAGAAAAAGTCAAAAAGAAAGAAGGGTATAGAGATAAGTGTACCCACCTAAGGTCACTCAATGAAGTTCTTTTAAACAAAAAGACTCTAATCAATACACTTCAAGTTGAGCAACCTTCATACCTTCTTCTTTGTCAAGGGACACTTACATGCATAGCTAGTGATCCAAAGACTTCAACTCCTTCTCCACCCATTCAAAAACTTTTGAAAGAATTTGATGATCTATTTCCAAAAAAATTCCAAAAGGGCTTCCACCCATAAGAGGAATAGAACATCAAATTGATTTCATTCCAGGGGCAATTCTTCCTAATAGGCCAGCCTATAGGACAAACCCCCAAGAAACTAAGGAGATTAAGACACAAGTCCAAGAGTTGCTAGATAAAGGCTTAGTTCAAAAAAGTCTAAGTCCATGTGTTGTACCAGTGTTGCTTGTACCAAAAAAAGATGGGAAGTGGCGCATGTGTTGTGATTGTAGAGCTATCAACAACATCACAATCAAGTATAGACATCCCATTCCTAGGCTTGATGATATGTTGGATGAATTGCATGGAGCACAAATATTTTCAAAGGTAGATTTAAAAAGTGGCTATCACCAAATAAGAATTAAAGAAGGTGATGAATGGAAAACTGCCTTTAAGACCAAGTTTGGATTATATGAATGGCTAGTTATGCCTTTTGGTCTTACAAATGCTCCAAGCACATTCATGAGACTTATGAATCATGTCCTTAGGGATTGCATTGGGAAGTTTGTAGTTGTCTACTTTGATGACATCTTGGTATATAGTCAAAATTTGCAAACTCATGAAAATCATTTGAGAGTTGTTTTAACAATTCTTAGAAAACACAAATTGTTTGCAAACTTTGACAAGTGTACCTTTTGTGTTGATAGTGTCATATTTCTTGGATTTGTGGTCACCAAAAATGGGGTTCATGTGGACCCAGAAAAAATAAAGGCCATCCAAGATTGGCCTCCTCTAAAGAATGTAGGAGAAGTAAGGAGCTTCCATGGGTTGGCAAGTTTTTATAGAAGATTTGTTCCTAACTTCTCTAGTCTTGCTTCACCCCTCAATGAGTTGGTGAAAAAAGATGTTACATTCCATTGGGGGGATAAACAACAAAAGGCTTTCGAGCTACTCAAAGAGAAGCTCACACAAGCACCCATTCTAGCTTTGCCAAATTTTTCCAAAACTTTTGAGCTAGAATATGATGCTTCAGGATTTGGCATAGGTGCAGTATTATTACAAGAAGGACACCCAATTGCATACTTTAGTGAAAAACTTCATGGTGCCTCTTGTAATTACCCCACCTATGACAAGGAACTCTATGCACTTGTGAGGGCTCTTCAAACTTGGGAACATTACCTTGTTGCCAAGGAGTTTATCATGCATAGTGATCATGAATCACTTAAGTATTTGAAGAGTCAACACAAGTTACAAAAGAGGCATGCTAAGTGGTTGGAATTCATTGAACAATTCACTTATGTTATTAAATACAAGAAAGGAAAATCCAATGTGGTGGCTGATGCTTTGTCAAGAAAAATTAATCTATTAGCCACATTGGGAGCTCAAATTCTTGGATTTAATAACATTCTTGAATTATATTCACAAGATCTTGATTTTGCTCATATCTATGAGGAATGTCTCAATAAGCCTCAAGGAGGATTCTATGTGAAAGAGGGGTATCTTTTTAAAGAAGGAAAAATTTGCAATCCCCAAGGTTCACATAGAAAACTCCTTGTTAAAGAGACACATGAGGGAGGATTAATGGGACATTTTGGGGTAGAAAAGACCCTTGGCATGTTGAAAGAAAAATTCTTTTGGCCTCACATGAGAAGGGATGTACAAAGGCATTGCTTTAAGTGTATAACTTGTTTAGAAGCTAAATCTAAATCAATGCCTCATGGACTTTATACTCCTTTGAATGTTGCTTCCACCCCTTGGGAAGAGATAAGTATGGATTTTGTGTTAGGTCTTCCTAAAACTTCTAGGGGTTTTGATTCTATCTTTGTGGTGGTAGATAGATTTAGCAAAATGGCTCATTTTATACCTTGCCACAAAGTAGATGATGCAAGCAACATTGCAAAGTTATTCTTTAGAGATGTGGTTAAACTTCATGGGTTACCTAAGGTAATAGTTTCGGATAGAGATACAAAATTTCTTAGTCACTTTTGGCGGACCTTATGGTCTCGATTAGGGACTAAGTTATCTTTTTCTACTACTTGCCATCCTCAAACAGATGGTCAAACTGAAGTAGTCAATAGATCTCTTTCCACTTTACTAAGGGTAGTTCTTAAAGGAAATCACAAATCTTGGGATGAGTACTTACCTCATGTTGAGTTTGCCTACAATAGAGTAGTTCATGGAACTACTAAATTGTCTCCTTTTGAAGTTGTTTATGGTTTTAATCCTTTGACACCCATGGATTTAATACCCCTTCCAAATTCTATTGATTTTATTCATCAAGATGGGGTATCTAAGTCTAAATTTATCAAAGATTTACATCAAAGGGTTAAAATTCAAATTCAACAACAAAATGAGAAATATGCCAAGAAACATAATAAGGGCAAGAAAGAATTAATCTTCAATGAAGGAGATTTAGTTTGGATTCATCTTAGAAAGGAAAGATTTCCTCAACTAAGAAAATCCAAACTCAATCCTAGAGGAGATGGACCTTTTAGAGTGATAAGGAGGATTAATAACAATGCATATCAACTTGATCTTCCTCCTGAATATGGTGTTCATGCTACCTTCAATGTATCTGATATTAAACCTTTTTCAGGATTTGATAGTGAAGATGAAGACCTTTTGGATTTGAGGGCAAATCCTTCTCAAGAGGGAGGGGATGATACAAGAAGGCCTAGCACCATAGGACCCATCACAAGAGGGATGGCCAAAAAGCTCCAAGATGAGTATTCTCCCCAAGGTCAAATACTATTTGCTATTTTTGGATGGAAAATTGGAGAACAAGAAGATGTTACAAATTTGCCAAAACATGGAGAAGGGTAAAGTGGACATTTCCACACAAGAAGGGGTGTGCTTATCCTTCTATGGGGTGGCATTAGTAATTGTTTTCCTCATGTAAAACTCATTTCTCACGTGTTTCATAAGGCTTTCTAGAAGCCACACATTTAGCACATGGTTAGCATTTCAGATCTAAAAAAACGTGTAAAAGGCTTGCTTAAGCTTTGAGATTGATCTATAAAATCTCATAAGCAAAGCTTGTAGCTCACTTTTGATGAATTGAGAGAATAGATTTGCTGATGCAATTTCCAGCGTCTTCTCCCACCGAAAGTCACTCCTGTGCTTCCTACCAAACCTCCTCTAGCTTCCTTCCATTGATGAAGGCTGTCTGAGCTAGCTCCATTTCCCCAAAGCACCTCATCCAAACACTTCTTCCACATATTCATCCGCTGCTACTGCACAATCTAGACTGTTTTCATCTTGTTCTTCCGCTGTCACTGCCTTTCTTCCCTGGAAGCTCACGGATCTGCAGAATAGCACCAAAGCTGGAGCTATCACCTTGACATGGCATGCATCATGAAAGTTTCTGAAGCAAAGGCATCAAATATTTCAACCCCATCGATGTCATTTCCAGGCTGCTTTGGACCAGATATCAACATTGACAACATCATGTACTTTCTTTTCATGCACAACCAGGAGATAAGTTGTAAATTATCAGTATAACGAGCCAACAACTGTGATTGGTACTTAAATTACCAAATGGATTCATTCCATCAGTAGCTAAGCCAAACCTAAGATTTCTACATTCTTCACCAAATTGGGGGAATTCTTGATCAATAATTTTCCATTGCTTTGAATCAGCCGGATGACGAAGCATCCCATCAGTTGTTCTCTCATCTGCATGCCATCTTAGGTTTTTAGCGTCTTTGGGATTCGCGAACAAACGCTTAAGTCTGGCAACTAGTGGAAGGTACCAAACTACTTTCAAAGCATAACCATTCTTTTCTGTGATGCCACCTTCTTCACCGTTGTTTTTTGACTTGTATCGTGATAACCCACATTTTGGACACTTTATCAAAACTTCATTCTCATTCCTATATAATATGCAATCATTCGGACATGCATGTATCCGTTTATATTCCATACCCATCTGACAAAGAATTTTTTTTGCATCATAATTACGATTGGGTAACGTATTTCCATCTGGCAGCATTTCATTCAACAACGACAACAATTCTGTAAAACTCTTATCACTCCATCCATTGCTCGCCTTTAAATTCATCAGCCTTAACACCGCTGACAACCGTGTGAACTTAGTTGAACCCGCATACAAAGGAGTCTCCGCATCAGTGGACATCGTTTCATACACATGCGCTTGGGCAAAAGCTTCTGCGCCAACATCGCAGATCATGTCCTCTAAGTTGTCTTCTTTTGCTTGATGTTCCATATCCATTGTGGAATCATAAACATTTTCAGTTGGAGAGATAGTTGGAAAGTCTGTTAATTCACCGTGCCATATCCATGTTGTATAACTTCGTATGAAACCATCATAGATAAGATGTTCCCTAATATCAGTTGCGTTCAACTTCCTCCCATTCAAACAGTTCACACAGGGACATCTGAACTTGACTTCATCATCACCACTTGTACTCGCATTACGTTGCGCAAACTCTATAAAGTCTTCTACCCCTCTCTCGTACTCAGTGCTAATGCGTGGTAAATTAATCCACCCTCTATCCGTACGCATGTTTACTGAAATTGTTTACACAATTTCAATAATCTTGAATGATCACTTTGATCGTGTTTGTATTCAAGGTGTGACCCTATCCCATTCAAGAAGATTCACTTCTTTTAGTTTATTAAACATATCAATTTTAAACAACATATCTTAAATTTCACAAAATTTTGCCAGCATTTCGCATTGGTCTTCAGGTTACACGAAATGAAAGTGATTATAAATCACAATCAAATATGCACCCGAAGATCAATACAAAACACAACGGCAAATTTTCATGAAATTTAAGACATGTATATTAAAATTGATATGTTATAATAAACAATGAAAAAGTTATTACTCTTCTTAAACTGTCCAACCAGACAATTCAACATTCAATACTTATAAATTATTATTACCATCTCCTTCTATTCATTTGTAAAAAGTACATTTGTTGAAAAAAATCTAGAGATAGTAAATAATTTTTGTATTGAATCTCAAACGGGAAACTAAGGCTAATTCACAACAACAAACAATATATTGAAGCAAACAACTCATGATTTCCAACCTTAAACTTTATCTAATCAGCAAATCAACCAATTTAATACAATAACCATTATACCAATGTAATCATCAAATAACAATAACGAATATATCAATCTCACAACAACAATTATCAAACAAATATCAAAATTTTATGATCAAATAACTATATAATTCTAATTCTAATTCTATTTATCACCAATATATCATCTCACAACAATTATTATCAAACATTGATGACAAATTTATGAACACCGAAATGCGGCGCCACAAACTTGTTGAACAATCTGCAAGTGTGACCGAATCGTTTCAAGTAATAAACTCGGTAAGACCAAGTATCATTCTCCCAAAGGACTCACGGCCTAGTTTAGTTATGTGATTCGTTGATTATTTAAGACTTAAGAACGAAATAATTGGAGTTTACTATGCAAAAGACGAAAAAATAAACATGTATGCATGAGGTTGATGAATGGCTAAAACAAAATACAAACACTTCAATGGAATATATGGATGAGTATGTTGTTGGGGTTATCAATTTCATCTTATCCACTCTCATATACTTTAGGAAATCAACATTCTTCTCATCATTGTTAATGCCACTCTCTAAATTACCTTGCAAGAAGGCCTATCCCTAATTACGAGTTCATACAATTCCTAGCATTCCAAATAATTAGTTCTTCAAGTGCAGGAGCTTAACGACAACCAATATACTATTGGGAGAAATTCCCCGGATCTAGACTTCCCCGTACGTTCCCGTATCGACAAAACCAATAATCATGCATTGAATGAGTTAAACAAAGCAAGCATTGAGCAAAGAGGAAAAACCCTAACTAATGATGAAAGAAAGCATAGGTCTTAAATATAAGATGTAAACACAAATTCCATATATGAGAGTTTCACAAGACTACATTGATTCCCCAACAACAATACAAGATTTAGTTCACCATATTCATGGTGAAACTAGATGAACAATAATGAAAGAATGAAAGATAAAACCCTAGAAAGGTGAAGAGGTAGCCTGAGCATCCAAGATCCTCCTTCAAAGGGGTGGAATAGAGAGTGTTTGCTTCGTTTCTACCAAAGATACAAACCCTAGGACGTCCTAAAGCTTATATACTATTCTAAAATTACAGAAAATTTAGGCCCAAGCCCATAAGTGTGCCGCTCAGCGGTAAAGTGCCGCTCAGCGGTAAGTGCGTGAGTTGGTTTCTTCCCCTCAGCGGTCATTTTGCCCCTCAGCGGATCCACCGTGGTCTCTTGAGTGCCGCTCAGCGGTAAACTGCCGCTCAGCGGCAGTTGCGGCTTCTTCTTTTGCACTTTTTGGTGTCTTTTCTGATTCCATCTCTCTCCTTCTTCACTTCTTTCACTAAATTCACCTTAAAACCTGCACGAAAACACTAAAATCAAGCATAAACCTGTCCAGCTCTCTTATTTCTGAAAATATGAATAAAAGCATGATTTCAAGCTAGTTTCTAAGTGTTAAAGGTTGCTTTTAGTATCAATTTTAAGCATGAAAATAACAGTTTTTCAACTGTTATCAAACATATATCAAAATTTTATTATCAAATAACTATATAATTGCTTGTATTATGGCCAATATATCAATCACTCACCAATTATTATCAATCAAAATGTAAATTTATTATCAATCAAAGTAGAATATAATGAACCAACCGCGAAATGAGCGAAAGAAATTGAAGTGGACGATTGAGGCACGGTGGCGGCTGCAGTGACAGAGTGTGACCGGCGGAGGCAGCAGCGTCGTCGGAGGCAGCGCACAGTGAGAGGAGACGTAGAGTCGTGGACGGTTGAGGACGGAGAAGGAGAAGAAACGGAACAACACCGACGATGGAAGCACGACCGCGGAGGGGGAGTGGCGGCAAGGAAAAGCGTAGTGGTGGAGGAACAGTGGAAAAGAGAAATGTCGCGTGAAGGAGAAGAACCGTCGCGATTATGGAAATATAAATACAAATTTACCTCAGTACCTCAGTTAACCAAATAACCGAGTCAGAAAGCAGCTACTACCTCGGCTATCTTCCAGACCGAGGCATAAACATTTCAGTAAATTCAATTTTTCAAATTAAATTTGGTTATATGCCTCGGTTTTCCGCCAACCCGAAGCGGAAAAGCCTCTACGGCTTCGGTTTAAAGCAATCGAGGCAGTATCCCAATGTACTTGAGGGGGCAGTTCAGAATGTTCAGAAGGAGCAGTTCAGAATGTTCAGAGGGAGTAGGTTATACTGCCTCGGTTCTGAGTATTAACCGAGGCCATATCCCTGTTTCGAAAAAGTTCTCAGTGGCAGCAGGGCGACGTGGCAGGAAGAGCAGGGTATACTGCCTCAGTTCTAAATGTTAACCAAGACAATATCTTTGTCTTAAAAAAGTTGTCAGCTGAAGCGTCAGAGTTTTGTAATATTTTAAAACTTATATGCTTCGGTTGCCTCTACGAACCGAGGCAGTATAGCTATTAGGCTTCGGTTGATTTAGAACCGAGGCATATAATATGTTCAGAATTACAAAAATGCCACCGCGTTTTGATACGCTTCGGTTTTGACAAAACCGAAGCGTAATGTGCGAGTTTAAATCTACTTTTTTTACTAGTGACAGAAGCTTAAAGGCAACCAACCCTCATATCCCTATGTCTAGGCAATACTGCTTTTGGGAGAATTTCCCCAGTTCTAGATTTCCCTGTATGTGTCCATATCAACAAAACCAATAATCATGACATCAAATGAGTTAAACAATGCATGCTTTGAGCACAGAGGAAAAACCCTAAAAATTAATAAAAGAAAGCATGTATCTTATAAAAGATCTTGAAGAACAAATTCAATACATGAGAGTTTAAGAAGGTTACATATTTCCCAAAAACAATAAGGTTTAGCCCTCATCGTCATGGAAGAACTAGATGAATAATGGAATGAAAGAATGAAAGAGATAGAAAAACCCAAGAAAGAGAAGAGGAGAGCCGTCACCATCTCCAAATCTACCCCAAGGGGTGAAAAGTGTGTTTCTGTGCTTAAGCCATCAAAAGATACAAAACCTAGGACGTTCAAGTCCTTAAATAGAACATAAAAACAACAAAAAACAAGTCCAAGCCCATAAAAACAAAAGAAAACCGGTCCAAGGCCACTTAGAATGGCGCTCAGCAGTATTTACCGCTGAGCGGTAATAGCGCGTGATCAATTTTGCCCCCGAGCTGCTGTTTTTGCCCCTCAGCGGTGATTTTGACACCTGAAAAGTGGCGCTCAGCGCTAATTACCGCTCAACGCAACTTTATATGTATTTTGGTTGACTTTTCAGCATTATGGTTGACTTGTTGACTAGTTGACTTTTCTTGTTGAGTAGTTGACTTTTCTGGTTTCTGGTTGACTTTTCTACATTCCAATCATTCGGTACTTCAACTCTTCTTTCGAATCATTCAATTAGCCTACAAAATCAAGGGAATCTAGTACAAAACCATTAAATTCACCTTCAACTCTCTTATTCACATAACTAAAGTAAAAACATGAGTTCAAGCAAGCTTCTAAGTCAAAAGCGGTGTTTTTAATATCAAAATTAAGTATAAAAATAACGCTTTTTCAACCATTATCATATTGATGGAAGCAGCCTCCACGTTCAAGAGTGAAGCGACTCCTTGATCTAGAAGTGGCAATAGAATGGAGATCACGGATGAAGTTGGTGATGCTTGTGTTAGCCCTCGGCAAGTGCAACCGAATCGTATCAAGTAATAATAAAATGGTAAGACCAAGTATTGTTTCCGAAAGGACTCACGGCCTAAACAATTATGTGGTTTCTTGATTAAATAAGACTTGAAAAACCAAGTCTTTGAGATTTAAATGCAAATACTAAAAAGTAAATATGAATGCATGTATTGATCAATTGGACAAAAGAAGCAAAACCTGATTGAAATATATGGAATGATGATGTTGTTGGGGTTTTCAATTCATCCTATCTACTCTCATGTATTCATGAATTCATCTTCCTTCATTAATGTTAATGCCACTTTCTAATTTACCTTAAACCCGATGTCTCGGCGAAGAAAGCCTAATCCTAATCACTAGTTTACAATGTCTTGTCTCCCTAGCAATTATTCATACATTGCATAACACAAAAGCTTAAAGGCAACCAACCATCATATCCCTATGTCTAGGAAATACTACTATTGGGAGAGATTCCCCATATCTAGATTTCCCCTTATGTGTCCATATCGACAAAATCAATAATCATGCAATTGAATGAGTTAAACAAAGCATGCATAGAGTATAGAAGGAAAACCCTAACAATTAATGAAAGAAAACATATGAATTAAAGAACCAATTCAATACATGAGAGTTTCAAAGGATTACATTGATTCCCCAACAACAATGAAGGTTTAGTTCAGAATAATCACAGTGAAACTAGATGAAAAACAATGAAAGAATGAAAGAATGAACCCTAGAAGTTGAAGATCGGAGCTTCCGCATCCAAAATCCTCCTCCAAGGGGTGAAGTTTCGTCTCCGTTTGCCAAAAGGTGTCTAACCTAAGATAATTAAACCCCTTTTATAATTTCTAAAAGCTACACAAAATAAGCCCAAGCCCATAAAAATGGCGCTCAACGGTATTTACCGCTGAGCGGTAAGTGCGTGTCTTCCATTTTTGCCCCTGAGCTGTAGTTTTACCCCTCAGCGGTGATTTCGGCACTTCAAAACTAGTGCTCAACACAACTTTTAATGCACTCTGGTTGACTTTTCTTCATTCTGGTTGACTGGTTGACTTTTCTGGTTTTTGGTTGACTTTTTTGCATTCCAACCATTCGGTACTTT
This sequence comes from Vigna umbellata, assembly GCF_029865625.1. Taxonomy (NCBI): domain Eukaryota; kingdom Viridiplantae; phylum Streptophyta; class Magnoliopsida; order Fabales; family Fabaceae; genus Vigna; species Vigna umbellata. Next base: position 24,720,511 of record NC_142174.1, read on the forward strand.
AACTCTTCTTTCAAATCATTCCAATAACCTACAAAATCAAAGGAATCTAGCACAAAACCATTAAATTCACCTTCATTTCGCTTATTCGCAAAACTAAAGCCAAAACATGAGTTAAAGCAAGTTTCTAAGTCAAAAAGGGTTGATTGATTATCAAAATTAAGTATAAAAATAACCAGTTTTTCAACCGTTATCAGCTTGCAAGGTGTTCGATGAAATGTCTTGCAGTGTTTGGATGTGGTGTGGTGAGGAATTATAACCTAAATGACTTTCCTAAGGGGAAAGGAGCTAGAGGGAGACAAACTAAAATAACTTTAAGCAATGAACTTGAGAGAATGGCTGGATTTCAGCAGCATTTCATTATCAAACTCAAGTTACCATTACAAAGGATTTGGCTTCTCTTTTATAGATGAAGAGGAATGTGCCTAACAAACTACTGGACATATTAGTAATGTGCATGAAGCTCTACGAGAAGTGTGCAGGAAAAGTTATACAACTGGCCACATGTTCCATATGGTAAACATTGAAAATGTGCTCAAATATAAGAGAAGTTTGTCCCGCTGTCGCTGAGCGGCACAACGCGTGCACTAAGGGCCATGTGCAATTCTTGTACTTTTCTTGGCCTCCTTTGTTCCCTCTTGCTTGGCAACTTCCTAGGATCCTTCCAACCTTTATTATCCTATAAAACAATGGAATTAGTTAAAGAGAATCTATCTAAGACTTAGATAAGGAAAGAGCTTTAACAATCTTTATTCTACTTCCCTTTGTTTAGTCTTAGTTTTATTTGATACTTCTTTGGCTGGGAAGTCCCTAAAGCGGTTGTCATCATTCCCTCCCTCTTTAAAAATGATTTGTCCTCAAATCGGGAAGAAAGAAAGAAGCACAACTTTGGTTTTTGTTGTCCTCCTGGATCAAAAATATATCTACAAAAGATAGCAAAAATGAGTATCATAAGACAAAAGAAAAGTCTTGTATTTTTGAAAAATAATTTATGAAAATGAGTCTTGGAAAAATGGAGAATTCCATATTCCCAAGTTATTTGATTTTTATCTTGAGTTACTGGTTTACACAAGGATAACATTAACTCAAGTTTTGAATTGCCATATTTTGAAAATGATTGCATAGAATATGGGTTGACAATTGATTTAAAAGAAAAATTAATAATGGAAGAGTGCACAATAATTGGAAAAGAAGTAAATAATTGGAAACCTTCCCTTTTAGGTTCCATTAGTTTTGGCAGAGTTGAATTTGCCATTAGTAGCAAATTCCTTTTTTCTCTATTGTCCTCTTCTTTCTTCTTTTCTACCTCTGTTATTTCTCTTTCCTGTCTCTCTTCTTCCTTTCTCTCTTCTTCTATTGCTCTTTTCTCTTTTTCTTCTTTCTCTCTTTTTCTCTTCTCTCTCTTTCTTCTCTCTCTTCTCTTCGTCTTGTCTTATTTGCTCTTGTTGTCTCTCAACATCTCTTTGTAGTCTGTTAACCTTCAACTCTAGTTTCTTAGCTCTTAACTCCTTAAGTCTAATTTTAAATTCTAGTTCTCTAAGAAGGAACCCATTGTCGTTTAAGCTTTCAAGAAATGTTTTTTCTTCTTCAATGTAATCGCTCAAGAATTGGAGGTTTCTCTTAGTATATGAAGGCACAAACTCTTTTCTCATGCAAGATTTTAATTCATACCAATCACGAATGCGGGACTTTCTACCTATCCTAACATGATATTGTCTTTCATCCCACCACTCTCTTGCATGCACTTCAAATCTAGATGTGTAGGGACTAAGGAAATAAGATGCAATATTGCTAGAATGGAAATATGATTCAGGTTTACTTTTTCTAGCAATGAATGGATGCAGGTCAACAATTTCTCTTTCTCAAGCTAGATATTATTTATATCTAGTTAATGTAAATACCAATGTTTGGAAGCTGCTAAAGCCAAAACCAATCTTACCATTGTGAGTTTGACAACAGGTGAAAAAGTCTTAAACCTTGCCTTTGGCTACTAACCTTGTCTTGTATCGTTTAATACTTTCATCAACATGCCTCTTTATTTTGTATACCCATTTACATCCAATAGGTTGCTTTCCATTGGGTAGATCAGTCAAAATCCAAGTTTTGGTATTTTCTTCAATTTCTTGATCCATGGCTTTTCTCCAAAAATCACGTGTGATGGCTTGGTTATAGGTTTTAGGTTTACTAACTTGGGAAATATTAATGACATATGATTTATGAAAAGATAATAATGCATCATATGAGAGATATGAAGAGATAGGATATAAGGTACCTATGGATGACTGAGTGGCGGAAGAAGTAGATAACATGTTGCAAGGATAGTCCTGCATATAAGAAGGTTTATGTTTTGGCCTGATTTATTTCCTTTGTGGAGTATGATAACAGTTGAATATACCGTTATCTGTGATGCAATTTTAATATTAAATCAACTCTTTTTGACTTAGAAGCTTGCTTGAAGTCTTATTTTTAGTTTAATTTTGTGAATAAGTGAATCGAGGTTATACTTTATGATTTTATCACTAAATTCCCTTAATTTTGTAGGTTATGGGTATGTTTTGGAAGGGAAACAAAAGTATCAAGGAGTCGGAACTCAAGAGGGACAACAAAAGCATCAGAGAAGAAGACTGAAGAAGGCGCAGGACACCTGGTTGCCCTTTTGTAGGGCCCTCAGCGCCAGCGCAGGGTGCCTGGTTGCCCTTTCTGGGGCCCTCAGCGCCACTCTGCACCGTAGCATGCTTGGGCGCCCTTCCAGGGGCGCTGAGCGCTAGTTACAACAAAGTCTTGCCCACTTGCCTCTTGGGGGCATTAAGCGCCAGTTTCAATGCACCGTTGAGCGCCTGCTTGCCCTTTGAGGGGCGCTGAGCGCCAGTTCTCTTGCAATGTTGTCTGCTTGCCCTTAGTTAGGGCACTGAGCGCCAACAACTTGGGCTTATAGGGCAATTTTTTATCTATTTAAAGACTTGCACGTCCTAGGGTTTACATCTTTCGAAGGATGAAGCACACAAACACATTTTTCGACCCTTTGGAGGCAGATTTGGATGCGGGAGTTGTCCTCTTCGTTTTCTAGGGTTTTTATCTCACTTTCATTCCATTGTACACCAAGGTTGTCCATGACTATGGAGAACTAAACTCATTTGTTGTTGGGGAAGATGTAACCTCTAATCTTTCATGTTTTTGAATATGATTTGAATTATTTTACGCTTTTTTCATTAGTTGTTAGTGATTTCCTCCTTTGCTCAATGGTTGTTATGTTTTGATCAATCATAGCATGATGTTTGGATTTCTGTTATTGGGAAATACCTAGAAACCTTGACTTGGAGAATTTCACCCAAAAGAAATATTGTCTAGGGATAAGGATAAGATGTTTGGTTGTCTTAAGCTTCTGTTCGTAATGCCATATTTATTATTAGCGATGCAAGGGATTGTGGTCTAATAATTAAGGATAGACTTTTTACATCCAGAGATCGAGTTGTAAGTAATTTAGAAAGTGATGTTAACAATTTAATGAAGAAGATGAATTCTTATATACATGAAAGTATGGAAGGTGAAATTTAAAACCCAACAACATAATCATCTCATATTATCAACACCATTCATTCTTGTGTCAAGCCTCAGTTGATCAATTTGCATTCATATTTACTTTTGTTGCATTTGCATTTAGACACCAACAAATTAGCTTTTCAGTCGTAATTAGTTAAATGATTACACGATTGTTTAGTGTCGTGATTCTTCTGGGATACGATACTTGGTCTTACCATTTATTATTACTTGATACAATTTGGTACACTTGCCAATGAGTTAACAGAGTAGTAGTGGCAGAATCAACAGAAACAGGTTGAGAAGAAAAAGTAACAGGGTCGGGAACAATAGAAGGAGGAGATGTAGGTGGTAAAGATGGTTGATCAGTAACTTTTGAGAAAAGAGGTGATGGAGGTGAAATAATTTTGGTGACAAAATCCAAGGAATTTTGTGTATCAATAGGTGAGTGCTTGTCACTAGTAAGAAAAGGAAATATATTTTATTCCTTGATAGAAAAATTTTCCTAGAGTTGAAATCTAAGAAAAGGTGACCTTTCACTCTTGTTTTAAAACCTAGTAAAACACATTTTCTTGCACGAGGTTCAAATTTTGTTCTATGAGCTTGAAGAGTTGAAGCATAGAAAAGTGAACCAAAAACTCGTAAGTAAGTAATGTTAGGTTTAACATTGTGTAACAGCTGAGATGGAGAAAAATATGCCAAAACTTTGGAAGGTAAAATATTAATGAGTTGCACAACATAACGAATAACAAAAGACCAAAATATTATGGGCAAATGAGATTGAAACATTAAAGATCTAGCACCATTGAGAATGTGTTGATGTTTTCTCTCAACGACTCTATTTTTGTTGAGGTGTTTCAACACAAGATAATTGATGTTGTATCCCTTTTTGTCTATAAAAATATGTCATTGCAAACTCATTACCATTATCTGATTTAACAACTTTTACATCAATGCCAAATTGTGTTTTTATATAAGAAACAAAGCCAATAAGTTGTGATCTTGTATCTGATTTACTTGCCATCAATTATGTATATTTAGACATATCATCCACTATAGTTAAGAAATATTTGAAATCGTCAACAGAAGAAGTACAATAGGGCCCCCAAATATTAACATGAATTAAATCAAAAGGAGCTTTTGAAACAATAGTACTTAATTCAAAAGGCAATTTTCTTTGCTTAGAATAATGACAAGCACCATAATGAGTGTATTTTGTATCGAGTAAAGTGGCATACATGTTTCATAATTTGGTATAACAAGAAAAAGAAGGATGTATTAGTCTATAGTGCCAAATATCTATAAAGTTATGTCTTATTGTAGAACAAGCAATAGAATTCTGAGGAGTAATAGCAACTAGTGAACCAAAGGGTGTGGGTGCAGGAATTATCATGATATACAACCCATCTCTTTCTTCAGCTTTCCCAATCATGTACAGGGTTGACTTGTCCTATATTTCAGAGGAAAATTCAGAAATGTTAAGTTTACAAGATAGAAATTTAGTTAACTTTGTGACCGAAATAAGATTGACTGAAAAATTAGGAAAAAACAATACATTATGTAAAGTAAGGTGTGGGCTAAGTGAAACCGTGCTAGAAAAATGAGCAAATGAAGAGTTCTTGTTGGGTAGTGATATTGTAATTGGTGATTACTATGATAAGAAATAAAATGAGACAAAGAACTAGATATATGATCAGTAACATCTGTGTCTAGAATCCATTAGGAATAGATATTACCTTAAGCCTGAGAAGAAGTGGAACCATTATGAGAGCTCACTAGATTGGTAGAATGTGGGACTATGGGATTAGATTGAGGAAGAAGTACCAATAAACCATGAATTTGCTCTTGAGAAAGTCCCAGAGTTAAGGAATGTGATTGTGCTTGAGAATTATTATAAGAAGGAACTACTGTAGAAGAATCAGTGGTAACATTGTGGACTCTTTTGGATTTGAAATCAAGTGGTAATCCATGTATTAGAAAACAAGTATCAATGGTGTGATTTTTCCTGCCATAGTGAGTGCATTGTCGAGGTGAACCAAACCTTCCCCCCGAGGAATGAGCTTGAGAACCTTGATAATGAGCTTGAGAACCTTGATATGAAGATTTTCCCTAGCCATAATCATTGGCAGGAGAGGGTTTACCTCTGCCATTGAAGGTAGAAAAAGAAGGTTTAGATTGAGAAACTTGTGCCGCCATGACTAGAGGTTGAGAAAGAATTCTTGATTGTAATTGTCACTCATGTTGAATTATCATAGAAAATTTTTTAGGTAAAGAAGGCAAGGGATCCATGAGAAGGATCTAAGAGCAGACAACAGAGTAATTATCATTCAAGCCTCTAAGAAAACAAAGAACACAATCATTTTCACGATATTCCTTCATTGTCTTAGAAATAACACAACAAGAAGCAGAAGATTGACATTCATGAATTGGGTGAAAATTGCAAAGTTCATCCTAGAGAATCTTCATTTTAGTGTAATATTCAGTAACACTTAGGTCAGATTGATTCATTGAATAAAGATCTTGATGCAATTGTGAAATTCGAACAGAATCACCTTATATCAATCTCATGAGAAACAAAATGATTGATCCAAGATAAAACCAGATTATTGCAACACTTCCATGCAGGAACCATGGGATCTGTATTAGCTAGACAAGAATGGAACCATCAACAAAGCCAAATTTATTCTTCATTTATAGTGCCTTTGAAATCGAGCGAGCCCATCCATGATAATTGTGACCTTCAAGAATCAGGGAAACAAGCACCAGTGAAGGATTCCAGTTAGGGTGAATGTAATAGTTGTGTGTTGTATCTTGCAATGATGCGAGAGAAACAGAGGGAGTAGTCATAGAAAGGGAAGAAAAAGGCAGGAAAGCCAATAACGAAAGGTAGAAGATGAAGATTTGGGCAGGAACATAATTGGTTGTGGAAGAATGTGATGAAAAATTAATTTTCTTCTGATACCATGTTATGAGAAAAGAAATGATGAAAATTGTATTTCTTATTCCATAATGAGGAGAGAATAGAATTTATATATATATATATATATATATATATATATATATAACTGTTTGAAACAATATAAAAAGGGAATATAAATATAAAAACAGAATATAAATATATGAGCATAAACCTACATAGTTTCTATCTTAAAGATTATTATTGAATACTTTTGATCACATTGTTATTAAAGGATTCTAATAACAATGATTTTACTTAAGTTTGTGTTAATGTGTCTTGAATAGCTATAGATGTTACTAATAATGATTTTCACTTAATTTATTATATTATATGAGTGATGTATCCTAAACAAAGATAGAAATAGAGAATAGAAAAAGAAAGTTGTTGCTTTGATTTAGCATAATTGAAAAAAAAAACTTCGAATATCAATAAACTATGATTGCATTTGTTTTCATATAAAAATGTGAAATAATTTTTTCATTGTTCTATTACTTCTTTCCTTTACATTTTTTTTCCTACCACACAAAGTCATATATTGTTAGGATATGAGCATCGAGAAAAATTAGTTGAGAGAAAGATTAATGAAGGGACTTATCATTGAAGAATTTATTATTGAAATTCATGAAATTTGTGAGTTTACATTGTAAAACTTAAAGCTTTTAAATCATTATTTATCATGTGTAAATTATGCCTAAGTGATGATTGATTCAAATTTTGGATTATTTAAGTTATTGATAATTTAGAATGTAGATCGGTAATATCATGCTTAAATAACATGGGAATTCTTAAAATTGTAAGGAGCATGAATGAAAGGATAATTGTAAGTAATATTCACCACTAAAATGAACGATACAGTCTCTTTTTCCCTTTCCTTTTCCAATTGTTTTTTGTTTATTTATTTCCCTTCTTGTCCTCGATTAGTAGTTGCGTTACTAGGAATGACAAAAAAATTCGTGAACACGAGTATCCGTGGGTAAAATCCACGATGGGTATTTACTATCCGTGAATATTTACTACTCGCGGGTAACAGGTAGCCATTATTTTAATTACCCAACCCGCATGTACCCATTACACACAAGAAATAATAAAAATAATTAATTTATATATTTTTAAATTAAATTTAATTAAAAATAAAATAAAATTATATTTTATTAGGTTAAATTTAATTAAAATTAAATTTTAATCTATATTTAATTTAATTTATATTATATTATATATTTTTTTGTAATTTTATTTCAATTTTATTTTAAAAATGTATAAAATATTTTTTTATTTTTTGCGGGTATCTGTGGGTTTTAAAAAAATTTTTATTTTTCGTCCAAAGTTTCAACAAATTTATCAATGGAATTCAACCGTCATTAATTGTTATGGTAAGGTACTAAAGGATTTCATTAGTAATTGTAATTATAAGCTACCAACAAAAATTTTGGACGAATTTTACACTCATTTTGTTTTGACGGAAGTATCCATGGTAAGTTTAAATGTCAAATCTCTTAAAACATTCGTCAGTAAATTAGAATGTACCAACAAATTATTGATCATTGATAATATATTGTTTATTTGTAGTAATGAAATTCTTGTAGTTTAATACATGTAAATATATTATAGCTTATATGTATTGTATTTCCTTTAATATTTACTAATATTATTGGTATTAATGTTATATTTACATATATTGAAATTCACTTTAAAAAATAACTAAAATTAAACATTTATTTCAAAGTAAACATGATAAATTTGGCTCAACTTGCTCAAGAGCCATGTTTGGCTAAAGCTTAGAGTAACTCATGGCGATCACATACTTCTTCACGTACTTCCCAATTAACTATGGCGAACAAAACATGGAGTAGATCTTTAGGAGGTGGGAGAAGGTGCAAGAGATGTTTGTCTTTAGGAAGCTTAGTAGGAATGAAAGTAAATTTAGGTTTGTTAGATTCCTAGATGTGAAGAATGTTAAAGCATTAGAAAAGGAGTTGAAGAGCATGTAGATTGAGAATTTCAAACTTCATGGTAATATGTCAGGATTCAACAAATATAAAGATGAAATAATGCAAACAACTAGAACAAGTGAAAACTAATGTGCAAGGGCAACAAAAAAGATATCAACATTTTGGAGAAGGAACAAGCAAAGAGATTCACATGCAATTATTCTACATAATGAATAAATATAAGAATATGCAAATACAAAAAGAAAGGGGACAAAAAATATAAAGAAAATCACATCAAATTTGTGCATTAAATTGGCTTGACTCTCTAGAGTCCCTAGTTGAGTATATCAATCGTAATTGGATTGCGACGAGACAATGAACAAAAAGGAACGAGTTTAAAAAGAGGTTTTGGAGTCAACCATAATTTATTTTGGAAAAAAAAATATGAAAAATCATAAAGTAAGACATGTCTATGAAAATGGTATTTTGGGTCCGGATGTCGACTACTCATAGATTCAAAATATGGTTAATGGAGAAGATTGGATGATAGGTAGTATGGGATGTGGGAATCTCGATGGTGGAACGATCTCTGAAAGTTATGCGGATCTAGTGAAGAAAAGAACTTGGTTTGAGAAGAATGTAACTTAGAGAATAGGATTAGGGACTAAGATAAGGTTTTAAGAATGGGTAGGGAGAAAAACATGTAGAGATTTGTATCCAAGATTATACATAAATACAAATAAAAAGAATGAACGAACCATGAGTGAATGTAAGAAGTGGGAAGAGGATAAATGCAAATGAAATTGTGATTGGAAGAGGATAAATGCAAATGGGAGAAGCCTCAATTCCAATCTTCTATGGAAGAATTAAAGAGGACAAACATCGATAAGAGACGAGTTGATAGTCTATTGTGGATGGATAGAAAAGATATGGTATACATAGTTAAATCAATATATGCAAAGATGGAGGGTATTTGTAAAGGAGAGCATTTAGCACTTTTTGATATTCTATGGAATGTTAAAGTTATTCCATCAAACACTTTGTTTTAGCATGGCGCATCATGTCAAATGGTGTACCTACCAAGGTCAACCTTAGGTGAAGAAGAGTTCCATTGAACATTCACGCCTTACCCTTTGTGGAGGGCATGATGAAAACACTATGGTAAGTTTATCTTTTTTTTGGATTGGTGCATGGGTCCTATTCATTGTATCAGATCTTTAACATTGCAAACCTTAAGAATCTTGGACCACAAATGCAAACTTAGTTGTTGGTAAGGTAGATAGATACGCAAAGGGTGCGGGGGAGGAGGAATGAACCTAACATCTATATCCCATATTTTGGCTTTGTATGCAAGTGTGAATATTGAATATAGTATACAAGAGGAACTAGAGGGATGGACAATATGATTTCTATATCTGGTGCAACAAGAGCAACTTTCATCTGGACAACATGATATGTTACTAATTAGATGTGATATCTTGGAGATAGCACTAGTGCAAAAATGACCTTTAATGCCACCCTTTAGACGTCTGACCCTCGAATATCCAACGTAAAAAATGATCGATGACATTTTTCGTAAATAAAACAAGTATTTAGACGTCGGTTATGGAAGGGCCCGACGTCTAAATACTCATATACGTCGGCTCCCCCGAATAGACGCAAAAACTAAACGAAAAAGTTAAAAAATAATTTTTTATTCTATTTAGACGTCTGTTATGGAGGGAACCGACTTCTGAAGCACTTTAGACGTCTGTTAATTGGGGGAACCGACGTCTAAACCCTAAACCCAGAAATATAAAAAGTTACTGTTTGACTCCATTTAGACGTCTGATCCCGCCACTCTGACTTCTGAAACACTTTAGACGTCTGTTAATTGGGGGAACCGACGTCTATAGGATCCGATGTCTCATTAACAGTCACCCATATAGACGTCGGACAGAGATTAGACGTTAAAAATCCAAAGTAACAGACGTCTAAAGTCCTTTTTACCCTAGTATAGATGTTTTTTCATGCAATTGTACACCTCTTTGTTTCGTTTGATATGTTATATGTTGGATCATAAGTCTTAATCATAAAAAACATGAATTGACTGATAAAAAATATTTTAAATTTTTGTATATAGATTGAAGCACCCCAAATAAATTATATATATATATATATATATATATATATATATATGTATATATATATATATATATATATGTATATATATATATATATATATATATATGTATATATATATATATATATATGTATATATATATATATATATGTATATATATATATATATTATCGATAAAAAAAATCACTCTCCTCATTTTTCCTCTTTAAGTGACATTTATAAAACAAGTATAACTTAAACACAATGATATACATGGTATTATAATTTTTTTACAACAAATATTTTCTATTTATTGTGATATATATTATTTTTTTTATGGAAATTTAAAATGGAGTTTTTTTGTCACAGAAAAGTGAAAATTTTCGTTATAAATATTTTTTGATTTATGATTTTGTTACAATAGTACTTCTTTGATAGATTTTTTCACCAATAATTTTTTAACAAAATTTTCCTTATTTTATGCTGAATATTTATACTTTTTAAATATTGTATAATTAGACTATCTGAAGACTTTTTCAAATTTTAACTCTAAAACTAAACAGTTGCTTGTAGGGCAACAATTTCATCTGGAAGAAGTATATATATACACGTGAATGAAATCTTAGTAAAACTGGAGAAAATTAAGAGCAGAAAGATCTAAAGTGTTTTTAAAATACTTTTGAAAGTTATATGGTCATAACTTATGCGCAGATAATATATATATAATTCAAATACACTGAAGGGAGATAAACACTCATGAAGTTATATATATAATAGTATTGTTGAAGACTTATGTTTTACCATTTTATTAATTAACAACTGTGCAGTCTACCCTACCCTCTACCCCCAAAGGAAAAACTAAAATAAAATCCTGTGCAGTCAAAGCAATTGTTAATGAAGCCAGGAACAAAAATTTCTGATATTAATTAAATTCAACTATCTAGTATTGAAATATTGTTAGAAAGAACGGACATTATTGACTTTGTTTTTCTCCCCGAATCTCCAAGATCTTCAATAAAAAATTCTCTTTAATTAATCACAAACTAATAAATATTAAGAAATAATGCCATTCAAGCATGTGTCCGGCGGCTGGTTACACAAAGGATTAATTAAACAAAGATAATTAAAAAGGAGCTTTAGTTTGTCATCTAGTGTTTGACAATAAAAAAATGTGCGCTATATAAATATTTATATATCTTTATCGTATGTAAGTTTGATGTCTTAATTTATAATTAAACATCAATATGTATAGATAAGAGTTAGGAGAGCGTCTTAGTATTTAATTAAAAGGGTGACTGATTAAATTAAGGATGTAATAGGTTACTAGGTTAGGTTTGCTATGCAACAAACATATATAAATTATGTCAAATTTGATGAAACAAAATATTCAAATCAAATTCTAAGTAAAAGCCTAGACTTGGTTTCATGTTCTAGTGGCATATGGAACCACAAAACAAGGCATCTCGTTGATTTGCTCCACCCATATACCCCCAATTTTACCCTAAGGATTTGTTTGATATATAGTTAGTTGATGATGAATAGGGAGAAGAAGAAGCATTCATTATAATATTAGGAGATTAAAAAAAGAAGATATGGCAAGAAAAAAGAGAAACCATTAGAGGTTAGATGAGGATAAGCACAATGGAAAAAGGAAAATTATAATTTATAGCATATAAAAAAATGTAAAGTCAAACTAACAGTAAATTAAAACTAACGATTTAAAGTATTTTTTTTTCATACATTTGTCAAAGTATCAAAGTTAATGGAAGTACATTATAATGGAGTGAACTTAGTCTCTTCTTGGACATGATAATTAAAAGCTGATTTATATAAGGTGTTTTCTAGTACTCTTTGGTTATATAGAAAAGCACTAATTAGCTATAATTACCAAGTTACACATCCTAATGATTTGACTTTTATAATTTGGGTGGGTAAAAGTTTCAAAGGGTTGTTGTAACAACAATTTTGAAATTTCTTATAATGAGAATAATATAACTATGGTTCTTTAATAAAGGAGAATGCTAATAATACTTTTTTGTAAATCGCTTTTTTAATAACACGCTTCTATATATTTCATACAAAAACTCTTACCTAATTTTTAATGTAACCTATTAGCTTATAATATTAAAACCATTTTATTATTTGTTACTTGTTTTCTTGGATATTTGCTAGCAAACCACCTCTAGAGAATTACAATGTATAAAACGCTTGAAAGGTTGGTTTGCCCAAGTTAATCTGATGATGTTGTTTTTTCATATTTATAATTTGATTGTTGTTATATATTCTGAATAATTATTAGATGGTTTTGGGCATTTTTTTTTTCATTAGCAAAATAAAAATGTTGAATTAATACAAGAAGTTCCCATGTTCAACAAATTGTAACAGGTGGCAAAATATTTAATAGGACAGTTCAGAATTTTGCTGCATAATTAGAGCCACTTTTCCATAATTTTGACAATCTTTGCGTGACGCATGGTTAAAGAGATTGACACTGAGAGATTGAGATTCATAGTACATTAAGAGATATAGATTCACAGTTGTGTCAAAAGTCCAAACATTGGTTGGAGAATTTGATTTAATTCATTGGAACATTGTTTTAGTTATGCAAGCAACAACACATGGGAAATTTGTATATTAAATAAAACGAGATTAAGAAATTGGTGATGATAAAAGCAACTTGTCAAAGTAGAAAAATATTTTTAGATAAAAAAGAAATCCATTGTTCTATTAGATTTGTGTTAGTCTACCTCAATCAAGATATATGTTTATAACCATATTCCAGTTTAATTTACAGAGTTTACGGATTTGACAGCCTTATATTTTCACTTTGCATGCCCCATTTCTTCACTTCCATAACATGCAACATTACAGCAAGGCCTTTGTGAAGATAAATTTATCGTCACAAATTTATATAATCTCTCTTGTCTCAGAATCCATTGTTTGTGTCGGTGTATATATGATGATTCTATGAAAAAAAAATTGATCAAATAAGATGTGTGTTTGATTATAATCATAATAAAATTTATACTAATGATAATTTTTTACAGTTCGTAAACAGTATAAATTTTTTACAATTGATACTGATATTTGTATCTCACAGAAAAAGATAATAGAGAATGAAATTGAAGGTTATCTAATATGTACTTAGAATGAAGAGAAGTGTGTGTAATATCAAATGGCTACAAGCTATGATAAATACATCGTATGAATTGTCTATATATGTTGTCTGAATTCTGAAAGGTAGTCATTGACAGACTCTTCAACGAATGGCTTTGCAGGGGCAAGGTAAACTGAGTCTAATGAATCGTAATTTGTTTTTTTTTACCTTTTCTCATTTCCTTATCCCAGATGTTTGAGAAATGATGCATTAAAATAATTCAAGGAAAAACAAAGAAACTGCTAATGAAACCTACAAGTCCTGTATATACTAAATTACATCCTCCTTAGAGAAGTTGTTGTATTTGACTCCAAGTTGAGGCCTAGTTGAAGATCTAGGGCATTAGTATGACTCTGGTTTGAAGAAGGGAAGTGGCAAGGTTTATAGATGAAAGGAGAGTTATTATTTGCATTGGAGAAAGTAAACATGCAAGTATCTTGTTGTGAAGGGGGGTGCGATGCCACAGAATACCAACTAGATTTCTGATCACAAGAAAAGTTGGTATCCATAACATTTGATTTGAAGCTAATCTGAGGTTCTTCACAAAGAGTGAACTCAGAATTATAGGTAGAGGGGTCATAGAACCAAGGACTATCTGAGGTTTGGTAAGCAAATCCATTGCTGGTTTGAAAAGGGTGTTGGAGGTAACGGTTTATGGATTGAAGTTGCAACCTCTTCTTCTTCATTCTCTCTTTCTTGTGGGCATTTTGGTGCCCTCCTAATGCTTGTGAATTTGCAAATTCTTTGAAACAGTACTGGCACTCGAACTTCTTCTCATCTGGGTCTTTGGCAGAGGTTTTTTCTTGCACGGTTTTGTCTCCTCCTGATGAGACTGAGTTAGAGGAGTTTACACTTTCATCTCCTTCACCAGACTCTTTGACACAGCTTTCTTTAGAAGGGTTTAGCTCAAAGCCAAATAACCTGAGCCTTTTCTCAGTAGCGTTTCCATTATCACCATCCCATGTTTGAGAAAGATCACAGATATCCTTTTCCATCTCTCTTTGGTAAAAGAAATATTTTGAGGTTGGAAATGCAGTGGTTAGTTTTTAGGCTTGTGTTCCTTTTATAGTAAACTCTTCAAGTCATAGCATGCATTGTGTCGATTAAACAAACTAGTTTTATAGTACATGGACAGCATAAGGGTACCCCAGAGTCAATAGAATAAAAGATTAAAAAGAAAAGTCAGATTAGAGAAAGCCGTCTCTCATGCAATGTTTGTAATTAAAGAAACTCTTTTTGGCACTGTAGTAGATGCACCTCAAACTTGTCAATCAAAGAGGATTCACTGTGATTTATTTAAGGTGGAATCAGATGGTCTATAAGCACTTAATAATATTTATAGTTCCACTTGGCTTTTTCTCTCATTAAAAATAGACATATTCCATACTCAGGACATGATTAAAGTTATTAAACTAACTGTAGCTACAAATAGTCAAAGAAAGAGGGGCACTAACTTTGTAACATATCTACTACTGTACTAAAATGCATGATATCTAATTATTTTACTGAGCAGCCAATTACTTCATTGCTTCATGTATTGCCCTCTGCCCAGACTAATCATATTGTTAAATAAATGAATATTACAGCAATATATATGTTGGATGTTAATTGAGCCATAACCAAGTCCTATGTACTTGAGTTAATTGAATTGAGGTTGTTCATAAAATGGTGACATCTGTATAAATTCAGCACTGAATAAAGCTTCTTTGTGATGATCCCTCTACCCACAATGACATTTAAAAAAAGAGCCTTAATCAGTTTTTTCTTGACCATGTTTTATGAATGGAGTTGTGATATATAGAAAAGAAGAAGCTAAAAGAAGAATAAAAGAAAGTGGGCAATAATGTCAGCATATATACTAATAAGAGTCTTCCATAAGATCTGGGCATATCTTCTTAGAGCAGGCAAAGCCTATATTTTATAAAACTTATATTTTCAGGTGAATCAAGTCATCAACTATAGTATTATTCTACAAATAAACGCAGCATTTGCGTTGGACAGTTGTTATAGTTGGTCCCACACTTTGTTGCTTTTGGGACAATTTAGAAATCATTAGATTGTGTTTTATTCCATTGTCTCTAACTAGATCTTCCATTGGTTGACTTGTTCCTCCAATAAGCCTCTCATGCTCATCAATTTCCCACTCCTTTTTCTCCATTTTCATGCTTATTAAACTCTCTTTATTGCTTCAGGAGGAGAATTCCAAGTAGGCATGCTGTCATCTAGCATTTCATTTCACTCTCTCCTAACATGTGGAATAAAACGAGGCCATGAGGGAGGAAATTGGGTTATGGTGGCTAAGTGGGTGGGTACGTTGGCTGATTGATTGATTTTAGCTAATTCCATTTCATTACACGTTGGTTTCAGAATATCAAACCGTGGTCCCTACCTCCAAAAAACCTTCCTCTCCCTTGCCCTTGCTTTTGGACAAATCCAAAGTGGCATTACTATTTTTTTATCACACACCATAGAAGGCCAAAACTGACTAAGAAAAACTTTCTATATATATATTTTGGAATATTATATGATAATACACTCATGTTATATCAACGACAAAAATATGTTGCTTCGGAGAAACATGCTAAGTTGAAATGTATGCTTAATACCAGTTCATCAAACGCACTTGGATCAACACTATAGGTTAATACTAAAACTACCAAGATTCAACCTTGTTTTGTTGCTGACTTAGGTCGTAACTTTAAGGCTATCCCTCAAACCTATCTGCAATAGATCAAGAAATTGCTGTTGGACATTAAAAAACCAGTATTATGTGAAAGTGACATCAGAAACCATTGTGAGTGTGTGTGAAGAACTTTCCTGAAAATCTAATCTGACCCATGTAAAGGCAAAAAGCAGCATATAAGGGCATCTTAGATTTGCTTTCAGATTGCTAGGACGAGTAACTGTTGGCTGTAAATTTGTTTTAGTTGTATCGTCCGTAGGGTTGCAAAATCTGTTTAGAGTCTTGATTTAATTATATCTTAACATTTATTTTAAGGTAATCTGGTTTGTTGGCATTGAAAAAGTTACACCTTTCAACCATTTTCTGCGATGATTTAACAACGGATGGATTAGTTTGGTTAAAAAGCAGTATCCGACGCAAAGGATAGCGTTGTCAGAAACTGTCAGAAATGACTTTATGGTCTTTAGGTATGGAAAAACTCTTGGTAACAGTTATCCAACTGTTAGAACTGGTTTAGTTTTTTTTTATTTTATTTTTTATAAAAAAAAATATATTTTGACACATACATATTTTTATATTATATTTTTTTATATTTTTATTTTTTTAATTCTTTTCAAAAAAACATTACAAAAATTTATTTTTCTATAATTATTTCATTCTTATAACATATCAAATAAATATAAATATGTGTCAATTATCATTATTTTAATAATAATGTCATCTAATTATTCTTACCTCATGAACCGTTGAAGGATTTTTAACACTGTAAAATAATTCAGTCTAGTTTCACTTACTTCCATTTCTATTTGTTTATTGGTTTAATCATTCACTAAGTCCCTATTTTTGCATGGAATCTCAATTTCGTCCCTTTCTTTCTGAAAATATCAATTGGGTCCCAATTTTATGAAAATTGCAACAAATCGATCCTTTCCGTTAAATTGGCTGGACGGCGTTAAAAAAATTGATGAGTGGATGCTGTGATGACGAACGAACGCTCGTCCACCAGCGAACGAACGCTCGTGGACCTCTTACTGCTGGACGACCGTTCGTTCCACACTGGACGACCGTTCGTTCGGTGGTCGACGAGCGTTCGTTCGCTGGTGGACGAGCGTTCGTTCGCTGGTGAACGAGCGTTCGTTCGCTGGTGGACGAGCGTTCGTTCGTCATCTCAGCATCCACTCATAAATTTTTTTAACGCCGTTTGACACTATTTAACGGAAAGGATCGATTTGTTGCAATTTTCATAAAATTGGGACCCAATTGATATTTTCAGAAAGAAAGGGACGAAATTGAGATTCCATGCGAAAATAGGGACTTAGTGAATGATTAAACCTTGTTTATTTGAGAAGATTACACTAATTGAAAATTATAATCGATATTCTTCTTTATTTTAAAGCTATATTTTTAGCTTTTTAGCAAGTCTTCTATCGTTATTTTATTCTTCTCTCTTTTAGATTTGACTAAGAAATGTATAACTACCTAAACATAAGAACATGATTAAAAACGTAGCAATTAAAATAATAACTTTTTTCATGAAATAGGGTTTATAAAAAGAAACAACAAATATTTGCCAGTAAAAAATATAGAAAAAAATAAATAAATAAAATAAAAACTCTATATTTTCTACCAATGGATTAGAACTTGAGGTGAGGTATATGTGAATAATAGTCATGTCCAGTGTCAAATAGCTAAAGATAAGACAGTTTTTTAAGCAATTTTATAGTTTCTTTCTAAAGCAAATTAAACCTATTCAATTCAGCAACTAAACTATCACCAGTAAAAAAAGCCTTTTTAACGTGCTATATACACCTCGGTTTTACTGAAATCGAAGCGTATAAAAGCGCGGTGACATTTTCATAAATATTGAGTAGTTATATGTCTCGGTTACATATGAACTGATGCCTATAGATGTTACTGTCTCGAGTAGAAGGTCAACTGAATCATATAATATAAATTTTAAATGATTTAGGCATTAGTTTGGTGTAACTGAAAGGGTTTAGGCACCGGTTTTAATATAACTGAGGTAATACCCTTAGGTTAAAATAAAAAAAAACCAAACGAATTTCTCTCTCGCACTCTCGCGATTCTCATTTGCCTCCCTCTGCCTCCGATTTCTCTTCTCCACCAAACCCCAGCATCAGGGCGCCACCATCACCAGCCATTAGGGTCGCCGCAAGCACCGCCGTTCAACCACGCCGCCGGCCGCTGCCGTTCCACGGTGCTCCACCTTATTTCTCTCATCTCCACGACGCTGCTTCCATCCGCATCAGCCATTCTCTCCATTTCGATTTCCTACGTCTTCACTCTCGAGAGAGAGATCTCCTCATCGCAAGCCTTTCATCGTTACGGTAAGCCTTCTGCACTCACAGAGAGTTGTGTTGGAACCTGCAATACAGAGATGTCATCAACGTCGAACACGACGCCCATTCTAGTAAGGTTGATGACCCTGCCAGTGGAACCACATGCGATGCCTTCCCAACTGTGGCAGTAGTCAGACGAAGGTGTCTAGGAATCTAGCAGTTTTGAAGGGTCAAAGATGATCCTACTCTTGAATTCTAGTAATTCTTCTTTGTCCACCACGTGACATGGCTCCGAAATTGAGGTAAGAGATGGGAAATTGATTTCACTTCCAATGCTCTTGATTTCACTTCCAATGCTCTTGATTTATTGATCATGATATACCTGCTGTTGTTTTTGATCCAAATGTTGATACTTTTTTATCATATAGATATTGATCTTATTAAGCCTATTGCTGACACTACTATTATTGATTTCACTTCCAATGCTCTTGATTTAGTTTATGTTATTGATCATGATATACCTACTGTTGTTTTTTATCCAAATGTTGATGTTGCTGATTGATCTGATTTTTACACGGTTTTAATTGATAACAACGTTGCAGTAGCTGGTGAATTTCATGCTTCTGTTTCAGATCTTGATGTTGTTGATTTTATTACTGCCACTGCTGATTATGATTTTAATGCTTCTGGTTCTGGTTTTTAATGTTCATTCTGAACTCAATAATGTGGCAGTTGTTGTTGTTGATTTTTCAAGTGTTGATTTTGCAATTGTTGATCATTGCAGGCGAGGAAAAGATCCTTTGGCTATGGTTTTGGCTCCTTCTAGAGAACTTGCACGGCATGTTGAGAAGGAATTCAATGAGGTTGCACCTAGTGTACTTTATATCATGCACAGAGATGAACATCAATGGTTTCTAAGTTATTTCCATTTAAACGGCCTTGATGCTATTGTAAAGGAGTTTCATTATTTAAATTTAATGATATCATGTTATGCTTTGTAAATAGTTGTGCTTTACAATTTGAGTTTATGACAAGAACCCAAGACAGAAAACATTGTTTGAATGAAAACGAACAGTACTAGGAAAAAGATCTCATGAACTCGATTAATGGTTTCATTATTTTCTATAATTAAGGTGTTGGTGTAATAAAAAGAAAAAAAAACCTTCTATTGCCTCGGTTAAACTTCAAACCGAGGCATAAGACTCAACCATGAAAAAAAAAAGTAAAAAGAGAAACACCATATAATGCTTCGGTTGCATTTGAACTGAGGCAAAATCATACATTTTTTTGTTTCGATTCTGAACTGAGGCAAAAAGTGATAGACTTTTTACCTCGCTTGTATATGTCTCGGTTACGGAACCAGTGCCTATAAGCGAAAATAACCGCTGTCGTTTTTTTTACTGTACTAATGTATAAAAAGAAAATGTACGATAGGAAAATCTAAAAGAACAAAAATGCTTTCGATTAATTGCATATTTTAATATATATATATATATATATATATATATATATTTGAACTTTAAATCTTACGAACTTTTTTTATCATCTCAAATTAAAAGGTAGATGATGTGAGGGTCGCACCTCTCACAAAAGTTGTGCATAAAAGAATGCAGTATAGACTAGGAAGTGACTCCTAGGTCGTCTCTCAAGGACCAAATTGGGTTCAGTCTCAGATCAACACGTAGTGGGGGGGTTTTGTGAAAGATTTTTGTGAATGCGAGTAAACTAAATTAAAACACGAACATAAACACGGATGGAAACACAGATATAAACACAAAATTAAAATGACAGGTCACTTAAGCTAACATCGTAACTAAAATATCACAACCACGAAAAATAAAGGACATTAACATGAAAAGTGCTTAAATCGAATTAAAAGTGAAACATTGATCTACACAATTAAATGCAAACATGAAAATCGCAGGCAATTGAAATGAATGCTTAAAGAACATTTAACATTAAATACTTGAAGTAGTAGGAAAACTAAAACCACTTGGCACTACTCTCCTTCATCCAATACTGTGTAGCTTGAATTAAATAAAAGAAACTTTAATCCCTTGAGCGTGCTGCACCAAACGTGATACGAAGTGCTTCATTATTCCAAATAAAAAAAATCAAATCTCCTAATCTGGGCGTAACAGCTGCTCCCCAGCCGTGACACCTATGTGCTGTGCTTCCAACTCCCGTGAACAATTCCTTTCCATTCTCTCGGTGCTTCCTTCACACGTCCACGCGCACACCATTCTTCCACCTAATCTCCCTTCAACCAGTTACAATCTCACGTGTAATGCTCCCAGCTCCCGTGAATGACCGTGCGCCTAAAAGAAGAGAAAGAAGCGCTCCTCCTCTGTCCGCACACGTTGCTCCAACACACACACACATTGCTCTACATGACAGCACCTCTTCTTTCGTGAATGTGCCTCCCAAAATCAATCAATCATAAGCCTTAAAAACCGTGACCATGTGCGTAATTTAATGCTTCCAACCGTGACATGGTCCCTCCTAATAATGCTGGAATGCTACTCCAAATGAAATGCCTGTCTATTGCTAAAGCCAAATGAATCACACCGCATGTGCTTCCCCTATTTCCGTGATGGACTTTGGAGTAAACCCTTATGACGTGACAACAACAGCTCTTCTCGGTGACACCCCTCCATCCAATCTAAAATCATGCAAGAGCTCTCTAGACTAAACCATCTCATCCGGCCATGTGTCCGCGTTCCACTCTCAATCTCTACATGCTGTTGCTTCTCAATGTTCCAAGAGGTGCTTCTCATAATGCGTGGCGGCTGGAGCTCTCCCTATTCAACAACCATTTTTTTTTCTTCAACCGAGAGCCCCTGGACGCGTAACTCCCTCTAAGGACGTGGCGGCTCCAACTGGGTGCAGCAAGCTGAGCGTGTCTCTCCCAAAACCCAACCAATCTCCGTGTGAAAGCAGGCCCTCCATCCCATCATCACCAACCTGTCAGCATATTGGAATTAAAAGACACAAAGAACATTCAATAAAAGTGTTGTAACCAAATGGAAGCGGCAATGAGAATTCAACAAAGATGATAAAAATTCATTCCATTCCTCCAATTCAAAACAACGTTCAGCCCCTAAGAAAAAGTTCCAAAACTACAGTAGTCTCCCCCCAAAACTCCCAAAAGCCAAGAGCGTGTGGCAAGTGGCGGCTATCGTTTCCAAGGGCCGTGGGTCACCTTTTATAAGGGTGGGGTCCACACAAAAACCCTAAGGTGCCAAGTCATTTTTCCTTCACATTTTGGGTCTAGTCTACTTTACCAAAAATTGTCCCAAAATGTAAAAGTTGATACAGAAATTCTAAACTACTGAATTACAATTTAATTAATTCTAAAATGTCCGTGTGGAGAGTCTTGAATTTATTTGGCATTCTTCCTGATGTCCCAAAATGTATTTCCGAAATTTTCCTGCACTTCAAAAATGCACTTAATCAGCTCAGAAAATCCAAATTAGCACAATTACAAATTTCCGACCAAATTAAGCAAAATTCGGAAAACGGGGAAATAACAAACAATTAAACACAATTCCCTGGTTTATTTAAGTGCAATAAACTAAATATAATTCAAGAAATAACGACTCATCAGTAGACATGTTTTATCCTTATGTCAATTGATTCCAATACAATAATGTGATCAATAAATGACTTTGATTTCAAAGTAAAATATATAAATTACACATTTTAGTATGAACCTTTTAATTTCATAAATTTTATTATTAAACTTTCAATTTTATGAATTTTACCATCCAAGTTTTAAAATTATACGCGTTTTTACTGTTATATTAAGTCCCAATTTATTAATAATATGATAGTGTGACTAATAAACAATGTAAAAGGTGAAGGTATAATAATATAATCAACAAATTAAAAACTATTTCATAAAGCCATTGGTGAGAAATGATTATTATTTTTAACTATTAAATATTTTTGTAATTTATCTGTATTTTATTATGAAGTAGTTCAGAATTGTGAGACATTGATTTGCTTACCTAATGTGGGACCCTGGAAAATTAATTCTGATAAACACGTTGTCAAATCAAGATTTATGAAGGGAAAACCCCTCTGCAGTGCATTAAAAACGCACATGCATTCCCTCTGTCGCACTGCCAAGTGTCATCGAGAAAGAATGGGAGTCAGATATGGGGATACAGGTGTCACCAGGAGAGACGCACGTTCGTGCGGATGTGGGAAGAAACAAAAAGAGAATTTTCTGGAAAAACTCTTCCTCTCTCCTGCACTCATCTTCTTCCTCCAAACTCAGACCCCATTCTCTCCTCCTTCTCTCTAGAACCCTTTCATCTCTCTCTACAGTAACTCACCACCATCTCCTCCGATCTCATTTCAGAAACCGTAGGACCATTCACGGCGTTGTGAGCTTTCACTAGAACCAAACGCTTTAGAGTTCTGTGACCGGTAAGTGCTCAAACTTTAAACACCCTCTTCTGAGTTGCATGCGAACCCTGGTACAGCTGCATGTTAGAGTATGAGCTAAGTTTTCCTGCGTTTATTTTGGTTAGATTTAGTGAAGCACTTGAGAAGCACGTTGAGGGTAGAAAAACCATAGTTGGACGAGTCAAAAATCCTTTGTATTTGGAAGTTCACTACTGAACCAGGTAAGGGAAGCTTTAGTAATTTAATTGATACTTGTATGATGTGTGTGAAAGCATGAAGTGTACTGGATGTATGAAATGTATGATGTTTAAGTATGCATGAACGAGCCCTGTTGTACTGGTTGTGTATGAGTGATATTGTATGAACTGTATGTTGAGGATGAAACGTATGAATTGGAAAATGGATAATTTCTGTAAGGTATGAGATGATAATATGAATTCTGTAATGTATGAGATTTATGGTAGAGATAAGTTATAAGATGTGAATCGTATGAAAAATGTGAAGTTATTGTAGATGAAAAATCTGGAAAATATAATAGTCCTTACTTTGATAATGCACGCTCGTCATCGAACGGTCTTCTACCGTTCGGTCTTCCCCTGAAAATGACTTAGAATAGGAGTTCTTTCATTTGGAAAGGATTCTGCTTAAGAACGAGCGTCCTCTTGTGAAAGGCTAGGTTTGAGCGTTCGGCTCAGCCTAGTGGTATCCAACGAGCGAAATTAATTGAAGTTATATTAGTAACGCTCGGTTCTATAATCCGGCGTTTGTTATAGGTAGCGCTTAGTCTTATATTAAGCGTTCGTCCAAATGAGCTCTCGATCTTATATCGAGCGTTCGTTCTAGTTAGTGCTCGGTCATCTACCTAGCGTTCGTCCTAAGTAGTGTTCGGTTTTATACTGAACGCTCGTCCTTACCCTTGAATTCCCAACGTATGAAAATAGCGTTCGTCCAAACAGTAAATTAATATCCGTTACCGCGTTCGGTCATTGACTGGCGGTTAATATCTTTTTATAAATTCGTATCAGTATCAACATCTAAAAGTCTTGCGATGTCTTTATTCATTTGGATTCGATTTAAAGTCCTTGAATTTAAATTATTCTAAGTTACAGTTGAATCGTTCTAGAGTCAGTCCATTTAACGGATCCAAGTAGTCATGACGTCTGTCCTTGGAAAGACGTTCGTTTTCTTTCTTTCAGAAACGAGTATCTCTTGGTATCATGTAAACGTTCGTCCTCATTATGAAGGGGACTGAACGCTCGTCTTTTTATGAAAGTGGAACTAAGAATGGAAATGTGATCTATAGGAAATTGTATAAAGTGTGAATGGTATATGAGGTGAAACTATGATTATGGAATTTGAACGAGCGTTCCAAGGAGGAACGTCTCTATGGTTTGAATATGAGAAGTTGTGTAGTATGACCATGGTAAAGCTGCTGATGGCTATTCATCCTGATATTCCATGAGTGCTCGTCCTCATGTAGAGGGGAGTAGGTCATGTGTGGGAATGGCAGGAGGTCCTAGTCCTAATGAGTACTTTGGACTGATAGGGCTAACCTCGGGTGGCAGCTGTTGAGTGTTTCCAGTTATCACATCACCCGAGTGCACGAACGCCTGTAGATACATGGATTCATACAGTCCGGACGGTCGGTCTTGTGAGAACTTGAATGATTACTTCTAAGCTGATAAATTGTTGTATGTCTTGTATGTTTATTTGTACATGTTAAATTGTATGATGGTTGTATGAATTAAAATTACCTAAGCTTACCCTTGCGTTTCCTTGTGTTGTCTACTGTTTATGTACGTCCGTCGTGTCCATGCAATGATCATCCGTGTGGATGTGAGCAGATGGAGATACTCTTTTGGAAGAAGTGATTGAAGAAGAGAACCTGGTGGACGTCGAAGTGAAGGCCGAGACTTAGATCGTACAGTAGACTTAGTTTACTTAAATTTTGGACGTTCGGTTATTAGCTTGTGTAAACCGTTCGCCATCGGGCCTTGGTTGTTATTGTATTATTTATCTTTGAACCCTGTATTTAATTAACGTTCGGCTTTGATAGCTGTTTTAGTTAAGACTGCACTGTTTAATCATGTAAATGTGATTAGTTCTAATTTATGGTAATTACTATATTTTGGGATGTTACACCTACTCTCATGTTTTACAAGTATATGGCTTATAAATTTTAATATTATATTTGGGCTGATGTCCAAACAGTAGTAAAATAACTAATACTTCACAAAAGTTATTTAATAAAGTAAAATTAGAAAAATATACAGAGAAATTTAAATTTTATTTTAAATAGAAAATACAGCACGAACCATTAGTAAAAGTTATACAATTTTTAAGTAAACAATATTTTGAATTATTATATCTTAATCATTTTAATCTATTAAAGCTCAAAAATTTCAAATAATATATTTATTAATTAACTGCTTTCGAAAAAGATTACTGCAAATAATTAAAAAGTATACAAATTTATGAAAATATTTTGAGATTTAGTAAAAATATATAAACTTTTAGTAATATTAGTTTGGTTTAAAATTAATCCAAATGAATTTATATATATTGTGTCACAAAGCCAAAATAACGCAAATTACCACATGAACTAATATAAAATACACATTATTATTTTAATATTTTTTAACATGAATTTACATTTCATATTTAGTTCCTTTTCCTGAATCTTACCCAAAGAAATAACTTTGTTATTTTACCATAAACTCACCTGGTAATACAATAGTCACATTTCATATTATTAGTAAGTTGGTATCCAATTAACGAGAAGGAGGTAAAATATTACAATTATGAAATTTTAATGGTAGACCGATTGAAATTGAAAGTTCGAAGTTAAAATTCATAAAATTAAAAATGCTTTGGTAAAATTAGCATGATTAAAATTTTATGATAAAATTTCTGATATTGAAAATTCAGCTATAAAATTCATAAAATTAATTTTATTAGTAAATTTTACAATTTAAAATATAATTCATATTAGGCCTTGAACCGAAAATCATTCCACATCAGTCTCATCATCACACTCTTAGCAATTTACCAGTAGTTAATAAGAAGGTAAAATGTGTAAAATTTAAATAACAAAAGTCGTAAATTTGAAGTTTAGTATAAAATATGTAGTTAACTAATATATTTTTTATATTACAAATTTATAATTGAATTCCTCAACGCAAAGAGAAAATGAGACAACGTGGACAAAAGTTGAAATGTGTAACATCCCAAAATACAGTAATTACCATAAATCAGAATTAATTACCATTAACAGTAAACAATGCAGTCTTTATAATTAACAGAGTTCAAAAGCCGAACGGCTTAAGGTGCAGAATTACAATATACAAAACGAAATCAGTGAAAACTAATAACGAACGGTTTTACAAAATAAAATAACCGAACGTATAAACCTAAAAGCGGACGTCCTAAACTAGAAAGAAAAGACGGACGTCCTACTGCTCCGCTTTCACTTCCACTTCAACTAAGTTTTCCTCCTCGATAACGTCTTCCAGAGTTGTCTCGCCTTCTGCTCACATCCACACGGATGATCATTGCAAGACAGGACGAACGTACATAGACAAATGGACAACACAAGGAAAAACGAAAGGGTAAGCTTATATAATTTAATTCATACAATCAACACATACAATGAACATATCATTCCACACAAGCACATATTTTAACATTTAACGTCATGTAACATCTATAAATATATATATATATATATATATATATATATATATATATATGACGACCGTCCGGACTGTATGATCTGTGTAGTTACAAGCGTCCTTGCACCCGAGTGATGTAGTAACTGATACACTCTAAACAGCTGCCACTCGAGGTTAGTCCGTTCTTACGTCGCCCATGTTAACTTATGGACTAAGGACCTCCTGCCGTTCCCACACATGAACTACCCTCTTCTACGTGAAGAAGAGTATCACGGAACATCAGGATGGACAGCGAGTCTTAACTTATCCACAGTCATACTTTACCAAATTTAATATTTAACATATCTGAGACGTTCCTCCCTGGAACGCTCGTTCAAATTCCATAATCGTATAATCATTTAATATAGTGTTCACACCTCTTAATATTTCATATTTATAACATTTTCATTCTATGTTCCCCTCTCTTAAAAGGACGAACGTTCAACTTTCTGAAGGAAGAGGACGAACGTTAAAAACCAGATTTAGAAGAACCCATTAACAATCAGAAAGACTTGATAACAGTTGAAAAACTGTTATTTTTATGATTAAAATTGACACTAAAAGCAACCTTCACACTTAGAAACTAGCTTGAAATCATGTTTTTCTTTATATTTTTGGAAATAAGAGAGCTGGACAGGTTTATGCTTGATTTCAGTGTTTTTGTGCAGGTTTTAAGGTGAATTTGGTGAAAGAAGTGAAGAAGGAGAGAGATGAAATCAGAAAAGACAATAAAAAGTGCAAAAGGAGAAGCCGAAGTCACCGCTCAGCGGCAGTTTACCGCTGAGCGGCACTCAGGAGCTTGCGGGAGGTCCGCTGAGGGGCAAAATGGCCGCTGAGGGGAGAAAACAAGTCACGCATTCACCGCTGAGCGGTATTTTACCGCTGAGTGGCACTTTAATGGGCTTGGACTTGACTTTTTGTAATTTACGAATGATACATAAGCTTTAGGGTTTCCTAGGGTTAGGTATCTCTGGCTGGAACGAAGCAAACACTCTCTTCCACCCCTTTGAAGGAGGATCTTGGATGCTGAGGCTTCCTCTTCACCTTTTTAGGGTTTATTCTTTCATTCTTTCATTGTAATTCATCTAGGTTCACCATGAATATGGTGAACTAAACTCTGTATGTTTGTTGGGGAATCAATGTAGTCTTGTGAAACTCTCATATATGGAATCTGTTTTTACATCTTTTAATTAAGACTTATGCTTTCTTTCATCATTAGTTAGGGTTTTTCCTCTTTGCTTAATGCTTGCATTGTTTAACTCATTCGATGCATGATTATTGGTTTTGTCGATACGGGCACGTACGGGGAAGTCTAGATCCGGGGAATTTCTCCCAATTTTATATTGGTTGTCGTTAAGCTCCTGTACTTATGAACTGATCATTAGGAATGCTAGGAATTGTATGAACTCGTGATTAGGGAGAAGCCTTCTGGAAAGGTACATTAGAGAGTGGCATTAACAATGATGATTTGATGTTGAATTCCTAAAATATATGAGAGTGGATAAGATGAAATTGAACCCCAACAACATATCATACATAAATTTCATTGAAAGTGTTTATCTTTTGCTTTTTGCCATTGATCAAAATTCATGCATACATGTTTATTTTCTGTCTTGCATTTTAAACCCCAATATTTCGTTTGTAAGTCTTAGTTAATAAGAAACCACATAACTAAACTAGGCCGTGAGTCCTTTGGGAAGAACGATACTTGGTCTTACCAAGTTTATTACTTGAACGATTCGGTCATACTTGCCGATTGAAAACAAGTTTGTGACATCATAATTTGGTGTTCATAAATTTGTCCATCAAGTTTTTGGCGCCGTTGCCGGGGACTCGTGGTTTAACTGGTTAATTTGTGTGATTATTGATTATCTTTGACTTATTTTTTTATTTTATTTTATTTTTTTTAAATTTATTTTATTTTTTTTTCTGTTTTTTTTTATTTTCTGAATATTATATCTTCTTTATATCTTTTTGTGCTAACCAAATTTTTCTAGGGTTTTGTGTTCTTGTGTATGCAGGAGGCAATTCGAACTAGGAGCAAGAAAACAACAGAACCTCTGCTTGAAGGATTAGAAGACAGTAGACGGAGGAGAAGAATCAGAACATCTAGAGAACTTTTCCCTCCTCCGGAAACTCTGTTGCAACCATCACCACAAGGTTCTGACAATAGCACAGAAAATATGGAGAATAATAATATCAGAAGAACTCTTGCTGATTACACCAATGTAGCTGGACCTCAACATTTTAACAGCATAGCTAGACCTAGAGTCAATGCAGCCAATATGGAGGTCAAACCAGCATTGATCCAACTGGTGAAGAGTAATCAATTCAATGGGTTATCTCATGAAAGCCCATATGAGCACCTTACTACATTTAATGAAATTTGCAACACAGTGAAAATCAATGGGGTGCCAGACGAAGCAATCAAACTTAGTTTGTTTCCTTTCTCATTGGGAGGCAATGCTAAGCTTTGGTTGAACTCTTTTCCAGAAGGAAGTTTCACAGAGTGGGAAGCAGTGGTAACAAAGTTTTTGAACAAGTACTTTCCACAATCAAAGGTGACAAAAGGCAAGCAAGAGATATCTTCATTTAAGCAGGGCATGGAAGAATCACTGGGGCATGCATGGGATAGATACAAAAGTCTGCTAAGAAAAACACCCACGCATGGCTTTGAAGAACAGGAAGTAGTCTTAACTTTCCTTGGAGGGCTTGGTTCACAAACCAAGATGATGCTTGATGCCTCAGCAGGAGGCAATATTAAATGGAAAACTCCAGAGGAAGCTATAGAAATCATTGACAACATGGCTACTAGTGATAATGAGCTCAACAGTGAAAGAGGAGTTCCTATGCAACAAAAAGGGGTTCTCCAATTACAGACACATGATGCCTTGCTAGCTCAAAATAAAATTCTAACTCAACAGCTGGAGACTCTGACTAAAACTCTTGCACAATTACCTAAAGAGTTGAAAACTGCTGCACAGGTACAAACCCAGTTGTGCGAATTATGTGGAGGTGATCATATCAATGGTCAATGTGCTTTTCCAGTGGAAGCCTTGGAGGATGTTAATTTCATGGCTAATCAATTTCCATACCGTCAAGGGAATTACAATCAAGGGTGGAAACCACATCCAAGCATTGGTCAAGGACAAACTGGGCAAGCAAATCAATATAATAAGCAGCAGCAGCAACCAACCTTTTGGCAACAGTTATCTATGCTTAATGAAAAATCAACAAGGTTGGAAGAAACTCTTCAGCAATTCATACAGAAAACCGAATCTTCTCAAAAGAGCACTGAAGCTGCTATAAAGAATTTGGAGATTCAAATGGGTCAGATTACCAAGCAATTGGAAGAAAGGCCAAATAGAAATTTTGGGGCTAATACTGAGGTTAACCCTAGAGAAGAGTGCAAAGTGGTAAAGAGTGTGAATGAAGAGATAATTGAGTTAGAAGAAGGAGAAACAGAAGAAAGAAGAGAAATAGAGAGCAAAAACAATTTTCCTTTTCCAATAAATCAAGAGAAACAAATGGATTTCACAGAATTATTCAGAATGGTGGATAATAAAGCACCTTGGGAACAGATTTTACAGAAAATTGCAGTTTACACAAAATCTGATGAAGAAATTTCTACAAAGAAGAGACGTAGAGATGATGAGGCAAAAGAGTGTATAACTGTTAAGAAAGAGTCATTCCCTCCTAAAGCGTCAGATCCAGGCAGTTTTTCTATCCCTTGTACTATAGGGAAGAAAAAGGTAAAGAAAGCTCTCCTTGATTTAGGTTCAAGTGTTAACTTGATACCTTATTCTTTACTGGAGCAAATCGGCAATGTTAAAATGAAACATGCAAAGATTAAAATAGTAATGGCCGATGGATCTTCAAAGGAGCCATGTGGGATTGTAGAGGACATTATAGTTTGTGTTGGCAAACTTCAGTTCTTGGCAGACTTTGTGGTGATGAAGATGGAGACTGAGAAGATACCTATCATACTTGGAAGACCGTTTATGAAAACGGCCAGGGCTATCATAGATGTAAATGAAGGTATAGTGGTGCTCCAGGATAGAGAGGAGAGAGTGGTGGTAGATGTTTTCAAAGATGAGATGCAAGCAAAGGAGGAAGAAGCTAGTTATAAAGCTGCATTTCGAGATGCACCCATGACTAGCCGTAAAGAAAAATCTTGAGGTTTCAGGTAACCATTGTTTGTTGTTTCAGGTACCCAAGGAAGAAGAGATTGGAAGAGGAGAAGAAATTCCTAGAGACTGGAAGAAAAGAAGACTCCAACTTGGCACACCTGTTAGAATCAAGAACAAGTTGTGGGTTGTGAAGGGCTTTAAAGAGAAGGAGATGATAGAGATAGAGTCTCCATATTCTAGAAGAACCAAAACAGTTCAAAGGAAACAGCTGAGGAGTTGGTGGAATGACAACATCA
The DNA here is from genome assembly GCF_029865625.1 of Vigna umbellata. Classification (NCBI taxonomy): domain Eukaryota; kingdom Viridiplantae; phylum Streptophyta; class Magnoliopsida; order Fabales; family Fabaceae; genus Vigna; species Vigna umbellata. The sequence continues at coordinate 24,751,722 of NC_142174.1, forward strand.
ACTACAAAGAAGATGGAACTTGAACTTTATTGGGTCAAGCTAATGACATTAAAAGAGCGCTTGCTGGGAGGCAACCCAGTGAATTTAAAAACTTTTGATTTGGTTTTGTAATTTGTAATTTGTGAACATTATTTTTGTATTTATTTTGTTGGATATAGCATCTACTGAAGGATGCTAGGTGGTTAAGTATCTACTGAAGGATACAATGGCTGTAACACCTACTGATGGGTGTTGGTGGATTTTGGGTCAGGCTCGTGACGTTAAACAAGCGCTACCTGGGAGGCAACCCAGTTGATTGAATATTTCTGTTTGTTTGTTTTAGTTAGGGTTTGCATAAGCATTTTGAACATTGAATTGCAGGGAGCCAGTGAGGGACATGTCTAGGAGGTACGTAGGTTAAGAAAAGAAGAAGAATAAAACATCACGAAAGTGCCGCTGAGCGGTACTCTCGCAGAATAGGGTTTTAGCTCCCCTTAGCGGGACCCGAGCCCATTAGGGTATTTTTAAACCCTAAGCTGCGCATTCTTTCACACTTTCAGACTTTTCTTTGCACAAACACTCCCACATACCTTCTCCAAGGTTTTCCACATCTTTTCACTCTTCCCTCTTAAGAAAATTTCTCTTCCACTCACTTTTTCACTAGTGTGCCATCAAAGTTTGGGGTTGGAAGAGAGCATTCTAGCTTGGAAGCATTCTCATTGCATCTAGTATCTCCACCCAAGTAAGTAAAATGCATTTTGTTCATTCTAGGGTTTTTGATTTTGAATATGATTGTCAAAGCATGAAGATTTAGGGGTTTTGATTTTTGCATGATTTGATGATATATTTGATGTTTGAACCGATTAAACTGCATGATTATGAACTGGAAAACTGAAAATTGCATTTGGGTGGAGTTAGGAAAGCTTTAAAACAGGTTTTTCAAAAATCTGCAGAGTTACCGCTGAGGGGTAAACTGCCGCTGAGCGGCACTCTGCCAGATTTGATTTTTCTGGTTTTGTGTGATCTGGAATGTGGTACTGGTGGCGCTGAGGGGAAATTCTGGCCCTCAGCGGTGGTTTAGCTTCGAAAGGAGTTGTGTTCTGTGTTTTACTAATGATTAACATCATGTTCTGTGGTTTGTTTTGTGTTTTGAATGTAGGAATGGCATCCTCATCAGGAAAAAGATTGAAAACCATGGCAACCAAGAGAAAGGAAAAGGAACCAGAGCAACCCCACTCTAGCAGGTTCCTCTCTAGGAAACATGAGAAGCACTTTAAAGTGGTTCAGGACAGGAGACTTCTGATGGAGAGAAAGGTTGGAATGATACCTAACCTTGCTCCTCAATTTGGAGAGCAAGTTTAGGGAATGACTGGGGAAAGCTAGCCACTTATCCTGCACCTGCCAACATAGCTGTGGTTAAGGAATTTTACACCAATGCAAAGAAGATTGGTGATTATCCAGCTGAGAATTATTTGGGCTATGTAGAGGCCATGCTATCAGGTATGATCCTGATTCAATTAATAACTTTCTGGACACTGTATGGGCTGGTGAGCAGTGCCAGTTTGCTCTTTGCATGGAGGAAGGTGCTGATTATGAGGATGTGGAGAGAGTACTGTGTATACCTGGAGGACACTTCCAAAGGAATCGATCTGGCTCAGTGGTTAACATTAGGAGGACAGATTTGACTCCTCTTGCAAAGTATTGGATGGCGTTTTCTCATGCCAACATTCAGCCATGTTCACATGTGTCAGATATTACTCTCAGCAGGGCATTCTTCATCTACTGTGCTATCAGAAACTTGAATGTTAATATTGGGCAGGTGATAGCTGATGAGATTAGTGTGTGCGCCAATACTTCAAACAACAAAGCACCACTAGGACATCCTTCTTTGATCACGCACCTTTGCAAGATAGCTGGGGTGGACACTTCTGCTCCACCTTTTGAGAGGCCAAGAAAAGCTATTGATGAGGCCTACTATAGACAGTACTGTGGAGGTGATGATGCAGCTCAGCCAGTTCCACCACGCCGTGCTCGTAGAGAGAGAGGGCCAGCACAGAGCCAGACATCTGCTGAGACACATGAAGCAGAGCCATTCCAGATGAGGGACATGTATATGTCTCTTATAGGGGCTCAGTTGCAGTCCATTCACAGAGGGCAGGTGGCCACTGCTGAGATGATTGTGGGGATGTATGATACACCTCCAGCCCACAGGTGGACTATGGATGAATTCCATAATGTGGTAGCTTGGCCAGAGGAACCAGTGCATGGAGGAGAGCAGCTGAAGCTTCAGCTAGAGATATGGAAGAAGATGAAGCTGATGAGGATGATGCATTTGAAGATGATGAAGATGAGGAGGAAGAGGAAGATACAGAGGACAGCTCAGATTGATGAGGAGCTGAGATAGCATTTACTGATGAATGCTATCATGTGCTTATGCTTTGTGGTTTAAGTTTTCTGAACTTATTTGTTTTTGTTTTTAGATTAGGGTTTGATGTACTCTATTTGAAACCTGGTTTCTTGTGATGGTTTGCTATTAACTGTGATTGTGTGATAAGTAATCTGAATGATGCTTATGATTGATTGATGTTGAGATGTGCACATTAAATGCTTATACAGGTGATTCACAAGCTTTGTGAACAAATGCATGATATCATGATTGTGATTGTGAAATTAAGCAGGATGTGTATGTCAAATGTGAATGAGCTTATATGTGAGATTTTGAGCTCCAGAGTTGTTATTGTTGAATGCTATTACTTTGAAAGCATGAATGTTTTGCCCAGGTTTTCTATGATTGAATCAATTGCTTGTTTTGCATCATATGATCAAGGCCATTTGTTGAAAACCTTTTTATTGGCCAAATTAAAATTAGCCCACTAAAAGAGAACACTTTGTGTTCTATCCTTTGAACCCTTAGCCTTGAATATACACTGAAAACCTTGATTGAAAATCTTTACCTTGAGTTAAGTAGAAGATCTTGTGTGGTATTGTTAAATGTTCAAGTTTGGGGTTGTTGGGAAAACATGAAAAGCATTGAGCTAAGAGCTAAAAAGTAAGAATATGCAAAGAAAAAGAAAAGAAAAGAAAAAGAAGTAAAGCTCAATGCAAAGGCAAAAGAAAGTTGGGAATGAATAAGATGATTGTGTTGTTATGATTCTCTTAACTCAAGGATTTTGTGATCCAGAAAAACCAATTTTCTTGTTAGCCCAGCCACATTATAAGCCATAGAAAAGTCCTTGTGATGATGCATGCTTGTGAATGTTTTTGATTGTGGTAAAATGAAAGGCAAAGTTGATTCATGTAACATTGTGATAGTAGAGTGAATGAGTGATCATCTCTTATACACTTGAGTGTGAGTGAAACACTTGACTTAGTGAGGAAATATCACATGAACACATGAACATCCATGCTTAATTGATTGATCATTCATGAAAATAGCATTTGTTGGAATTTAAATGACTTTGTGAACACTAAAGCATGTCCACATCTTGATTGAACTCTTGGTCATAAGTTTGAGTGAAGTTTTTACTTATCTTGAAAAGAAGATTTTTGAATGAGTGAACCATCATATGAATTGGTTGAAGATTGAGTTACATATTATTTGCTTGAGGACAAGCAAAGTTTTAAGTTTGGGGTTGTGATAACAGTTGAAAAACTGTTATTTTATGATTAAAATTGACACTAAAAGCAACCTTTACACTTAGAAACTAGCTTGAAATCATGTTTTCTTTATATTTTTGGAAATAAGAGAGCTGGACAGGTTTATGCTTGATTTCAGTGTTTTTGTGCAGGTTTTAAGGTGAATTTGGTGAAAGAAGTGAAGAAGGAGAGAGATGAAATCAGAAAAGACAATAAAAAGTGCAAAAGGAGAAGCCGAAGTCACCGCTCAGCGGCAGTTTACCGCTGAGCGGCACTCAGGAGCTTGCGGGAGGTCCGCTGAGGGGCAAAATGGCCGCTGAGGGGAGAAAACAAGTCACGCACTCACCGCTGAGCGGTAGTTTACCGCTGAGCGGTAGTTCACCGTTGAGCGGCACTCTGGAAGTCACGTAAGGTCCGCTGAGGGGCAAAATGGCCGCTGAGGGGAGAAAACAAGTCACGCATTCACCGCTGAGCGGCACTTTAATGGGCTTGGACTTGACTTTTTGTAATTTACGAATGATACATAAGCTTTAGGGTTTCCTAGGGTTAGGTATCTCTGGCTGGAACGAAGCAAACACTCTCTTCCACCCCTTTGAAGGAGGATCTTGGATGCTGAGGCTTCCTCTTCACCTTTTTAGGGTTTATTCTTTCATTCTTTCATTGTAATTCATCTAGGTTCACCATGAATATGGTGAACTAAACTCTGTATGTTTGTTGGGGAATCAATGTAGTCTTGTGAAACTCTCATATATGGAATCTGTTTTTACATCTTTTAATTAAGACTTATGCTTTCTTTCATCATTAGTTAGGGTTTTTCCTCTTTGCTTAATGCTTGCATTGTTTAACTCATTCGATGCATGATAATTGGTTTTGTCGATACGGGCACGTACGGGGAAGTCTAGATCCGGGGAATTTCCCCCAATTTTATATTGGTTGTCGTTAAGCTCCTGTACTTATGAACTCGTGATTAGGGAGAAGCCTTCTGGAAAGGTACATACTGTTGAATTCCTTAAAATATATGAGAGTGGATAAGATGAAATTGAACCCCAACAACATATTCATACATTAATATCATTGAAAGTGTTTATCCTTTGATTTTTGCCATTGATCAAAATTCATGCATACATGTTTATTTTCTGTCTTGCATTTTAAACCCCGAATATTTCGTTTGTAAGTCTTAGTTAATCAAGAAACCACATAACTAAACTAGGCCGTGAGTCCTTTGGGAAGAACGATACTTGGTCTTACCAAGTTTTATTACTTGAACGATTCGGTCATACTTGCCGATTGAAAACAAGTTTGTGACATCATAATTTGGTGTTCATAAATTTGTCCATCAAGACTCCAGAATAATACGACCATTTTCAGAATATTTTAAGTACCAAGAGGACGGGTTGACTCCACTTGGACGAAGATACTTCAAGAAGAATACTTAACTACATTGAGAACCTTTTGTTTAAAAAGGGTCGACTGCCAGTCAATGACCGAACGCGACAATATACATTTATTAAGTATTTGGACGAACGCTATTTACGTTCGTTAAGGAATCAAAGATAGGACGAGCGTTCGATCTAAGACCGAACACTTCATTAAAACGAACGCTAGGTAGATGACCGAGAATCAATCATGACGAACGCTTGGTACAAGACCGTGAGCTATTCAGGACGAACGTTCGGTATAAGACCGAACGTTACTTAATTTAGTATTATTTAATTTAAGGCGTACGACAACTCTATGCTGAACCGAACGCTCAAACATAGTATTTCAAATGAGGACGCTCGTTCTCAAACCGAATTCTTCCCAAATGAAAGAATTCTACTCTAAGTCTTTTTCAGGGAAACCGTACGGTATAAGACCGTACGATGACGAACGTAATTTATCATAGGGAAATTATCATATCCAGATTTTTCAACTAAATTAACTCAACCTTTCTCATGTGATTCTTACTTCGTAAATTCATATCCAAGATAAATTCTCATACTATACAGATTTCATCATATTAATCAATCCAACTATACTATAATCATACAACTTTCATAAGTATCCAAATCAACATGCATGTCAACCAACAGAAAAACATATACAATATCAGTGATCGTTCATAACAGCTTAAACAGCACACTGTTCATACATCCAAATCAGATCATACAACATGCAGGTATAAATTAAACATATAAGCTTCCCTTACCTGGATAGCAGTGTACGTCCTAAGAGTATAACTTTAACTCGTTCAACTACGGCTCTTCTATACTCCACGGTCACTTAAGTTTCTTCAACTAAATCTAACCAAAGAAATGTAGAATATATCAACTTCTACCCTTGCATGCAACTGAATCTGGGTTCGCAGGAACATCCAGAAACTAATGTCTAAGTTGGGAGACTTACCGTTTTCAGAATCGTGATTGGTTCGGTCCAAAATGAAGCTTACAGCTGGGAGAACGTTCCTATGGTGCTGCAAGTTGATCGGAGAAGAAACGTGAGATTTACAGTAGAGAGAAGGTGGTCTGGTTCTAGAGAGAAGGCAGAGGAAATGAAGGGTTGGGTTTTGTGAGGAAGAAGGTGAATGCAGAGAGTGAGAGGAAGTGTTTTCAGAGAAATCATTTTCTCTCCTACGTCAAACGGTCATGCACTCTCATACTGCCACCTGTTTCCCACTACAGATTTCCGAAGGTTCTAAAACGACACTTGGCAGGAGTGTGTCAGTGTGTGTGCGTGCGTTTTTCAGTGCATGCAGAGAGTATGTAAGTGGGTTTTAATTGTCTGAGTAGTGACGTGGACTGCACTACAGGTAGGTTTTAATGCTTTTAAATTTGATTTGACTTAAGTTGCAGTGTTAATTATCTAGGGTCTCACAAAATGTTATAATCATAACCCCAAATTACACAAATCACTTAAAACCTCATCTTGCTTATTAAAAAAGTTAAAAATGTTCGTCATACTACTTATTTCCAATTACTACGTATCTTAACTATTCAAATCAAGGGCAATGTTTGTTTTTTCATTTTTAACGACTAACGTGCTTTTGTGTTTTCCCTGTTTTTTAATCTTTGCAGACTGTATTTCTTATCGACGAATTTAAGAATATGCGATTATAAAAATTTACTTCAACGGTCAGCGACGAAAACGATTTATATAGCTCCGAAACACGTGACGCACCAAAAAACATGAGCACAGTGCTCATTCTAGAAACCGCATGAAATCTAATCTGATAATAACGCATCACCAACAGTTTCAAAAGAGATTAACTTTACCTCCACAAATTCATTTTTTCAGCATCTGGGGCCAGGAATTGGATTCTTATCGACATGCGATGATCGATGTCTTCAATTTTGGGAGTAGTAAACTAAACGCAGATTCGATGCAGACATTTAGATTCGCTGAACCGAACATTCTTTCAAGAACCAATAAATTACTATCATTAAACTCAGCAGAAACACAGTTTCCTCCCAATAGCAAAAGAAAATTGAGACCGAAAGCTAGACAAGTTTTGAAAAAGTGATTGTTACTAAAAACGTCATGGCATTGCAAGCATTAAGTGGTGCACTTCTCTCTAAATTGTCAAACTTCGGGCACGAGTTGGAAAGTGTGCGTGGAAAAAGTTAAGCGTATTTGGCTGACACCACTGACACCTTGCTCAATGCAAATGTTTAGACAAGGTTTCATATGAATTGATTTAATTTTCTTTCTTTCATTCAAAAGAAAGCATATATTACAGATCAATATTTCCAAAAAACTAGAATTTAAACCGGGACTTGTGCGAATTATAATCAAATGCGACAATGGATACAAAGGATACTCGAACCCTACACAAGGGACAAGGGATGTTATATTCGTAAAACTTCTCATATCTGTTCTTTACCATCACCCAAACTATAAAGTTTAAAATTAAAAGTAAAAAGTGGTGATCCAACAATGGTATCAGTTTCGGCGTCAAGCAGGATAGGAGTCAATCATTGTTGACGCTTGGTACGGGGCAAGAGAGCGAGAAGAATTTTTTTCCTTGGACCCTGCAATCCAATCAACCTCCATTAGACAAATAACAGCATATGATCAAAATTGAGTACTAACTCAGCAAAAGCACATCAAAAACACATTAACACAAGCAAGCACGCACGCACACTGTCCCTGATCATCAAATACAACGCAGACAACCTCCTCTTGATATTGTCCATCTGTTACAGGACACAACTGGTGCAAGCAGCTTTATAGGCACATCAACGTAAAAGGTCCAAGTACAAATACCCGGACTACCACCTTTCACTAGGTTCAGATACCAGAATTCAAGGGACATGGGTTTTGATCAATAGTTGATTTTCTAATCTATGGTTTTAACAGCAGCTTATCCCCTAAGCACAACCCTTCTCACTTTAGAAGTCAAATCTATATTTTCTTAAGGGCTATTTGACATCTGAGACATTATAATTTGTTTTACAGGTATTTTTATCAAATAACTTTGAACAATGATGATGAACCTATAGAAGGAAAGAGAATGAGAAATATTGGTATGTGACAAGCTTGTACTGAGGACATGAGTACAAAAAATAGTGTTTAACAATATTTAACATGAAGATATCTTCCAACAAAACTCCATTAGCCAAACTTATGCTACATTATCTGAATATAATATAACAATGCCTAAATCCATATATTTGGTGTACATTCACAACAGTAAATGTTAGGTTTCTTGTTAAAGAAATCCTATCTCTCACTCAACAACTCTCGGAAACAGTACAGAAAGTATGTATAACCTCTGATACTATTGACTTTCAAGAAAGAATGCAAGAATAGGAAGAACAAAGGAAGCTTAACCTTCCCCAACAAGGATAACCAAATCCTGTTTTAGAAACTACTAACAGTCCAGAGTCCCTCCCCTTATTCCCCTTAACTATTTATACAACAATAAGTGTTCCCCCTTCCTAACTGTCAGACAGTTAGGCCAGCTAATGCAACTAACTACTCACATACTCTTCTTTCTCCTAACATACACCCTCATCATCCTATCATTACCCCCTCCTCCATCCATAACCTTGTCCTCAAGGTTAAATTCTGGAAACTGTTCATGGATTGTGGCTTGATCTTCCCAAGTTGCTCCTTCTTTTCCCCTGTCTGCCATTCTACCAGAACTTGGTGACATACTTCATCTTCTTTTTGAATTTGCCTACGCTCCAAAGTTCTTGCTGGCCAAAAAGCAGGACCGTCAGCTTGCAACTCCTCTGGCAACATCTTTTCAACCCCATGGTCCCCCACCGCTTTCTTTAACTGCGCCACATGGAACACTGAATGAATCCTGGCAGATTCAGGTAACTCCAATCGAAAAGCTACACTCCCCACCTGCTGTAACACCTTGTAGGGCCCAAAATAACGTGCCGAGAGTTTTGGGTGTAGTCTAGTTGGCATTGAAGATTGACGGTGTGGTCTAATCTTCAAGTACACCCAATCTCCCACTTTTACATCTACCTCCCTCCTCTTCTTATCTGCTTGCTGCTTCATTAATTCCTGAGCCCGATTCAAGTGATACTTTAACTGTTTGAGGGCTTCATCTCTTGTCATCAAATCCTGTGCCACTGCCTCCACTGGTGTTTCCCCCGGAATGAACCGACTAAATGAGGGAGGGGCTCTCCCATATACAACTTCAAACGGCGTGCATCTTGCAGCTCCTTGATAGCTCGTGTTATACCAAAACTCAGCCCAAGGAAGCATAGCATACCAGCTCTTTGGTTGTTCAGAGCAAAAGCACCGCAAATATCCTTCAACAATGCGGTTAACCACCTCAGTTTGCCCATCCGTCTCTGGATGATACGCCGTGCTCATTTTGAGCTGTGTTCCCAGCATCTTGAATAATTCCTTCCAGAAAATACTCAAAAATAAGGGATCTCTATCACTCACCATAGAAACCGGAATCCCATGTAGCTTGATGATCTCTTTGGTGAACACATCAGCTACGGTTTTAGCAGAATATGGGTGTTTCAATGCCATAAAATGAGCGTATTTACTCAACCTGTCCACCACTACCATAATGGCATCATACCCCTGGGATTTAGGTAACCTTACTATGAAATCCAAGCTGATTTCCTCCCAAACAGCTTGCGGAATGGGTAGGGGTTGCAACAGCCCTTGAGGATTTGCTGCCAAATACTTATGCTGCTGGCATACTGCACAACTCGCCACAAATTCAGTAATTGTCTTCTTTATCCCCACCCAATACAAAGATTGGGCTATCCTCCTATATGTACGGTAGACTCCCGAGTGCTCCCCAGTTTTGGTTACATGGAATTCATCAAGTAACTTTGGTATCCAAACTGAACTGGACGATATCACCATCCGGCCTTTGTAATGCAATCTTTCATTTTCTAGAGTGTAAGCTCCATGATAGTTTGAATCCTGTTTCAGATCAGCAATCACTTTCTGCAATGTCACGTCCTCCTCTACCTCTCGCAAGATGTCGTTAAAATCCTGCCAAAAGGGCCTGGAAATGAGCTGTAATTCTCTTTCTTCCATCTCTCCTTCATCTCTCCTCGAGAGGGCATCAGCAGCCCTATTGGTACTTCCCTTTTTATATACGATCTCAAAGTCATAACCCATTAATTTTGCCAACCAGTTTTGCTGACTTTGAGTGGTAATTCTCTGTTCCATCAAGTATTTCAAGCTGCGCTGGTCAGTGTGCACGGTAAATTTCCTTCCCACCAAGTAAGGTCTCCAGTGCTGAATGGCCAAAACGAGAGCCATTAATTCTTTCTCATAAATTGACTTACTTAGAGAACCCGTAGACAAAGCCTTGCTAAAAAAAGCTATCGGTCTCTTATTTTGGGTCAACACAGCTCCCACCCCACCTCCAAAGGCATCACACTCAATGTGAAACTCTTGTTCGAAGTTTGGCAAAGCTAACACGAGAGCTGAGGTTATCGCAGCCTTCAACTTATCCATCGCTTGTTTGGCTTGCTCGGACCAGTCAAACTTACCCTTCTTCAATAGCTCCGTCATGGCCAATTTTCCATATCCAGCCACAAACCTTCTATAGTAACCCGTTAGCCCCAAGAAGCCCCTTAATGCCTTCAAGCTCCTCGGCTCTCCCCATTCCACCACGGCTTTCGTCTTATCACCATCCATCTCCACCCCCTGTTCTGAGATTTGATGGCCTAAACATTGGATCCTCCTTCTTCCAAACTCACATTTCTTTTGGTTGGCCACCCATCCATTCTCCTCTAGCACCCGTAGCACTCCGTCTAAATGCACCAAGTGGTCTTCCCATGTGGAACTGTAAACAAGGATATCATCAAAAAAAACTAACACCCATTTCCTAAGATACTTCCGCAATAGCTCATTCATCGTACTCTGGAACGTAGCAGGGGCATTGGTGAGCCCAAATGGCATAACAAGGAACTCGAAATGGCCGAGGTAAGTGCGGAAAGCAGTCTTGGGCACATCTCCTTCCTCCATTCTAATCTGGTGATATCCAGATTTTAAATCAATCTTCGAAAAGTAACGTGCACCGGTCAGCTCATCTAGCAATTCTTCTATCACGGGGATAGGAAACTTATCGGGGACAGTTGCTTTATTTAGGGCCCGATAATCTACACAGAACCTCCAACTCCCATCCTTCTTCTTCACCAAGATCACCGGACTAGAGAATGGGCTCGTGCTCGGACGAATGATGCCCGCCTTCAACATATCTTCCACCTGCTTCTCAATCTCCCCCTTCATGAGGTGAGGGTAGCGATATGGCCTCACATTTATGGGGTCTACTCCCTCTCTGTTTCGGTGTTCTCTGTTTCAGTTTGGAGGCAGCCCCTGAAATTCACGAAAAACGGATTAGTGCGCCTGCAACACCGCTTGTAATTGTTTTTTCTGCTCTTTCGTCACATCATTATCCCACTCACTGCAGTTTTCCTCCTCCACTTTGCACAGATTCCAAACCACAGCCCCTGAGTCAGCTTCCACTAGTTTAAGCAAGCTCCTGGCATTCACCACCTGTCTCGATAATGATGGATCACCCCTTATCCATATCTTCTTGTCCCCCACTTTGTAAACCATAGTCATTTTTCCCCAATTGGTGCTTACTTCTCCTAGTTTGGCCAGCCATGTAACTCCCAAAATTACATCTACACCCCCCAGCTCAAAGACGTAAAAATCTTCCTCCACATCGACTTCCTCCAACTTCACCGTCACCTTCAATGCTAATTCCTCCGTCAGCTTCCGGCCTATGTAGTTGTGACTGGCGCCGCTGTCTATCAGCACCACCACCCTCCTTTCTCCGATCATCCCTGTCAATTTTAGCGTTCTGGCCGACGTTAGCCCTTCCGCAGAACAGGCCGATAACTCCAAGAGCTTCTCTCCTTGGGTTTCGGGTTCTTCCCCCACTTTCTCCTCTTTGTCTTCCGCTAACAATAATACCCTCAAACTCTTCTCATCACAACGATGGCCGGGTGCGAATGGGCCACCGCACCGGAAGCAACGACCCTCCTTACTTCTCTTGAGAAACTCCGGATATGGTAGGTTTCTCACCATTCTTCCACGGTTATCATTCCCACCAGCAATATTCAGTCTTGTATTCGCGTTCGCGATACCCCCATCTCTTCTCACATTTCCCGCCGTCTCCACTCGGCCTCCTTGGTTCGCCGGATTACGAATCGGGTCTGTTCGTATCACTCCTCCCGATGATCGCGTCCCTACGGGATTCATTCTGAACCCACTCGCAAAACCCCCTTGCGCTCTCACCATCGCATCCTCCACGTCCCGAGCGACCCTCATTGCCTCCATTAAATCCGGCGGGTTCTGGATTCGAACCTGCCCTTTTATGTCCTCCCGCAGTCCGACGAGGAAATATCCGAGTACTTGCTCCTCCGGTATGCCCCTTGTCTGTCCCGTCACTACCTCAAAGTTGCGCACAAATTCCTCCACCGTGCCCTCCTGTCTCAACAACGCCAACCTCTCGAACACCGTTCCTCTAAATCCCCCACCGAACCGGTTGATCATCGCGGCCTTCAAACCGTCCCATGAGCGATTTCTTGCTTTCTCTTTCCAGAACATAAACCAGTACGCTGCGCTTCCCTCCATACTCACATACGCGATTTCCACTTTGTCTTCATCGCTCATCACATTCTGAATGTCGAAAAACCTTTCCGCTCTGTTGAGCCAACTCAAAGGCTCGTCTCCATCGAATGTCGGCAATTCAATCCTTTTCCGCCACGGCTTTTGTTCCTCGCCTCTGTTTCCATTCCCTCCATTCTCATTTTCCCCCACGACTCAGTGTCTGTTGTCGTTCACCGAACTGTCACCGGAACTCCCCTCCAGTGGATTAACGTGCGTACCCAAGACCCTCATAATTTGCTGCAAGTCTCGTCGTACAGCCGCTGACTCAGCCTTCATTCCCTCCATCGTGATCTCAATTGCCTCCAGTCTCGCATCGGTATCGTTCTCCATCTTTGTTCACTTCTCGCAAAATTGGGATCTGGCAGGTCTGACCAAATTGTTAGGTTTCTTGTTAAAGAAATCCTATCTCTCACTCAACAACTCTCGAAAACAGTACAGAAAGTATGTATAACCTCTGATATTATTGACTTTCAAGAAAGAATGCAAGAATAGGAAGAACAAAGGAAGCTTAACCTTCCCCAACAAGGATAACCAAATCCTGTTTTAGAAACTACTAACAATCCAGAGTCCCTCCCCTTATTCCCCTTAACTATTTATACAACAATAAGTGTTCCCCCTTCCTAACTGTCAGACAGTTAGGCCAGCTAATGCAACTAACTACTCACATACTCTTCTTTCTCCTAACATACACCCTCATCATCCTATCAGTAAACGTCATTGAAAAACATCTGAATATATATGAAAAGAAAGACAATTAATTACCATAGGAATCCCGAGTTCTTTGAGATCATTTTCTCCCATCTGCTTCAATGCAGTCATATCCACCTGGTTGAACATATCAGAGCATAAGATAAGTAGCAGTACAAAATTAGAACAAAACAATTCATTGCGGAAGCATAGTTATCAAAATCATACTTTATATTCCATTAATCCATACATCCGTACTAAGATAAATTGAGACACAAAACAATTTATGATCACTTAAACACTTTACAAACCAAAGAGATTGATAGTAAGAGTAAGCTCTCAAGCTGTTATTTAAGAGTTAAATTTAATCATTACAGTATTGCCCCTTCATGTAAGGATGAAAGCCACCCAAAGAAGAAAGATATCAAAAGAATTTACAAGGCGTAATTCTTAAATAATGCTTCAATTGTTAACATTTGTAAAAGATCCTACATTGACTATAGATATGATCAAATTATAGCATAGAGGTAGGGTGTAAGCCTCTCCTTTCAAACCAGTCTTATAAGATTGAGCTAGACCTAAATCCATTTTCTAAAACAGTATTAGAGCCAATCCCTAGCAAGGTGTATTGGGCGTTCGTGGCACCATAAATATTTGTTCCCACACTTGAGATGTCCAATTATCGGCACGAATGAAGGTGTTGAAGACCTTATATCAACTAGGGATATGGCCAAATAACAATATATAAGTGAGTGTAAAATCTATCTCGCAAGCCAAGTTGAGTTAAGCCTAAATTCACTTTCAAAGATTATTTATACCCAATTTATGCAACTACAAAACATTCACATCATACCAACAATGACACAATTTGCCAATGAACACTAGTACAGTACAAATAGAGTAAAACTATAAAATTCAATTAAAGAGAATAGTTTAGTCTGAAACTAATATGCAATAATGTAACCAAGTTGAAGAAGTGAGTCTCTGTTAGGAATCTTTAGTGTAAGAACCTAACAGTCACCCTCACCACTGATATGCACTCACACAAGACAGAAAGAATCAAACAATGGGTATGTTATTCATCACAGTAACAATCACTGAGTACAAAGTGTAATCGAGGGCCTAACCCCTCTCACCAGGTTCGAAACCGGTCTGTACAAAGTATACAATTGACTAACTCCCCTACATAATTACAAAAGGTTTACATTTATAGGCCCCTTGCCCGCCTTCTCCAACTGTTCCACCCTTCGGCTCTTTCACCCCTATCTTATATCCTATCAGTCTCAGTCATTCAATGGAACATATTTCCCTAAACATGTAAATTGAACACAGAACTTACGAGAATCCAACCACCAATAACAAAAATGAAACAAACTATCCTGAAAGAGAAAAACACAAACTAATTCAATAGGAAAAATACTACTCGGGAATGTCACAGGACAATTATGTGAAAGTTCCCAATATTTATAGTCTTTTACAGTCATTTTGTTAGTTAGCATTCCAGTACCAATAAGTAGATGATTTTGACATCTAACTGAACACGGGAGAATAGAAATTATCAATTGAAAATAAATACATAATAAATATGATTTCATTTACGGAAAGAAATGAGTTACATACTTCCTCTGCCTTAAAGAGAATGGCATATTTTTGAAGTCCTAGTGCATGTAACAGACCATCCACAGTCTGGTTTGGTTGTTGTACTTGTTCATCACCCTATATGATAACCATCAAATACACACGTTAGGATGAACTTTTTACAGTTAATCTGTTTCAAGAACTAAACATATCTCAAGTATCCATGATCAATTCAAAAAATTAACATAAACTTCTGTCTGCTAAATTTTGTCTTGATAGATGCTAACATTTCTTCACAAAAAACATAGAGCAAATATGTGCATAAGCAAAATGCCAGATACGCATAAGCATTACACACAGAAACTTCGTTTAAATAAAGAGGCACCCAAAGCACATTCTATTGATGGAATATTCTTTTTTCTAAATGAGTGTTTCTCTAGTATAACCTTCCCCATTCTTACAAGACTATTCGGCTCATTAATTTTTTTAATAACTAAAAAATGCCTTCATAAATCAAAGATGTTAATTCATGTCAATGAATCAAATAAGGGTCACATGAGGTAGTATTAGTGATTAGCACCTAAGCACATGGGGAAACCTCCTATGAATGGTAGTTGTCAAGGGGAGGAACAAAGCCACTTAAGTGCTCCACCAAGCATCCTATACTGTTAAATGTGGAATTTGGTCAACCCAAAATACCCATAATCGTAATCACCTACACTAGAAGCTGACATCCCAACAGTTGCACTTTACAATGCTTCACTTAGCTTTTTTAATTATTCCCTCCATAAGTACACTGACGTCTTGGCAGCTGCACTCTACATGCTTCACTTAGTTCTTCTTAGTAGCTCCTCCACAGATAGGCAGCTTTTCTTGATACATTAAGAGCATCATTAGTGCAAGATCTTATTTTGAGATCTTGCACTACTTTTTGGCGGGTTTCTCCATCACATAGGACATGAGCTTTCTTAAGATCTCATTAAACTTTTGCTATAGTGGTAGATCTTGGAAAATGTGCAGATATTCATGCTTTTTCTACAAGAACCCATCCTCCAAGCTGGAGATCTTTATTTTGGATTTAGTGTAAGATTTTGTATTTAGATCCCAGCTCAAGATCTTGCACCAAAGATTTTCTAATGACCAACTTTGATACAAATTATAAATGATCCAAGAACTTAAGGAACCTTCCTTAAAAGCTAATAGTGGTTGTAAGCATTTTAAACCCCACACTAGAATCTCATACTTTCAATATAAGACTTAGGTCTCATACCTCGAAATTTGATCCTAACACAGGATAACACCCAAGCACTGGGGTAACCCTCCCTCAAAAACTAGATGTCAAAAGGGGAGAACCAAGTCACTTGAGTACTCCGTCAAGAATCCCATGCTGCTCAATGTGGGACATATCAACCAAAGTCCCTACAGTAAAATTTCCTTTAAAAGTTGACATATCAACAGCTACATAGTACAGCACTTTACTCACCCTTTTAAGTCAGTCACTTCATATGTATACCTTCCAAACTATGACAACCAGCTCCAACATCAATTTATAAGCACACAAACACTTTGGAGACCATCTTAAAGCTAATTTTAGAGGAGGAAGAAGCTAGTTATTCAAGTTTCCTATCAAGCATCTTATGCCACACAATGAGGGAGTTAGACACCCAATAATATCCAAGCCCTATTCCCAAACATTTTTTTTAAGGTTCGAATCAACTTGCTGGTTCAATCAATTTAACTGAAAAGTATAATACATTCAACTTGTGCAAATACAATAAACTCAGGACTGATATGAACAACACAGAACAAGTAAACTCAACAAATCAGGGTCAACAAAATGGCAAAACCATCCACAAAATAACCGAACCCATTAGCTTCTATAAGCCAGCAAGGTTGTCATTTAGAGAGGCATTCATAACCAAACCAACATTCCATTTCCAGCAATAAAAGAATGTACCACATATTGACCATCATATCTCCTAAAAGGGAATGTAACCATCGCCATGATCTAGTCTAAGTTGGGGTAGCAGAGGACAAAATCATTCTCACCAGATAAAACAATAGAACCCTTTAGCTTTTCCAAGGCAGCCAACTTATCACTTAAAGAGATATTCACAACTAACCAACATTCTATCAATAAAAACAATACGGACCACATTACAATTAATTATATGACCTTATATCTCCTAGAGGGGAGCTAAGCATAACCATCACTAGGACCATGTTTGGGGGATGAAAACAATCATTGGATGCCCTCCAGAATTAGATAGTCATAGTTAAGCATCAATTCCCATTCATGTCCAACTATTCATCTCATCTTGAAACATATAGGATAAAATATTTTAAGATATGTTTAAAATAAATACTATTGTAATTTCTTTAAGAAACAAAATTAAAATTGAAAATCATTATTAAATAGTATCCAAATTAAACATATGAAACTCAATGCATAAACAAATTATAGTTTACATGTAGAAGTGGTGAGAAAGAGTTGCTTCTATCGATATTGTAGTCAAGTGGAGTAATAAATAAATTGCCACCCCTCACCGATCAATTCTTTCACTTGATCAAGGTTTAACCTAAAGGACAACAAAGATTCGTAAAACAATAAATTGATGTACAAAAAAACATTAATTCTAACTTCTAAGCACTCTTTCATTTTTAAAGATATCTAACTGTATCCGTGTCAAATACATCCTCGACACAGACATGTTAGTCTAATGAACATATCAATGCATCACCGGTGTGCAGAC
The DNA here is from genome assembly GCF_029865625.1 of Vigna umbellata. Taxonomy (NCBI): domain Eukaryota; kingdom Viridiplantae; phylum Streptophyta; class Magnoliopsida; order Fabales; family Fabaceae; genus Vigna; species Vigna umbellata. The sequence continues at coordinate 24,769,445 of NC_142174.1, forward strand.
AAAGAAAGAAACTACTAGAAAAAACTCAAATCAAATGATAAAAAACAATTAAAAACCAGAAAATGCACAACTTTACACCACTGAACAATCCAAAGTTAAGGTCAAATTAAAGAAATGGGTCCTAGATCTGACCCAGAAATGCTATAGTAGGATGGCGGATGGTAGCATCGCTTTTATAAAATGCAGATGATCTTACCACCAAAGTTCCAATCCAATCCTCGGCAATGCTTGCTATCACAGAAAATTTGAGTTGTGGCTGTATAGCTGCTAATTGCAACTCATTTTGTGGGTGTCAGATTTTGGTAGTGGCAGCTACTCCACACCACTTAAGATAATAAATGTAATGCAAAAAATTTACACTTAACAAATATTAATGTTCAAGTTAAAAATAAGACCCAAAAAATAAAGCCGTATTCATCATCGATATTAAAAAACCACAGCTTAAGCAAATAATCGTAGTTAGTCTAAGTCATAAGGCAGTGAGAAATAGGTCATCTACTTTTTAAAGTTAATACCTTCCTAAAAATTCCCGAGACAACACCAATTGGACACATAATGCCACAAACCCAATGTCTGTGCACAGGATAAAGGAAGGAAGAAAGACATTGAGTAAGGAAACTGGATATTAAGTGCTGACCTTGGCTGGAAAATGTCAAAATGTGAAGCATGCTGAAAAAGCAACAGAAAAAATGTGGTAGATTGAAACCAAGGATGTCTATACCTAACATGGTTTTGAAGGATAAAATGATTTGGAATCATAGAAGTAACACCAAAACACTGTCTTATTTATCTAAGAACAGAGGGGAACATCATGGATTTTCACTAGTTAGTATAAATACTTCATCCTCTGCATTTCAACCAAAATTTGGACTTTTATCCATGTGATGTTAAGTTCCCAATTGCAGATTCAGCATCACCACACTCTGGGACAAATATAAGAAAAACTCCAGGAGGCACTCAATTTTCGAATTATTGACAGTGCAAAGTTTAAAACATTTAGCATACTGTATCAAGTTAACTAACATGACCCAAATCTACAAATCCAGTTAAGCCAGTCACTCAAGCATTTGTCTTACATAGGAAGCTAGGATTACCAGAAAGAGAGCTTCTAAGCTTTCACCAAAAGCAGATTGCAGAGTTCACACATACCTTTTTAATTATCAAATCCGATTAACGACCAAAATTTATAAATACCAATCCTCCAAAAACAGTCCCCATAGTAGAATATCATGAAGTTGTAATTGTACTCAATCCCCCCAATAAAATTATAATTCACCATTTACTGTTGCTATAAAAAGGATTCCTTAAAGAATCTTTTATTGAATCCTTGTTTGTCTTTATGGCTATAGAATACTCAAGCCTATATGTTCTCCTTACATAAAACAACCCCCTTTCAGGTGCTATAGACAAACGAGAGAAACACAATGGACTCAGATATCCACCAGATGGTAATGGGAAAAATGGATATCTACAGGTCAGAAGATTATTGATACTCACCACATATGATGACCTTTGGGCAACACTGCTTGATGGAGGAAGTTGGCCAGCATGAGATGCTACAGGCTTTGCAGTTACTGGAGGTAATGTGGACATTGTAGAGCGTGACATGAAAGATTGAGGTGTACTTACTGGAGGCCTCGAAGCTTCAAGAACATCTCGACTTACATATGGAACTGGTCTGACGCCATCATATGTCCTGTTTAATGGCCTTCTCTGTAGGTCTTGGACATCCCTTTGAGGGGAAATACCCCTTGAAGTACTCGGAAACCCATCTGGTGATCTTCTCCTTATATGATCCCATGTCCACGGAGAGTACGAGCTTCTCATGGATTCCATGCGCATTAAATCATCAGAACTTCTAGCCGAGGGAATTTGCCTCAACAAACTTGTTTCCCTTGATTCTGGCATACGCTGCTTTGAACTAAAACTATTTGTCAGAGAGTGAGCTGTCTTTGAAAGTTTTTCACGGAGATCCATATGCCTCTTACTACCGTTGCTGTCAGCATGCCTAGATGCACTTTTTTGCATGAGCTTCAACCGAAGATCATCTTTACCAATATGTCCAAATAAGTAAATTTAGAGAAACAAGATTAGAAACATAAAAGCCATTGAGTAGCATAAAGATGCAAGGGTGGTAAAGACTGCTAAGGGAGCTTACTTCCATCCAGTCCATTTTGTATGCTTACATCTCCTCGCTGTCTGCAGAGAATATGGACAGCAAATTTGATGTAAGCTGGCTACAATTAAATTATACAAACAGCAGGAAAACTACTCTCTCTCTCTCTCTCTCATTTGTCAGTCTATATAACAAAAAAACTAGAGACACACCGTTTATTGCCGCCAAGTCCATTTCCGTGCCACACAGAACCATCTACATTGTTTCCAATCCTGTCTCTTACAGACCGCTTAGTGCCAGCTGAGGGAAGAGAAGAAAAAGAAGAAACATCTACAGAAGATACATCCCTCTTCACAACCTAACCTCAAGCAATACAAGGTCACGGAAATCAATCAATCATGAAAAATCAGAGCAAAACTCTATCTCAAAAGGTAAGAAGTGGTAGCGAAAAAAATCTAAATTGAACTGCATTCGTTTACTCCTAATGAATAAATTGAAAAGAGAAAAAAAAAAACAGAAGAGCACAAAGTCATGCCGATAGTAGAACTAGACGTAAACAACAAACGAAAAGCACACGAAGAAGTTCCTTGTATAGAAAACATTACCTACAATAAATTCCGAATTAAACGAAATTGCAACCTACCTGACCACTACGCCCTAGAGTGATGGTAACGCGACCCCTCGAATGATCGGACATGGCGACAACCGAAACCCTAAACTATCAACTGAGCAAAAGCTTCTGCAACTCCGAATAGTTACCGTGAGAATCGCTGAGAGCTAGCGTAACCCTAAACCTAACCCTAGTCCCATTGCCCGTGACTCGAAGCAGAGAGTGCAAACTAAACGTCAACACCACGGTTTGACAGATAATAAAATGTACGAGCTTCAAGATTCGGATTCACATTCAAGAGAGACAAATGAGGATGAAGGGTTAGTGGAAAAGAGAAAGAGGCGAAGATTTTGCGTTGAAGTGAAAACGGTGGAGTACCGAGGGGTAGTGCAGCTGTGCACAGGGAATATCCTGGGAGCATGATCGAACTAGGACCGTTGGATCAACTGACCTCGGTCTCATATAGGGCTAGACCACTCTTTACTAATATATGCATCAAAACTAAAGTGAGAAAAAGACTCTCACAAAAAAAACATAGAGAAGGCCCACTGGATTAATTTAATTATTTTTGTGGTTAATTAATTTAATTTTTTTATGAATATATCACTTTTTAAAGAAAGCAAAACCATCCATAAATTTCATAATAAAATCGATCTTGGTGACACTACGTATTGTAGAAATCTCTTGTGACATTTACTAAACACATCTCATCGATTATCAAGTACACTTTTTTTCTCACTTTTCACTTTTGTAGTGGTTCATCCTATTAGTTGCTTGATTGATTATTAAGTACACCTTTTTTTTCACTTTTCACTTCTGTATTGGTTCATCCTATTAGTTGTTTGAGATTGTAGGTTTGTAGTATAAGATCGGTCTCATCTTATGAATGGTTAAATATGTTTTTAGTTCCTCAAGTATTACGCGATTTGGGTTTCGTCCCTCTTCCAAAGGTTTGTTCATTTTCATCATCTTCCTTAGATAACTCGAATTTTTAGTACTCAAAAAGTAACGGCGTTAAATTTTCTCTGAGGTGGCTAACGGTGTGCTAGATCACTCTTCCTTTTTCTGAAACGTGTCGATCTTTCCTTGCTCATCTTCACTGAGGATTCTCTCCCTCCCTTATTCATCTCCATCATCCTCCAACTCTCTTCATCATTGGGCCTCTGCCTCTCCTACCGTCTCCGACTGGTCCCTCCACACCGACCAGACTGACCAGACCGATGCCAACATCTTCTACTCCATCACCATCGTCGACGAGTACATTTTCCTTCCTCTGTCTCATTTCTCCCTCGCACATTCGTCCTTCTCCAATTGAATTGGTAGTAGTGAGTGATAACAGTTGAAAAACTGTTATTTTTATACTTAAATTTGACATCAAAAACAACCTTTATTACTTAGAAACTAGCTTGGAATCATGTTTTTGCTTATGTTTTTAAAATAAGAGAGTTGGATGGGTTTTATGCTTGGTTTCCCTTGTTTTTGTAGGTTTTAAGATGAATTGAATGGAAGAAGTGAAGTAGCCATAAGTTGGAGTCAGAAAAGGAAGAAAAAGTGCATAAAAGAAGAGCCGCAAGTACCGCTCAGCAGAAATTACCGCTAAGCGGCACTCTAAAGACCCGCAATCACCGCTGAGGGGTAAAACTACAGTTGAGCGTCAAACTGAAGAATCGCGCTTACCACTGAGCGGCATTTTAATGGGTCTTGGGCCACTTTTCTGTAATCTTTAAGAGTCTATATAAGGTTTTAGTCAACCTAGGATTAGTATCTTTTGGCAGAACGAAGCAAAATCACACTTTCTTCATCCGTTGGAGGAGAGGATTTTGGATGCTCAAGCTCCACTCTTCAAATTTTAGGGTTCTATCTTTCATTCTTTCATTGTTTTTCATCTAGTTTCACCATGATTATGGTGAACTAAACCTTCATTGTTATTGGGAAATCAATGTAATCCTTTGAAACTCTCATGTATTGAATTGATCTTTAATTCATATGCTTTCTTTTATTAATTGTTAGGGTTTTTCTTCTATACTCTATGCATGCTTTGTTTAACTCATTCAATTGCATGATCATTGATTTTATTTATATGAACACATATAGGTAAATCTAGACATGAAGAAATTCTCCCAATAGTAATATTGCCTAGACATAGGAATAGGAGGATTGGTTGCCTTTAACCTTCTGTGCAAATGTAATGCATGAATAATTGCTAGGGAGACAAGACATTGTAAACTAGTGATTAGGAGTAGGCTTTCTTCACCAAGACATTGGGTTTAAGGTAAATTAGAAAGTGGCATTAACATTAATGAAGAAGATGAATTCTTGAATACATGAGAGTGGATAGGATGAATTGAAAACTGATGACAAATTTATGAACACCGAAAAACGGCGCCACAAACTTATTTAACAATCGGCAAGTGTGACCGAATCGTATCAAGTAATAAACTCGGTAAGACCAAGTATCGTTCTTCCAAAGGACTCACGGCCTAGTTTAGTTATGTGATTTGTTGATTATTTAAGACTTAAGAACGAAATAAGTGAAGTTTAATATGCAAAACAGAAAATAAACATGTATGCATGAATGTGATCAATGGCTAAAACAAAATACAAACACTTCAATGGAATATATGGATGAGTATGTTGTTGGGGTTATCAATTTCATCTTATCCACTCTCATATACTTTAGGAATTCAACATTCTTTTCATCATTGTTAATGTCACTCTCTAAATTACCTTGCAAGAAGGCCTATCCCTAATTACGAGTTCATACGATTCCTAGCATTCCTAATAATTAGTTCTTTTAGTGCAGGAGCTTAACGGCAACCAATATACTATTGGGAGAAATTCCCCGGATCTAGACTTCCCCGTACGTTCCCGTATCGACAAAATCAATAATCATACATTGAATAAGTTAAACAAAGGAAGCATTGAGCAAAGAGGAAAAACCCTAACTAATGATGAAAGAAAGCATAGGTCTTAAATATAAGATGTAAAAACAAATTCCATATATGAGAGTTTCACAAGACTACATTGATTCCCCAACAACAATACAAGGTTTAGTTCACCATATTCATGGTGAAACTAGATGAATAATAATGAAAGAATGAAAGATAAAACCCTAGAAAGGTGAAGAGGTAGCCTGAGCATCCAAGATCCTCCTTCAAAGGGGTGGAAGAGAGAGTGTTTGCTTCGTTTCTGCCAAAGATACAAACCCTAGGACGTCCTAAAGCTTATATACTATTCTAAAATTACAGAAAATTTAGGCCCAAGCCCATAAGTGTGCCGCTCAGCGGTAAAGTACCGCTCAGCGGTAAGTGCGTGAGTTGGTTTCTTCCCCTCAGCGGCCATTTTGCCCCTCAGCGGATCCCCCGTGAGCTTCTGAGTGCCGCTCAGCGGTAAACTGCCGCTGAGCGGCAGTTGCGGTTTCTCCTTTTGCACTTTTTGATGTCTTTTCTGATTTCATCTCTCTCCTTCTTCACTTCTTTCACCAAATTCACCTTAAAACCTGCACAAAAACACTGAAATCAAGCATAAACCTGTCCAGCTCTCTTATTTATGAAAATATGAATAAAAGCATGATTTCAAGCTAGTTTCTAAGTGTTAAAGGTTGCTTTTAGTATCAATTTCAAGCATGAAAATAACAGTTTTTCAACTGTTATCACAACCCCAAACTTAGAACTTTGCTTGTCCTCAAGCAAACAAGATGTAACTCAATCTTCTACCAATTCATATGATGGTTCACTCATTCAAAAATTTCTTTTCAAGATAAGCAAAGACTTCAATCAAACTTTTGACCAAGATTTCAATCAAGATGTGCACATGCTTTAGTGTTCACAAAGTCAGTTAATATCAAACAAATGCTATTTTTCATGAATGATCAACCAATTAAGCATGGATGTTCATGTGCTCATGGAATACTTCCTCACCAGGTAAAGTGTTTCACTCACACACAAGTGTATAAGAGGTAATCACTCATTCACTCCACTACCACAATGTCACATGAATCAACTTTGCCTTTCATTTAACCACAATCAAAACATTTACAAGCATGCATCATCACAAGGACTTTTCAATGGCTTATAATGTGGCTGGGCTAATCAAGAAAATTGGTTTTTCTGGATCACAAAATCCTTGAGTTAAGAGAATCATAACAACACAATTATTCTTATTTTTCCCAACTTGTCTTTACATTGAGCTTTGCTTTTTCTTTTCTTTTCTTTCTTATTCTTAACTTTTAGCTCAATGCTTTTCCTTTTTCTTTTTCATGCTTTCCCAACAACCCCAAACTTGAACATTTAACAATACCACAAAAGATTTTCTACTTAACTCAAGGTAAAGCTTTTCAACAAGGGTTTTCAATTTATGTTCAAGGCTAAGGGTTCAAAGGATAGAACACAAAGTGTTCTCTTTCAGTGGGCTAACTTCATGAATTTGGCCAATAAAAAGGGTTCCAACAAACGGCCTTGATCATATGATGCAAAACAAGCAATTGATTCAATCATAGAAAACCTGGGCAAAATCATTCATGCTTTCAAAGTAATAGCATTCAATCAATAAAAACTCTGGAGCTCAAAACCTCACAAATAGGCTCATTCACATTTGACATACACATCCTGCTTAATCTCACAATCACAATCATAATATCCTGCATTTGTTCACAAAGCTTATGAATCACCTATATAAGCATTTAATGTGCACATCTATCTCAAAATCAATCAATCAATAATCATCATCAAGCACTACTTATCACACAATCACAGTCAATAGCAAACCATCATAACAAACCAGGTTTCCAATAGAGTACATCAACCTTAATCTAAAACAAAAGTAAATAAGTTCAGAACACTTAAACCAACAAAAGCATTCATCAGTAAATGCTATCTCAGCTCCTTCTCAATCTGAGTTGTCCTCTGTATCTTCCTCTTCTTCCCCATCTTCATCATCTTCAAATGCATCATCATCATCAGCTTCATCTTCTTCCATCTCCCTAACTGAAGTTTCAGCTGCTTCAGCTCCTCCTCCTTGCACCGGCTCCTCTGGCCAAGCTACCACATTATGGAATTCCTCCATAGTCCACCTGTGAGCTGGAGGTGTATCATACATCCCCACAATCATCTCAGCAGTAGCCACCTGCCCTCTATGAATGGACTGTAACTGAGCACCTATAAGAGACATGTACATGTCCCTCATCTGGAACGGTTCTGCTTCATGTGTCTCAGCAGATTTCTGGCTCTATGCTTGCCCTCTCTCTCTGCGAGCACGCCGTGGTGGAACTGGCTGAGCTGCCTCCTCACCTCCATAGTACTGTCTGTAATAGGCCTCATCAATGGCTTTTCTTGGCCTTTCAAATGGTGGAGCAGAAGTGTCCACCCCAGCTATCTTGCAAAGGTGAGTGATTAAGGAGGGATGTCCTAGGGGTGCTTTGTTATTTGAGGTATTGGCACACGCACTAATCTCATCAGCTATCACCTGCCCAATATTAACATTTAAGTTCCTGATAGCACAGTAGATGAAGAGTGCCCTGCCGAAAGTAATATCTGACACATGTGAACATGGCTGAATGTTGGCATGAGAAAATGCCATCCAATACTTTGCAAGAGGAGTCAGATCAGTCCTCCTAATGTTTACCACTGAACCAGATCTATTCCTTTGGAAGTGTCCTCCAGGTATACATAGTACTCTCTCTACATCCTTAAAATCAGCCCCTTCCTCCATGCAAAGAGCAAACTGGCACTGCTCACCAGCCCACACAGTATCCAGGAAGTTATTAATAGAATCAGGATCATACCTGATAGCATGGCCTCTGACATAGCCCAGATAATTTTCAGCTGGATAATCACCAATCTTCTTTGCATTGGTGTAGAATTCTTTTACCACAGCTATGTTGGCAAGTGCAGGATATGTGGCTAGCTTTCCCCAGTCATTCCCTAACAATTGCTCTCCAAATTGAGGAGCAAAATTAGGTATCATTCCAACTTTTCTCTCCATAAAGAGTCTCCTGTCTTGCACCACCTTGAAGTGCTTCTCATGTTTCCGAGAGAGGAACCTACTAGAATGAGGCTGTTCTGGTTCCTTTTCCTTTCTCTTGGTTGCCATGGTTTTCAATCTTTTTCCTGAAGAGGATGTCATTCCTGCAATCAAACACAGATACAAAACCACAGAACATGATGTTAATCATTAGTAAAACACAGAATACAACTCCTTTCGAAGCTAAACCACCGCTGAGGGTCAGAATTTCCCCTCAGCGCCACCAGTGCCATAGTCCAGATCACAAAAAACCAGAAAAACCAAATCTGGCAGAGTGCCGCTCAGCGGCAGTTTACCCCTCAGCGGTAACTCTGCAGATTTTTGAAAATCTTGTTTTAAAGCTGTCCTAACTCCACCCAAATGCAATTTTCAGTTTTCCAGATCAAAATCATGCAGTTTAATCGGTTCAAACATCAATTATATCATCAAATCATGCATAGAAATCAAAACCCCTAAATATTGATGCTTTGACAATCACATTCAAAATCAAGAACCCTAGAATGAACAAAATGCTTTTACTTACTTGGGTGGAGATACTAGATGCAATGAGAATGCTTCCAAGCTAAGATGCTCTCTTCCAACCCCAAACTTAGATGAAACACTAGTGAGAAAGTGAGTGGAAGAGAAATTTTTCAAAAGAGAAGAGGTAAAAGATGTGGAGAACCTTGGAAAAGGGATGTGGGAGTGTTTGTGCAGAGAAGAGCCTAAAAGTGAGAGCATTTGCGCAGCTTAGGGTATAAAAATACCCTAATGGGCTCGGGTCCCGCTAAGGGGAAACTAAAGCTCACTTTGCGATAGTACCGCTCAGCGGTAACTTGCCGCTCAGCGGCACTTTCGTGAAGTGCTCTTCTCTTTCTTTTCTTAACCTACGTGCCTCCTAAACATGCCCCTCAGTGGTTCCTTGCAATTCAATCTTCAGAATACTTATGCAAAACCTATTATGCAACTAAAATGAACAAACAGAAACATTCAATCAACTGGGTTGCCTCCCAGGTAGCGCTTGTTTAACGTCACGAGCCTGACCCAAAATCCACCAACACCCATCAGTAGGTGTTACAATCTTACCAACACCCATCAGTAGGTGTTAAATTTTCTCACCAACACCCATCAGTAGGTGTTACAAACTTAGTATCCTTCAGTAGATACTTAACCACCTAACATCCTTCAGTAGATGCTATATCCAATAAAGTATTTACAAAAATAATGTCCACAAATTAAAAGTTACAAAACAAAATCAAAAGTTTTTAAATCACTGGGTTGCCTCCCAGCAAGCGCTCTTTTAACGTCATTAGCTTGACCCAGTAAAGTTCAAATTCCTTCTTCATAGTTGATGTTCTTGTCCCACCAACTCATCAGTTGTTTCCTGTGTACTGCTTTAATTTTTCTAGAATGTGGAGACTCTATCTCTATCATCTCCTTCTCTTTATAGCCTTTCACAACCCACAACTTGTTTTTGATTCTCACAGGTGTACCAAGTTGGGGTCTTCCTTTATTCCAGTCATCAGGAACTTTTCCTCCTCTTTCAATCTATTCTCCTTTATGCACCTGAAACAACAAACAATGGTTACCTGTAACCTTGGGCTTTTCATCTTTATGGCTAGTCATGTGTGCATCTTGAAATGCCGCTTTATAACTAGCTTCTTCCTCCTATGTTTGCGTCTCATCTTTAAAGACATCTACAACAACTCTCTCCTCTTGGTCCTGTAGCACCACGATACCTTCGTTTACATCAATGATAGCTTTGGCCGTTTTCATAAACGGTCTTCCAAGAATCATAGGTATCTTTTTGTCTCCATCTTCATCACCACAAAGTCTGCCAAGAACTGGAGTTTTCCAACACAAACTATGATGTCCTCTGCAATCCCACATGGTTCCTTTGAAGATCCATCGGCCATTACTAAATTAACCTTTACAGGTTTCATATTAACATCGCCGATTTGCTCCAATAAAGAGTAAGGTATCAAGTTAACACTTGAACCTAAATCAAGAAGAGCTTTTTTAATCCTTTTCTTCCCTATGGTACAAGGGATAAAAAAGCCTCCTGGATCTGTTGCTTTTGGAGGGAATGGCTCCTTTTTAACAGTTTTACACTTCTTTGCCTCATCATCTCTACGTCTTTTCTTTGTAGAGACGTCTTCATCAGATTTAGTGTAAACCGTAATTTGTTGTAGAATCTCCTCCCAAGGTGCATCATTATCCACCATCTTGAATAATTCTGTGAAATCCAGTTGTTTCCCTTGATGTATTGGAAAAGGAGCAGTATTTTTGCTCTCTATTTCTCTTTTCTCTTCTGTTTCTCCTTTGTCTAACTCAACTATCTCATTTTTAGCACTCTCTACCACCTTGCATTCTTCTCTGGGGTTAACCTTAGTATTAGCCCCAAAATTTCTATTTGGCCTTTCTGCCACCTGCTTGGGGATCTGCCCCATCTGAATCTCCAAATTCTTGATAGCAGCTTCAGTGCTCTTTTGGGTAGACTCAGTTTTCTGTATGAAATTATTAAGAGTGTCTTCCATCCTCATGGACCTTTCATTAAGCATAGAAATATGCTGCCATAAGGTGGGTTCCTGTTGCTGCTTATTAAATTGACCAACTTGCCTAGTTTGCCCTTGACCAATGCTTGGGTGTGGTTTCCTGATGGACAAATTTATGATCACCAAAATATGATGTCACAAACTTGTTGAACAATCGGCAAGTATGACCGAATCGTTTCAAGTAATAAACTCGGTAAGACCAAGTATCGTTCTCCCAAAGGACTCACGGCCTAGTTTAGTTGTGTGGTTCGTTGATTAGCTAAGACTTAAGAACGAAATATTTGAAGTTTAATATGCAAAACAGAAAATAAACATGTATGCATGAGGTTTTGATCAATGGCAAAAGCAAAAGACAAGCAATTTCAATGAAATATATATATGAATATGTTGTTGGGGGTCAATTTCATCTCATCCACTCTCATATATTTTCGGAATTCAACATTCAAATCATCATTGTTAATGCCACTCTCTAAATTACCTTGTCAAGAAGGCCTATCCATAATTACGAGTTCATACGATTCCTAGCATTCCTAATAATTAGTTCTCTTAGCACAGGAGCTTAACGACAACCAATATAATATTGGGAGTAATTCCCCGGATCTAGACTTCCCCGTACGTTCCCGTATCGACAAAATCAATAATCATGCATTGAATGAGTTAAACAAAGCAAGCATTAGGCAAAGAGGAAAAACCCTAACTAATGATGAAGGAAAGCATAAATCTTAGATTAAGATGCAAGCACAAATTCCATATATGAGAGCTTCAAAAGATTACATTGATTCCCCAACAAACATACAAGGTTTAGTTCGCCATATTCATGGTGAACCTAGATGAACAATAATGAAAGAATGAAAGATAAAACCCTAGAAAGGTGAAGAGGTAGCCTGAGCATCCAAGATCCTCCTTCAAAGGAGTGGAAGAGAGAGTGTTTGCTTTGTTTCTGCCAAAGATACCAACCCTAAGACATCTAGGTCTTTAAATAGGACATAAAAATAATAGAAAACGGGTCCAGGCCCAAACAGATCATAAAATCGCATAAAACTGGCCCAAAACTCGTCTGGTTGACTTTTTTCGTATTTTGGTTGACTGGTTGACTTTTTGGTTGACTGGTTGACTTTTCTGGTTGACTGGTTGACTTTTCTGGTTGACTTTTCTGATTCCATCTCTCTCCTTCTTCACTTCTTTCACTAAATTCATCTTAAAACCTGCACAAAAACACTGAAATCAAGCATAAACCTGTCCAGCACTCTTATTTCTGAAAATATGGATAAAAGCATGATTTCAAGCTAGTTTCTAAGTGTAAAGGTTGCTTTTTGTGTCAATTTTAAGCATGAAATAACAGTTTTTCAACTGTTATCACAACCCCAAACTTAGAACTTTGCTTGTCCTCAAGCAAACAAGATGTAACTCAATCTTCAACCAATTCATATGATGGTTCACTCATTCAAAAATCCTCTTTTTCAAGATAAGTAACAACTTCACTCAAACTTATGACCAAGAGTTCAATCAAGATGTGCACATGCTTTAGTGTTCACAAAGTCATTTAAATTCCAACAAATGCTATTTTTCATGAATGATCAATCAATTAAGCATGGATGTTCATGTGCTTATGGAATATTTCCTCACTAGGTAAAGTGTTTCACTCAACACACAAGTGTATAAGAGGTAAAGTGTTTCACTCATTCACTCCACTATCACAATGTTACATGAATCAACTTTGCCTTTCATTTTACCACAGTCAAAAACATTCACAAGCATGCATCATCACAAGGACTTTTCAATGGCTTATAATGTGGCTTGGCTAACAAGAAAATTGGTTTTTCTGGATCACAAAATCCTTGAGTTAAGAGAGTCATAACAACACAATTATTCTTATTCTTCCCAACTTGTCTTTGCATTTGCATTGAGCTTTGCTTCTTTTTTTTTTTAATTTCTTTTTCTTTTTCTTTGCATATTCTTACTTTTTTAGCTCTTAGCTCAATGCTTTTCCTTTTTCATGTTTTCCCAACAACCCCAAACTTGAACATTTAACAATACCACACAAGATCTTCTACTTAACTCAAGGTAAAGATTTTCAATCAAGGGTTTTCAGTGTATGTTCAAGGCTAAGGGTTCAAAGGATAGAACACAAAGTGTTCTCTTTTAGTGGGCTAACTTTATGAATTTGGCCAATAAAAAGGGTTCCAACAAACGGCCTTGATCACATGATGCAAAACAAGCAATTGATTCAATCATAGAAAACCTGGGCAAAGTCATTCATGCTTTCAAAGTAATAGCATTCAATCATACCAAAAACTCTGGAGCTCAAAACCTCACATATAAGCTCATTCACATTTGACATACACATTCTGCTTAATTTCACAATCACAATCATGATATCCTGCATTTGTTCACAAAGCTTGTAAATCACCTTTATAAGCATTTTAATGTGCACATAATCTCAACATCAATCAATGAATAAGCATCATCAAGCATTACTTATTAAACAATCACAGTTAATATCAAACCATCACACAAACCAGGTTTCCAATATAGTACATCAAACCCTAATCTAAAAACAAAAACAAATAAGTTCAGAAAACTTAACCCAAACAAAAGCATAAGTCCTGCTCTAGTTATGATAGCATTCATCAGTAAATGCTATCTCAACTCCTCCTCAATCTGAGCTGTCCTCTGTATCCTCCTTCTTCTTGGATCTTATAGTCTTGATTCTTTTTGCCCGATGAGGAGGCCATCCCTGCATCAAACATAATTCACAAAACCAAAAGATACATTGTTAAGCATTAGTAAACCATAATGAAGAAATCAGCCCCTTCAATGATGCTCTCTCCCAACCCCAAACTTAGATGGAAAACTAGTGAGCAAGTGAGTGGAAGGGAGATTTTCTAAAGAGGGATGAGGGAAAAGTTGTAGAGAACCTTTGAAAAGGTATGTAGGAGTGTGTGTGCAGAGAAGAGCCTGAAAATAAAAGCATTTGCGCAGCTTAGGGTATAAAAATACCCTAATGGGCTCGGGTTCCGCTAAAGGGTAACCAAAGCCCACTCTGCGATAGTACCGCTCAGCGGCACTTTCGTGATGTGCTCTTCTCCTTCTTTTCTTATCCTACGTGCCTCCTAGACATGCCCCTCACTGGTTCCCTGCAATTCAATGCTTAAAATACTTATGCAAACCCTATTATGCAACTAAAATGAAACAAACAAAAACAATCAATCAACTGGGTTGCCTCCCAGGTAGCGCTTGTTTAACGTCACGAGCCTGACCCAAAGTCCACCAACACCCATCAGTAGGTGTTTAAAACTTACCAACACCCATCAGTAGGTGCAAAATTTTCTCATCAACACCCATCAGTAGGTGTTACACACTTAGTATCCTTCAGTAGATACTTAACCACCTAGCATCCATCAGTAGATGCTATGTTCAGCAAAATATTCACAAAATCATGTTCAACAGATTAAAAATTACAAACCAAAATAAAATAAAAAGTTTTTTTTTAAATAACTGGGTTGCCTCCCAGCAAACGCTCTTTTAACGTCATTAGCTTGACCCAGTAAAGCTGAAGTTCCTTCTTTATAGTTGATGTTGTCATCCCACCAACTCCTCAGCTGTTTCCTGTGAACTGTTTTGGTCCTTCTAGAATGTGGAGACTCTATCTCTATCATCTCCTTCTCTTTGAAGCCCTTCACAACCCACAACTTGTTCTTGATTCTTACAGGTGTGCCAAGTTGGAGTCTTCTTTTCTCCCAGTCAACAGGAATTTCTCCTCCTCTTCCAATCTTTTCTTCCTTGTGTACCTGAAACAACAAACAATGGTTACCTGCAACCTTGAGATTTTCATCTTTACGGCTAGTCATGGGTGCATCTTGAAATGCAGCTTTATAACTAGCTTCTTCCTCCTGTGTTTGCGTCTCATCTTTAAAGACGTCTATAACCACTCTCTCCTCCCTGTCTTGAGCACCACTATACCTTCATTTACATCAATTATAGCTTTGGCCGTTTTCATAAACGGTCTTCCAAGTATGATAGGTATCTTCTCTGTCTCCATCTTCATCACCACAAAGTCTGCCAAGAACTGAAGTTTGCCAACACAAACTATAATGTCCTCTGCAATCCCACATGGCTCCTTTGAAGATCCATCGGCCATTACTAGATTAACCTTTACAGGTTTCACATTAACATTGCCAATTTGCTCCAGTAAAGAGTAAGGTATCAAGTTAACACTTGAACCTAAATCAAGAAGAGCTTTCTTCACCCTTTTCTTCCCTATGGTACAAGGGATAGAAAAACTGCCTGGGTCTGTTGCTTTAGGAGGGAATGACTCTTTTTCAACAGTTATACACTCCTTTGCTTCATCATCTCTACGTCTTTTCTTTGTAGAGATGTTTTCATCAGATTTTGTGTAAACTGTGATTTGCTGTAGAATCTGCTCCTAAGGTGCATCATTATCCACCATTCTGAATAATTCTGTGAAGTCCAATTGTTTCCCTTGATGGATTGGAAAAGGAAAAGTACTTTTGCTCTCTATTTCTCTTCTCTCTTCTGTATCTAACTCAACTTTCTCATCATCAACACTCTCTACCACCTTGCACTCTTCTCTGGGGTTAACCTCAGTATTAGCCCCAAAATTTCTATTTGGCCTTTCTTCCACCTGTTTGGTGATCTGCCCCATCTGAGTCTCCAAATTTTTTATAGTAGGTTCAGTGCTCTTTTGGGTAGACTCAGTTTTCTGTATGAAATTGTTGAGAGTTTCCTCCATCCTCATGGACCTTTCATTAAGCATAGATAATTGTTGCCATAAGGTGGGTTGCTGCTGCTGCTTATTATATTGACCAGCTTGCCCAGTTTGCCCTTGACCAATACTTGGGTGTGGTTTCCACCCCTGATTGTAGCTTCCTTGACGATACTGATTGGTCATGTAGTTTACATCCTCTACGGCTTCAACTGGAAAGGCACATTGACCATTGATATGGTCGCCTCCACACAATTCGCACAACTGGGTTTGTACCTGTGCAGCAGTTTTCAACTCTTTGGGTAATTGTGCAAGAGTTTTGGTCAGAGTCTCCAGCTGTTGAGTTAGAATTTTGTTTTGAGCTAGCAGGGCATCATGTGTCTGTAATTGGAGGACTCCTTTTTGCATAGGAGCTCCTCTCTCATTGTGTAGCTCATTATCACTAGTAGCCATGTTTTCTATAATCTCTGTTGCTTCCTCTGGAGTTTTCCATTTAATATTGCCTCCTGCTGAGGCGTCCAGCATCATCTTGGTTTGTGAACCAAGCCCTCCAAGGAAAGTTAAGACTACTTCCTGATCTTCAAAGCCATGCGTGGGTGTTTTTCTTAGCAAGCTTTTGTATCTGTCCCATGCATGCCCTAGTGATTCTTCCATACCCTGCTTAAATGAAGAAATCTCTTGCTTGCCTTTTCTCACCTTAGATTGTGGGAAGTACTTGTTTAAAAATTTTGTGACCACTACTTCCCACTCTGTAATGAAGAAATCTCTTGCTTGCCTTTTCTCACCTTAGATTGTGGGAAGTACTTGTTTAAAAATTTTGTGACCACTACTTCCCACTCTGTGAAACTTTCTTCTAGGAAAGAATTCAACCAAAGCTTAGCATTACCTCCCAATGAGAAAGGAAACAAGCTAAGTTTGATAGCTTCGTTTGGCACCCCATTAATCTTGATTGTGTTGCAAATCTCATTGAAGGTAGTGAGGTGCTCATATGGGCTTTCATGAGATAACCCATTAAATTGGTTGCTTTTCACCAGTTGAATCAGTGCTGGTTTGACCTCCATATTAGCTGCATTGACTCTAGGTCTAGCTATACTGTTAAAGTGCTGAGGTCCAGCTATATTGGTGTAGTCAGCAAGAGTTCTTCTAACATTGTTGTTCTCCATATTTTCTGTGCTATGAACAGAACCTTGTGGTGATGATTGTAAGAGAGTTTCTGGAGAAGGGAAAAGTTCTCTAGATGTTCGGATTCTTCTCCTCCGTCTACTCTCGTCTAGACCTTCAAGCAGAGGTTCTGTTGTTTTCTTGCTCCTTGTTCTAATTGCTTCCTGCATGCACAAGAAAACAAAACCCTAGAAAAGATTTGTTAGCACAAAAAGATATAGGAGAAGATATAGATTCAGAAGATAAAAGATTCAGAGGATAAGATAAAATAATATAAAATAAAATAAAATCTAATCTAATCAAATAAAATCAAATCAAATAAAATCTAATCTAATCAAATAAAATAAAATAAAATAAAATAAAATAAAATCAAATCAAATAAAATAAAATCAAATCAAATAAAACCAAATCAAATAAAAACCGAAAAAATAAAAAAAGAAAATAAAAACAGAAATTCAAAATTAAAGTCAAAGATAATCAATAATCACACAAATTAACCAGTTAAACCAGAGTCCCCGGCAACGGCGCCAAAAACTTGATGGACAAATTTATGATCACCAAAATATGATGTCACAAACTTGTTGAACAATCGGCAAGTATGACCGAATCGTTTCAAGTAATAAACTCGGTAAGACCAAGTATCGTTCTCCCAAAGGACTCACGGCCTAGTTTAGTTGTGTGGTTCGTTGATTAGCTAAGACTTAAGAACGAAATATTTGAAGTTTAATATGCAAAACAGAAAATAAACATGTATGCATGAGGTTTTGATCAATGGCAAAAGCAAAAGACAAGCACTTTCAATGAAATATATATATGAATATGTTGTTGGGGGTCAATTTCATCTCATCCACTCTCATATATTTTCGGAATTCAACATTCAAATCATCATTGTTAATGCCACTCTCTAAATTACCTTGTCAAGAAGGCCTATCCCTAATTACGAGTTCATACGATTCCTAGCATTCCTAATAATTAGTTCTCTTAGCACAGGAGCTTAACGACAACCAATATAATATTGGGAGTAATTCCCCGGATCTAGACTTCCCCGTACGTTCCCGTATCGACAAAATCAATAATCATGCATTGAATGAGTTAAACAAAGCAAGCATTAGGCAAAGAGGAAAAACCCTAACTAATGATGAAGGAAAGCATAAATCTTAGATTAAGATGCAAGCACAAATTCCATATATGAGAGCTTCAAAAGATTACATTGATTCCCCAACAAACATACAAGGTTTAGTTCGCCATATTCATGGTGAACCTAGATGAACAATAATGAAAGAATGAAAGATAAAACCCTAGAAAGGTGAAGAGGTAGCCTAAGCATCCAAGATCCTCCTTCAAAGGGGTGGAAGAGAGAGTGTTTGCTTTGTTTCTGCCAAAGATACCAACCCTAAGACATCTAGGTCTTTAAATAGGACATAAAAATAATAGAAAACGGGTCCAAGCCCAAACAGATCATAAAATCGCATAAAAATGGCCCAAAACTCGTCTGGTTGACTTTTTTCGTATTTTGGTTGACTGGTTGACTTTTTGGTTGACTGGTTGACTTTTTGGTTGACTGGTTGACTTTTCTGGTTGACTTTTCTGATTCCATCTCTCTCCTTCTTCACTTCTTTCACTAAATTCACCTTAAAACCTGCACAAAAACACTGAAATCAAGCAATAACCTGTCCAGCTCTCTTATTTCTGAAAATATGGATAAAAGCATGATTTCAAGCTAGTTTCTAAGTGTAAAGGTTGCTTTTTGTGTCAATTTTAAGCATGAAAATAACAGTTTTTCAACTGTTATCATTTCCACCCTTGATTGTAGTTCCCTTGACGGTATTGATTGGTCATGTAATTCACATCCTCCACGGCTTCTGCTGGAAAGGCACATTGACCATTGATATGGTCGCCTCCACATAATTCACATAACTGAGATTGTACCTGTGCAGCAGTTTTCAACTCTTTAGGCAATTGTGCAAGTGTTTTAGTAAGAGTCTCCAGCTGTTGAGTTAGAATTTTATTTTGTGCTAGCAAGGCATCTTGTGTCTGTAATTGTAGAACTCCTTTCTGTTGCATATGAGCTCCTGTTTCATTGTGGAACTCATTATCACTAGTAGCCATATTTTCAATAATTTCTGTTGCTTCCTCTGGAGTTTTCCATTTAATGTTTCCTCCTGCTGAGGCATCAAGCATCATCTTGGTTTGTGAACCAAGACCTCCAAGGAAGGTAAGGACTACTTCCACTTCATCGAATCCATGCGTGGGTGTTTTTCGTAGCAAGCTTTTGTATCTATCCCATGCATGACCTAGTGATTCTTCCATGCCCTACCTAAATGAAGAAATCTCTTGCTTGCCTTTGTTCACCTTTGATTGTGGGAAGTATTTATTTAGAAACTTGGTTACCATTGCTTCCTACTCTGTGAAACTTCCCTCTGGAAAAGAATTTAACCAAAGCTTAGCATTGCCTCCTAATGAGAAAGGAAACAAGCTAAGTTTGATCGCTTCATCTGGCACCCCATTGATTTTCACTGTGTTGCAGATCTCATTAAATGTAGTGAGGTGCTCATATGGGCTTTCATGAGATAACCCATTGAATTGATTGCTCTTCACCAGTTGGATCAATGCTGGTTTGACCTCCATGTTAGCTGCATTGACTCTAGGTCTAGCTATACTGTTAAAGTGCTGAGGTCCAGCTGTATTGGTGTAATCAGCAAGAGTTCTTCTGATATTATTGTTCTCCATATTTTCTGTGCTATGGTCAGAACCTTGTGGTGATGGTTGCAACAGAGTTTCCGGAGGAGGGAAAAGTTCTCTAGATGTTCGGATTCTTCTCCTCCGTCTACTCTCGTCTAAACCTTCAAGAAGAGGTTCTGCAGTTATCTTGCTCCTAGTTCGAATTGTCTCCTGCATACACAAGAACACAAAACCCTAGAATATTTCGTTAGCACAAAAAGATATAGGAGAAGATATAAGATTCAGAGAATAAAATAAAATAAAATAAAATAAAATAAAATAAAACAAAAACAGAAAAAATAAAAACAGAAAAATAAAAACAGAAATTCAAAATTAAAGTCAAAGATAATCAATAATCACACAAATTAACCAGTTAAACCACGAGTCCCCAGCAGCGGCGCCAAAAACTTGATGACAAATTTATGAACACCGAAAAACGGCGCCACAAACTTGTTTAACAATCGGCAAGTGTGACCGAATCGTATCAAGTAATAAACTCGGTAAGACCAAGTATCGTTCTTCCAAAGGACTCACGGCCTAGTTTAGTTATAAGATTTGTTGATTATTTAAGACTTAAGAACGAAATAAGTGAAGTTTAATATGCACAAAAGAAAATAAACATGTATGCATGAATGTGATCAATGGCTAAAACAAAATACAAACACTTCAATGGAATATATGGATGAGTATGTTGTTGGGGTTATCAATTTCATCTTATCCACTCTCATATACTTTAGGAATTCAACATTCTTTTCATCATTGTTAATGTCACTCTCTAAATTACCTTGCAAGAAGGCCTATCCCTAATTACGAGTTCATACGATTCCTAGCATTCCTAATAATTAGTTCTTTTAGTGCAGGAGCTTAACGGCAACCAATATACTATTGGGAGAAATTCCCCGGATCTAGACTTCCCCGTACGTTCCCGTATCGACAAAATCAATAATCATGCATTGAATAAGTTAAACAAAGCAAGCATTGAGCAAAGAGGAAAAACCCTAACTAATGATGAAAGAAAGCATAGGTCTTAAATATAAGATGTAAAAACAAATTCCATATATGAGAGTTTCACAAGACTACATTGATTCCCCAACAACAATACAAGGTTTAGTTCACCATATTCATGGTGAAACTAGATGAATAATAATGAAAGAATGAAAGATAAAACCCTAGAAAGGTGAAGAGGTAGCCTGAGCATCCAAGATCCTCCTTCAAAGGGGTGGAAGAGAGAGTGTTTGCTTCGTTTCTGCCAAAGATACAAACCCTAGGACGTCCTAAAGCTTATATACTATTCTAAAATTACAGAAAATTTAGGCCCAAGCCCATAAGTGTGCCGCTCAGCGGTAAAGTACCGCTCAGCGGTAAGTGCGTGAGTTGGTTTCTTCCCCTCAGCGGCCATTTTGCCCCTCAGCGGATCCCCCGTGAGCTTCTGAGTGCCGCTCAACGGTAAACTGCCGCTGAGCGGCAGTTGCGGTTTCTCCTTTTGCACTTTTTGATGTCTTTTCTGATTTCATCTCTCTCCTTCTTCACTTCTTTCACCAAATTCACCTTAAAACCTGCACAAAAACACTAAAATCAAGCATAAACCTCTCCAGCTCTCTTATTTATGAAAATATGAATAAAAGCATGATTTCAAGCTAGTTTCTAAGTGTTAAAGGTTGCTTTTAGTATCAATTTCAAGCATGAAAATAACAGTTTTTTAACTGTTATCAAAAACCCCCAACAACATCATCATCATATATTTCAATCACATTTTGCTTCTTTTGATCCAATTGATCAATACATGCATTCATATTTACTTTTCGGCATTTGCATTCAAACTACAAGAATTAGTTTTACAAGTCTTATTTAATCAACAAATCACATAACTGTTTAGGCCGTGAGTCCTTTGGGAAACGATGCTTGGTGTTACCAATTATTATTACTTGATACGATTTGGTTACACTTGGCGAGGGTTAAGAAGTTTTTGGCGCCGTTGCCGGGGACTCGTGGTTTAACTATTCTATTTGTGTGATTATTGATTAACTTTGACTTGATTTTTTTTAATTTTTTATCTTTCTGTCTTTATGTTTTTTATCTTTATCTTTTTATCTTTTTAGTTTATCTTTTGATCTTTTTAGTTTTTATTTTTTATCTTCTTATCTTTTGTTCTTAATCTTTATCTTTCTATCTTTTTAAGTTTATCTTTTCTATCTTTTTGTGCTAACAAATTTTTCTAGGGACTTGTTTGCTTGTGTATGAAGTGTACAATTCGGACTAGAAGCAAATAAACTTCGGAACCTCTTCTTGAAGGATTGGACAAAAGTAGAAGGAGGAGGAGAATTCGAAATTCTAGAGAATTATTTCCTTCTCCGGAAACACTTCTACAACCCTTACCACAAAGGTCCAACCAAAGCACTAAAGATATGGTTGGAGAGAACAATGGTAGACGTTCTCTGGCGGATTACACCAATGTTGTTGGCCCTCATCACTTTAATAGCATTGCTAGGTGTTAAACCCTCGGCAAGTGTAACCAAATCGGTATCAAGTAATAAAACTGGTAAGACCAAGTATCGTTCTCCCAAAGGACTCACGGCCTAGATAATTATGTGATTGGTTGATTATTTAAGACTTGTAACCAAATTCTTGTAGGTTTAAATGCAAAGTACTGAAAAGTAAATATGAATGCATGTGTTGCCAATGGGCAAGAAGAAACAAAACACGTGGTTTGAAATATATGAATGAATATGTTGTTAGGGTCTATCAATTTCATCTTATCCACTCTCATGTAATCAAGAATTCATCTTTCTTCATTAACTATTAATGCAACTTTCTAAATTACCTTAAACACGATGTCTCAACGAAGAAAGCCCAATCATAATCACTAGTTTACAATGTCTTGTCTCCTTAGCAATTAGTCATGCATTACACAGTACAGAAGCTTAAAGGCAACCAACCATCATACTCCTATGTCTAGGTTTATACTACTATTGGGAGAGATTCCCCAGATCTAGATTTCCCCGTATGTGTCCGTGTCGACAAAATCAATAATCATGACATCGAATGAGTTAAACAATGCATGCTTTGAGCAAAGAGGAAAAATCCTAACAATTAATGAAAGAAAGCATGTATCTTAAAAAAGATCTTGAAGAACAAATTCAATACATGAGAGTTTCAAAGGATTTACATTGATTCCCCAACAACAATAAAGGTTTAGTTCACCATATTCGTGGTGAAACTAGATGAAATACAATAGAAGAGTGAAGGTTTAAATGCTTACTTCGTTCCCATGTTAAGGGATGAATTTTTGTTTAGTACCTGGTTTTAAAAATGCTTCTATTTTATCCCAAAGTAGTATAAATTGTATCAATTAGATCCCTTCCGTTAAATTCACATAAACGAAGTTAACTCCAACTTACGAATCTACACTTTTTCTTCTCTCTCCTCTGCATTTCCTGCTATTCCAGCTTTTTCTGTTCTTCTTCCTCACTTTTTCTTCTCTCTCTGCATTTTCTGTCCCATGGACTTCCTAAGTCATGATCTCTGATTATAACAAAAATAAACATACTGAGACAACATTATCATGAAATTCAAAAATACTCTGGTTATGATCTCTATCCCCATATATACAGAACAATTTCCTTTTTGCACAATATTATTACGCTTTTCCACAACAATCATCAAAGGCATTAAATAAATTCTTCAAAAAAAGAAATATCCTCCTAATCTTAACTCCCATTCTGAATATTTTGAATGGGGAAGAGTAGCAACTATATAGTGAAAATAATATTTTGTAGTAATGTCATTTGCAAATTATTGGAGGACTTCTTTATTCAGTTGTGAAACTTTTCTCCCTTAAATCGCAGCATGCTTGTGCTTATTATGAACATTGAATTGGGTTGCCCTTTTAACCCGTTTTGGAATGAACCTTATATTTTCTTCTTCTATTTCTTTTAATCTCTCTCAGTATTGAATCATAAATCTGAGTTTTGTTGTGATTTGATTGTCCACGTTAATAATCTATAAATGGTGGCATGGCACCGTTGTTTCATGTATTTGTTTTTTCCTAATTTTCACCTTCATATGTTTCCTCTAATTTCTTCCATGGCCTTTGCTTCTTTTTCTTTATGTTTATGAAAAAATACTTAAATATGAACCAACCATTAACGTAAAATAACAATTTAATTTAAACTTCAATCGATATTAAATGTAAAATACAAACATTTTTCTGAAATTTGCATATTATCATTTTTGCAGTTTGTTTCTCTTTATCTTGTAACTTATCTATTAATTCCTCTAATTCGGTTGGGTGACAATGGCACCTTTGAATATGAAAAGAAGAAAAACATAGAGCTAGCGGATTACATGAAAGTAAAAGAGAAGAATCTAATAGCAATGGCAAGAGAAGTAGAAATGTTACGAGCTGAGATTTTGAATGCCAAGAACAAAGCTAATTCACTTCCACATCCTGGTCCTCCAGTCAACCATATCACAACAGGATCATTCTTGTTCTTTCGTGATTCAAAGAAAAAGTAGAACATCCTGCGTGCTACTCAAAAAGGAGGATTTGTTATCATGATTTTATTATCAGAAGGTTGCATGGAGATAGATTTATATATATTAATTACCTTGCAGCTTTGGAATGAGGAAGTGAATAGTAACCTGCATGGTAACCAAGGTCTTCAATAGAAGGGCCAGAATGACCAAGGAAGGAGAAGTTCTTCTCGACGATCTGACCAGGGACAAAACTATGAAGGTGGTCAGCTTCAATACTGTTGAAGGGTTCGTTCGGAAATAGGTTAAGGCGTCTTATGAGTCTTTCTACTTTGGATGATGGTGGTGGGAATGCAGGGTGACGAGTGAAGCGAGAGGTTGCATAGCAAAATGAAACTGATGCAAAGAAAAGCAATAGAGAGAGTTTGGAGAAGGATTTTGAAGATGTCAGCTTGCTTCATTGTGTTGTAGTCTGTTCATGTGATATTTTGTACATATATGTTTCTAATGCATTCTTAAAAATGCAAAGAGAAGAAAAAGTGAGGAAGAAGAATAGAAAAAGCTGGAACAACATGAAATGCAGATGAGAGAGAAGAAAAAGTGTAGATTGTAAGTTGGAGTTAACTCCGTTCATGTGAATTTAACGGAAGGGATCTAATTGATACAATTTATACTACTTTGGGATAAAATAGAAGCATTTTTAAAACCGGGTACTAAATTCACCCCTTAACATGGGGACGAAGTAAGCATTTAAACCACGAGTGAAAGATAAAACCCTAGAAAGGTGAGAAAGGAGCTGTAGCATCCAAAATCCTCCTTCAAGGGGTGAAAGAGTGTGTTTCTGCTTCGTCCCAGCCAAAGATGACTAACCTAGATCGACTAAAACCTTATATAGCTTTCTAAAAATTACAGAAAAGTGGCCCAAGCCCCATTAAAATGCCGCTCAACGGTAAGTGCGGGTCTTCAATTTTGCCCCTCAACTGCTATTTTGCCCCTCAGCGGTTATTTCGGCACCTGAAAAGTGGCGCTCAGCGGTAATTACCGCTTAGCGCAACTTTTTCTACACTCTGGTTGACTTTTCTGTATTCTTGTTGACTGGTTGACTTTTTTGGTTTCTGGTTGACTTTTCTACATTCCAACTATTCGGTACTTTAACTCTTCTTTCAAATCATTCCAATGACCTACAAAATCAAACACAAAACCATTAAATTCACCTTCAACTCTCTTATTCACAAAACTAAAGCAAAAACATGAGTTAAAGCAAGTTTCTAAGTTAAAAAGGGTTGATTGATTATCAAAATTAAGTATAAAAATAACGATTTTTCAACCGTTATCACTAGGCCGAGGGTCAATGGTGCAAACATGGAGGTGAAACCGGTGTTGATACAATTGGTCAAGAGCAACCAATTTAATGGGCTATCACATGAAAGTCCATATGAACATCTCACCACATTGAATGAGATTTGCAACACAGTGAAGATCAATGGTGTGTCGGATGAAGCCATAAAGCTTAGTTTGTTTCCTTTCTCATTGGGAGGCAATGCTTAGTTATGGTTGAATTCTTTTCCAGAGGAAAGCTTTACTGAATGGGAAGTCGTGGTTTCAAAGTTCTTAAACAAGTACTTCCCACAATCTAAAATCAACAAAGGGAAGCAAGAGATCTCTTCTTTTAGACAAGGCATGGAAGAAACATTAGGTCAAGCCTGGGATAAATACAAGAGCTTGTTAAGAAAGACGACCACTCATGGCTTTGACGAAGCAACAATAATCATTCTTTTCCTTGGAGGTCTTGGTTCACAAACCAAGTTGATGCTAGATGCCTCAGCTAGAGGTAATATCAAATGCAAAACTCCAGAGGAAGCCACTGAATTGATTGATAACATGGCTGCTAATGACAACGAGATGCATAATGAGAGAGGAGCTCCAATTCAACATAAGGGAGTTTTACAATTGCAATCTCAAGACGCCTTGCTTGCACAAAAAAAGATCATTACTCAACAGTTGGAGAATTTGACAAAGACACTTGCTCAGTTGCCAAAGGAGCTAAATAGTGTTGCACAAGTTCAACAACAACTTTGTGAACTGTGTGGTGGTGACTATATCAATGGTCAATGCGCTTTTCCAGTAGAGGCTTTAGAAGATGTCAATTTCATGGCTAATCAATTTCCATACCGTCAAGGGAATTACAACCAAGGGTGGAAATCACACCCAAGCATGGGTCAAAGTCATAATGGACAAACTGGACAAGCAGGACAATTCGATAGACCACAACAACAACCATCAATTTGGCAACAAATATCTGCACTAAATGAGATATCAAAAAAGCTTGAAGAAACTCTTCAACAATTTATTCAGGTGACCATCTCCAACCATAACAGTACTGAAGCTGCAATTAGAAACATGGAGATCCAGATTGGCCAAATAGCTAAGGATTTAAAGGAGAAGCCTAAGAAGACTTTTGGGGCTAATATTAAGGTTAACCCTAAGGAAGAGTGCAAAGTTATTGTAAGTGCAGATGATGAGAGGGTGGATTAATAACGGTTGAAAAACCGTTATTTTTATACTTAATTTTGATATTAAAAACACCCTTTTTGACTTAGAAGCATGCTTGAACTCATGTTTTTGCTTTAGTTTTGTGAATAAGAGAGTTGAAGATGAATTTAATGGTTTTGTGCTAGATTCCCTTGATTTTGTAGGCTATTGGAATGATTTGAAAGAAGAGTTAAAGTACCGAATGTTTGGAATGCAGAAAAGTCAACCACAGTGCAGAAAAGTCAACCAGAGTGCAGAAAAAGTTGCGCTGAGCGCCAATTTTTGCTGTCACACGCTTGCAAAAATTGTCGCTGAGCGTCATTTTGAAGAGCCGCACTTACCGCTGAGCGCCATATAAGTGGGCTTGGACCTGTTTTATGTTATTTTTATGGGCTTGGACCTGTTTTTCTGTTGTTTTTATGTTCTATTTAGGGACTTGCATGTTCTAGGGATTGTATCTTTTGATGGCTTGAGCACAGAAACACACTTTTCACCCCTTGGGGGTAGATTTGGGGATGCGGGATTCTCCTCTTCTCTTTCTCGGGTTTTTCTATCTCTTTCATTCTTTCATTCTTTCATTGTTCATCTAGTTTTTCCATGACCATGGAGAACTAAACCTTATTTGTTGTTGGAGAAGATGTAACCTCTTAAACTCTCATGTATTGAATTGATTCTTGATTATATATGCTTTACTTCATTAATTATTAGGGTTTTTCCTCTACTCTCTATGCATGCTTGTTTAACTTATTCAAATGCATGATCATTGATTTTATCGATATGGACACATACGGGGAAATCTAGATCTGGGGAAATTCTCCCAAAAGCAGCATTGCCTAAACATAGGGATATGAGGGTTGGTTGCCTTTAAGCTTCTGTGCGAATGTAATGCATGAATAATTGTTAGGGAGACAAGACATAATGAACTAGTAATTAGGAGTAGGCTTTCTTCACCGAGACATCGGGTTTAAGATAAATTAGAAAGTGGCATTAACATTAATGAAGAAGATGAATTCATATATGCATGAGATTAAATTAGGTGAAATCTAAACCCAACAACAATATCATCAACTTCATCCATTCATTCTTGTGTTTAGCCTTAATTGATCAAATTGCATTCATGTTTATTTTATTCCATTTGCATTCAAAAACTCCAAAATTTGTTCTTTAGAGTCTTAATTAGTTGACTAATCACATAACTGTTTAGTGTCGTGAGTCTCTTGGGAAACGATACTTGGTCTTACCATTTATTATTACTTGATACGATTCGGTACACTTGCCGAGGTCTTAACAAGTTTTTGACTCCGTTTTCGGGGATTAAAAATTTGTTTATCAAGTTTTTGGCGGCGTTGCCGGGGACTCGTGGTATAATTATTCTATTTGTGTGATTCTAAACTGATTAGACTTTTTATCTTTTTATTTTTTATATTTTTTATTTTTTTTATCTTTCTATCTTTTTATCTTTTTATCTTTTTCTCTTTTTCTCTTTTTATCCTTTTCTCTTTTTCTCTTTCTAGTTTTTTTTTTATCTTTTTATTTTTTATTTTTTTTCTTTTTATTTGTTTATCTTTTTATTCTTATTTTTATCTTTTTATTTTTTTTATTTTTTTATCTTTCTATCTTTCTATCTTTCTATCTTTTTATCTTTTTATCTTTCTATCTCTTCATTTTTTCTTTTTAAATTTTTATCTTTTTATCTTTCTATCTTTTTATCTTTTTATCTCTTCATCTTTTTATCTTTTCAATTTTTTATCTGTTTGTGCTAATTGGGTGCTCTAGTGTAGTGTTTTTTAGTGTTTGCAGGATAAAATTCGAAAATTTGTACTAGAAGTACACGATCATCAAGAGAAGAAGGACAAAGAAGGTCGCTGGTCGCCATCCTGCAAGTGTCATGTTCAACAAGTTTTGTGCATGAAGTGGTTAAAAAGATCAAAGAGAATGGAGTTATTAAGATTGAGACTCCTTATTCAAGGAGGGTAAAAATGGTGAACAAGAAGATGTTGCAGATAAGTTGGTGTGATGAAAGCAAAAGGAACACCAACATCATAGATGCATATTGTGCTTAATGGTGTCAGGCTCGTGACGTTAAACAAGCGCTTATTGGGAGGTGATAACAGTTGAAAAACTGTTATTTTCATGCTTAAAATTGATACTAAAAGCAACTTTTAACACTCAGAAACTAGCTTGGAATCATGCTTTTGTTCATATTTTTAGAAATAAGAGAGTTGGACAGGTTTATGCTTGATTCAGTGTTTTATGCAGGTTTTAAGGTGAATTTGGTGAAAGAAGTGAAGAAGGATAGAGATGGAATCAGAAAAGAACTCAAAAAGTGCAAAAGAAGAGAAGCCGCAAGTACCGCTCAACGCTAGTTTATCGCTGAGTGGCACTCAAGAACACCCATTGGCTCCGTTTAGGGGTGAAAGTCCAGCTGAGGGGAGAATTGACTACGCGCTGGTACCGCTGAGCGGCAGTTTACCGCTGAGCGGTGGTCTTTTGGGCTTAATCCCACTTTTTCGTAATATTTCGAATAGTATATAAGCTTTAGGACGTCCTAGGGTTTGTATCTTTGGCTGGAGACGAAGTAAACACTCACTTTTCCACCCCTTGGAGGAAGATCTTGGATGCTTAGGCTACCTACTCATCTTTCTAGGGTTCTATCTTTCATTCTTTCATTATTGTTCATCTAGTTTGACCATGAATATGGTGAACTAAACTTTGTATTGTTGTTGGGGAATCAATGTAATCTTTTGAAGCTCTCATATATGGAATTTGTGTTTAAACATCTTATTTGAGATACATGCTTTCTTTCATCATTAGTTAGGGTTTTTCCTCTTTGCTCAAAGCATGCATTGTTTAACTCATTCGATGTCATGATTATTAGTTTTGTCGATATGGAAACGTACGGGGAAATCTAGATCCGGAGAAATTCTCCCAATAGCATATTGCCTGGACATAGGAATATTAGGGTTGGTTGCCTTTAAGCTTCTGTGCTTCAGAATTAATTATTAGGGATGCTAGGAATTGTATGAACTCGTAATTAAGGATATGCTTTCTTGCAAGGTGATTTAGAGAGTGACATTAACATTGATGAAAAGAATGATGAATTCCTAAAAGTATATGAGAGTGGGTAAGATGAAATTGATTACCCCAATAACATACTCATCCATCTAATTCGTTCAAGTGTTTGTGCTAAAAGCATGTCTTAACAAGTTTTAGACTCCGTTTTCAGGGATTAAAAATTTGTTTATTGTGGATGACGAAAAAAAGAGAGTTGAGTTAGTAATAAAAGAAGAAAAAGAAGAGAGAAAAGAAAGAGTTTATAGAAAATAAGAGGACAAGAAGAGGGGAGAGAAAAAGATAGAGAAAAGTGATAAAATTCTTCCTTACCCTAATGGGAGTGAAAATATTGAAAAAGAGAGACAATATGGGCGATTTAAAGATATCTTCAGGCAATTGGAGATTTCAGTACCTGTGAATGAAGCATTGTAGCAAATTCCAGGTTATGCAAAGCACATGAAGCAAGTCTCCATAAAGAAGAAATTTTTAGATGAAAAGGGAGATTGCAGTGTTCTTGAGAAGAAGCTATTTCCTCCAAAAGTGAAGGATCAAGGAAGCTTTACTATTCCTTGCGTCATAGGTAAGGAGAAAATAAGGAAAGCCTTAATTGATTTAGGGTCAAGTATTAATTTGATGCCTTTATCTCTGCTTGAAAGAATTGGTGATCTTGAAGTCAAGCCAACAAAGGTAACCTTGCTAATGGCAGATGGATCTTTAAAGAAGCCCTATGGTGTGGTGGAAGATGTTGTGGTATGCATTGACACATTAAAATTCCTGGTGGACTTTGTGGTCATGGAGATGAAGGAGGATGAGAAGGTCCCAATCATTCTTGGAAGACCGTTTATGAAAACGACAAAGGTAATCATCAATGTGGATGAAGGGATGATAGTGCTTCAAGACCGAGGAGAGAAGGTGATCTTCAATGTCTTCAAAGAGAAGCATTATATTCAAGAGAAGGAGGCTAGTCATAAAGCTGCATGTAAAGATGCACCCTTGACTAGTTCAAAAGCTGCAAAGCCGGGCTTCATAGGTAAAAATTGTTTCTTGTCACAGGTTAGGGAAGAAGAAAAAGATGGCAAAGGAAGGAAAGTTCATGATGACTCTATCCAAGCACAACTCAAACTTGGTACACCTGTAAGATTCAAAATCAAGTTGTGGGTTATGAAAGACTATAAAGAGAATGGAGTGATAGAAATTGAAGCTCCATATTCAAGGAGAGTCAAAAAGGTGGACCGGAAGCAATTGATGAGTTGGTGTGATGAAAGAAAAAGGAACACCAACATTGAAGATGGAACTTGAACTTTATTGGGTCAAGCTAATGATGTTAAAAGAGTGCTTACTGGGAGGCACCTGATAACAGTTGAAAAACTGTTATTTTCATGCTTAAAATTGACACAAAAAGCAACCTTTACACTTAGAAACTAGCTTGAAATCATGTTTTTATCCATATTTTTAGAAATAAGAGAGCTGGACAGGTTTATGCTTGATTTCAGTGTTTTTGTGCAGGTTTTAAGGTGAATTTAGTGAAAGAAGTGAAGAAGGAGAGAGATGAAATCAGAAAAGACATCAAAAAGTGCAAAAGGAGAAGCCGAAGTCACCGCTCAGCGGCAGTTTACCGCTCAGCGGCACTCAGGAGCTTACGGGAGATCCGCTGAGGGGCAAAATGGCCGCTGAGGGGAAGAAACGACTCACGCACTTACCGCTGAGCGGCAATTTACCGCTGAGCGGCACTTTTATGGGCTTGAACCTAATTTTTTGTAATTTACGAATAATATATAAGCTTTAGGGCTTCCTAGGGTTAGGTATCTTTTGCAGAAACGAAGCAAACACTCTCTCTTCCACCCCTTTGAAGGAGGATCTTGGATGCTCAGGCTTCCTCTTCACCTTTCTAGGGTTTTATCTTTCATTCTTTCATTGTTATTCATCTAGGTTCACCATGAATATGGTGAACTAAACTTTGTATGTTTGTTGGGGAATCAATGTAATCTTTTGAAGCTCTCATATATGGAATTTGTTTTTACATCTTTTATTTAAGACCTATGCTTTCTTTCATCATTAGTTAGGGTTTTTCCTCTTTGCTTAATGCTTGCGTTGTTTAACTCATTCGATGCATGATTATTGGTTTTGTCGATACGGGCACGTACGAGGAAGTCTAGATCCGGGGAATCTCTCCCAATATTATATTGGTTGTCGTTAAGCTCCTGCACTTGATGAACTAATTATTAGGAATGCTAGGAATTGTATGAACTCGTAATTAGGGAGAAGCCTTCTTGAAAGGTACTTTAGAGAGTGGCATTAACAATGATGATTTGAATGTTGAATTCCTAAAATATATGAGAGTGGATAAGATGAAATTGACCCCCAACAACATATTCATACATTTATTTCATTGAAAGTGTTTATCTTTTGCTTTTGCCATTGATCGAAACCTCATACATACATGTTTATTTTCGTCTTTTACATAGAAAAAATCCAAATATTTCGTCCTTAAGTCTTAGCTAATTAACAAACCACACAACTAAACTAGGTCGTGAGTCCTTTGGGAAGAACGATACTTGGTCTTACCAAGTTTATTACTTGAACGATTCGGTCATACTTGCCGATTGTAAAACAAGTTTGTGACATCGTATTTTGGTGATCATAAATTTGTCCATCAAGTTTTTGGCGCCGTTGCCGGGGACTCGTGGTTTAACTGGTTAATTTGTGTGATTATTGATTATCTTTGACTTTAATTTTGAATTTCTGTTTTTATTTTCTGTTTTTTGGTTTTTATTAGATTAGATTTTATTTTATTTTATCTTATCCTCTGAATCTTTTATCTTCTGAATCTATATCTTTTCCTATATCTTTTTGTGCTAACCAAATATTCTAGGGTTTTGTTCTCTTGTGTATGCAGGAGGCAATTCGAACAAGGAGCAAGATAACTGCAGAACCTCTTCTTGAAGGTTTAGACGAGAGTAGACGGAGGAGAAGAATCCGAACATCTAGAGAACTATTCCCTCCTCCGGAAACTCTGTTGCAATCATCACCACAAGGTTCTGACCATAGCACAGAAAATATGGAGAACAATAATATCAGAAGAACTCTTGCTGACTACACCAATATAACTGGACCTCAGCACTTTAACAGTATAGCTAGACCTAGAGTCAATGCAGCTAACATGGAGGTCAAACCAGCACTGATCCAACTGGTGAAAAGCAATCAATTTAATGGGTTATCTCATGAAAGCCCATATGATCACCTCACTACCTTCAATGAGATTTGCAACACAGTCAAAATTAATGGGGTGCCAGACGAAGCTATCAAACTTAGCTTGTTTCCTTTCTCATTGGGAGGCAATGCTAAACTGTGGTTGAATTCATACCCAGAAGGAAGTTTCACAGAGTGGGAAGCAGTGGTGACAAAGTTTTTAAACAAGTACTTTCCACAATCAAAGAGGATAAAAGGCAAGCAAGAAATTTCTTCATTTAAGCAGGGCATGGAAGAATCACTGGGGCATGCATGGGACAGATATAAAAGCCTGTTACAAAAAACGCCCATGCATGGTTTCAAAGAAGAAGAAGTAGTCCTAACTTTCCTTGGAGGTCTTGGTTCACAAACTAAGATGATGCTTCATGCCTCAACAGGAGGAAACATTAAATGGAAAACTCCAGAGGAAGCAACTGAAATTATTGAAAATATGGCTACTAGTGACAATGAACTCAACATTGAAAAAGGATATCATAGTCAGAAGGAGTTGTTACAATCAAATGATGCTTTGCTTATTCAAAATAGAATTATATCTCAACAGCTTGAAGAGGTAATTATGAAGCTTTCTCAAATAACACAGGAAATACAACAGGTCTCAATGGTCCAAGTGCAACAACAAAAATGGCAAATGCAATCTACCCCAATTGAGAAAACAACAAAACTTGAAGAGACTTTCCAAAGATTCTTGAAGACAAATGCATCTTATTGTCAGAATGTGGATGCTGCCTTTAAAAATATGGAGGTTTATGTTAAGAGAATAGTTGACAAGATGAAACATGATAATCTCAGAAAGGAGTGTAAAACTGTTGTGACCAGAAGTGGTAGAGTGTTAGAAGAGAGAAAACAAGAAAGAGAAGAGAAAGAAAATGAGAGTGAGAGTGAAAAAGAAACATGTGAGTGGAAAGAAAGAGTTGAGAGAGAGAAAAAGAAAAAAGAAGAAGAGAGAGAGGAGAGACAAAAAGAAAAAGAGTATGAAAAGCCACTTCCTTATCCAAAGAGTTATTCGAGGAAAGAGAAAGAAAAGCAGTTGGAAAGATTCATGGAGTTGTTTAAGAAGCTTGAGATCACTATACCATTCTCTGAAGCATTGCAACAGATGCCAGCATATGCAAAGAAAAAGAAAAGAAAAGAAAAAGAAGCAAAGCTGAATGCAAATGCAAAGGTAAGTTGGGAAGAATAAGAAAAATTGTGTTGTTATGATTCTCTTAACTCAAGGATTTTGTGATCCAGAAAAACCAATTTTCTTGTTAGCCCAGCCACATTATAAGCCATTGAAAAGTCCTTGTGATGATGCATGCTTGTAAATGTTTTTGATTGTGGTAAAATGAAAGGCAAAGTTGATTCATGTGACATTGTGATAGTAGAGTGAATGAGTGATTACCTTTTATACACTTGTGTGTTGAGTGAAACACTTTACCTAGTGAGGAAATATTCCATTAGCACATGAACATCCATGCTTAATTGATTGGTCATTCATGAAAAAGAGCATTTGTTGGGTATTAACTGATTTTGTGAAACACTAAAGCATGTGCACATCTTGATTGAACTCTTGGTCATAAGTTTGATTGAAGTTTTTACTTATCTAAAAAGAGGATTTTTGAATGAGTGAACCATCATATGAATTGGTTGAAGATTGAATTATATCTTGTTTGCTTGAGGACAAGCAAAGTTCTAAGTTTGGGGTTGTGATAACAGTTGAAAAACTGTTATTTTCATGCTTAAAATTGACACAAAAAGCAACCTTTACACTTAGAAACTAGCTTGAAATCATGTTTTTATCCATGTTTTCAGAAATAAGAGAGTTGGACAGGTTTATGCTTGATTTCAGTGTTTTTGTGCAGGTTTTAAGGTGAATTTAGTGAAAGAAGTGAAGAAGGAGAGAGATGAAATCAGAAAAGACATCAAAAAGTGCAAAAGGAGAAGCCGAAGTCACCGCTCAGCGGCAGTTTACCGCTCAGCGGCACTCAGGAGCTTACGGGAGATCCGCTGAGGGGCAAAATGGTCGCTGAGGGGCAAAATGGCCGCTGAGGGGAAGAAACGACTCACACACTTACCGCTGAGCGGCACTTTTATGGGCTTGAACCTAATTTTCTGTAATTTACGAATAATATATAAGCTTTAGGGTTTCCTAGGGTTAGGTATCTTTTGCAGAAACGAAGCAAACACTCTCTCTTCCACCCCTTTGAAGGAGGATCTTGGATGCTCAGGCTTCCTCTTCACCTTTCTAGGGTTTTATCTTTCATTCTTTCATTGTTATTCATCTAGGTTCACCATGAATATGGTGAACTAAACTTTGTATGTTTGTTGGGGAATCAATGTAATCTTTTGAAGCTCTCATATATGGAATTTGTTTTTACATCTTTTATTTAAGACCTATGCTTTCTTTCATCATTAGTTAGGGTTTTTCCTCTTTGCTTAATGCTTGCGTTGTTTAACTTATTCGATGCATGATTATTGGTTTTGTCGATACGAGCACGTACGGGGAAGTCTAGATCCGGGGAATCTCTCCCAATATTATATTGGTTGTCGTTAAGCTCCTGCACTTAATGAACTAATTATTAGGAATGCTAGGAATAGTATGAACTCGTAATTAGGGAGAAGCCTTCTTGAAAGGTACTTTAGAGAGTGGCATTAACAATGATGATTTGAATGTTGAATTCCTAAAATATATGAGAGTGGATAAGATGAAATTGACCCCCAACAACATATTCATACATTTATTTCATTGAAAGTGTTTATCTTTTGCTTTTGCCATTGATCGAAACCTCATACATACATGTTTATTTTCGTCTTTTGCATAGAAAAAATCCAAATATTTCGTCCTTAAGTCTTAGCTAATTAACAAACCACACAACTAAACTAGGCCGTGAGTCCTTTGGGAAGAACGATACTTGGTCTTACCAAGTTTATTACTTGAACGATTCGGTCATACTTGCCGATTGTAAAACAAGTTTGTGATATCATATTTTGGTGATCATAAATTTGTCCATCAGCACCCTAGTGATTTCAAAACATTGATTTTTGATTTTGGTTATGTAATTTTATAAACTGTGGACATTGATTTATGTTGTTTGAGATTTGATGGTATAACATCTACTCATGGATGCTAGGTGGTTGAGTATCTACTGAAGGATACTAGGTTTGTTTACACCTACTGATGGGTGTTGGTAAGAAAGGTTTGCACTTACTGAAGGGTGCTGGAGGATACTGGGTTAGGCTCGTGACATTAAACAAGCGCTACTTGGGAGGCAACCCAGTTGATTTACTTTATTTGTGTTTGTTTGTGTTGATTCTGCTTTAGATGCATGATAGGGATGTAATGTTTGAGTAATGTGATAACATAAATGCATAAGGTGAGTGAGAGGCATGATTATAAGACACCTAGGGCAAGCTAGGAAGAAGGAGAAGAGGTGGCGCAAATGCCGCTCAGCGGAAATTTCCGCTTAGCGCCAGTACTGCAGAGTGGTGTGGACTGGTGTAGGTAATTTGGGCTCAGCGGGTTTAGGCCCATTTCGGTATTTTTATACCCTAGGGCACAATTTTGCTTCTATTTTCAGATCTCCCTCTTCCCACACACTCTCAAACACTCTTCAAAGAGTTCTCCTTACTTTCTCCTTCTTCCCCCTTCACAAAACCTCTCTTCCACTCACTTTTGAACTAGGTTTCCATCCAAGTTTGCGGTTTGGTAAAAGCATTGATGTTGGGGGCTGATTTGTTCACATTCCTAGAGCATTTTTCACTCATCTAGCATCTCCACCCAAGTAAGTTCAAGCATTTTCATTCTAGGGTTCTGATGACAAATTTATGAACACCGAAAAACGGCGCAACAAACTTGTTTAACAATCGGCAAGTGTGACCGAATCGTATCAAGTAATAAAACAAGGTAAGACCAAGTATCGTTTTCCCAAAGGACTCACGGCCTAATTTAGCTATGTGATTTGTTGATTATTTAAGACTTAAGAACAAATTGATTGTAGATTTAAATGCAAGAGACAGTAATTAAATATGTATGCATGAATTTGATCAATGGAGAAAAACAGAATACAAACACTTCAATGAATTAGATGGATGAGTATGTTGTTGGGGTTATCAATTTCATCTTATCCACTCTCATATATTTTTAGGAATTCATCATTCTTATCATCAATGTTAATGCCACTCTCTAAATCACCTTGCAAGAAGGCCTATCCTTAATTACGAGTTCATACAATTCCTAGCATTCCTAGTAATTAGTTCTTAAAGTGCAGGAGCTTAAAGGCAACCAATATGCTATTGGGAGAAATTCCCCGGATCTAGACTTCCCCGTACGTTCCCGTATCGACAAAATCAATAATCATGGCAATGAATGAGTTAAACAAAGCAAGCAATAAGCAAAGAGGAAAAACCCTAGCTAAAGATGAAAGAAAGCATATATCTTAATATAAGACGTTAAAATAAATTCCATATATGAGAGTTTCACAAGACTACATTGATTCCCCAACAACAATACAAGGTTTAGTTCACCATATTCATGGTGAAACTAGATGAACAATAATGAAAGAATGAAAGATAGAACCCCAGAAAGAGGAGAAGGTAGCCTGAGCATCCAAGATCTTCCTTCAAGGGATGGAAAAGAGAGTGTTTGCTTCGTCTCTGCCAAAGATACAAACCCTAGGACGTCCTAAAGCTTATATACTATTCTAAAATTAAAGAAAATTAGGCCTAAGCCCAAAATAGTGCCGCTCAGCG
This sequence comes from Vigna umbellata, assembly GCF_029865625.1. Lineage (NCBI taxonomy): Eukaryota > Viridiplantae > Streptophyta > Magnoliopsida > Fabales > Fabaceae > Vigna > Vigna umbellata. The sequence goes on from NC_142174.1 coordinate 24,807,370, forward strand.
GTAAACTGCCGCTGAGCGGCAGTTGCGGCTTCTCCTTTTGCACTTTTTGATGTCTTTTCTGATTCCATCTCTATCCTTCTTCACTTCTTTCACCAAATTCACCTTAAAACCTGCACAAAAAACACTGAAATCAAGCATAAACCTGTCCAGCTCTCTTATTTCTAAAAATATAACCAAAAGTATGATTTCAAGCTAGTTTCTAAGTGTTAAAGGTTGCTTTCAGTATCAATTTTAAGTATGAAAATAACAGTTTTTCAACTGTTATCAGGTTCTTAAAAGCATGAATTGATATGAACATGGTTGTTTAAGCATGATTCTTTAGGGATTTTGATTTCTATGCATGATTAGATTAATTAATTGCTGTTTGAATTGATTAAAATGCTTGATTTGGGTCTGGAACTAGGAAGATTGCAAGTGGGTGGAGATTAGGATGTTTTAAAAGCAATTTTGAAAAATCTGCACAATCGCCGCTCAACAGAAATTACCCCTGAGCGCGATTCTGGCAAAGTGGTTTTTGATGCTTTTTGGCTTGCTGGTTTGATGCACAGGTTGCACTGAGGTGTTGTTTGTGGTTTACTAATGCTTAACAATATGTCTCTTGGTTTTTTGAATTGTGTTTGATCTAGGGATGACCTCCTCATCGGGCAAGAGGATCAAGACTGTAGGATCCAAGAGGAAGGATAAGGAACCAGAACGCTCCTATGCCAACAAGTTCCTTTCCCGCAAGCATGAGCATTGATAACAGTTGAAAAACTGTTATTTTTATACTTAAAATTGACTTCAATTACAACCTTTATGACTTAGAAATTAGCTTGAACTCATGATTTTGTTGAATTGTTGGAAATAACAGAGTTGGACAGGTTTTATTCTTGATTTCCTTGTTTTTGTAGGTTTTTAGATGAAATTGATGAAAGAAGTGAAAAAGGATAGAGATGGAATCAAAAAAGGACACAAAAAATGCAAAAGAGGAGAAAACGCAAGTATCGCTCAGTGTCAATTACCGCTGAGCGGCACTCTCAAAGACCCGTTGGCACCGCTGAGGGGAGAAATGCCGCTGAGGGGAAGAATGGAGCACGCGCTACTACCGCTGAGCGGCACTTTTCTGGGCTTGGGCCTACTTTTCTGTAATTTTTAGAATATTATATTAGCTTTAGGACATTCTAGGATTTGTATCTTTGGCTGAGACTAAGCAAAAACGCACTCTTTAACCCTTGGAGGAGGATTTTGGATGCTAAGGCTCCTTTCTCAACTTTCTAGGGTTTTATCCTTCACTTTTCATTATATTTCATCTAGTTTCACCATGCATATGGTGAACTAAACTTATTTTGTTGTTGGGGAATCAATGTAAATCTTTAGAAACTCTCTTGTATGGAATTTGTTCTTCAAGATCATCTTTATGATACATGCTTTCTTTCATTAATAGTTAGGGTTTTTCCTCTTTGCTCAAAGCATGCATTGTTTAACTCATTCGATGTCATGATTATTGGTTTTGTCGATATGGACACATACGGGGAAATCTAGATCTGGAGAATCTCTCCCAACAGTATATTACAAACCTAGACATAGGAGTATGATAGTTGGTTGCCTTTAAGCTTCTGTTCACTATAATGCATGATTAATTTCTAGGGAGACAAGACATTATAAACTAGTGATTATGATTAGGCTTTTTTCGCCGAGACATCGGGTTTAAAGTAATTTAGAAAGTGACATTAACATTAATGAAAAGAATGATGAACTCCTAAATACAAGAGAGTGGAAAGGATGAAATTAATAAACCCCAACAACATATTCATCCATATATTTCAATTCACGTGTTTTGTTTCTTCTTGCCCATTGATCATCAGATGCATACATATTTACTTTTCAGTCTTTTGCATTTGAAACTTACAACAATTTGTTCTCAAGTCTTAACTAATCAATAAATCACATAACTGTCTAGGCCGTGAGTCTATTGGGAAACGATACTTGGTCTTACAAGGATTATTACTTGATACAATTCGGTTACACTTGCCGAGGGGTAAACAAGCGTTACTTCAAAGTTGTCCAAGATAGGAGGCTGTTAATGGAAAGGAAGGCTGGATTGATACCTAACTTGGCTCCACAATTTGGGGAGCAATTGGAAAACAGAAACTGGGGGAGATTAGCCAATTATCCTGCACTAGCTAACATAGCAGTGGTGAAGGAATTTTACATCAATGCAAGAAGGTTGGGTGATCATCCTGCTAAAGATTATTTGAGCTATGTTAGAGGACACGCCATTCGGTATGACCCTGATTCCATTAATAGATTCTTAAATACTGAATGGGCTGGTGAGCAGTGTCAGTTTGCTCTTAATATGGAAGAAGGAGAAGACTTTGGTGATGTGGAAAGTGTGCTATGTGTGCCTGGTGGACACTTTCAGAGAAATAGGAATGATGTTGTAGTGAACATCAGGAGAGTTGATCTGACTCCTCTAGCAAAGTATTGGATGACATTTTCTCATGCCAACATCCGGCCATGCTCACATGTCTCAGACATAACTATCAGCAGGGCACTTCTCTTGTACTGTGTGCTCAAAGGGCTGAGCATTAACATTGGTCAGGTCATAGCTAATGAAATACAAGTATGTGCCAACACTATGAAGAGCAAAGCACCTCTGGGTCATCCCTCTTTGATTACACACTTATGTGAGCTAGCTGGGGTGAATATCTCTGCACCACCATTTGAGAGGCCTAGGAAAGCTATTGATGAGGCCTATTACAAACACTATTGTGGAGGTGATGAGGCAACTCAGCCAGTACCACCTCGTCGTCCTTGCAAAGCGAGAGGACCACCACAGAGCTAGGCATCTAGAGAGCCTCATGAGGCAGAGCCATTTTAGATGAGGGATATGTATATGGCTCTTATAGATGCCCAGATGCAGTCTATTCACAGAGGGCAGGTGGCCATAGCTGAGATGATTATTGGGATGTATGATACACCTCCAGCACATAGGTGGACCATGGATGAGTTTCATAATGTGGTTGCATGGCCAGAGGAGCAAGCCTAGGGCAGTGGAGCTGGAGCAGCTGGAGCTTCTACTATGGAGGATGATGATGATGATGATGAGTTTGAAGATGCTGAAGATGTTGAGGATGATGAAGAGGAGGAAGATTCAGATGACAGCATGGGTTGATGAGGAGCTGAGATAGCATCTACTGATGGATGGTATCACCTCTAGAGTAGGATTTTTATCTTTTGTTTTAAATTATGTTGAACTTATTTTCTTATGTTTTTAGAATAGGGTTTGATGTACTCAATTTGAAACTTTATCTGTTATGATGGTTTTCTTGTGATGCATGATGAGTAATCCTTGATGATGCTTGGATATTGATTGATGTTGAGAGTGTGCACTATATGCTAATATACAGGTGGTGGTTCACTGATGACAAATTTATGAACACCGAAATACGGCGCCACAAACTTGTTGAACAATCGGCAAGTGTGACCGAATCGTTTCAAGTAATAAACTCGGTAAGACCAAGTATCGTTCTCCCAAAGGACTCACGGCCTAGTTTAGTTATGTGATTTGTTGATTAGCTAAGACTTAAGAACGAAATAATTGGATTTTACTATGCAAAAGACGAAAATAAACATGTATGCATGAGTGTGATCAATGGCTAAAGCAAAACACAAACACTTTCAATGGAATATATGGGTGAGTATGTTGTTGGGGTTATCAATTTCATCTTATCCACTCTCATATACTTTAGGAATTCAACATTCAATTCATCATTGTTAATGCCACTCTCTAAATTACCTTTCAAGAAGGCTTCTCCCTAATTACGAGTTCATACGATTCCTAGCATTCCTAATAATTAGTTTTTTTATCACAGGAGCTTAAGGCAACCAATATACTATTGGGAGAAATTCCCCGGATCTATACTTCCTCGTACGTTCCCGTATTGACAAAACCAATAATCATGCATTGAATGAGTTAAACAAAGCAAGCATTAAGCAAAGAGGAAAAACCCTAACTAATGATGAAAGAAAGCATAAGTCTTAGATTAAGATGCAAGCATAAATTCCATATATGAGAGCTTCAAAAGATTACATTGATTCCCCAACAAACATACAAGGTTTAGTTCACCATATTCATGGTGAAACTAGATGAATAATAATGAAAGAATGGAAGAGATAGAAAAACCCGAGAAAGAGAAGAGGAGAGCCGTCACCATCTCCCAATCTACCCCCAAGGGGTGAAAAGTGTGTTTCTGCTTCCTCCCAGCCAAAGATACAAACCCTAGGACGTGCAAGTCCTTAAATAGGGCATAAAAATAACATAAAACAAGTCCAAGCCCATAAAAACAAAAGAAAACCGGTCCAAGCCCACTTAGAATGCCGCTCAGCGGTATTTTACTGCTGTTTTGCCCCTCAGCGGTGATTTCGGCACCCGAAAAGTGCCGCTCAGCGGTATTTTTCCGCTCAGCGCCACTCGGTCAGACTTTTTCTGCGTTCTGGTTGGTTTTTCAGCATTCTGGTTGATTGGTTGACTTTTGTGGTTGACTGGTTGACTTTTGTGGTTGACTGGTTGACTTTTCTGGTTTCTGGTTGACTTTTCAGCACTCCAATCATTCGGTATGTCAATTCTTCTTTCAAATCATTCAATTAGCCTACAAAATCAAGGGAATCTTGCACAAAACCATTAAATTCACTTTCAACTCTCTTATTCTCAAAACTAAAGCAAAAATATGAGTTCAAGCTAGTTTCTAAGTCTTAAAGGTTGCTTTTGGTATCAAATTTAAGCATAAAAATAACGGTTTTTCAACCGTTATCACAACCCCAAACTTAAAACTTTGCTTGTCCTCAAGCAAACAAGATGTAACTCAATCTTCCATCAATCCATGTAATGGTTCACCACATTCAAAACTATCTTTTCAAGATAAGTAAGTACTCAATTAAGCTCATTGCAAAGATTTCAATCAAGACATGCACATGCTTTAGTGTTCACACAATCACATACTATCCAACAAATGCTACTTTTCATGAACGATGAATCAACTAAGCAAAGATGTTCTTATATGTTCGTGGAATCTTTCCTCACTAGATAAAGTGTTTCACTCAAACACACATGTGTATAAGAGGTATTCACTCATTCACTCTACTATCACAATGTCACATGAATTGACTTTGCCTTTCATTTAACCACAATCAAAAACACTTACTAGCAAGCATCATCACAAGGACTTTTCTATGGCTTATAACGTGGCTGGGCTAACAAGAAAATTGGTTTTTCTAGATCACAAAACCCTTGAGTTAAGAGAAACATATAAACACAATCATTCTTATTTATTCCCAACTTTCTTTTGCATTGAGCTTTGCTTTTTCTTTTCTTTTCTTTTTCTTTTTCTTTTTCTTTTCACATACTTAATTATTAGTTCTTAGCTCAATGCTGTCAATTTCCTTTTCTATTTTCCAACAACCCCAAACTTGAACATTTGTCAATACCACAAAATATTTTCTACTTAACTCAAGGTAAAGCTTTTCAACAAGGGTTTTCAAATTATGTTCAAGGCTAGAGGTTCAAAGGATATAACACATAGTGTTCTCTTTTAGTGGGCTCAATTTATGAATTTGGCTAATAGAAGGGTTATCAACAAATGGCCTTGATCATATGATGCAAACAAACAAGTAATTCAATCATAGAAAACCTGGGCAAAGTCATTCATGCTTTCACAGTAATAGTATTCAACAATAACAACTATGGAGCTCAAAACCTCACATATAAGCTCTTCACATTCCACATATAACATCCTGCTTAGAATCATAATCACAATCACAACATCTTGCATTTGTTCACAATGCTTGTGAACCACCTGTATAAGCATATAATGCGCACATTCTCAACATCAATCAATATCAAAGCATCATCAGGCATTACTTATCAAACAACAATCATAAGCAAACCATCATAACAAACAAAATTTCCAATTGAGTACATCAAATCCTATTCTAAAAACATAAGTGATTGATAAAACAAATCCTACTCTAGTGCTTTGAAAAACTCAGCCCCATCAATGATGCTCTCTCCCAACCCCAAACTTAGATGGAAAACTAGTGAGAAAGTGAGTGGAAGGGAGATTTTCTAAAGAGGAATGGAAGGAAAAATGTAGAGAACCTTTGGAAAAATGTTTAGGAGTGTGTGTGCAGAGAAGAATCTAAAAATAGAGGCCAAAGCGTGACTTAGGGTATAAAAATACCATAATGGGCTCGGGTTCCGCTAAGGGGCAACCTAAGCCCCTTTTTTGATACCACCGCTCAGCGGCAATTTGCCGCTCAGCGGCACTTTCGTGTTGTGCTTTTCTTCTTCCTAGCTTACCCTAGGTGCCTTCTACTCATGCCCCTCACTTGCTCCCTGCAATTAATTTCTCAGATCACTTAAACATTCAATCCCTATCATGCAACTAAAGCAGAATCAAAACAAACAATACAGATAAAATCAATCAACTGGGTTGCCTCCCAGGTAACGCTTGTTTAACGTCACGAGCCTGACCCAAAATCCTCCAGCACCCTTCAGTAGATGCAAATCTTTCTTACCAACACCCATCAGTAGGTGTATACAAACATAGTATCCTTCAGTAGATACTCTTTCGCCTAACATCCATCAGTAGATGTAAACCCTGTAACAAACTTATAACAAAAACAAAAATACCCAAAAGTTCAAAATTACATCACCAAACCAAAAATTAAAAGTTCTTAAATCACTGGGTTGCCTCCCAGCAAGCGCTCTTTTAACGTCACTAGCTTGACCCAATAAAGCTCATGTTCCATCTTCTTTTTCTTCTTTCTACTGAACTTCTTCAGAAATTTGATCAAACCAGGAACCTGTTGCAATGTCTTAATCATAGGAACTTTAATCTCCAATTTCTTGAAGATTTCCATGAGGCACTTAAATTTCTTTTCCTTCCTATGATACTTCTTTGGATGAGGAAGAGGTTTTTCATATGATTCTTTCTTTTTTTCTCTCGTCCTCTTTTTCTTTTCTCTCACTTTCTTTTTTTCTTTTCTTTTTCTACTCACTTTCTCAATCTTCACACAAATTTTCTCTTCTTCTTTCTCTTCTCTCTCTTTTCTCTCTTCTCTCTCTTCTTTTTCTAACTCAACTTTTTCAACATTTACACTCACTAGCACTTCACACTCTTCCCTGGGGTTAACCTCAGTATTAGCCCCAAAATTTTTGTCAGGCCTTTCTTCCAATTGCTTGGTAATCTGACCCATTTGAATCTCCAATTTCTTAATAGCGGCTTCAGTGCTCTTTTGAGAAGATTCAGTTTTCTGTATGAATTGCTGAAGAGTTTCTTCCAACCTTGTTGATCTTTCATTAAGTGTAGACATTTGTTGCCATAAGATTGGTTGTTGTTGTTGTTGCTTATGAAATGGCCCTGATTGTCCAGCTTGCCTACTTTGTCCTTGACCAATACTTGGGTGTGGTTTCCACCCTTGATTGAAGTTCCCCTGACAGTATGGAAATTGATTGGCCATGAAGTTAACATCCTCTAAAGCTTCCACTAGAAAGGCGCATTGACCATTTATATGGTCACTGATGAGAGGGTCGCACCTCCCACAAAAGTTGTGCATAAAAGAATGCAGTATAGTACTAGGAAGTGACTCCTAGGTCGTCTCTCAAGGACCAAATGTGGTTCGAGTCTTAGGTCAAACACGTAGTGGGGGGGTTTTGAAAGTGTTTTTGTGCTTAGAAATGAACTAAATTAAAATACAAATAAGCATAGCAGAAGAAACACAAGAACAGTCGAAGAAACCTCAAAGAAATAATGTAATATCACTAATAACCAACCCAACTAACTTAAGCTAACATTATAACTAAAATATCACAACCGAATCGAATATATAGCATTAAAATTAAAAGTGCGTGAACCACTTGAAAATGCACTAGAGAAATAAAAGAACACATCTAATATACTGAAATGCAATGATTTAGCTAAAAAGAAATAAAGTAATGAAATGCACATCCATCAAGGAAATGATACTAAAAACAATACGTGAACAGTAGCTGGGTGAATTAAACTTTGGAGCTATCTTGATGTATGTAACAACACGTGCTTTCTAAAAGACGAATGATGAAAACTGAGAATGAAAGTGAGCAATTCCAAAGCGCTCGTGCAATCCAAAATAAATCATTGTCTCCTCTTTTTTTCAAGAAAGAAAGTAAAGGTCAACCACACTATTTTCTAAAAGAAAGAAAAACTCCATCACCGCATCCTATTCTCTACATAAAATGAAAACCGAGAATGAAAGTGCCCTTTCCTTCTAGTCGTAACAGCTGCTCAATCACCGTGCTCACAGCTTAGCAGCGTCCTCCGTGTGCCTCCACGTGCTGCTGTTGCTCCCTTTCCCAAAAATAGTGTTCAAAAACCAAGAGAAAATAAAACAGTAAGCAGTGGCGGAAACCAGAGAAGAGTGGCAGCTGGGGCCATCCTCCGTGGCGGCTACAGCTCCAGGCCGAGACACCCCTTTTTCTACATTCTCCTAAACCAAAATATATATCCCCCCTTCGGTGGTTGCTGTTGCCCTTAAAATCAAGAAGTGAATCCCCCGCTTTCCCGTGCTGCACTACTGGGTTGCTTGCTGGACATACCCCCCTCATTCATCCAGCACACACCACTTTCATTTGAGTCCACGTGCAACAACTTCTGCTTCTACTGGAACACTTCTTTGCTAGACCGTGGATGTGCTTGCTGGACACACACTCTTCTTTTCTCGTGGACGTGATGTCCTACCGTGAGCTCCAAAGCTGCTGGATTCTGGGTGCACTGCTGTCTTCTTTGGACACCCCCTATTTTTTTTGGATGCGTGCCTTTTTCTTTCGCTGTTGTGCTGGCCCGTGCTTCACTCGTTATTGGACCAGCTGCTAGACGCGTGTTGGATGTGCAAAGTTCATTCCCATGGGCCCCTGCTGCCAGCGTATTTCCTCTCCAAGCTGCTGCCAAGCTAGACCTCTTCAATTGGGCCGTGAGCTTCCTTTTCCAATTGAAGTCAGGGCCTCCTATTCCAAAAACAAAATCCACTTCTTCCAAAAGAAATTCCAAATGAATCCAATGTGCCTTCACGTACTACATCCCTTCTCTCGGTGGCTGCCTTGCGTGGATACGTGAAGCTTCTTCAAAGCTGTTGTCCAAAGATTCCTCTTGGTGGTTGTTCCTTCTTTCTTCACGTGTTGATTGTTGGATGAAGGAATAAATGGGTGCAAGCCATGTTGGACCATGTGGTTGCTGCTCACCGTGTGCAAGCTGGATCGCTTTTTTTATTTTTATTTTTCCACGCTCCATGCTCCAGCGGAGACACCACTTCCCAAAATGAAATCAGCACACCTTCACGTTGCTGCTGGACTGCTGCTCATCCATTACGTGTGCACCTCTCCAAATGAATCCAGCCCATTGCTTCCTTCCCTCATATTCCAAGACGTGGATGTGAGTTACTTCTCCATGTGCACCCCCAAAATTGAAATCCACACCTCCTCTCTCATCTTAGTTTAAAATAAAATTGATGTGACATTTTCTTTTGACCTCCAAATGTTCCAAATTGTATTTCCAACATTTTCCCTGCAATTAATAATGCAAATAATTTGCTCAAATAATCCAAATTAATTAAAATTAGAATTTTTGGTCAAATTAAGCACAATTAGTAAAAATGGGAAAATACTGGACAATTAAGCACAATTCCCTGATTAAATTCGGTACAATAAGCTAAGTGAAATTGAGAAAATATTGACTCATCAAAATAGACCACACTTAGTCTTTTGCACTCTTGGGCAAAATCAAGACGCAGATCAAGGAATAGTTCAAAGGACTTTTAGGAAGGTGACACAGACTCAGCATACAGAAAACAAAGACTCAACAAGGACAGAAACAGAATTACACAGTTCTCCAGGAATCTGGACCAAGAAAAGAAGTAGACAATATCCAACACAGAATCAATCAGAGAAAGCAGATACTCATGAAATCATCCAAGCAATTCAAGACGACAAAATGATCAATCAGCTCAAGAGGTGAATCAAAAGTAACAAAACGTCACAGATGCACTATCAGTGTTTCTCTCAAGTGTTTAAGGTAAATCAATGTCACTCAATGCACTCAAGAAAGCAAACACAAATAGACTTGGCAAGCCTCTAATATCAACACTCAAGCACATACGCATGTTGAAATCAAAAGGTCTTTTCATGGTTGAAATGGGGCCAAGGACAAGGGAGGATAAATATGGATGAGAAGCTACAAACCAAAAAGAATAGAGGAGCAATGGGGAACAAGTGTAAACACAATCAAATCACACCCAGACCTCTAATTCAATCCTCTTCTTGACTCCATTATTCACAAAATATTTTTTTTTTAATTTTTTTTTATTTTTCTCATTTTTCTCTATTTTTTTTCTCATCTTGTCTCTTTCCTTTTCTCTATGTTTAGCACACGACTATAAGAGACAAGATATAAATCATATTTCCAAAAACAAAACAAGAAGAGGAACCAACTAGCCAATTCATCAGAATCCCCAGGGAGACCACACTTGTTCCCAAAACACTTCCAAAGCTCCAAAATTCCCTAAGGTTAAGGTAATCATGGTTTTTCACTTAGGGCTAGTGTATGAGCTTCAAAACAAAGAAATGAGGAAAGTATAGGCTCAACAAGGGTTTTCAAAGAATCAGAACAAGGTAAGCTTATTTGGCTAGAGAGGCTCAAAAACAAAACTGCCTTTATCACTTCCAAACATGCGTATCAATCAAGAATCATCAAAAAGAGTCAAGCCAAGACATATGTGCAAGCAATCAAGAGACATATCACACACAAGAAAGAATATCAAGTGGCTCAAATTCTCACACAGGGTAATTGTCACAATCAAATCAACCTCTCAAACATCATAATCATCTTCCAAGCATAGAAAAGCAAGGATTTCAAACAAATCAGAGTATCAATGAAGTGAAAGACACATCTACAACCTAAACAAAGTCCAGAAATCAAGAGAAACATGTAAAACTGTACACAAGACACGACAAAAATAACCTAGAAAAGAAAAAATTTAACCAAGAAAACAAAAACTAACAAAGAAAAATAAAAATCTCCCCCAATAGACCACACTTAAACCACACAGTGTCCTCAATGTGTCATAAGCATAAGATCAGAAATCAAAACAGTCAACAGATCATGGACAAGTGCAATAAAAGTAGGGAAAAGGGGAGAAGAGAGAAAGAAAACTCCCCTGGTCATGGTGGCAGTTGCCAATTTTGGACTTTCAGAGAGATGTCTTCCACCATTGGATCCAGCCAGGAAGTTTTGAGGAAGAATTGCTTCATCCTCCAGATTTGATCAAGCAGGGAAATATCATCCACAGCTGGATCTAAGAAGAAAGGATTGTTGATGAGCAGGTTCAGCTGGTGCCTATTGATCTTGAAGCTTTTGTCAGTGTTAGCACCTTTATTTTCCACTGTGGGTGCATGTTGGTCAAATTCATGTGTACCTCCTGCAACATGGTTAGTGCAATGTGGCTCCAAAGAAATGACATGCAGAGGTATAACACCCAATCCTAGTGTAACAGGCTGAACCTCAGATACATCCTCAGAACATGAATCAATTTCAAAATCACAAGCAATATCAACTACAGACTCAGATTCATGTTCAATGCATGGAGAATAAACATTCGGATGCGACAGCAAAAATTGGTTCTCATCATGCATAGAGGGAAAATTAAAATCAGACTCAACAACAATACAATCATCAACATAATCCTCAACAACATAATCATCAACATAATCAAATTGAGGTATGTTTACCTCCTCTTCCTTGAAGATTGGTAGAGTGTGGGGAAATGAAGGTGGTCTACCTGGTTCAGGATTACTGCTTATTTCTGCCTGCTCCTTAAAATAATCATCAGTCTCCTCAAGTGCAAGGGTAGGGACATAGGATGATGGGAAAGTAGATGGCACAGTAGTAAGCTCATGACTCTTCTCCCCATCTTCTATGTTGATGCCACTAACATCATCTGGGATCTGAACAGTCTGAAATGGTAACTCTGAATCTTGAGACTGTTCCTCAGTGAGTTGAGTGGCCATCTGCCCTATCTGATCAGTCATACTCTTAATGGCAGCTCCTATTTCTTGCTGAAACTGCATGTTCTCTTGCTGAAACTGAAGGTTCTGCATGGTCATCTGCTCCAACAACTCCTGCAATGTAGGCTCAGAAGTAGAAGGCTGAGGAGCTATTTGGACAGGAGCATCATGTTGTTGACTCTGGTATTGCTGGACTGGTGGAGGCATAAAAGCATTCTGAGATGGTGCTTCCTGATATTGTTGTGGAGCATCATACCATCCCAAACTAGTGTCATTCCATCCAGAATCGTTGTTGTAACCATACTGAGCAGGGAAGAATTCATCCAAGAACAATCGCTTAAGATCTTCCCAAGAAGTGATACACCCTGAAGGAAGACAATAAAGCCAATCCCTTGCTACTCCTTGTAATGAATGCGGAAATGCCCTCAAGAAAATGTGATCATCAGGGACATGTGAAGGTTTCACTGAAGAGCACATGATGTGGAACTCCTCCAAATGTCTATGTGGGCATTCTCCTGTAAAACCATGAAACTTAGGCAGCAAATTTATCAGTCCAGAAGTGAGAACGCAATGAACATCATCCTCATTAAGTGAAACTGGCTCCCGAAGAGAACTCTCAGAAGTTGGAGGATGAGTCATATTGTTCTCAGCATAAAAATCAGCAGAATATGAATCACAATCAGAGTAACATGCAGAAGGAGAATCATAATCAGAGGCACTAGCAAAACAAGCAGTATTCACGAAATCAAAATAGGTAGACATGGAAAAAAAAAAAAAAAAAAATACTAAAAATCACGAAACAAATAAAACACAACACGTTTATACATGCAACACGCACACACAAAACAGAACATCACATCACATCACATCACATCACATCACATCACATCACAAGACAAAACACAACACACACAAACACAACAAAAACCTAAGACCGAACCATTGGTCCCCGGCAACGGCGCCATTTTGATGAGAGGGTCGCACCTCCCACAAAAGTTGTGCATAAAAGAATGCAGTATAGTACTAGGAAGTGACTCCTAGGTCGTCTCTCAAGGACCAAATGTGGTTCGAGTCTTAGGTCAAACACGTAGTGGGGGGGTTTTGAAAGTGTTTTTGTGCTTAGAAATGAACTAAATTAAAATACAAATAAGCATAGCAGAAGAAACACAAGAACAGTCGAAGAAACCTCAAAGAAATAATGTAATATCACTAATAACCAACCCAACTAACTTAAGCTAACATTATAACTAAAATATCACAACCGAATCGAATATATAGCATTAAAATTAAAAGTGCGTGAACCACTTGAAAATGTACTAGAGAAATAAAAGAACACATCTAATATACTGAAATGCAATGATTTAGCTAAAAAGAAATAAAGTAATGAAATGCACATCCATCAAGGAAATGATACTAAAAACAATACGTGAACAGTAGCTGGGTGAATTAAACTTTGGAGCTATCTTGATGTATGTAACAACACGTGCTTTCTAAAAGACGAATGATGAAAACTGAGAATGAAAGTGAGCAATTCCAAAGCGCTCGTGCAATCCAAAATAAATCATTGTCTCCTCTTTTTTTCAAGAAAGAAAGTAAAGGTCAACCACACTATTTTCTAAAAGAAAGAAAAACTCCATCACCGCATCCTATTCTCTACATAAAATGAAAACCGAGAATGAAAGTGCCCTTTCCTTCTAGTCGTAACAGCTGCTCAATCACCGTGCTCACAGCTTAGCAGCGTCCTCCGTGTGCCTCCACGTGCTGCTGTTGCTCCCTTTCCCAAAAATAGTGTTCAAAAACCAAGAGAAAATAAAACAGTAAGCAGTGGCGGAAACCAGAGAAGAGTGGCAGCTGGGGCCATCCTCCGTGGCGGCTACAGCTCCAGGCCGAGACACCCCTTTTTCTACATTCTCCTAAACCAAAATATATATCCCCCCTTCGGTGGTTGCTGTTGCCCTTAAAATCAAGAAGTGAATCCCCCGCTTTCCCGTGCTGCACTACTGGGTTGCTTGCTGGACATACCCCCCTCATTCATCCAGCACACACCACTTTCATTTGAGTCCACGTGCAACAACTTCTGCTTCTACTGGAACACTTCTTTGCTAGACCGTGGATGTGCTTGCTGGACACACACTCTTCTTTTCTCGTGGACGTGATGTCCTACCGTGAGCTCCAAAGCTGCTGGATTCTGGGTGCACTGCTGTCTTCTTTGGACACCCCCTATTTTTTTTGGATGCGTGCCTTTTTCTTTCGCTGTTGTGCTGGCCCGTGCTTCACTCGTTATTGGACCAGCTGCTAGACGCGTGTTGGATGTGCAAAGTTCATTCCCATGGGCCCCTGCTGCCAGCGTATTTCCTCTCCAAGCTGCTGCCAAGCTAGACCTCTTCAATTGGGCCGTGAGCTTCCTTTTCCAATTGAAGTCAGGGCCTCCTATTCCAAAAACAAAATCCACTTCTTCCAAAAGAAATTCCAAATGAATCCAATGTGCCTTCACGTACTACATCCCTTCTCTCGGTGGCTGCCTTGCGTGGATACGTGAAGCTTCTTCAAAGCTGTTGTCCAAAGATTCCTCTTGGTGGTTGTTCCTTCTTTCTTCACGTGTTGATTGTTGGATGAAGGAATAAATGGGTGCAAGCCATGTTGGACCATGTGGTTGCTGCTCACCGTGTGCAAGCTGGATCGCTTTTTTTATTTTTATTTTTCCACGCTCCATGCTCCAGCGGAGACACCACTTCCCAAAATGAAATCAGCACACCTTCACGTTGCTGCTGGACTGCTGCTCATCCATTACGTGTGCACCTCTCCAAATGAATCCAGCCCATTGCTTCCTTCCCTCATATTCCAAGACGTGGATGTGAGTTACTTCTCCATGTGCACCCCCAAAATTGAAATCCACACCTCCTCTCTCATCTTAGTTTAAAATAAAATTGATGTGACATTTTCTTTTGACCTCCAAATGTTCCAAATTGTATTTCCAACATTTTCCCTGCAATTAATAATGCAAATAATTTGCTCAAATAATCCAAATTAATTAAAATTAGAATTTTTGGTCAAATTAAGCACAATTAGTAAAAATGGGAAAATACTGGACAATTAAGCACAATTCCCTGATTAAATTCGGTACAATAAGCTAAGTGAAATTGAGAAAATATTGACTCATCAAAATAGACCACACTTAGTCTTTTGCACTCTTGGGCAAAATCAAGACGCAGATCAAGGAATAGTTCAAAGGACTTTTAGGAAGGTGACACAGACTCAGCATACAGAAAACAAAGACTCAACAAGGACAGAAACAGAATTACACAGTTCTCCAGGAATCTGGACCAAGAAAAGAAGTAGACAATATCCAACACAGAATCAATCAGAGAAAGCAGATACTCATGAAATCATCCAAGTAATTCAAGACGACAAAATGATCAATCAGCTCAAGAGGTGAATCAAAAGTAACAAAACGTCACAGATGCACTATCAGTGTTTCTCTCAAGTGTTTAAGGTAAATCAATGTCACTCAATGCACTCAAGAAAGCAAACACAAATAGACTTGGCAAGCCTCTAATATCAACACTCAAGCACATACGCATGTTGAAATCAAAAGGTCTTTTCATGGTTGAAATGGGGCCAAGGACAAGGGAGGATAAATATGGATGAGAAGCTACAAACCAAAAAGAATAGAGGAGCAATGGGGAACAAGTGTAAACACAATCAAATCACACCCAGACCTCTAATTCAATCCTCTTCTTGACTCCATTATTCACAAAATATTTTTTTTTTAATTTTTTTTTATTTTTCTCATTTTTCTCTATTTTTTTTTCTCATCTTGTCTCTTTCCTTTTCTCTATGTTTAGCACACGACTATAAGAGACAAGATATAAATCATATTTCCAAAAACAAAACAAGAAGAGGAACCAACTAGCCAATTCATCAGAATCCCCAGGGAGACCACACTTGTTCCCAAAACACTTCCAAAGCTCCAAAATTCCCTAAGGTTAAGGTAATCATGGTTTTTCACTTAGGGCTAGTGTATGAGCTTCAAAACAAAGAAATGAGGAAAGTATAGGCTCAACAAGGGTTTTCAAAGAATCAGAACAAGGTAAGCTTATTTGGCTAGAGAGGCTCAAAAACAAAACTGCCTTTATCACTTCCAAACATGCGTATCAATCAAGAATCATCAAAAAGAGTCAAGCCAAGACATATGTGCAAGCAATCAAGAGACATATCACACACAAGAAAGAATATCAAGTGGCTCAAATTCTCACACAGGGTAATTGTCACAATCAAATCAACCTCTCAAACATCATAATCATCTTCCAAGCATAGAAAAGCAAGGATTTCAAACAAATCAGAGTATCAATGAAGTGAAAGACACATCTACAACCTAAACAAAGTCCAGAAATCAAGAGAAACATGTAAAACTGTACACAAGACACGACAAAAATAACCTAGAAAAGAAAAAATTTAACCAAGAAAACAAAAACTAACAAAGAAAAATAAAAATCTCCCCCAATAGACCACACTTAAACCACACAGTGTCCTCAATGTGTCATAAGCATAAGATCAGAAATCAAAACAGTCAACAGATCATGGACAAGTGCAATAAAAGTAGGGAAAAGGGGAGAAGAGAGAAAGAAAACTCCCCTGGTCATGGTGGCAGTTGCCAATTTTGGACTTTCAGAGAGATGTCTTCCACCATTGGATCCAGCCAGGAAGTTTTGAGGAAGAATTGCTTCATCCTCCAGATTTGATCAAGCAGGGAAATATCATCCACAGCTGGATCTAAGAAGAAAGGATTGTTGATGAGCAGGTTCAGCTGGTGCCTATTGATCTTGAAGCTTTTGTCAGTGTTAGCACCTTTATTTTCCACTGTGGGTGCATGTTGGTCAAATTCATGTGTACCTCCTGCAACATGGTTAGTGCAATGTGGCTCCAAAGAAATGACATGCAGAGGTATAACACCCAATCCTAGTGTAACAGGCTGAACCTCAGATACATCCTCAGAACATGAATCAATTTCAAAATCACAAGCAATATCAACTACAGACTCAGATTCATGTTCAATGCATGGAGAATAAACATTCGGATGCGACAGCAAAAATTGGTTCTCATCATGCATAGAGGGAAAATTAAAATCAGACTCAACAACAATACAATCATCAACATAATCCTCAACAACATAATCATCAACATAATCAAATTGAGGTATGTTTACCTCCTCTTCCTTGAAGATTGGTAGAGTGTGGGGAAATGAAGGTGGTCTACCTGGTTCAGGATTACTGCTTATTTCTGCCTGCTCCTTAAAATAATCATCAGTCTCCTCAAGTGCAAGGGTAGGGACATAGGATGATGGGAAAGTAGATGGCACAGTAGTAAGCTCATGACTCTTCTCCCCATCTTCTATGTTGATGCCACTAACATCATCTGGGATCTGAACAGTCTGAAATGGTAACTCTGAATCTTGAGACTGTTCCTCAGTGAGTTGAGTGGCCATCTGCCCTATCTGATCAGTCATACTCTTAATGGCAGCTCCTATTTCTTGCTGAAACTGCATGTTCTCTTGCTGAAACTGAAGGTTCTGCATGGTCATCTGCTCCAACAACTCCTGCAATGTAGGCTCAGAAGTAGAAGGCTGAGGAGCTATTTGGACAGGAGCATCATGTTGTTGACTCTGGTATTGCTGGACTGGTGGAGGCATAAAAGCATTCTGAGATGGTGCTTCCTGATATTGTTGTGGAGCATCATACCATCCCAAACTAGTGTCATTCCATCCAGAATCGTTGTTGTAACCATACTGAGCAGGGAAGAATTCATCCAAGAACAATCGCTTAAGATCTTCCCAAGAAGTGATACACCCTGAAGGAAGACAATAAAGCCAATCCCTTGCTACTCCTTGTAATGAATGCGGAAATGCCCTCAAGAAAATGTGATCATCAGGGACATGTGAAGGTTTCACTGAAGAGCACATGATGTGGAACTCCTCCAAATGTCTATGTGGGCATTCTCCTGTAAAACCATGAAACTTAGGCAGCAAATTTATCAGTCCAGAAGTGAGAACGCAATGAACATCATCCTCATTAAGTGAAACTGGCTCCCGAAGAGAACTCTCAGAAGTTGGAGGATGAGTCATATTGTTCTCAGCATAAAAATCAGCAGAATATGAATCACAATCAGAGTAACATGCAGAAGGAGAATCATAATCAGAGGCACTAGCAAAACAAGCAGTATTCACGAAATCAAAATAGGTAGACATGGAAAAAAAAAAAAAAAAATACTAAAAATCACGAAACAAATAAAACACAACACGTTTATACATGCAACACGCACACACAAAACAGAACATCACATCACATCACATCACATCACATCACATCACATCACAAGACAAAACACAACACACACAAACACAACAAAAACCTAAGACCGAACCATTGGTCCCCGGCAACGGCGCCATTTTGATGAGAGGGTCGCACCTCCCACAAAAGTTGTGCATAAAAGAATGCAGTATAGTACTAGGAAGTGACTCCTAGGTCGTCTCTCAAGGACCAAATGTGGTTCGAGTCTTAGGTCAAACACGTAGTGGGGGGGTTTTGAAAGTGTTTTTGTGCTTAGAAATGAACTAAATTAAAATACAAATAAGCATAGCAGAAGAAACACAAGAACAGTCGAAGAAACCTCAAAGAAATAATGTAATATCACTAATAACCAACCCAACTAACTTAAGCTAACATTATAACTAAAATATCACAACCGAATCGAATATATAGCATTAAAATTAAAAGTGCGTGAACCACTTGAAAATGCACTAGAGAAATAAAAGAACACATCTAATATACTGAAATGCAATGATTTAGCTAAAAAGAAATAAAGTAATGAAATGCACATCCATCAAGGAAATGATACTAAAAACAATACGTGAACAGTAGCTGGGTGAATTAAACTTTGGAGCTATCTTGATGTATGTAACAACACGTGCTTTCTAAAAGACGAATGATGAAAACTGAGAATGAAAGTGAGCAATTCCAAAGCGCTCGTGCAATCCAAAATAAATCATTGTCTCCTCTTTTTTTCAAGAAAGAAAGTAAAGGTCAACCACACTATTTTCTAAAAGAAAGAAAAACTCCATCACCGCATCCTATTCTCTACATAAAATGAAAACCGAGAATGAAAGTGCCCTTTCCTTCTAGTCGTAACAGCTGCTCAATCACCGTGCTCACAGCTTAGCAGCGTCCTCCGTGTGCCTCCACGTGCTGCTGTTGCTCCCTTTCCCAAAAATAGTGTTCAAAAACCAAGAGAAAATAAAACAGTAAGCAGTGGCGGAAACCAGAGAAGAGTGGCAGCTGGGGCCATCCTCCGTGGCGGCTACAGCTCCAGGCCGAGACACCCCTTTTTCTACATTCTCCTAAACCAAAATATATATCCCCCCTTCGGTGGTTGCTGTTGCCCTTAAAATCAAGAAGTGAATCCCCCGCTTTCCCGTGCTGCCCTACTGGGTTGCTTGCTGGACATACCCCCCTCATTCATCCAGCACACACCACTTTCATTTGAGTCCACGTGCAACAACTTCTGCTTCTACTGGAACACTTCTTTGCTAGACCGTGGATGTGCTTGCTGGACACACACTCTTCTTTTCTCGTGGACGTGATGTCCTACCGTGAGCTCCAAAGCTGCTGGATTCTGGGTGCACTGCTGTCTTCTTTGGACACCCCCTATTTTTTTTGGATGCGTGCCTTTTTCTTTCGCTGTTGTGCTGGCCCGTGCTTCACTCGTTATTGGACCAGCTGCTAGACGCGTGTTGGATGTGCAAAGTTCATTCCCATGGGCCCCTGCTGCCAGCGTATTTCCTCTCCAAGCTGCTGCCAAGCTAGACCTCTTCAATTGGGCCGTGAGCTTCCTTTTCCAATTGAAGTCAGGGCCTCCTATTCCAAAAACAAAATCCACTTCTTCCAAAAGAAATTCCAAATGAATCCAATGTGCCTTCACGTACTACATCCCTTCTCTCGGTGGCTGCCTTGCGTGGATACGTGAAGCTTCTTCAAAGCTGTTGTCCAAAGATTCCTCTTGGTGGTTGTTCCTTCTTTCTTCACGTGTTGATTGTTGGATGAAGGAATAAATGGGTGCAAGCCATGTTGGACCATGTGGTTGCTGCTCACCGTGTGCAAGCTGGATCGCTTTTTTTATTTTTTTTTTTTCCACGCTCCATGCTCCAGCGGAGACACCACTTCCCAAAATGAAATCAGCACACCTTCACGTTGCTGCTGGACTGCTGCTCATCCATTACGTGTGCACCTCTCCAAATGAATCCAGCCCATTGCTTCCTTCCCTCATATTCCAAGACGTGGATGTGAGTTACTTCTCCATGTGCACCCCCAAAATTGAAATCCACACCTCCTCTCTCATCTTAGTTTAAAATAAAATTGATGTGACATTTTCTTTTGACCTCCAAATGTTCCAAATTGTATTTCCAACATTTTCCCTGCAATTAATAATGCAAATAATTTGCTCAAATAATCCAAATTAATTAAAATTAGAATTTTTGGTCAAATTAAGCACAATTAGTAAAAATGGGAAAATACTGGACAATTAAGCACAATTCCCTGATTAAATTCGGTACAATAAGCTAAGTGAAATTGAGAAAATATTGACTCATCAGTCACCACCACATAATTCACACATTTGTGGTTGAACTTGTGCAACAGTCTTTAACTCTTTTGGCAGTTGTGCAAGTATCTTTGTGAGATTCTCCAATTGTTGAGTTAGTATCTTGTTCTGTGCAAGCAAGGCATCATGGGTTTGTAACTGTAGAACTCCTTTTTGTTGAATAGGAGCTCCTCTTTCACTGTTCAGCTCATTATCACTTGTAGTCATATTTTCAATGATTTCTGTAGCTTCCTCTGGAGTTTTCCATTTGATGTTTCCTCCTGCTGAGGCGTCAAGCATCATCTTGGTTTGTGAACCAAGACCTCCAAGGAAGATTAGGACTACTTCCACTTCATCAAATCCATGCGTGGGAGTCTTTCTTAGTAGGCTTTTGTACCTATCCCATGCATGACCTAGTGATTCCTCCATGCCTTACCTGAAAGATGAGATCTCTTGCTTTCCTTTGTTGACCTTGGAAGAATTGAGTGCCCATATAGTCAAATTCTTGACCGAATTGCATCCTGCAAGCATTAGGCACAAAACTCTAGAAAATATTTGTTAGCACAAAAAGATAGAGAAGATACAAAGAATAAATGATAAGAAGATAAAAGATAGCAAGATAGAAGATAAAAACATAAAATAAAAACATAAAAACAGAAAACGAAAAAAAAAATAAAAAAAAAAATAAAAAAACAGAAAGCAAAATAAAATAAAATAAAATCTAATCAAATAAAATAAAATAAAATAAAATAAAATAAAATAAAATAAAATAAAATAAAATAAAAACAGAAAAAATAAAAGCAGAAAAATAAAAACAGAAATTCAAAATTAAAGTCAAAGATAATCAATAATCACACAAATTAACCAGTTAAACCACGAGTTCCCGGCAACGGCGCCAAAAACTTGATGACAAATTTATGAACACCGAAATACGGCGCCACAAACTTGTTGAACAATCGGCAAGTGTGACCGAATCGTTTCAAGTAATAAACTCGGTAAGACCAAGTATCGTTCTCCCAAAGGACTCACGGCCTAGTTTAGTTATGTGATTTGTTGATTAGCTAAGACTTAAGAACGAAATAATTGGATTTTACTATGCAAAAGATGAAAATAAACATGTATGCATGAGTGTGATCAATGGCTAAAGCAAAACACAAACACTTTCAATGGAATATATGGGTGAGTATGTTGTTGGGGTTATCAATTTCATCTTATCCACTCTCATATACTTTAGGAATTCAACATTCAATTCATCATTGTTAATGCCACTCTCTAAATTACCTTTCAAGAAGGCTTCTCCCTAATTACGAGTTCATACGATTCCTAGCATTCCTAATAATTAGTTTTTTAAGCACAGGAGCTTAAGGCAACCAATATACTATTGGGAGAAATTCCCCGGATCTAGACTTCCCCGTACGTTCCCGTATCGACAAAACCAATAATCATGCATTGAATGAGTTAAACAAAGCAAGCATTAAGCAAAGAGGAAAAACCCTAACTAATGATGAAAGAAAGCATAAGTCTTAGATTAAGATGCAAGCATAAATTCCATATATGAGAGCTTCAAAAGATTACATTGATTCCCCAACAAACATACAAGGTTTAGTTCACCATATTCATGGTGAAACTAGATGAATAATAATGAAAGAATGGAAGAGATAGAAAAACCCGAGAAAGAGAAGAGAAGAGCCGTCACCATCTCCCAATCTACCCCCAAGGGGTGAAAAGTGTGTTTCTGCTTCCTCCCAGCCAAAGATACAAACCCTAGGACGTGCAAGTCCTTAAATAGGGCATAAAAATAACATAAAACAAGTCCAAGCCCATAAAAACAAAAGAAAACCGGTCCAAGCCCACTTAGAATGCCGCTCAGCGGTATTTTACCGCTGAGCGATACTAGCGCATGATCCATTTTGCCCCCAGCTGCTGTTTTGCCCCTCAGCGGTGATTTCGGCACCCGAAAAGTGCCGCTCAGCAGTATTTTTCCGCTCAGCGCCACTCGGTCAGACTTTTTCTACGTTCTGGTTGGTTTTTCAGCATTCTGGTTGACTGGTTGACTTTTGTGGTTGACTGGTTGACTTTTCTGGTTTCTGGTTGACTTTTCAGCACTCCAATCATTCGGTATTTCAATTCTTCTTTCAAATCATTCAATTAGCCTACAAAATCAAGGGAATCTTGCACAAAACCATTAAATTCACTTTCAACTCTCTTATTCTCAAAACTAAAGCAAAAATATGAGTTCAAGCTAGTTTCTAAGTCTTAAAGGTTGCTTTTGGTATCAAATTTAAGCATAAAAATAACGGTTTTTCAACCGTTATCATTCACGAGCTATGTGAACAAATGCATGATGTTGTGATTGTGATTATGATGCTAAGCAAGATGTGTATGTGGAATGTGAATGAGCCTATATGTGAGGATTTGAACTCCAGAGTTTTTCGTAAATGAATGCTATTACTTTGAATGCATGAATGACTTTGCCCAGGTTTCTATGACTGAATCACTTGCTTGTATGTATGACATGATCAAGGCCATATGTTGTTACCCTTTATTAGCCAAATGCATGATTTTAGCCTAATAAAAGATAGCACATTGTGTTCTAACCTTTGAACCCTTAGCTTTGGACATGATAGAAAACCCTTTTTGAAAAGTTTTACCTTGAGTTGAGTTGAAGATATCTTGTGGTATTGATAAATGTTCAAGTTTGGGGTTGTTGGGTGGTTTAAGAAAAAGGGAATATGAAAAGCATTGAGTTAAGCATGTGAAAATTAAAAGAAAAAGGAAAAGAAAAGAAAGAAAAAGGAAGGCTCAATGCAAAAGAAAGTTGGGAAGAAGGAAGAATGGTTGTGTTTAGATGATTCACTTAACTCAAGGATTTTGTGATCTAGAAAAACCAATTTTCTTGTTCGCCCAGCCACATTATAAGCCATAGAAAAGCCCTTGTGATGATACTTACTTGTGATTGTGTTTAATTATGGTTAAATGAAAGGCAAAGTTGATTCATGTGACATTGTGATAGTAGAGTGAATGAGTGACCTCTTATACACTTGTGTGTTTTTAGTTAAACACTTTTTCTGGTGAGGAAAAATTCCATGAGCACATAATTACATCTATGCTTAGTTGATTGATCATTAATGAGAATAACATTTGTTGGATATTATGTGATTATGTGAACACTGAAGCATGTATGCATCTTGATTGAAGTCTTTGTGTTGGCTGATTTGAGTAATTACTTGTCTTGAGAGAAGGAGTTGTAAATGTGGTGAACCATTGTATGGATTGGTGGAAGATTGAGTTACATCTTGTTTTTCTTGAGGACAAACAAAGTTCTAAGTTTGGGGTTGTGATGGAAAAATTTATGATCACCAAAATATGATGTCAAAAACTTGTTTTACAATTGGCAAGTATGACCGAATCGTTCAAGTAATAAACTTGGTAAGACCAAGTATCGTTCTTCCCAAAGGACTCACGGCCTAGTTTAGTTGTGTGGTTTGTTGATTAGCTAAGACTTAAGGACGAAATATTTGGATTTTTCTATGCAAAAGACGAAAATAAACATGTATGCATGAGGTTTCGATCAATGGCAAAAGCAAAAGATAAACACTTTCAATGAAATATATGTACGAATATGTTGTTGGGGGTCAATTTCATCTTATCCACTCTCATATATTTTAGGAATTCAACATTCAAATCATCATTGTTAATGCCACTCTCTAAAGTACCTTTCAAGAAGGCTTCTCCCTAATTATGAGTTCATACAATTCCTAGCATTCCTAATAATTAGTTCATCAAGTGCAGGAGCTTAACGACAACCAATATAATATTGGGAGAGATTCCCCGGATCTAGACTTCCCCGTACGTGCCCGTATCGACAAAACCAATAATCATGCATCGAATGAGTTAAACAATGCAAGCATTAAGCAAAGAGGAAAAACCCTAACTAATGATGAAAGAAAGCATAGGTCTTAAATAAAAGATGTAAAAACAAATTCCATATATGAGAGCTTCAAAAGATTACATTGATTCCCCAACAAACATACAGAGTTTAGTTCACCATATTCATGGTGAACCTAGATGAATAACAATGAAAGAATGAAAGATAAAACCCTAAAACGGTGAAGAGGAAGCCTCAGCATCCAAGATCTTCCTTCAAAGGGGTGGAAGAGAGAGTGTTTTCTTCGTTCCTGCCAAAGATACTAACCCTAGGAAACCCTAAAGCTTATATATTATTCGTAAATTACAGAAAATTAGGTCCAAGCCCATAAAAGTGCCGCTCAGTGGTAAACTGCCGCTCAGCGGTAAGTGCGTGTCTCGTTTCTTCCCCTCAGCGGCCATTTTGCCCCTCAGCGGACCTCCCGTGACTTCCTGAGTGCCGCTCAGCGGTAAACTGCCGCTGAGCGGTGACTTCGGCTTCTCCTTTTGCACTTTTTGATGTCTTTTCTGATTTCATATCTCTCCTTCTTCACTTCTTTCACTAAATTCACCTTAAAACCTGCACAAAAACACTGAAATCAAGCATAAACCTGTCCAGCTCTCTTATTTTTGAAAATATGAATAAAAGTATGATTTCAAGCTAGTTTCTAAGTATAAAGGTTGCTTTTAGTATCAATTTTATGCATGAAAATAACATTTTTTCAACTGTTATCAGGTTGTGATAACAGTTGAAAAACTGTTATTTTTATACTTAAATTTGACATAAAAAACAACCTTTATGACTTAGAAACTAGCTTGGAATCATGTTTTTGCTTATGTTTTTGAAATAAGAGAGTTGGATGGGTTTTATGCTTAATTTCCCTTGTTTTTGTAGGTTTTAAGATGAATTGAATGGAAGAAGTGAAGTAGCCATAAGTTGGAGTCAGAAAAGGAAGAAAAAGTGCATAAAAGAAGAGCCGCAAGTACTGCTCAGTGGAAATTACCGTTGAGCGGCACTCTGAAGACCCGCAGTCACCGTTGAGGGGCAAAACTGCAGCTGAGCGTCAAACTGAAGAATCGCGCTTACAGCTGAGCGGAAATTACCGATGAGCGGCATTTTAATGGGCCTTGGGCCACTTTTCTGTAATCTTTAAGAGTCTATATAAGATTTTAGTCGACCTAGGGTTAGTATCTTTTGGCAGAACGAAGCAAAATCACACTTTCTTCACCCTTGGAGGAGGATTTTGGATGCTCAAGCTTCACTCTTCAAATTCTAGGGTTCTATCTTTCATTCTTTCATTGTTTTTCATCTAGTTTCACCATGATTATGGTGAAATAAACCTTCATTGTTGTTGGGGAATCAATGTAATCGTTTGAAACTCTCATGTATTGAATTGGTTCTTTAATTCATATGCTTTCTTTCATTAATTGTTAGGATTTTTTTTCTATACTCTATGCATGCTTTGTTTAACTCATTCAATTGCATGATCATTGATTTTATTTATATGGACACATATAGGTAAATCTAGACATGAAGAAATTCTCCCAATAGTAATATTGTCTAGACATAGGAATAGGAGGATTGGTTGCCTTTAAACTTCTATGCGAATGTAATGCATAAATAATTGCTAGGGAGACAAGACATTGTAAACTAGTGATTAGGAGTAGGCTTTCTTCACCAAGACATTGGGTTTAAGGTAAATTAGAAAGTGACATTAACATTAATGAAGAAGATGAATTTTTGAGTACATGAGAGTGGATAGGATGAATTGAAAACCCCCAACAACATCATCATCATCATATATTTCAATCATGTTTTGCTTCTTTTGATCCAATTGATCAATTCATGCATTCATATTTACTTTTCGGCATTTGCATTCAAACTACAAGAATTTGTTTTACGAGTCTTATTTAATCAACAAATCACATAACTGTTTAAGCCGTGAGTCCTTTGGGAAACGATACTTGGTCTTACCATTTATTATTACTTGATAAGATTCAGTTACACTTGCCGAGGGTTAACAGTGAGGCAATCGTGGAGAAGCTTCAACAATTTCTCAATGTGAAGGGGAAGAATGGAGTTGAAAAGGATCGAAAACAAGATCAATATAGGCAAGTCATCTTCTTAAAGAGAAGGTATGGTTTGATCAAGAAAGCCCGCGAGATCTTTGTGCTTTGTGATGCTGATGTGGCTCGCGTAGTCTTCTCTACTAAAGGCAAACTTTTGGAATACTGTAACCAGCCTTCGTACGTTACTGTACTCTCTCTCAAGTTTGGAATACTTGAAAAATTTTGCTACTTTCGGGCCTCACATCAACTTGAAATTCATTTAGTTTGAGAAAATCTTAAAAGGTTTAATAATAGCTTTAACCTCATGCGAGACAAAATTAACTTGGCTTTTCATTTATGACAGTTAGCCCATATTTGGTATTGGTTCATCATAGAATATATGGATGATTTATTTCAAAGTAATCATGAGTCAATGCAGTATTTGTGTAGCCAACCATGAATAATAATATTTAGAATAAATTATTTATGAAATCTCATTGCATTTTAGTTACAGTTATAATATCACTACAATATATAATAGATGTTTACTTGTTAAAGTAACAACTAAATCACGTTTTGATGCAGTAAAAGGCATTAGTTATTAGTCTTTGTGTTCTGCCAACGCTTGTGATTTTGGATTGACTTAATATTAGGAATTAAAAGCATGATTATATATAGAGTGACTGCACACAACTAATATGATAATAAATGTTTGCAATAAATGTTAGCTTAACTTAAGAAAACAAAACTCTAGTTCTGATCAAAGAACAACACTACTAAAAGCGATACAAAAAAGTGTGTTTAAACTAAAAAGTTATGACATGGTGTCCAATTTCCAATTCTGGAGAAGAATGGTTGCAAGAGAGCATGGATTATGGAGGCTTGTTGTTAGTGCATCAGGCACACCTGAGTATACCTTGACCAAAGAGGACGTTGGTAGTTGTGTGGCGTTTGTGTACATACCCATTAATTTTGAGAGCCAGGAAGGAAAATTTATGTGTGTAATGTCTTCTGTTGTGAAACAAGCACCTCCAAAGGAATGGGTGAATTACAAGAGAATAGCGAGGTCACTGCAACTGGTATTGTAACTAGAGGACCTGAAGGATCTAGCAGAGTTCAGTGGTATAAAACACATTCGTCAACTTTGGATGAAAACACTCTTGAAGCATTAAGTACTTCTAAAATTGCAAAAGCATTCTGCATACCTCTTGGAGCTGTGGGCTATTACATTGTGGCAAAATTTATTACCATGACTCCTGATGGTGATTCTGAAGAACCAGTGTTAGTAATATCTGATAAAGCAGTGGAGACTCTTCCTCCAAGGTTGAATTTCTTATCTATCATTGGGGATTACAGTGAAGATGGAATTTTGACAGCTTCATATGGATATATTGGAGGTCATGAAGGAAAGAGTATATATAGTTGGTATATTCATGAGGTTGAAGGTCATTCAAGTTCTCGGATACCAGGGGTTTCGGGATTGCAGTACCGTATCACCAAAGAAGGCGTTGGAAAATTCATCTCATTCCAGTGTACTCCAGTACGAGATGATGGTGTTGTTGGTGACACAAGAATTTGCATGGGCCAGGAGCGCACACTAGTGCAGAATTGGCTTTTAACGTCTCCCAATAGACGTCCGTCCACAAAAGCCCCAACGTATATAATTGACCGGTGGCATATTAGTAAATAAGTGGAACTCTAGACGTTCGTCCTGGGTCGAGCCGGACGTGTATAATATTATAGACGTCCGACTTTGGCGGACGGACGTTTAATAGGCTGAAACAAGTGAACCCCTGTCAGCCTTTGAACGTCCGTCCTTGGTCGAGACGGACGTTTATAATGTTATGAACGTCCGTCCTAGGCGACGGACGTTTAATAGGCTGAACAAGTGAACACATGTCAGCCCTTTGAACGTCCGTCTCGACAAGGGACGGACGTTTATAATGTGATGAACGTCCGTCCTAGGTGACAGACGATTAATAGGCTGAACAAGTGAACACATGTCAGCCCTTTGAACGTCCGTCCCTTGTCGAGACGGACGTTCATAATGTTGTGAACGTCCGTCCTAGGTGACGGACGTTTAATAGGCTGAACAAGTGAACCCATGTCAGCCTTTGAACGTTAGTCCTTGGTTGAGACGGACGTTTATAATGTTGTGAACGTTCGCCCTAGGTGACGGACGTTTAATAGGCTGAACAAGTGAACACATGTCAGCCCCTTGAACGTCCGTCCCTTGTCGAGACGGACGTTTATAATCTTATGAACGTCCGTCCTAGGTCACGAACGTTTAATAGGCTGAACAAGTGAACCCATGTCAGCCTTTGAACGTCCGTCCTTGGTCGAGACGGACGTTTATAATGTTGTGAACGTCCGTCCTAGGTGACGGACGTTTAATAGGCTGAACAAGTGAACACATTTCAGCCCTTTGAACGTCCGTCCCTTGTCGAGACGGACGTTTATAATGTTGTGAACGTTCGCCCTAGGTGACGGACGTTTAATAGGCTGAACAAGTGAACACATGTCAGCCCTTTGAACGTCCGTCCCTTGTCGAGACGGACGTTTATAATCTTATGAACGTCCGTCCTAGGTGACGGACGTTTAATAGGCTGAACAAGTGAACCCATGTCAGCCTTTGAACGTCCGTCCTTGGTCGAGACGGACGTTTATAATCTTATGAACGTCCGTCCTAGCTGACGGACGTTTAATAGGCTGAAGAAGTGAACCCATGTCAGCCTTTGAACGTCCGTCCTTGGTCGAGACGGACGTTTATAATGTTATGAACGTCCGCCCCCCAAGGACAGACGTTTAATAGGCTAAACGTTTTCAAGTACCCATGCCAGCCCTTAAACGTCCGTGTCAGGGGGACGGACGTCTACGAGGCTGACAACTGAACGTTACAATTCCCTAAGTAGGGACCTTAAACGTCCGTCCTGGGAGGGCCCGGACGTCTATAATATTATAAACGTCCGGCCCCGCATACTGGACGTTTAATGTACTGACAGGGTGGTTGGACATTGAATTGTCTTCAGGTCCTTAAACGTCCAATTTGGGGGGCCGGACGTTTATAATATTATAGACGTCCGGGCCCTCCTAGGACGGACGTTTCTTGGCTGCCATGGGGAGTTGAAACGTTCAGTTGTTCAGTATAATAGACGTCCGGCCCCCTAAACGGACGTTTATCATATTATAGACGTCCGGCGCGACCCAGGACGGACGTTTAAACCCACCCGCGAATATCATGTTTAAATCCTCAAAGACGTCATATTATTGACGAACCGGACGTCTATAATATTATAGACGTTCGTCCACCAGCGTATCGGACGTCTAAGACTATTAATAGTTCTCCCGCGAACCCGTGACCAGTTAACTTTTGGAAACGCGAAAGCCAGTGATTTTCCAGGTGCGTTTTCTCGTTTTTGGACCGTTTAAATTGATTTTCAATCCGATTACATTGCTCTGTGATGAAATACCTTTGATTTGAACCGATTAAAAATCGTTTTCGGTCCGTTTTTTGCAGACTCCTGCGTGTTCTTGGGCGGCTTCTTTGACTGTTTTTGGATTGCGTTTTAGGCCGTTCACTCCTCCATTTTCCTCCTTTTCATTTCGAATCTACTTTTCAGGTTAGCTTGTTGGTTGAAAATTTTTTGTATGCATGTAATTGAGTTTTGTGAATGCACGTTTTTTACTGTAAAATGTGACTGTGTAATTGGCTTTTGAATATATCTGTATTAGTTGTGTTATTATAAGTATCAAATCATTGAGTGACACTTAGTTCCCGTTTGAAATTTAAGACAAACGATTAATCTTTTAATCGTTTGTGTTAAATTTTGAATTGTCCGATTAGACAGTTTGAGAAAATTAATTTTCATAATTTGCAATACCATGTCAATTGGAGTTTAAGGATAAGATTGATAAAATTTCGGTTCAGTACTTGTGTTGTTCTCCGGATGCATATTTGATTGTGGTCATCGTTGACTACTCTCATTTCGTGTATTTCGGAGACCAATGTGAAATGCTGCCGAAGTCTTATCAATTTTATGATGTAGACTTCAATGCACGTGGCTAAGCAAATTATGAAAATTAATTTTTTTGAATGGGTAGGGCCTAACCTTGTGAGAGTTAAAACACTTGAACTGATGATTTTACGAACATAATATGGATCGAAGCTGGATGAAGGAACGTCGCATCAGTGAAGAATATGAGAAGGGTGTTTCGAAGTTCTTGCAATACGTTGAACAAAATGCTAAGTCTGTCAACGGGACATATTTTTGTCCTTGTGTGCGTTGTCTTAATCAAATACGGCAAGACTTAGGCAATGTGCGTGACCATCTATTCATGTACGGCATAATGAGGACTTATACCATTTGGACTTGGCATGGAGAACTACTGGAGCAGCCTACCACGTCACGAGGAACGGATTATGTGGAAGAATGGATGAGTGACCATTTAGAGGACATGATACGTGATGTCGGTGAAGATAATTTTGGAAGGGCTAATTTGTATGATTCTCTTATTAATGATTCAGAGCAACCGTTGTTCCCAGGATGCTCAAACTTTACACGTCTGTCTTCAACTTTAAAGGTTTTTAGTTTAAAAGCAAGGAATGGATGGACCGATAAAAGTTTCACCGAGTTGTTGGAGTTGTTGAAGGAGATGCTTCCAGAAAATAATACTCTACCTATTCGTAATTACGAGGCCAAAAAAATTTTATGTCCAATGGGTCTTGAATATCAAAAGATACATGCTTGTCCTAATGATTGTGTTTTGTACACAAAGGAGTTTGCTTCGTTAAAGTATTGTCCAACATGTGGTTTATCCCGTTTTAAAAAGAAATCTGACAGAGTCACTGGTAATGAAGGTAATGATGGTGCACCTGCTAAGGTGATGTGGTATTTGCCTATAATACCTAGGTTCAAACGTATGTTCTCTGTTAAAGAAGATGCAAAGAACCTTAAATGGCACTCTGACGAAAGAAAGTGCAATAATCTTCTTCGACACCCTGCTGATTCTCCACAATGGAAAAAGATTGATGAAAAATTCCCTGAATTTGGTGCAGATCCAATAAACTTAAGGCTTGCACTTGCAACTGATGGTATGAATCCTTATGGAAACTTAAGTAGCAAACACAGTTCGTGGCCAGTTATGTTGATGATTTACAATCTTTCTCCTTCGTTGTGCATGAAGAGAAAATATGTGATGTTGTCCATGATGATATCGGGTCCTAGACAACCTGGAAATGACATTGATGTTTACTTAGCACCTTTAATTGATGATTTGAAATTGTTGTGGGAAGAAGGCATCGACGTGTTTGATTCACATGTTCAGGAACAATTCCGTTTGTGTGCAATGTTGTTTTGCACTATAAATGATTTCCCAGCATATGGAAACTTGAGCGGTTATAGTGTTAAAGGTCATTTTGCATGTCTCATATGTGAAGAAAACACTAGTTACCTTCAGTTGAAGCATGGTCAGAAGACAGTATATACAAGACATCGAAAATTTCTTCCTCGTAATCATCCTTATCGTAGATTGAAAAAAGCATTTAATTGAAGTGTTGAGGATGAGGTTGTGTGCAGACCTCGGAATGGTGAAGAGGTGTACAACGAAGTGAAAAACATTGACATTGTGTTTGGAAAACATCATAAAAGTACCTCTGCAAAGAACATTTGGAAGAAATGATCGATATTTTTTAAGCTTCCATATTGGTGTGAACTTGATGTTAGACATTGTATTGATGTGATGCACGTTGAAATAAATGTTTGTGACAGTGTTATCGGAACTTTATTAAACGTCAAAGGGAAGAGCAAAGACGGAATAAAAGCAAGACAAGATTTGGCTGACATGGGAATCCGATCTGAGTTACATCCACAGATAATAGGAAGACGCACCTATCTGCCCCCAGCCTGTCACACACTTTCCAAAAAAGAAAAACAAATTTTTTGTAACTGTTTAAGAAGTGTGAAGGTTCCGCAAGGTTATTCTTCAAATATTAGTAACCTTGTGTCTATGCAAGACTTAAAGCTAGTTGGTTTAAAGTCTCACGATTGTCATGTATTGATGCAACCGTTGTTACCAGTTGTTATTCGAGGTATATTACCTCCTTCTGTTAGGGGTATTCTGACACGTCTGAGTTTTTTCTTTAATTCCATTTGCAAGAAAGTTGTTGACCCTCGATCATGGTACATTTGATTGTTCATCTAGTCAGAGAAATTCGAATATGTGGGCCGGTCTTCTTAAGGTGGATGTACCCAGTTGAAAGATACATGAAGATCTTAAAGGGATATGTCAAGAATCAGTATAGACCAGAAGCTTCAATCATAGAGCGATACGTTGCAGAAGAAGCCATTAAAAGTTATATGCCATCTTGTGAACCCGTCGGTCTTCCCAAGAGCAAAAAAGAAGGAAAATGTGAAGGTAAGGGTGTTCGAGGTGTGAGAATTCAAAGTGTTAGCAGAAAAGAAATTGACCAAGCTCATTTGTACGTCTTAAACAACACTGTTGATGTGATTCCTTACATTTCTGACCACGTTAATGAAATAAAGGCAGCAAACCCAAAAATGAGTGAAAATGGCATCTTAATGAACATGTGAAAACCTTCTTGGGATGGTTTAAGAAAAAGATGTATGCGACTCCACATGTTATCACGAGGTGGATATGCAAAACTGGAGAAGAAACTGAGAAAGTCTAGAGCCGATGCCTTGGGACTTGAGTCGCCGGACCTAGCACCTGCACCTGCTAGGTACGAGCTGTGGAAGGCTGCTCGGACTAAATCTGATGGGAACATGACATCTTCCTCAGCTGCCTTGATCTCACAGAGAATTGTAAGTTCAAATTATAAGCAGTTATTTGATTGTGTATCTATCACAGCATGTCTTCTAAGTAACTTGGTTTTTTTATGTGCAGGATGAGTTGGTTGAGCAGCAGACTTGATAACAGTTGAAAAACTGTTATTTTCATGCTTAAAGTTGATACTAAAAGCAACCTTTAGACTTAGAAACTAGCTTGAAATCATGCCTTTTGTTTATATTTTCAGAAATAAGAGAGCTGGACAAGTTTATGCTTGATTTAAGTGTTTTTGTGCAGGTTTTGAGGTGAATTTGGTGAAAGAAGTGAAGAATAAGAGAGAGGACATTAGAAAAGACAAGAAAGAGTGCAAAAAGGAGAAGTCGAAGGCACCGCTCAGCGGCAAACTACCGCTGAGCGGCACTCAAGAGGTGACGTTGGAACCGCTGAGGGGCAAAATGGCCGCTGAGGGGAAGAAAGAAGACGCGCAATCACCGCTGAGCGGTAAATACCGCTGAGCGGCACTTTTTGGGCTTGGACTTTTGTAATCTTTTGTAACTCTAGATTAGTATATAAGGGCTTGCACGTCCTATAGTTAGGCATCTTTGGCAGAAACGAGGCAAACACTCTCTCTTTCACCCCTTTGAAGGAGGATCTTGGATGCTCAGGCTACCTCTTCACCTTTATTGGGTTTATTCTTTCATACTTTCATTGTTATTCATCTAGGTTCACCATGAATATGGTGAACTAAACCTTGTATGTTTGTTGGGGAATCAAAGTAATCTCTTGAAGCTCTCATATATGGATTTGTTGAGTACATCTTTGAATTAAGACATATGCTTTCTTTCATCATTAGTTAGGGTTTTTCCTCTTTGCTCAATGCTTGCATTGTTTAACTCATTCTAATGCATGATTATTGGTTTTGTTGATACGGACACGTACGGGGAAATCTAGATCCGGGGAATTTCTCCCAATATTATACTGACAATATTATATTGGTTGCCTTTAAGCTCCTGCACTCATGAACTAATCATTAGGAATGCTAGGAATTGTATGAACTATTTGATTAGGGAGAAGCCATCTAGAATGGTACATTAGAGAGTGGCATTAACAATGATGATTTGAATGTTGAATTCCTAAAATATATGAGAGTGGATGAGATGAAATTGACCCCCAACAACATATTCATTCATATATTTCCTTGAAAGTGTTTATCTTTTGTCTTTGTCATTGATCAATTCATGCATACATATTTAATTTTCGTCTTTGCATATTAAACTTTAATTATTGTGTTCTTAAGTCTTAGCTAATCAACAAATCACATAACTAAACTAGGCCGTGAGTCCTTTGGGAGAACGATACTTGGTCTTACCAAGTTTATTACTTGAAACGATTCGGTCATACTTGCCGATTGTGAAACAAGTTTGTGACATCATATTTTGGTGCTTACAAATTTGTCCATCAAGACTCAGGGCACATTTGCTGGCCAAGGTAGGGACGACATTCTGACAACGGCCATTGGAAGGCCCGAGCACCCAGGTCGTGTACGTGGAGTTCCTGGGGCGATTGGTCTTCGTGACTATTTTGGCCCTACACAGAAAACCCCCCAATCAATGAGTCAGGAGACACTGAGGCAGATGGATCTTCAGTGGGAGGAAAGACTCAACCAAAGCATGAGATCAATGGAGCAACGATTCATGGAGCAGCTACAAGAACAAAAACAAATACAAAGAGCGCTTGAAGAAAAGCTGCATTCCATGACGCAAGGCAACATGAGGGCCGGTGAAACTCCCACACCACCTCGTGTCAGCACTAGAGGATCATGCTCTGCTGTAGACCCCACTCAGTATAGCGGTCAATATGAGCTGTTGGTTGATGGGGATCCCCCACGCATTGTGGCTGTCGGACGAGTGCTTGAGGGAGGGGAGACCATTCATGGTGTTGCCATATTACCCCAGCACGTGCGTGTGACCATTGACGAGGTTCGGGATCCCCAGGCTCAAGTGCCTGTACCCACTCCAGAAACTAACTTTGTGGGGGAGGCCATAGGATCATTTATTGCCTGGCCTAGAGCATTGATCATGTCCCACATCGCTACTTGATAACAGTTGAAAAACTGTTATTTTCATGCTTAAAGTTGATACTAAAAGCAACCTTTAGACTTAGAAACTAGCTTGAAATCATGCCTTTTGTTTATATTTTCAGAAATAAGAGAGCTGGACAGGTTTATGCTTGATTTAAGTGTTTTTGTGCAGGTTTTGAGGTGAATTTGGTGAAAGAAGTGAAGAATAAGAGAGAGGACATTAGAAAAGACAAGAAAGAGTGCAAAAAGGAGAAGTCGAAGGCACCGCTCAGCGGCAAACTACCGCTGAGCGGCACTCAAGAGGTGACGTTGGAACCGCTGAGGGGCAAAATGGCCGCTGAGGGGAAGAAAGAAGACGCGCAATCACCGCTGAGCGGTAAATACCGCTGAGCGGCACTTTTTGGGCTTGGACTTTTGTAATCTTTTGTAACTCTAGATTAGTATATAAGGGCTTGCACGTCCTATAGTTAGGCATCTTTGGCAGAAACGAGGCAAACACTCTCTCTTTCACCCCTTTGAAGGAGGATCTTGGATGCTAAGGCTACCTCTTCCACTTTATTGGGTTTATTCTTTCATACTTTCATTGTAATTCATCTAGGTTCACCATGAATATGGTGAACTAAACCTTGTATGTTTGTTGGGGAGTCAAAGTAATCTCTTGAAGCTCTCATATATGGATTTGTTGAGTACATCTTTGAATTAAGACATATGCTTTCTTTCATCATTAGTTAGGGTTTTTCCTCTTTGCTCAATGCTTGCATTGTTTAACTCATTCTAATGCATGATTATTGGTTTTGTTGATACGGACACGTACGGGGAAATCTAGATCCGGGGAATTTCTCCCAATATTATACTGACAATATTATATTGGTTGCCTTTAAGCTCCTGCACTCATGAACTAATCATTAGGAATGCTAGGAATTGTATGAACTATTTGATTAGGGAGAAGCCATCTAGAATGGTACATTAGAGAGTGGCATTAACAATGATGATTTGAATGTTGAATTCCTAAAATATATGAGAGTGGATAAGATGAAATTGACCCCCAACAACATATTCATTCATATATTTCCTTGAAAGTGTTTATCTTTTGTCTTTGTCATTGATCAATTCATGCATACATATTTAATTTTCGTCTTTGCATATTAAACTTCAATTATTGTGTTCTTAAGTCTTAGCTAATCAACAAATCACATAACTAAACTAGGCCGTGAGTCCTTTGGGAGAACGATACTTGGTCTTACCAAGTTTATTACTTGAAACGATTCGGTCATACTTGCCGATTGTGAAACAAGTTTGTGACATCATATTTTGGTGCTTACAAATTTGTCCATCAAGTTTTTGGCGCCGTTGCCGGGGATTCGTGGTTTAACTGGTTAATTTGTGTGATTATTGATTATCTTTGACTTTAATTTTGAATTTCTGTTTTTATTTTTTCTGTTTTTATTTTTTATCTTTTTAGATTTGATTTTTATCCTTTTATTTTTCTGTTTATATTTTTCAGTTTGTATTTTTATTTGATTTTATTTTATCTTTTAGATTAGATTTTATCTTTTAGGATTAGATTTTGTTAGGTTAGAATTTATTTTATCTTTTTAGATTAGGTTAGATTTTATTTTATTTTATTTTATTCTATCTTATTCTATCTTATCTTCTGAATCTTTTATCTTTTGAATCTATATCTTCTTCTCTATCTTTTTGTGCTAACAATTGTTTTTAGGGTTTTGTGCCTAATGTCTGCAGAATGCAATTTGGTCAAGAGTTTAACTATAGGGGCACTCAATTCTACCAAAGTAATCTCAACCAATGGTGGGAACCTCACTCAAGCATGGATCAAAGCCAATTTTGGCAAGCTGCTGGACAATTTGAGAACCAACCACAACAACAATGGCAGCAACAACCCTTTCTATCAGGAAGTTTGGATAGGTTGGAGGACACCCTTCAACGATTTTTGAAAAATTCCGACTCTACTCAGAAAAGCATTGAAGAATCATGTAAAAGAATGGAGATGCAACTTCGTCACATTAGTCAGATATTAAATGATGATGTTAATACTGATGTTAACCTTAAGGAGGAAGGGCAAGTCATTATCACTGAAAGTGACAAGATTCTTGATGAGGAAAAATTAGAGGGAGATGAGGAAAGGGTAGAGAGAAAAGAGAAAGAAGAGTTGAGTGAGAAAGATAAAGATGAAGAAAAAGAAAAAGAATTGGTTGAGAGAGAAGAGAGAAAGAAAATTTGTGTGAAGATAAAGAAGTTGAGGAGAAAAAGAGAAAGGAAGAAAAAAATAAAAGAAGAGAAAAAGAGAAAATTTAGGGAGAGAAAAAGGAAGAAAAAGAAGATGAGAGGAAAGAAGAAGAAATCACATGAAAAATCACATCCTCATCTAAAGAAGAATCATAGGAAGGAAAAGAAATTTAAGTGCTTCATGGAAATCTTCAAGAAATTGGAGATTAAAGTTCCTATGATTGAGACACTGCAACAGGTTCCTGGTTTGATCAAATTTCTGAAGAAGTTCAGTAGGAAGAAGAAGAAAAAGAAGAAGGAACTTGAGCTTTACTGGGTCAAGCTAATGACATTAAAAGAGCGCTTGCTGGGAGGCAACCCAGTGGATTTAAAAACTTTTGATTTGGTTTTGTAACTTTTAAATTGTGGACATTATTCTGTAAATATTTTTGTTGGATCCAGCATCTACTGAAGGATGCTAGGTGGTTAAGCATCTACTGAAGGATGCTAGGTTTGTAACACCTACTGATGGGTGTTGGTGAGAAAATTTTGCACCTACTGATGGGTGCTGGTAAGTTGGAAACACCTACTGATGGGTGCTGGTGGAATTTGGGTCAGGCTCGTGACGTTAAACAAGCGCTACCTGGGAGGCAACCCAGTTGATTGATTGTTTTCTGTTTGTTTATTTTTAGGATTTGCATAAGCATTTTTAACATTAAATTGCAGGGAACCTATGAGGGGTATGCTAGGAAGGCACGTAGGTCAAGAAAAGAAGGAGAAGGGCACATCACGAAAGTGCCGCTGAGCGGCAATTACCGCTGAGTGGTACTATCGCAGATGGGCTTAAGTTCCCCTTAGCGGAACCCGAGCCCATTGGGGTATTTTTAAACCCTAAGCTGCGCGTTTTTATATTCTTTCAAGCTCTTCTCTGCACTAAGACTCTCACATATCTCCTCTTAGGTTTCCCACATCTTTTTACTCTTCCCTCTTTAGAAAATTTCTCTTCCACTCACTTTTACACTAGTGTGCTATCAAAGTTTGGGGTTGGAAGAGAGCATTCTAGTTTGGAAGCATTCTCATATCATCTAACATCTCCACCCAAGTAAGTAAAATGCATTTTGTTCATTCTAGGGTTCTTGAAATTGACTGTGATTGTCAAAGCATGAATATTTAGGGGTTTTGATTTCTATGCATGATTTGATGATATATTTGATGTTTGAACCGATTAAACTGCTTGATTATGAACTGGAAAACTGAAAATTGCATTTGGGTGGAGTTAGGACAGTTTAAAAACGAGATTTGCAAAAATCTGCAGATCACCGCTGAGCGGCATTTACCGCTGAGCGGCACTCTGCCAGATTTGCTTTTTCTGGTTTGTTGCGTGTTTGAATGTGGCACTGGTGGCGCTGAGGGGAAATTCTGGCCCTCAGCGGTGGTTTAGCTTCAAAAGAAGTTTTGTTTTGTGTTTACTAATGATTAACATCATGTTCTGTGGTTTTGGATTTATGTTTGAATGCAGGAATGGCATCCTCTTCAGGAAAGAGATTGAAAACCATGGCAACCAAGAGAAAGGAAAAGGAACCAGAGCAGCCCCATAATGGCAGGTTCCTCTCTAGGAAACATGAGAAGCAGTTTAGGGTGGTTCAGGACAGGAGACTTCTAATGGAGAGAAAGGTTGGAATGATACCTAACTTTGCTCCTCAATTTGGAGAGCAAGTGTTAGGGAATGATTGGGGAAAGCTAGCCACTTATCCAGCACCTGCCAACATAGCTGTGGTGAAGGAATTGTACACCAATGCAAAGAAGATTGGTGATTATCCAGCTGAGAATTATTTGGGCTATGTTAGAGGCCATGCTATCAGGTATGATCCTGAATCCATCAATAACTTTCTGGATACTGTGTGGGCTGGTGAGCAATGCCAGTTTGCTCTTAGCATGGAGGAAGGTGCTGACTTTGAGGATGTTGAGAGAGTATTGTGCATACCTGGAGGACACTTCCAAAGGAATAGATCTGGCTCAGTGGTTAATATTAGGAGGACAGATTTGACTCCTCTTGCAAAGTATTGGATGGCATTTTCTCATGCCAACATTCAGCCATGTTCACATGTGTCAGATATTACTCTTAGCAGGGCACTCTTCATCTACTGTGCTATCAGAAACTTGAATGTTAATATTGGGCAGGTGATAGCTGATGAGATTAGTGTGTGTGCTAACACCTCAAACAACAAAGCACCACTGGGACATCCTTCTTCGATCACTCACCTTTGCAAGCTAGCTGGGGTGGACACTTCTGTTCCACCATTTGAGAGGCCAAGAAAAGCTATAGATGAGGCCTATTACAGACAGTACTGTGGAGGTGAGGAGGCAGCCCAGCCAGTGCCACCACGCCAGGCTCGTAGAGAGAGAAGGCCAGCACAGAGCAGGACTTCTGTTGATACTCATGAGGCAGAACCATTCCAGATGAGGGACATGTATATGTCTCTTATAGGTGCTCAGTTGCAGTCCATCCACAGAGGGCAGGTGGCCACGGCTGAGATGATAGTGGGGATGTATGATACCCCTCCAGCACACAGGTGGACTATGGATGAATTC
The DNA here is from genome assembly GCF_029865625.1 of Vigna umbellata. Lineage (NCBI taxonomy): Eukaryota > Viridiplantae > Streptophyta > Magnoliopsida > Fabales > Fabaceae > Vigna > Vigna umbellata. Next base: position 24,847,713 of record NC_142174.1, read on the forward strand.
CATAATGTGGTAGCTTGGCCAGAAGAACCATGGCATGGAGGAGCTGAAGCAGCTGAAGCTTCAGCCCGAGACATGGATGAAGATGAAGCTGAGGAGGAGGATGCATTTGATGAAGATGATGATGAAGAGGAAGAGGAAGATACAGAGAGCTCGGACTGATGAGGAGCTGAGATAGCATTTACTGATGAATGCTATCATATGATTATGCTTTTGTGGTTTAAGTTTTCTGAACTTATTTGTTTTTGTTTTTAGATTAGGGTTTGATGTACTCTATTGAACACCTGGTTCCTTATGATGGTTTGCTATTAACTGTGATTGTGTGATAAGTAATGATTGAATGATGCTTATTGATTGATTAATGTTGAGATGATGTGCACATTAAAATGCTTATACAGGTGATTCACAAGCTTTGTGAACAAATGCAGGGTATCATGATTGTGATTGTGAAATTAAGCAGGATGTGTATGTCAAATGTGAATGAGCTTATATGTGAGGTTTTGAGCTCCAGAGTTGTTATTGTTGAATGCTATTACTTTGAAAGCATGAATGACTTTGCCCAGGTTTTCTATGATTGAATCAATTGCTTGTTTTGCATCATATGATCAAAGGCCGTGTTTTTGAAACCCTTTTTTATTGGCCAAATTCATAAAGTTAGCCTTCTAAAAGAGAACACGTTGTGTTCTATCCTTTGAACCCTTAGCCTTAAATATACACTGAACACCCTTGATTGAAAATCTTTACCTTGAGTTAAGTAGAAGATCTTGTGTGGTATTGTTAAATGTTCAAGTTTGGGGTTATTGGGGAAACATGAAAAAGGAAAAAGCATTGAGCTAAGAGCTAAAAAGTAAGAATATGCAAAGAAAAGAAAAGAAAAAGAAGCAAAGCTCAATGCAAATGCAAAAGCAAAGGCAAAAGAAAGTTGGGAATGAATAAGAAGATTGTGTTGTTATGATTCTCTTAACTCAAGGATTTTGTGATCCAGAAAAACCAATTTTCTTGTTAGCCCAGCCACATTATAAGCCATTGAAAAGTCCTTGTGATGATGCATGCTTGTGAATGTATTTGATTGTGGTTAAATGAAAGGCAAAGTTGATTCATGTGACATTGTGATAGTGGAGTGAATGAGTGAAACACTTTACCTCTTATACACTTGTGTGTTGAGTGAAACACTTTACCTAGTGAGGAAATATTCCATAAGCACATGAACATCCATGCTTAATTGATTGATCATTCATGAAAAATAGCATTTGTTGGAATTTAAATGACTTTGTGAACACTAAAGCATGTGCACATCTTGATTGAACTCTTGGTCTTAAGTTTGAGTGAAGTTATTACTTATCTTGAAAAGAGGATTTTGAATGAGTAAACCATCATATGAATTGGTTGGAGATGGAGTTACATTTTATTTGCTTGAGGACAAGCAAAGTTCTAAGTTTGGGGTTGTGATAACAGTTGAAAAACTGTTATTTTCATGCTTAAAGTTGATACTAAAAGCAACCTTTAGACTTAGAAACTAGCTTGAAATCATGCCTTTTGTTTATATTTTCAGAAATAAGAGAGCTGGACAGGTTTATGCTTGATTTAAGTGTTTTTGTGCAGGTTTTGAGGTGAATTTGGTGAAAGAAGTGAAGAATAAGAGAGAGGACATTAGAAAAGACAAGAAAGAGTGCAAAAAGGAGAAGTCGAAGGCACCGCTCAGCGGCAAACTACCGCTGAGCGGCACTCAAGAGGTGACGTTGGAACCGCTGAGGGGCAAAATGGCCGCTGAGGGGAAGAAAGAAGACGCGCAATCACCGCTGAGCGGCACTTTTTGGGCTTGGACTTTTGTAATCTTTTGTAACTCTAGATTAGTATATAAGGGCTTGCACGTCCTATAGTTAGGCATCTTTGGCAGAAACGAGGCAAACACTCTCTCTTTCACCCCTTTGAAGGAGGATCTTGGATGCTAAGGCTACCTCTTCCACTTTATTGGGTTTATTCTTTCATACTTTCATTGTAATTCATCTAGGTTCACCATGAATATGGTGAACTAAACCTTGTATGTTTGTTGGGGAGTCAAAGTAATCTCTTGAAGCTCTCATATATGGATTTGTTGAGTACATCTTTGAATTAAGACATATGCTTTCTTTCATCATTAGTTAGGGTTTTTCCTCTTTGCTCAATGCTTGCATTGTTTAACTCATTCTAATGCATGATTATTGGTTTTGTTGATACGGACACGTACGGGGAAATCTAGATCCGGGGAATTTCTCCCAATATTATACTGACAATATTATATTGGTTGCCTTTAAGCTCCTGCACTCATGAACTAATCATTAGGAATGCTAGGAATTGTATGAACTATTTGATTAGGGAGAAGCCATCTAGAATGGTACATTAGAGAGTGGCATTAACAATGATGATTTGAATGTTGAATTCCTAAAATATATGAGAGTGGATAAGATGAAATTGACCCCCAACAACATATTCATTCATATATTTCCTTGAAAGTGTTTATCTTTTGTCTTTGTCATTGATCAATTCATGCATACATATTTAATTTTCGTCTTTGCATATTAAACTTCAATTATTGTGTTCTTAAGTCTTAGCTAATCAACAAATCACATAACTAAACTAGGCCGTGAGTCCTTTGGGAGAACGATACTTGGTCTTACCAAGTTTATTACTTGAAACGATTCGGTCATACTTGCCGATTGTGAAACAAGTTTGTGACATCATATTTTGGTGCTTACAAATTTGTCCATCACTACTCCATAGGTATAATGTCTTTTTCCTTAGTATTTCTATGTTTATTCTTCATATAATTGTTGATAAAGCTTTGACGTAAATTCTTATCTTCAGTTCACACGTCCTCAGAAGCATCCAATTCATGATATAGTCATACATGAAGATGATGAGATGGCTGAAGCGGAGGATGATCCTCTATCAAAGTTAGTGACAAAATTACCCAGATTGAAGAAAGCATCATTAGAACTATACTGGGATTTGAGGGTATTTGGTCTTCCCCCACATGTGCCAGTTTATATCACATTTTCTGATGCATTGGAGGTGATTGGGGGAGACAGGATGTTGAATATTTCCATCATTCAGTTGTGGTGCATGTAAGTTAGTCAATTTGGTCTTTCATATTACTTTTATTTACATTGTTATATAGTTTCTAACAACTTAACTTTGTTGTTTTAGGTACATGGACACAATCGTTGTAGACCAAGGTCGGTCTTCCATGTACGGATTTGTTGAATCTCAGACCATTCAACCGTCTGGTAACACACTTCAAAACAGACAAGATTATTTGCAAACATGGATGGATGAGTCAAAAAGAGACGTATACCTTGTGCCATACATTGACGGGTAGGTGTTGTTATATGTGGTCAGTTTATTATTATAGTTTCCTTAATTAGTTGAATAACTATTTGTCCTTCGTGATAGGTCGCACTGGCAGCTGATGGTCATCATTCCCAAACAATGTAAAATTATATGGTTTTGTTCGTTGCACAGGAGGATGAAAACTGAGTTGAGAACCATGCTTCAAGGGTAAGTGTTTCTCCAAAAATGACTTTGAATTTGATGTTCACCTTCAACTTTTATGATTAAATAGTCATATTAATTATACTTTGTGTTTTCAATCTGTACATAGTTATTGGTAAATCTCGTGGTCAACTGGTTCAAATTTTGTATCCAAAGGTTGTAAGTCATTTATAGTTTCTAATTCATTTATGTTATTGAATGATCTAAATTCTTAACTATTTAGTTTGTTATTTTAGTGTAACCACCAGCTAGATTCATGGGAATGTGGCTTCTATGTGATGTGTTGGATTAAGACCATCATTCGAGCAGTCATTACAGATGACTGGAATGAGGTAATGATGTATACCTTCAATACATTACAAATCATATTCATCTTCAACTATATATGAAACAATAATGAATCTTTGTTGAATTTTGCAGCGCTTCAAGACTACATCGCCTATTACAGAAGACACAATTAAACAGATAAGGTAGGAGTAGACCGCTTATCTTCTGCAAAGATGGAGTTAGGAATAGTTATATTTCTTGTTGAACATTGTTTAGTTTTAGTTTAAGTTTTATGTTGATAGTTTGGTAGTGGATTGAACTCCACATTAAGTAGAACTTTGTTTATATAAAACGCATATTTATATTATTGCAAAATTGTTCTGGGACATTTTTCTGCTTTTCAGGTGTGGTTTTATTGAAAAAATAAACTAATTTTAAAAAAAAAACGCCAGTAGACGTCTGTTAGTGCACAGTCGGACGTCTATAGACGTCTGTCAGTGCACACACGGACGTCCACCCCCCAGCTCCTACCTAAAACAATTCAGCAAGGTAGACGTCCGGGGGGAGGAGGCGGACGTATATATAGACGTCCGTCCTGACACAACGGACGTTTATATAGGCGTCCGTCAAGACACAATGGACGTTTACATAGACGTCCGTCCAGACAAAATGGACGTTTATATAGGCGTCCGTCCAGACAAAACGGACATTTACATAGACGTCCGTCCTGACACAACGGACGTTTACATAGACGTCCGTCCTGACACAACGGACGTCTGCGCGACGTCACCCACATAAACGTCGGGCGTACGACGGACGTTAAAAGGCCAAAATATCGGACGTCTAAAGCCCTTTCTGCACTAGTGGCATTCGCCCTGGAAGCCCAAGATTGCTTTCTTTACACATAATTGGAAATGATGTTGAAGGAACAATTCTAAGAGTTGAAAATGAGTATTGGGGTGGTGAAGAGGGAGATTCAGTTTATCCATTGTGATGATCGACGGGGAAGGGCTTCGTGCGGACAGTGGTCGCAATGACCTCCTGCACGGATAGGCGTGTGAGGTGGGTGCCGTGGGAGTAGAGGAGGTCGGTGTACTCGCTAGCAACGAAGATGGAGTGGGAGATGTTGGTGTCGGTATGGTCGGTGTGGAGAGATTTGCCACTAGTCGAAGACAGAGGAAGAGGGGTAGGCCTAGCGATGAAGAGAGTTGGAGGATGATGGAGATGAATAAGGGAGAGAGAGAAGCCTCACTTGAAGATGCAGAAAGGAAAGATCGACACGTTTCAGAAAAAAAGTGATGAGGTATACGGTTAGCCACTTCAGAAAAAATTTAACGCCGTTGTTTTTTGTGGACTAAAAATTTGAGTTTCCTAAGGAACATGATGAAAATGAACAAACCTTTGGAAAAGGGACGAAACTCAAAATCGCGTGATACTTGAAGGACTTAAAAACACATTTAATAAGGTTCAATTTATTAAAGATAAGCAATATTTTTATTTCTTTTTCTCTAAGATGTGAGATTCTTTGAGGCAAGTTTCTATTAGTTTTTTCTTGGCTTAAATGCTTACTTCGTCCTCATTTTAAGAGGTGAATTTCTGTTTAGTACCCAGTTTTAAAAATGAAGACATTGGGTTCCTATGTTATAAAAAGTGTATGAATAAGGTCATGTCCGTTAAATTGATAGCAACGGCGTTAAGTCCATGCTGATGTGGCCGTACTTTTTCTCTTCTCTCTTTTACTGTCCAACTTTTTCTATCTCTTGTTCAGTTTTTTCTTTGATGATTTGTTGAACTTGTTCTTTCTTTGTGGACCTTATTCATATATTTTTCATAACATCGGGACCCAATGTCTTCATTTTTAAAACCGGGTACTAAACAGAAATTCACCTCTTAACATGGGGACGAAGTAAACATTTAAGCCTTAATATAAATATATTATAGGTGTAGTGTAAATGATATTGTTTGAACTAAGTAGAATCAAGTCTTAAAATTCAGAAAATGGGTTAAGGTAAAGAAATGGTTGATATCATATTGGTGATGTGTGGTTTATTTTAATAGGTTAAAATCATGTGAAAAAAAATAAGTAAAATTGGGACGAGGATTTAAAAGTAATAAATTAATTATATTTATTCTATGAATTGAGTTTGTTGATTACACCTTTACTTTTATGTTATACTTTTCTCCTCTATGTATTAAGAAAAAGAAAACCAACTATATTCTTTAAAACTTCTTGAAAAAAAGAGTCTTGTTAGTGTCAGATGTCATATGTTTTGAGTATTAAATTAACACCTTTAATTTTATGAAGGGCAGAAATATTTTACGAATTTCAGCTGCACAATTGATTGGTTTATTTCTTTAAAACCGTTGATTGGAATATTTTCTTTGACTTTTTTGACTCCACTATAAACATTCAGCCATATGAATTAGGGGGCAAATACAAGAAGGGAAGCATTTGGTCCCCAAGTATATCCCTGACCCTTCGAGAACAGCTTTCACAGTGTGTGCTTTATTCTGGTTCTTCCTTCCTAATAGGGTCTGTTGCCCAACCTTTAAATTTCTTGTGCCTTACGTCCCTTTGTTATTCAACTGAGGGATCTTGGTCGGCAGCTTCAACCTATGTAAAAAGAATCATTTACAACATCCAACAACAACTCTACTTCATTTAATGGACAGGTATTCTCTCTTTCTTTTTTAATAAATTTGGTGTAATTTTTTTTTTCTTTTTTTTTCACTTTAAGGATGCAATTCCATTTTATTTTGTAATTTATTTATAAAGAGAAAATTATAAGCTTTTTTGTTTATTTAATTTTTTTATGCACCTCATTGGAGGTTTTTTTATCACTCAAATAATAAGTATGCCTAAACCATATTTTTTTAGAAAACACAATTGCAAATATTGAAATTTGTGAGGATGATAATTGAACATTTATTCATGAAAAAGGAAAAATTAGCATGATAGGTGAACATTTATTCATGAAAACTTTATGAAATATTGTTAACTTCATTTATGATAGGTGAACATTTATGAAGGAAAAATTAGCATGATAGGAAAAATGAGCATGATAGGAAAAATGAGCATGATAGGAAAAACACATTATTTGTTCTTTTGTTTGCAAATTATTTTATTTTTTCTGGTATTGTTAACTTCATTCCCATGTACATGAATACAACGAATATTAATTTTACTGTAAAAGATCTTAGCTTTGAAATAGGAGTGAATATATTTGTTTTAACACAAACAATAATCTTTCTTCTTAATCTTAATTGTCCTTCTACTAAAGAATTGTTTTTCTTTTTTTTTCATGAACTTTGACAATAATTTATCTACATAACTGAAGTAATAGTAATGAAAATGAAAGAATTGTTAAGACAATATATTTTTATTCAGATATTATAATTGGATTCCATAGTTTGGTGTGCGTCTTTTCCTCTGCTTAAGTAGCTGATCTGAGGATACTACTTTTAGTATTTCTTTTATCTAGTTCATAGTAGTTCAATTGATTTAAATTGATTTATTAAATAATAATTAGTAATTTAACTATTAATATTAAATGATGAACCAAAATTTATCAATTACTAATTAAGAAGGTAATCAATGTTTGGTTTCAAAACAAATATAATTAAATTTAATTAATTAAAGAAAAAATTAATCATACAAATTAATTTGTATAACTGATGTCACGTCTCATTAATTAGGTGATGACTCACCTCTTTGCTTCCATTAATGCACTGTGACACGTGAGCAGTGCCATCATGAAACGCACACACACCACTCTGCATGCAGTTGCCAAATGTCATTTTTAGAACATTCTAAAACGTTAATGGAAGACATGTGGCAGCAGAAGAATGGACTCACGTCCTGCCTGGGAAGAGAAAATTGATTTCTGGAAAACTCTTCCCCTTTCTCTGCACACTTCATTTTCTTCCTCAAACTCTCTATCTTTAAAATTCTCTCCCTTCTCTCTAGAATCCATTCTCCTTCTCTCTTCTGCAACTCACCATTCTCTGCTCCGTTCACGTTTCAACACCGTGAGGACGTCCCCTGCACCGTGAGCTTCATTTTGAACCGAACGGTTTTGGATTCTGAAACGGGTAAGTTGCACGTCCTCAACTACTCTTCATTTTCAACATGCAAGTCTCATTCTGAATTTGCATGCACCTTCTCTGAACCAATATTGGTTTTCTGAAATTTTTAGTTTAAGGAGTTTTGGGGTTGAACGTTAAGGGTAGAAAAGATTGTACTGGAATCTGGTTTTCCTTCTGAAGAACGAACGCACATTCCGGGTAAGGGAAGCTTATTAAATTTAATTCTTGAGTTATGCTGTGTTGCATGAATGATCTGTGATGTTGTACTGAGATAGATGCATGTTCTGTGAATATTATTAAGTATGAAGTATTGTATCAGATTTTACTATATGATTTTGATGATGAGATTGTGCATGAGAAGTATGAGATACACTGTGATCTGATTTAGAAATTGTATGAGAATTTGCACTGAAAAATGTGTTACTGTAAGTTGAAATTAAACATGAAAATACATGATAATGAACGTTCGTTATCGGAACGGTCTTTGACTGTTCGATAGTCTTAACAAATTCTTTGATGTGTTTGAACCCTTTCATTTGGAAAGGATTTCCCTTTGAGGACGAACGACCTCTTATACATAATTTACGTTTGAGCGTTTGGCCAAACGTAGACCTCATGAGTGTTGTGTGAGGAATTGAGAAGCTTGAAAATCTACCTTTATACTCTTAGTCAAATTGTTAAAACATGAACTTTAAGTATCCCATCTTATGTAAATTCCAAATTTCCATGATTTTGAATCAGCGAATAAGTTTATACTCAAAAGCGTACGTCCTAAGTGGCACTCGGTCTTATACCGAACGCTCGTCCTAAAAGTGTAAATGATAAGTAGCGCTCGGTCCTATACCGAACGCTCGTTCTTCCCGTAATCGCCAACGAGCGGAAATAGCGTTCGTCTTGAATTTTCATGACATTCGTCCTGAATTTAAATAGCGTTCGTCCAATAGATCTAGTAACGTTCGTCCAATACTTCAGTGACGTTCGTCCAAAATTTCATTAAATGTCTATTTTAGCGCTCGGTCATTGACTGGCGGTTTGTCTCTTGAATTATCTCGTGTTCGGTTTATTTATCTAAACAAGTTTGTGGATTATGTATCCATTAGATTCATTCTAGAGTTATTGAACTCAAGTTATTCTAAGTATTTTCCAGATCGTACTAGATTTAGTTCATCTAACTGAGTCAAGTTATAATGGAGTTCGTCTAATAACCTATCTTGGTTTTATTTTACTCATGAAAGAGCCTCTCTTGGTAATGTGTTAACGTTCGTCCTCTATTACAAAGAGGGCTGGACGTTCGTTCTTTTATGGAAGTGAAACTAAGAATGAAAGTGTGAATAAGATGAAAGATTAAGATGTGCGAATGATGTAAGAGATGAAATTATGATTGTTGGTTTTGAACGAGCGTTCCAGGGAGGAACGACTCTTGAATGGATATTGAGATTTGTAAGTATGAACGTGGTAAGCTTAAATGGTGGTTCATCCTGATATTCCGTGAGTGCTCGTTCACAAGTAGAGAGGAGTATGTCATGTGTGGGAATGGCAGGAGGTCTAGTCCATAACTGTAACTTGGACAGAACAGACTAACCTCAGGTGGCTACTGATGAGCATTCCAGTTACCCCACCTGAGTGCACGGACGCCTTAGCTACACAGGATTCATACAGTCCGGACGGTCGGTCTAGTATCAGGATTTTGGGATGGAATTGATGTATGAATTGAATGTATATGTTGTGAATTTAATTGCTGAATTTGGTAAGTATGAAATATCTGTTTGACTTGAATTAAATTCAATAAGCTTACCCTTGCATTTTCCATTGTGTTGTCTGTATATGTATATCCGTCATGTCCTTGCAATGATCATCCGTGTGGATGTGAGCAGAGGGAGATGCTTCTCTGGAGCAAGCGCTTGAAGAAGAAATCATAACTGAAGAAAATCTCATAAACGTGGAAGTGAAGGCCGAACAGTAGGTCGTTCGGTTTTGAGTTTGTGTAATTAGAATAGTGTGCAGCTGGAGGAAGAGCGTCCTTTTGTTGATTGTAAATACTTGGACGATCCGTGTTTTATTGTTGTAAGCTGTTCGTCCTTTAATGTTAGCGAACGCTCGTATATTTGTGCTTATATGTAAGGCCGTTCGGCCACTTGCGAGAGTTATCTCTTTTTGTAAGACTGTTTTGTTATATTAATACATGTGAATATTCTATTATATAGTGGTTGACTGTATAATTTTGGGATGTTACAACTGATAACATTAATAGTAATAACAATATACTAATTAATTATTATAACAATTTTTTTTCATTAAATAAAAATAAAAATTTGAAAATACAAAATTTTAATTCAATTTTAAAATAGATTCAAATTAATTTGTAATGCTAACATTAGTAGTAATAAAAATATACTAATTAAATATTATAACAACTTCTTTCATTCAATAAAAATAAAAATTTGGTAATACAAAATTTTAATTCAATTTTTAAATAGATTGAATTTGAAATATAAAATTATGAATTTAAATTTGAGATAAATTCAAATAAATAGAATTAAAATAAAATACATTTATATAATTATGGATTGAATTTGACTTTTAAAATTTTAGAAAACCATGTATTCTAGTTAATCCGTGTAAAAATTTTTAAATTATGAAAACTTTAATGATAAAATTCAAGAAATCAAGAATCGTAGTTGACTCGTAAAACACAATTTTAAACAAATATATAAATATGACCTCCTTTTTATATATTTTTGGGTTAAATATGCTTTTCGTCCCTTAAGTATCATTGATTCTTGGTTTTAGTCCCTACTCAAAACATTGATGGCATTTAGTCCTCGTAGTATTAAAACATGTAAAAATAGTCCTTAAAAGTGGATGGCGTCAACTTTTAGTTGATCTGGCAAACGACAATGTTACGTCTTCTGCCAGCTTCACTGTTCTCTATCTGTCACGTTGCTTATATCGTGAAAACCCCTATGGCCATCTTCCTGCGAGAGAAATGCCTAACCCAATCTTTGCCTCTATTCACCTCAAGCCACCAACAAAGGGGTTAACCCTCTAAACAATAAATATAGAACGAAAACCATAAACACACTCCAACGTTCCAATCCCAATGAACAATGAGATAGAAGAATTAACCAATAAAGGGCATGATAAAAAAAAACAAAGAATTCATTTTCAAAACAAATATAATATTGGGAGAAATTCCCCAGATCTAGACTTCCCCGTACGTGCCCGTATCGACAAAACCAATAATCATGCATCGAATGAGTTAAACAATGCAAGCATTAAGCAAAGAGGAAAAACCCTAACTAATGATGAAAGAAAGCATAGATCTTAAATAAAAGATGTAAAAACAAATTCCATATATGAGAGCTTCAAAAGATTACATTGATTCCCCAACAAACATACAGAGTTTAGTTCACCATATTCATGGTGAACCTAGATGAATAACAATGAAAGAATGAAAGATAAAACCCTAAAACGGTGAAGAGGAAGCCTCAACATCCAAGATCCTCCTTCAAAGGGGTGGAAGAGAGAGTGTTTTCTTCGTTCCAGCCAAAGATCCCTAACCCTAGGAAACCCTAAAGCTTATATATTATTCGTAAATTACAGAAAATTAGGTCCAAGCCCATAAAAGTGCCGCTCAGCGGTATAGTACCGCTCAGCGGTAAGTGCGTGAGTCGTTTCTTCCCCTCAGCGGCTATTTTGCCCCTCAGCGGACCTCCCGTGACTTCCTGAGTGCCGCTCAGCGGTAAACTGCCGCTGAGCGGTAAGTGCGTGAGTCGTTTCTTCCCCTCAGCGGCCATTTTGCCCCTCAGCAGATCTCCCGTAAGCTCCTGAGTGCCGCTCAGCGGTAAACTGCCGCTGAGCGGTGACTTCGGCTTCTCCTTTTGCACTTTTTGATGTCTTTTCTGATTTCATCTCTCTCCTTCTTGACTTCTTTCACTAAATTCACCTTAAAACCTGCACAAAAACACTGAAATCAAGCATAAACCTGTCCAGCTCTCTTATTTCTGAAAATATGAATAAAAGCATGATTTCAAGCTAGTTTCTAAGTGTTAAAGGTTGCTTTTAGTATCAATTTAAGCATGAAAATAACAGTTTTTCAACTGTTATCACAACCCCAAACTTAGAATTTTGCTTGTCCTCAAGCAAACAGTGTCGGAACAATCGGTATCGTTATAGAGTTGCGCAGCGGAATAAAATACTCGGAAAGCGTGTTACGGTCACAAATCGAGTTATGATGGTCCGTTTTAGAAAATCAATTTTCTTAGAGAAAATTTAACAAACACTTGATGTGCATAAAACAGTAACGAGTGTAAGGAATAGAAAAGTTGACACACTGGATTTTTATCCTGGTTCGATTCAAAAGAATCTACGTCCAGTTGTTAATCACTATAAAGAGTGATTAACGATTTCACTAAAATCAGTTTCAGCAAAATACAATTAAGAGTGAATAAACAAACCGAAATATAAAACCTTCCTTCGACCAACGAAATGGAAGCCAACAATCTACACTTTCCTTCAACTCTGGAACAGTGCAGAACAGTTCTTCCTTCGACCAACGAACCGGAAGAACAATAGCGTTGCCAACTCGAAGAGAATCGCTCCGACCTTTGACCCACAAAGCGAGAGCTTCTCCTTTTCACGAGACTAGGCAGTGCAATGAACTAGCTTTTGGAACTTCCTCAGATCACACTGTATTCTCAAAAGCTCAGTAGTGTTTCTAAGAGTTCTGGAACTCATCTATATAGCCTACTGGTCTAAAGTTTGCAAAGATGAATTATAACTGCCGCAGATAATCGATTATTGTTAGTGATAATCGATTATTCGAGTCCGTTACAGGGTTTTCAAAAAGTGATAATCGATTATCCTGAGGAATAATCGATTATTCCAGAGACTTTTGGCAGTTCTCATCAGAACTGTGATAATCGATTATTTGGAGTAATAATCGATTATTCCAGAGCAACGAGGTTTTTCAGAAGGGCTCAGGATAATCGATTATAGCTTCTAATAATCGATTAAATGCGTAGCAGTTCTAAAAATACGAATTTTTCTAAGTATTACATGTTTAAGGCTTTTCCTAATACATTTATAATCTACAAATTGCTTTTAAAACAACTATAACAATGTATCATCTTTCAGCATCATCAAAATTATTTATCTTCAAATTTACCAATGCTCTTCATTGGTAACAATCTCCCCCTTTTTGATGATGATCAAAAATCACTTTTTAAAAGCAACGTTGGGTTATCTGCAAAAGATACAAACTGAGAGACAACAGTAGGAGTTAGTAGTAACTGCACATATTTCTCCCCCTTTTTGATCATAAGCAAAAAGAGTGATAATGCTCCCCCTTAATATGCGCTCCCCTCAATTAAACAGTGTAAGTACTAAAACAGTAGATCATTTTATTCAGGAAAACATTAAAGAGTACAAGGGCACATAAAGCAAGACATGAATATGATAAAACATTCTAGGAATTCAAAACAAACAAACATGAAAGCACACTAATCAGAAAATCCTAAATCTAAAATTCAGGACTTGGTGGTCTCTCTGGAGGTTGGAGATTAAAATGATTTTCAATGTTTCCAATGCGAGTATCAAGGTCATTGAACTGGTCGATCACAAATTCTTCATGATTTTGTTGCCACTCATATATTTGGTAAAAGTGAGATTGTTGAAAGAGAAGCATATCCTCCAGTTGTTTAGACAGGTTTGCAAAATGCTCCTCCATAGTCAGGGATGAATTTGAAGGCATGTGAGAAGGACCAGCATCAGCAGAGGTAGCAGCTGGGACAGGATCAACCATATGGGCGTCCATATCGTCATTGACATTTTCGTGGTGATCATCATCCTTGTGAATGATCACACGGCCACGAGCAACAAAACCCATTTGGCGAAATGTTGTCTCACCAATTTCAGTGCCAATTGCTTGAATGGAGGTAGTGAGTTCGCCGTCCACACTTACACCTTTGTATTCTAAAATTCGAGAGATGAGAAGTGCATATGGAAAATGATAAGAAGAATATTTCTTGGCCTTTACCATGGTGTCGGAGATGAGGGCTGGCCAATCAATGTGGATGTGATTTAAAAGCCCATATAGTAGTAGAAGATCTTGCTCCGAGCATTGAGCATGGTTAGTGGCACGAGGACATAGGATCCATACAATTAAGTAATGAATCATCCTTTCTTCAACCTTGAATCCACCCACAAGCAATTGTCGACGATTGATTTGGTGTTCAGGATGACGCAAAAAAGATTGAAAGGCGAGGAGACGATTGAAGTCCGGAACTCCAAGATGGACTTTGACAGCATCATCCCATAGTGTGAGTTGTGCAACATTTGTCCATATGTCATCATCCAGAATTATAGGGACACCTTTTACTTTTGTTGTGATGATGCCATCACGATAACGCATATTGAAGTAGAAGACACGGATAAGATCAGGGTATATGCACCCCTTTTGCTCCACTAGATGAGTAAGTCCTTGAGCACGAAACAGATCTGGAAAATTAAAGCCATAATAACGATAAAAGTCGAGACGGATGAACTTTACCGCCATGATTCGGCGTTCTTGCCAGAAATGAACATAGTCACCATGTTGCTCCTCATCTGAAATCCAACCTTCGATGGAAGCAGGACGAACATTTCGGGAGCGAGAGGAAGAAGCACCAGCAGTCCTCCTTCGGGTTCTTCTTGAATCAGCCATGAGAGAAGTGGGCACAAAAGAAACTTTGGAAGGAAAGAAGAAAGAGGAGAGATTTGGTTCAGATTTGGGTGCAGCAGGTTTCTGGGTGCAAAGAAGTGAGTAATAATCGATTATAGGGGGCTATTTATAAGAAAAAATGGAGAAACTAGCCGTTTATGACCGTTTCCAGCCGTTAAGATTCACTGCAACGGCTATATTTTTGAAACAGATCGCGTAATAATCGATTATTCTAAGTGATAATCGATTATCTTCTCATAAGTCACTTTCCAGAAATTGTGTAATAATCGATTATGTATGAAGATAATCGATTATCTTCGCATACAAGTCCAGTTTTGGGTTTGAATATGAATAATCGATTATTTCTAAGTGATAATCGATTATCTGCGAATAGGGGTTTTGGCCAAAGCTAAAAATAATCGATTATTATAAGTTATAATCGATTATCTGCGAATAGGGGTTTTTGCCAAAGCTAAAAAATAATCGATTATTATCCTATGATAATCGATTAAAAGCGCTGATCGTACCAGAATTGAGAAAATTTTATAAAGTTTGAATTTAGGACATATCTAACACTCCTAACTCTCTTCTAAGCTCATAGAATCTATCTTTAGGTAGTGCTTTAGTGAAGATATCAGCCAATTGATGTAAAGTGTCAATGTATTCAATTTGGCAATCTCCCTTTTGAATGTGGTCTCTCAAGAAATGATGTCTAATTTCAATGTGCTTAGTTCTTGAGTGCATTATGGGGTTCTTAGTGAGGTTGATAGCACTAGTATTATCACATTTCAGAGGAATGTGATCAAGAAAGATATCAAAATCCTCCAGTTGTTGTTTCATCCATAAAATTTGGGCACAACAATTTCCAGCAGCAATGTATTCAGCTTCAGTGGTAGACAAGGCTACACAAGCTTGTTTCTTTGAATGCTAAGACACTAAAGAACAACCCAGAAAATGACATGTTCCACTAGTACTTTTCCTATCAATTTTACAGCCACCATAATCTGCATCAGAATAACCTATCAAACTAGGTAAAGCATCAGAAGGATACCAAAGTCCAAAAGATGGGGTGCCTTTAAGGTATTTCAAAATCCGTTTGACAGCAATTAGATGAGATTCTTTAGGATTAGCTTGGTACCTAGCACACACACACACACTTTGCATAATGTCTGGTCTACTAGCAGTTAGATAAAGTAAGGATCCTATCATTCCTCTAAACATGGTTTCATTTACTCCTTCACCAGATTCATCCTTATCTAAATAGCAGGACGTTGCCATAGGTGTGTTGGCCTCTTTACAAGTATCCATACCAAACTTCTTAAGCACTTCTCTACAATATTTAGTTTGGGAGACAAAAGTTCCCCCATCTATTTGCTTTATTTGCAGTCCTAAGAAGAAGTTAAGCTCACCCATCATAGACATTTCAAATTCACCTTGCATGATTTGTGCAAATCCCTCACACAATGAATCATTTGTAGACCCAAAAATGATATCATCTACGTATACTTGAACAATCAAGATATGTTTTTCTACTTTTTTAATAAACAAGGTTGAATCAACCTTTCCTCTAGAGAAGTCATTTTCAATCAAGAAAGTACTAAGTCTTTCATACTAAGATCTAGGTGCCTGTTTTAGACCATACAAGGCCTTTTTCAACTTATAAACATGATTAGGATATTTAAAATCCTCAAAACCAGGAGGTTGACTAACGTATACCTCTTCTTTAATGAAACCATTTAAAAATGCACTTTTCACATCCATTTGATACAATTTAAACTTCATCAAGGATGCATACACAAGTAACAATCTAATTGCTTCTAACCTGGCTACTGGGGCGTAAGTTTCATCATAGTCGATACCTTCCTCTTGGCAGTAGCCTTTTGCAACTAACCTGGCTTTGTTCTTGGTGATGTTGCCATCTTCATCAAGCTTGTTTCTAAACACCCACTTTGTTCCAATGATTTGATAATCATCTTGTCTAGGAATGAGTTCCCAAACATCATTCCTTTCAAATTGATTGAGTTCTTCTTGCATAGCAACACACCATTTATCATCTTGAAGAGCTTCCTTTATGTTCTTAGGTTCTACCTGAGACACAAAAGCTACTGTTAAGCAGAAATTATTAAGATTGTGTCTAGTAGTTACCCCTTTTAACATATCTCCGATGATGTTGTCCAAAGAAAGTCCTCTTGGTTGTTGATAGCTTTTAGGATCAACTACTTGATGTTCATTTTGAGTTTCTGGAGGATAGTTTTTATTTAGATACATCTCTTCAAGAGCTTCCCTCAAATAATCCTCATCACCTGCAATTGGTTTATTTGACTCAAGAGGGTTCACCTCAAGGTCCACAATTTCATCAAAGACAACATGCATTGATTCTTCAATTTTCAAGGTTCTTCTATTAAACACCCTATATGCTTTGCTAGTTAAAGAGTATCCTAAGAAGATTGCCTCATCAGATTTAGCATCAAATTTGCCTAGATTATCTTTACCATTATTCAAAACAAAACATTTGCATCCAAAGATTTTCAAATGAGATACAGTTGGTTTTCTACCGTTAAATAGTTCACAGGGAGTTAGCTTAAGAATAGGCCTAATTATCATTCTGTTCAACACGTAACAAGCAGTACTAACTGCATCAGCCCAAAAGTATTTTGGCACATTAGATTCATTTAAAAGAGTCCTAGCTAGTTCTTCTAATGACCTATTTTTCCTTTCAACAACACCATTTTGTTGGGGAGTTCTTGGAGCAGAAAAATTATGAGCAATTCCATGTTTTTCACAAAACTTTTCAAAAGATTCGTTTTCAAACTCACCACCGTGATCACTTCTCAAGGTTTTGATTTTCAATTCCTTTTCATTTTGAACACGTTTTGCAAATGATTTGAATGCTTTAAAAGCTTCACTTTTCAAGGTTAAGAAAAATGTCCAAGTAAATCTAGTGTAGTCATCAACAATCACAAGAGCATAGTAGTTTCCACCAAAACTTTTAATTCTAGATGGACCAAACAAGTCCATATGCAAAAGTTCTAAAGGTTTTGATGTTGAAATCATGTTTTTAGACGAAAAAGAGGATTTGGTTTGCTTTCCCTTTTGACATGCAGAACATATTTTGTCTTTCTCAAATTTTAATTTAGGCAAACCAATCACAAGATCTTTTGAACTCAATTTATTTAAATGTTGCATATGAATATGCGCAGCTCTTTTATGCCATAACCAAGGATTTTCCTCTTTGGCAACTAAACATGTTATACTATGACTAGATGCATTTTCAATATCAATCAAGTAAATGTTATTATGCCTAACACCTTGCAAAGCAATTTCAGTAGAATTTTTAAAATATACGGTACATCTATCACTTTCAAAGGTTACCTTGAGACCCTTGTCACATAATTGACTTATGCTTAGGAGATTGTGTTTGAGACCTTCAACGCATAATACGTCCTTTATAGTCAATGTGTTTCCTCCTCCAATGTCTCCAGTGCCAATGATTCTACCTTTGTTATTATCTCCATAGGTCACAAATCCTTGCTTCTTCTTCTCAAAAGAAATAAACCTTTTCTTGTCACCGGTCATGTGTCTTGAACAACCACTGTCAAGATACCACAGTGACTTCTTTGACTTAGTAAGTTCCTACAAAACAAATTTTAGCAAGACTTTAGGTCCCCAATCTTATTATGGGTCCTTTGGGTTAGTTTATGCAAATATACATCATTTTACAATTTTAACCCATGCATATTTACCATTTGGAACACCAAAATGTTTGATGTTGCATTTGTTTGAGGTGTGACCAAGTTTCATGCAGTAAAAACAACAAGCCTCATACACTTTATTTTTCACAAGAGTTCCTTTTTCTACCCAAACTCTACGAGTTCTTATCACTTTATATTTTTTGTGTAGATGCGTGTTTCCACTTCTAGCATTGCTTCTCTCAAAGTTTGTTTTGGCATGTGACTTAGACTTATTTGCCTTTGCAAGTAAATTCTCAAGAATGTCAATATCAAACATATGACTTTTACACGATAGACATTCAGCAGGTTGTATAACAGTATCAAATTCAGATAATTTAGTTTCCAAATTACTAACTTTGTTTCTCAAAACAACTTCATCATCTAGTGCTTTTTCATACCTCAAATTCAATTCATTATGCTCTTTCTTTAGCTTTTTATGAGCAACATCAAGTTTTTCAGATTCATTTAACAAATCAAGAAATGCCTTTTGTAAGTCAAACTCATCACTTGACTCTAAGCTAGAATCACTTACTTGGCTTCCTGCATCTTCTAAGTCTGCCATTAAGCACAAGTTTGCTTCTTCATTTGAATCGCTTGAACTTGAAGAACTAGAAGCATTGTCTTCCCAAGCTATGTAAGCTTTCTTCTTCTTTGGAAACTTTCTTTCTTTCTTTTCTTCACTTTTCCTATTCTTAGGACAGTCAGTCTTCACATGACCCCTTTCTCCACATCCATAACATTTAATTGTTGATGGAGATCCTCGATTTTCTTTCCTTTCTCCATGGTATTTGTCTTTTCCCTTTGCTTTCATAAATTTAGCAAACTTCTTAATCATAAGACTCATGTTTTCCTCATCGTTATCGGAATCATCATCCTCAATTCTCTTAGAACTTTTTCCTTTTGAGATTTCAGACTTGAAGGCAAGCGTCTTTCTTTTGCCTTGATCCTCTTCTGTAGTTAATCTTCTTAGCTCAAGCTCATGCTCACGAAGCTTTCCAAAGAGAATCGCCGTTGACATTTGAGTGAGGTTTTGAGACTCCGAAATGACAGTCACCTTTGGTTGCCAAGACCTGTCTAATGATTTCAAAATTTTCAGATTCAACTCGTCAGTGTCAAAAGTCTTACCCAAACCTGTCAGGTGGTTCACAATGTGAGTGAAACGCTTCTGGACATCAGATATTGTTTCTCCAGGCTGCATTCTGAACATCTCATACTCCTGAATGAGTGTGTTCTTCCTTGCACGTCGTCTGTACCCTCATGTGTGACTCTGAGGACCTCCCACATCTCCTGTGCTGTCTTACACACTGAAATTCTATAAAATTCATCAAGTACTACAGTAGATGAAATAATATTACGAGCCTTAATATCAAATTGGGCTCTTCTATTTTCCTCAGGAGTCCAATTAAAGTATGGTTTTTCTACTTCTACACCATCAACAATTCTTTTAGGAATATAAGGACCATTTAGCACAGCTTCCTAGATGCATCTGTCAACAGACCCCATAAAAATTTCCATTCTGACTTTCCAGAATGCATAGTTATCACCAGTAAAAAGAGGTGGTCTGTTGATGGATGCACCCTCAGCATATACTTGATTTTGATGACCGGCCATTTTCGCAAAAGTTTGAAAGAATATCAAAGCAAGCTCTGATACCAATTGTCGGAACAATCGGTACCGTTATAGAGTTGCGCAGCGGAATAAAATACTCGGAAAGCGTGTTACGGTCACAAATCGAGTTATGATGGTCCGTTTTAGATAATCAATTTTCTTAGAGAAAATTTAACAAACACTTGATGTGCATAAAACAGTAACGAGTGTAAGGAATAGAAAAGTTGACACACTGGATTTTTATCCTGGTTCGATTCAAAAGAATCTACGTCCAGTTGTTAATCACTATAAAGAGTGATTAACGATTTCACTAAAATCAGTTTCAGCAAAATACAATTAAGAGTGAATAAACAAACCGAAATATAAAACCTTCCTTCGACCAACGAAATGGAAGCCAACAATCTACACTTTCCTTCAACTCTGGAACAGTGCAGAACAGTTCTTCCTTCGACCAACGAACCGGAAGAACAATAGCGTTGCCAACTCGAAGAGAATCGCTCCGACCTTTGACCCACAAAGCGAGAGCTTCTCCTTTTCACGAGACTAGGCAGTTCAATGAACTAGCTTTTGGAACTTCCTCAGATCACACTGTATTCTCAAAAGCTCAGTAGTGTTTCTAAGAGTTCTGGAACTCATCTATATAGCCCACTGGTCTAAAGTTTGCAAAGATGAATTATAACTGCCGCAGATAATCGATTATTGTTAGTGATAATCGATTATTCGAGTCCGTTACAGGGTTTTCAAAAAGTGATAATCGATTATCCTGAGGAATAATCGATTATTCCAGAGACTTTTGGCAGTTCTCATCAGAACTGTGATAATCGATTATTTGGAGTAATAATCGATTATTCCAGAGCAACGAGGTTTTTCAGAAGGGCTCAGGATAATCGATTATAGCTTCTAATAATCGATTAAATGCGTAGCAGTTCTAAAAATACGAATTTTTCTAAGTATTACATGTTTAAGGCTTTTCCTAATACATTTATAATCTACAAATTGCTTTTAAAACAACTATAACAATGTATCATCTTTCAGCATCATCAAAATTATTTATCTTCAAATTTACCAATGCTC
The DNA here is from genome assembly GCF_029865625.1 of Vigna umbellata. NCBI lineage: Eukaryota > Viridiplantae > Streptophyta > Magnoliopsida > Fabales > Fabaceae > Vigna > Vigna umbellata. Next base: position 24,868,707 of record NC_142174.1, read on the forward strand.
TTCATTGGTAACAAACAGGATGTAACTCAATCTTCTACCAATTCATATGATGGTTCACTTATTCAAAAATCCTTTTTTTCAAGATAAGTAACAACTTCACTCAAACTTATGACCAAGAATTCAATCAAGATGTGCACATGCTTTAGTGTTTCACAAAGTCAGTTAATACCCAACAAATGCTCTTTTTCATGAATGACCAATCAATTAAGCATGGATGTTCATGTGCTAATGGAATATTTCCTCACTAAGTAAAGTGTTTCACTCAACACACAAGTGTATAAAAGCTAATCACTCATTCACTCTACTATCACAATGTCACATGAATCAACTTTGCCTTTCATTTTACCATAATCAAAAACATTTACAAGCATGCATCATCACAAGGACTTTTCAATGGCTTATAATGTGGCTGGGCTAACAAGAAAATTGGTTTTTCTGGATCACAAAATCCTTGAGTTAAGAGAATCATAACAATACAATTTTTCTTATTCTTCCCAACTTACCTTTGCATTTGCATTGAGCTTTGCTTCTTTTTCTTTTCTTTTCTTTTTCTTTGCATATTCTTACTTTTTAGCTCTTAGCTCAATGTTTTTCCTTTTTCATGTTTTCCTAACAACCCCAAACTTGAACATTTAATAATACCACACAAGATCTTCTACTTAACTCAAGGTAAAGATTTTCAATCAAAGGTTTTTTTCAATTTATGTTCAAGGCTAAGGGTTCAAAGGATAGAACACAAAGTGTTCTCTTTTAGTGGGCTAACTTTATGAATTTGGCCAATAAAAAAGGTTCCAACAAACGACCTTGATCACATGATGCAAAACAAGCAATTGATTCAATCATGGAAAACCTGGGCAAAATCATTCATGTTTCCAAAGTAATAACATTCAATCAATAAAAACTCTGGAGCTGAAAACCTCACATATAAGCTCATCCACATTTGACATACACATCCTGCTTAATCTCACAATCACAATCATAATATCCTGCATTTGTTCACAAAGCTTGTGAATCACCTGTATAAGCATTTTAATGTGCACATTATCTCAATATCAATCAATCAATAAGCATCATTCAGCATTACTTATCACACAATCACAGTTAATAGCAAACCATCATAACAAACCAGGTTTCCAATAGAGTACATCAAACCCTAATCTAAAAACATAAAATACTTACAGAATACTGGGTTGCCTCCCAGTAAGCGCTTGTTTAACGTCACGAGCCTGACCCAAACTTTCAAGGATCCACCAACAACATCATTGTGGAAAATTGTTGCACCTCTCCCCCTAGATAGGGTTTGAGACGTTGACCATTCACCACCCAACTTCTCTGTGGATCATCAGCAGCTGGATTAAATATTTCAATTGCTCCATGCGGATGCACCTCTTTTATCACAAATGGTCCTGACCATTTTGACTTCAGCTTCCCAAGAAATATCTTCAATCTTGAATTGAACAATAGTACCTGTTGTCCTGGATTGAAAACTCTATTCACCAATTTCCTGTCATGATAAAATTTAATCTTGTCTTTGTAAGCCTTGGATGAATCATATGCATGTAATCTCATTTCTTCAAGCTCCAAAATCTGCCTTCTGCGTGTGCATTGAGTTTCATAAGGATCAAAATTCAAGAATTTCAAAGCCCATAATGCTTTATGCTCCAATTCTACTGGCAAATGGCATGCTTTCCCATAGACTAATTGAAACGGTGATAATCCCATAGACGTCTTCATTGCTGTCCTATAAGCCCAAAGAGCATAATCCAATTTGAGAGACCAATCCTTTCTTGATGAAGTCACTGTTTTTTCCAGGATCCTTTTTATCTCCTTGTTAGACACCTCAGCTTGTCCATTGGTTTGTGGATGATAAGGTGCAGCTACCTTATGTTTTACTCCATAATGTTTGAGTACTTTCTCCAGCTGATAATTGCAAAAATGAGATCCTCCATCACTGATCAACACTCTTGGAGTGCCAAAACGTGAGAATATCTGCCTCTTCAGGAATTTAATTACCGTGCTAGCATCATTTTTAGGACAAGCTAATGCTTCCACCCATTTACTCACATAATCCACTGCTACCAGAATATATTCATTGTTGAAAGATGGAGGGAAAGGTCCAACAAAGTCAATACCCCAACAATCAAAAACCTCAACTTCTAAAATACCTTGTAAAGGCATCTCATGACGTTTAGTGATTGTCCCTGCTCTTTGACATTTATCACAATTTCTAGCATGATTATGGGCATCTTTAAATAAAGTTGGCCAATAAAACCCTGATTGAAGGACTTTTGCTGCTGTTCTTTCTCCATTAAAATGTCCTCCATAAGGTGAATCATGACAATGCCAGAGAATTCCTTCTGCTTCTTGATAACAGTTGAAAAACTGTTATTTTCATGCTTAAAAGTGATACTAAAAGCAACCTTTAGACTTAGAAACTAGCTTGAAATCATGCATTTTGTTTATATTTTCAGAAATAAGAGAGCTGGACAGGTTTATGCTTGATTTGAGTGTTTTTGTGCAGGTTTTGAGGTGAATTTGGTGAAAGAAGTGAAGAATGAGAGAGAGGACATTAGAAAAGACAAGAAAGAGTGCAAAAAGAGAAGTCGAAGGCACCGCTCAGCGGCAAACTACCGCTGAGCGGCACTCAAGAGGTGGCGTTGGAACCGCTGAGGGGCAAATGGCCGCTGAGGGGAAGAAAGAAGACGCGTAACCACCGCTGAGCGGTAAATGGCGCTGAGCGGCACTTTTTGGGCTTGGGCTTTTGTAATCTTTTGTAACTCTAGATTAGTATATAAGGGCTTGCACGTCCTTTAGTTAGGGATCTTTGGCAGAAACGAGGCAAACACTCTCTCTTTCACCCCTTTGAAGGAGGATCTTGGATGCTCAGGCTACCTCTTCCACTTTATTGGGTTTATTCTTTCATACTTTCATTGTTATTCATCTAGGTTCACCATGAATATGGTGAACTAAACCTTGTATGTTGGTTGGGGAATCAAAGTAATCTCTTGAAGCTCTCATATATGGATTTGTTGAGTACATCTTTGAATTAAGACATATGCTTTCTTTCATCATTAGTTAGGGTTTTTCCTCTTTGCTCAATGCTTGCATTGTTTAACTCATTCTAATGCATGATTATTGGTTTTGTTGATACGGACACGTACGGGGAAATCTAGATCCGGGGAATTTCTCCCAATATTATACTGACAATATTATATTGGTTGCCTTTAAGCTCCTGCACTCATGAACTAATCATTAGGAATGCTAGGAATTGTATGAACTATTTGATTAGGGAGAAGCCATCTAGAATGGTACATTAGAGAGTGGCATTAACAATGATGATTTGAATGTTGAATTCCTAAAATATATGAGAGTGGATGAGATGAAATTGACCCCCAACAACATATTCATTCATATATTCCATTGAAAGTGTTTATCTTTTGTCTTTGCCATAGATCAATTCATGCATACATATTTAATTTTCGTCTTTGCATATTAAACTTCAATTATTGTGTTCTTAAGTCTTAGCTAATCAACAAATCACATAACTAAACTAGGCCGTGAGTCCTTTGGGAGAACGATACTTGGTCTTACCAAGTTTATTACTTGAAATGATTCGGTCATACTTGCCGATTGTGAAACAAGTTTGTGACATCATATTTTGGTGCTTACAAATTTGTCCATCAAGTTTTTGGCGCCGTTGCCGGGGATTCATGGTTTAACTGGTTAATTTGTGTGATTATTGATTATCTTTGACTTATTTTTTTTTTTATTTTATTTTAAATTTCGAATTTTTATTTTATCTTATTTTATTTTTCTGTTTATATTTTTCAGTTTGTATTTTATTTGATTTTATTTTTATTTTTTTTGTTTGTTTTCTGTTTTTCTGTTTTCTGTTTTTATTTTCTGTTTTTTATTTTTCGGTTTTTTATTTTATTTTATTTTATCTTTTAGGATTAGATTTTATTTGGTTAGATTTTATTTTATCTTTTAGGTTAGATTAGATTTTATTTTATTTTATCTTTTAGGTTAGGTTAGATTTTATTTTATCTTTTTAGATTAGGTTAGATTTTATTTTATTTTATTTTATTTTATTCTATCTTATTCTATCTTATCTTCTGAATCTTTTATCTTTTGAATCTATATCTTCTTCTCTATCTTTTTGTGCTAACAAATATTTTCTAGAGTTTTGTGCCTAATGTCTGCAGAATGCAATTTGGTCAAGAGTTTAACTATAGGGGCACTCAATTCTACCAAAGTAATCTCAACCAATGGTGGGAACCTCACTCAAGCATGGATCAAAGCCAATTTTGGCAAGCTGTTGGACAATTTGAGAACCAACCACAACAACAATGGCAGCAACAACCCTTTCTATCAGGAAGTTTGGATAGGTTGGAGGACACCCTTCAACGATTTTTGAAAAATTCCGACTCTACTCAGAAAAGCATTGAAGAATCATGTAAAAGAATGGAGATACAACTTCGTCACATTAGTCAGATATTAAATGATGATGTTAATACTGATGTTAACCTTAAGGAGGAAGGGCAAGTCATTATCACTGAAAGTGACAAGATTCTTGATGAGGAAAAATTAGAGGGAGATGAGGAAAGGGTAGAGAGAAAAGAGAAAGAAGAGTTGAGTGAGAAAGATAAAAATGAAGAAAAAGAAAAAGAATTGGTTGAGAGAGAAGAGAGAAAGAAAATTTGTGTGAAGATAAAGAAGTTGAGGAGAAAAAGAGAAAGGAAGAAAAAAATAAAAGAAGAGAAAAAGAGAAAATTTAGGGAGAGAAAAAGGAAGAAAAAGAAGATGAGAGGAAAGAAGAAGAAATCACATGAAAAATCACATCCTCATCTAAAGAAGAATCATAGGAAGGAAAAGAAATTTAAGTGCTTCATGGAAATCTTCAAGAAATTGGAGATTAAAGTTCCTATGATTGAGACACTGCAACAGGTTCCTGGTTTGATCAAATTTCTGAAGAAGTTCAGTAGGAAGAAGAAGAAAAAGAAGAAGGAACTTGAGCTTTACAGGGTCAAGCTAATGACGTTAAAAGAGCGCTTGCTGGGAGGCAACCCAGTCGATTTAAAAACTTTTGATTTGGTTTTGTAACTTTTAAATTGTGGACATTATTCTGTAAATATTTTTGTTGGATCCAGCATCTACTGAAGGATGCTAGGTGGTTAAGCATCTACTGAAGGATGCTAGGTTTGTAACACCTACTGATGGGTGTTGGTGAGAAAATTTTGCACCTACTGATGGGTGCTGGTAAGTTTGAAACACCTACTGATGGGTGTTGGTGGATTTTGGGTCAGGCTCGTGACGTTAAACAAGCGCTACCTGGGAGGCAACCCAGTTGATTGATTGTTTTCTGTTTGTTTATTTTTAGGATTTGCATAAGCATTTTTAACATTGAATTGTAGGGAACCTATGAGGGGTATGCTAGGAAGGCACGTAGGTCAAGAAAAGAAGGAGAAGGGCACATCAAGAAAGTGCCGCTGAGCGGCAATTACCGCTGAGCGGTACTATCGCAGATGGGCTTAAGTTCCCCTTAGCGGAACCCGAGCCCATTGGGGTAATTTTAAACCCTAAGCTGCGCGTTTTTACATTCTTTCAAGCTCTTCTCTGCACTAAGACTCCCACATATCTCCTCTTAGGTTTCCCACATCTTTTTACTCTTCCCTCTTTAGAAAATTTCTCTTCCACTCACTTTTACACTAGTGTGCTATCAAAGTTTGGGGTTGGAAGAGAGCATTCTAGTTTGGAAGCATTCTCATATCATCTAGCATCTCCACCCAAGTAAGTAAAATGCATTTTGTTCATTCTAGGGTTCTTGAAATTGACTGTGATTGTCAAAGCATGAATATTTAGGGGTTTTGATTTCTATGCATGATTTGATGATATATTTGATTTTTGAACCGATTAAACTGCATGATTATGAACTGGAAAACTGAAAATTGCATTTGGGTGGAGTTAGGGAAGCTTTGAAACTGATTTTTCAAAAATCTGCAGAGTTACCGCTGAGGGGTAAATTACCGCTGAGCGGCACTCTGCCAGATTTGGTTTTTTCTGATTTTTGCGTGTTGGAATGTGGCGCTGGTGGCGCTGAGGGGAAATTCTGGCCCTCAGCGGTGGTTTAGCTTCGACAGGAGTTATGTTCTATGTTTTACTAATGATTAACATCATGTTCTGTGGTTTTGCTTGTGTTTTGAATGTAGGAATGGCATCCTCATCAGGAAAAAGATTGAAAACCATGGCAACCAAGAGAAAGGAAAAGGAACCAGAGCAACCTCACTCTAGCAGGTTCCTCTCTAGGAAACATGAGAAGCACTTTAGGGTGGTTCAGGACAGGAGACTTCTAATGGAGAGAAAAGTTGGAATGATACCTAACTTTGCTCCTCAATTTGGAGAGCAAGTGTTAGGGAATGATTGGGGAAAGCTAGCCACTTATCCATCACCTGCCAACATAGCTGTGGTGAAAGAATTCTACACCAATGCAAAGAAGATTGGTGATTATCCAGCTGAGAATTATTTGGGCTATGTTAGAGGCCATGCTATCAGGTATGATCCTGACTCCATCAATAACTTTCTGGATACTGTGTGGGCTGGTGAGCAATGCCAGTTTGCTCTTAGCATGGAGGAAGGTGCTGATTATGAGGATGTGGAGAGAGTATTGTGTATACCTGGAGGACACTTCCAAAGGAATAGATCTGGCTCAGTGGTTAACATTAGGAGGACAGATTTGACTCCTCTTGCAAAGTATTGGATGGCGTTTTCTCATGCCAACATTCAGCCATGTTCACATGTGTCAGATATTACTCTCAGCAGGGCACTATTCATCTACTGTGTTATCAGAAACTTGAATGTTAATATTGGGCAGGTGATAGCTGATGAGATTAGTGTGTGTGCTAACACCTCAAACAACAAAGCACCACTGGGACATCCTTCTTTGATCACTCACCTTTGCAAGCTAGCTGGGGTGGACACTTCTGTTCCACCATTTGAGAGGCCAAGAAAAGCTATAGATGAGGCCTATTACAGACAGTACTGTGGAGGTGAGGAGGCAGCCCAGCCAGTGCCACCACGCCAGGCTCGTAGAGAGAGAAGGCCAGCACAGAGCAGGACTTCTGCTGATACTCATGAGGCAGAACCATTCCAGATGAGGGACATGTATATGTCTCTTATAGGTGCTCAGTTGCAGTCCATCCACAGAGGGCAGGTGGCCACGGCTGAGATGATAGTGGGGATGTATGATACCCCTCCAGCACACAGGTGGACTATGGATGAATTCCATAATGTGGTAGCGTGGCCAGAAGAACCATGGCATGGAGGAGCTGAAGCAGCTGAAGCTTCAGCCCGAGACATGGATGAAGATGAAGCTGAGGAGGAGGATGCATTTGATGAAGATGATGATGAAGAGGAAGAGGAAGATACAGAGAGCTCGGACTGATGAGGAGCTGAGATAGCATTTACTGATGAATGCTATCATATGATTATGCTTTTGTGGTTTAAGTTTTCTGAACTTATTTGTTTTTGTTTTTAGATTAGGGTTTGATGTACTTTATTGAACACCTGGTTTGTTATGATGGTTTGCTATTAACTGTGATTGTGTGATAAGTAATGCTTGATGATGCTTATTGATTGATTGATGTTGAGATGATGTGCACATTAAAATGCTTATACAGGTGATTCACAAGCTTTGTGAACAAATGCATAATATCATGATTGTGATTGTGAAATTAAGCAGGATGTGCATGTCAAATGTGAATGAGCTTATATGTGAGGTTTTGAGCTCCAGAGTTGTTATTGTTGAATGCTATTACTTTGAAAGCATGAATGACTTTGCCCAGGTTTTCTATGATTGAATCAATTGCTTGTTTTGCATCATATGATCAAAGGCCGTGTTTTTGAAACCCTTTTTATTGGCCAAATTCATAAAGTTAGCCTTCTAAAAGAGAACACGTTGTGTTCTATCCTTTGAACCCTTAGCCTTAAATATACACTGAACACCCTTGATTGAAAATCTTTACCTTGAGTTAAGTAGAAGATCTTGTGTGGTATTGTTAAATGTTCAAGTTTGGGGTTATTGGGGAAACATGAAAAAGGAAAAAGCATTGAGCTAAGAGCTAAAAAGTAAGAATATGCAAAGAAAAGAAAAGAAAAAGAAGCAAAGCTCAATGCAAATGCAAAAGCAAAGGCAAAAGAAAGTTGGGAATGAATAAGAAGATTGTGTTGTTATGACTCTCTTAACTCAAGGATTTTGTGATCCAGAAAAACCAATTTTCTTGTTAGCCCAGCCACATTATAAGCCATTGAAAAGTCCTTGTGATGATGCATGCTTGTGAATGTATTTGATTGTGGTTAAATGAAAGGCAAAGTTGATTCATGTGACATTGTGATAGTGGAGTGAATGAGTGAAATACTTTACCTCTTATACACTTGTGTGTTGAGTGAAACACTTTACCTAGTGAGGAAAGATTCCATAAGCACATGAACATCCATGCTTAATTGATTGATCATTCATGAAAAATAGCATTTGTTGGAACTTAAATGACTTTGTGAACACTAAAGCATGTGCACATCTTGAATTAACTCTCGGTCATAAGTTTGAGTGAAGTTTTTACTTATCTTGAAAATAGGATTTTGAATGAGTGAACCATCATATGAATTGGTTGGAGATGGAGTTACATTTTGTTTGCTTGAGGACAAGCAAAGTTCTAAGTTTGGGGTTGTGATAACAGTTGAAAAACTGTTATTTTCATGCTTAAAAGTGATACTAAAAGCAACCTTTAGACTTAGAAACTAGCTTGAAATCATGCATTTTGTTTATATTTTCAGAAATAAGAGAGCTGGACAGGTTTATGCTTGATTTGAGTGTTTTTGTGCAGGTTTTGAGGTGAATTTGGTGAAAGAAGTGAAGAATGAGAGAGAGGACATTAGAAAAGACAAGAAAGAGTGCAAAAAGAGAAGTCGAAGGCACCGCTCAGCGGCAAACTACCGCTGAGCGGCACTCAAGAGGTGGCGTTGGAACCGCTGAGGGGCAAATGGCCGCTGAGGGGAAGAAAGAAGACGCGTAACCACCGCTGAGCGGTAAATGGCGCTGAGCGGCACTTTTTGGGCTTGGGCTTTTGTAATCTTTTGTAACTCTAGATTAGTATATAAGGGCTTGCACGTCCTTTAGTTAGGGATCTTTGGCAGAAACGAGGCAAACACTCTCTCTTTCACCCCTTTGAAGGAGGATCTTGGATGCTCAGGCTACCTCTTCCACGTTATTGGGTTTATTCTTTCATACTTTCATTGTTATTCATCTAGGTTCACCATGAATATGGTGAACTAAACCTTGTATGTTTGTTGGGGAATCAAAGTAATCTCTTGAAGCTCTCATATATGGATTTGTTGAGTACATCTTTGAATTAAGACATATGCTTTCTTTCATTATTAGTTAGGGTTTTTCCTCTTTGCTCAATGCTTGCATTGTTTAACTCATTCTAATGCATGATTATTGGTTTTGTTGATATGGACATGTACGGGGAAATCTAGATCCGGGGAATTTCTCCCAATATTATACTGACAATATTATATTGGTTGCCTTTAAGCTCCTGCACTCATGAACTAATCATTAGGAATGCTAGGAATTGTATGAACTATTTGATTAGGGAGAAGCCATCTAGAATGGTACATTAGAGAGTGGCATTAACAATGATGATTTGAATGTTGAATTCCTAAAATATATGAGAGTGGATGAGATGAAATTGACCCCCAACAACATATTCATTCATATATTCCATTGAAAGTGTTTATCTTTTGTCTTTGCCATTGATCAATTCATGCATACATATTTAATTTTCGTCTTTGCATATTAAACTTCAATTATTGTGTTCTTAAGTCTTAGCTAATCAACAAATCACATAACTAAACTAGGTCGTGAGTCCTTTGGGAGAACGATACATGGTCTTACCATGTTTATTACTTGAAACGATTCGGTCATACTTGCCGATTGTGAAACAAGTTTGTGACATCATATTTTGGTGCTTACAAATTTGTCCATCACTTCTTCATTCGTAACACGTCTCCTCAGAAGATTATCTGCTCCAATCTTGAACAAATAAGGATCATCCCAAACAAACTGCTTGGCATCATGCAAAAATTTCTTTCTTTGTTGCCAAGTTAAGTCTTCCGGCATGACCCTTGCAGCTTTGAAATTAGCCATATCAGCAAACCAGGGCCTCTGCTGAATATACATGAGTGATTCATCTGAAAAAGATTCCCAGATTTCAGACTCCTTGTTAGTGACCTCATTGTTGACTAACCGTGACAAATGATCAGCAATCAAGTTCTCACTTCCTTTCTTATCACGGATTTCTATATCAAATTCTTGCAACAATAATACCCATCTAATCAGACGTGGCTTAGAATCTGGTTTTGTCAACAAATATTTGATAGTTGCATGATCTGTATAGACAATCACCTTAGACCCAATAAGATAAGGTCTAAATTTCTCTAGAGCATATACAATGGCCAGAAATTCTTTCTCTGTGGTAGCATAATTCAATTGAGCATCATTCAGAACTTTGCTAGCATAATAAATTGGGTGAAACTTTTGTTCTTTTCTCTGGCCAAGGACAACTCCTATTGCATAATCACTTGCATCACACATTAATTCAAAATTTTGAGTCCAATCTGGCGCTACAATTATTGGCGCTGACACTAGCTTATTCTTCAATACGTCAAAAGCTTTCAAACACTCTTCATTCATCACAAAAGGAGCATCCTTCATCAAAAGATTACTCAATGGTTTAGCAATTTTTGAGAAATCTTTGATGAATCTTCTATAGAACCCATCATGACCAAGAAAACTCCTAATTCCCCTTACGTTTGTTGGTGGAGGCAGTTTCTCAATAACTTCTACTTTAGCTTTGTCTACCTCAATTCCTTTAGCAGAGATTTTATGCCCCAATACAATTCCTTCAGTTACCATGAAATGACATTTCTCCCAATTAAGAACAAGATTTGTCTGAACACATCTTTTGATGACAGTGTTTAAATTAGCCAAACATCTTTGGAAAGAATTTCCAAAAATTGAGAAATCATCCATGAATACTTCAATGCATTTTTCTAAGAGATCTGCAAAAATTGCTTGCATACACCTTTGAAACGTAGCTGGAGCATTACATAATCCAAAAGGCATCTTTCTATATGCAAAGATACCAAAAGGACAAGTAAAAGCCGTCTTCTCCTGGTCTTTTGGATCTACCACAATTTGATTGTATCCAGAATATCCATCTAGAAAACAATAGAAAGCCTGCCCTGATAACCTTTCTAACATCTGATCCATGAAAGGAAGAGGAAAATGATCTTTCCTAGTAGCTTTATTCAGCTTCCTGTAATCAATGCATATACGCCAGCCAGTAACTGTCCGAGTAGGAATAAGTTCATTCTTATCATTATAAATTACGGTCATCCCCCCTTTCTTTGGAACCACCTGTACGGGACTCACCCATTCACTGTCAGAGATTGGATAAATGATACCCGCTTCTAGCAGTTTCAACACTTCTTTTCTGACCACCTCCTTCATAACAGGATTTAACCTTATCTGCGGTTGAGCACTTGGTTTATAATCTTCTTCCATAAAAATCTTGTGCATGCAATAAGTTGGACTAATACCTTTGAGATCTGATATTGACCACCCAATTGCTTCTTTGTTGGCTTTCAGAATTTCTATCAACTGCTCTTCTTCTTATAGAGATAAAGAATTATTGATGATGACTGGCTTTGCTCCATCTTCTTCTAGAAAAACATATTTCAGATGTGATGGCAATCTTTTTAATTCTGGTGTCTGTGCTTTGACTTCTTCTTCCTTATTAATTATTTCGAATATTGGATCTCCCTCCGGACTCTTTTTCAATGTTTCCAAGTCCATCAGACATTCATCAATCAATTTCTCTTCTTCTTCATCTAAATCTTCAACTGCATCAATGAGAGTTTTTTCCAATGGAGAAATATTTCGCACCATCCTTTCTTGCACAATACAAACTTCATCAAGTTCATCAAATTGAAAACATGCTTTGTCATCATTTGGATATGTCATAGCCTTGGATACGTCAAAAGTGACCTCTTCATCATCAACTCTCAATTTAAGCTTACCATTCTCTACATCAATCAAAATTCTAGCAGTCTTCATAAAAGGCCTCCCAAGAATAAGAGGAACATCACTATTCCCTTCCATCTCCATCACAATAAAATCCACTGGGAATACAAATTTGTCTACCTTCACTAGAACATCTTCAACCACTCCATATGGATATTTAAGAGACCTGTCTGCCAATTGAAGAGCCATTCTGGTTGGTTTAATTTCCAACCCCTGAATTGTTCTGCACATGGATAGCGGCATTAGATTAATGCTAGCTCCCAAATCAATCAATGCTCTTCCAACTTTCACATCTCCTATGGTGCACGGAATAGTGAAGCTTCCTGGATCTTTAAGTTTAGGAGGTAGTTTCTGTATGATTGCACTGCAGTTCCCCTGTACATTGATAGTTTCCTTTTCAATGTACTTGTGTTTCTTTGTGAGGAGTTCCTTCAAAAACTTTGCATATGCTGGCATCTGTTGCAATGCTTCAGAGAATGGTATAGTGATCTCCAGCTTCTTAAACAACTCCATGAATCTTTCCAACTGCTTTTCTTTCTCCTTCCTTGAATAACTCTTTGGGTAAGGAAGTGGCTTTTCATACTCTTTTTCTTTTTGTCTCTCCTCTCTCTCTTCTCTCTCTTTTTTTCTCTCCTCTCTTCTTCTTTTTTTTTCTTTTTCTCTCTCTCAACTCTTTCTTTCCACTCACATGTTTCTTTTTCACTTTCACTCTCATTTTCTTTCTCTTCTCTTTCTTGTTTTCTCTCTTCTAACACTCTACCACTTCTGGTCACAACAGTTTTACACTCCTTTCTGAGATTATCATGTTTCATCTTGTCAACTATTCTCTTAACATAAACCTCCATATTTTTAAATGCAACATCCACATTCTGACAATAAGATGCATTTGTCTTCAAGAATCTTTGGAAAGTCTCGTCAAGTTTTGTTGTTTTCTCAATTGGAGTAGATTGCGTTTGTCCTTTTTGTTGTTGCACTTGAACCATTGCGACCTGTTGTATTTCCTGTGTTATTTGAGAAAGCTTCATAATTACCTCCTCAAGCTGTTGAGATATAATTCTATTTTGAATAAGCAAAGCATCATTTGATTGTAACAACTCCTTCTGACTATGATATCCTTTTTCAATGTTGAGTTCGTTGTCACTAGTAGCCATATTCTCAATAATTTCAGTTGCTTCCTCTGGAGTTTTCCATTTAATGTTTCCTCCTTCTGAGGCATGAAGCATCATCTTAGTTTGTGAACCAAGACCTCCAAGGAAAGTTAGGACTACTTCTTCTTCTTTGAAACCATGCATGGGCGTTTTTTGTAACAGGCTTTTATATCTGTCCCATGCATGCCCCAGTGATTCTTCCATGCCTTGCTTAAATGAAGAAATTTCTTGCTTGCCTTTTATCCTCTTTGATTGTGGAAAGTACTTGTTTAAAAACTTTGTCACCACTGCTTCCCACTCCGTGAAACTTCGTTCTGGGTATGAACTCAAATAAATAGAATTAAAATAAAATACATTTATATAATTATGGATTGAATTTGACTTTTAAAATTTTAGAAAACCATGTATTCTAGTTAATCCGTGTAAAAATCTTTAAATTATGAAAACTTCAATGATAAAATTCAAGAAATCAAGAATCATAGTTGACTCGCTAAAACACAATTTTAAACAAATATATAAATATGACCTCCTTTTTATATATTTTTGGGTTAAATATGCTTTTCGTCCCTTAAGTATCATTGATTCTTGGTTTTAGTCCCTACTCAAAACATTGATGGCATTTAGTCCTCGTAGTATTAAAACATGTAAAAGTAGTCCTTAAAAGTGGACGGCGTCAACTTTTAGTTGATTTGGCAAACGACAATGTTACGTCTTCTGCCAGCTTCACTGTTCTCTATCTGTCACGTTGCTTATATCGTGAAAACCCCTATGGCCATCTTCCTGCGAGAGAAATGCCTAACCCAATCTTTGCCTCTATTCACCTCAAGCCACCAACAAAGGGGTTAACCCTCTAAACAATAAATATAGAACGAAAACCATAAACACACTCCAACGTTCCAATCCCAATGAACAATGAGATAGAAGAATTAACCAATAAAGGGCATGATAAAAAAAACAAAGAATTCATTTTCACATTAGCAGTGAGTGTTGCTGGGGACGTTTGGCGTTTGAGAAAAAAACCCTCGCATTGAGAGGGAGGAGAGCAGCGCTCGTGGCACCGGTGAGGGAGCGATTCCGGCGAGAACAGCGACAGTCAACTTTGTCGACGGTGGCTGGTTTCATTCGTGGTGGTGGACACTCGTCACAGAGAAGCAACGGTTCTCCTCTCTCACGCGTAGACGGGTCCTGTTGATGATGGGTTTCGCCAGCGACGCCTTGGATCGGGTGGCGACAGCTCCGGCAGCAAGCCGCATCACCGATGCGACCTTGACTCATGGTCCGAGAGGCGGCAACTGGGTGCGGCGTGAATGGCTTGGATGCACTGCAGAGGGTGAATGCGTCTTCCTCTCGCGCGAAGGAGAAGGGGCAAAGTGGTGGTGGTCCGCCGTGAAGGGCGGTGGCTTTTTCAGCGCAAGTACCGGCAACACCGTGGACAGCGACGTGGTGGCTGTTCGAGTGGTGGCTGAGGCGGCAACGTCCATGCGGTGGCGACCCGTATCTCCGACAGCACCTCCAATCGGGTTCGTACGACGTCATGTGTTGGTGACTTGATCTGGCAGATAGAGAACAGTCAAGCTGGCAGAGGACATGGCATTGACGTTTGCCAGATCAACCAAAAGTTGACGCCTTCCATTTTTGAGGACTATTTTTACATGTTTTAATACTACGAGGACTAAAAGCCATCAATGTTTTGAGTAGGGACTAAAATCAAAAATCAGTGATACTTAAGGGACGAAAAGCATATTTAACCTAATTTTTTTTTGTAAATTTTAGTCTAATTTATATATTAATGTCAACCTTCCCACAAAGCTATTTAGACATTTATTTAATAATTTTTCATGTATTAGGTAATAAGAAATTCAATAAAAATAGTAAGAGAGCATAGAAGAAAAAAGGCTTAAATGCTTACTTAGTCCTCATGTTAAGAGGTGAATTTCTGTTTAGTACCCGATTTTAAAAATGAAGACATTGGGTCCCGATGTTATAAAAAATATATGAATAAGGTCCACAAAGAAAGAACAAGTTCAACAAATCATTAAAGAAAAAGCTGAACAAGAGATAGAAAAAGCTGGACAGCAGAAGAGAGAAGAGAAAAAGTACGACCACATCAGCATGGACTTAACGCCGTTGCTATCAATTTAACGGACATGACCTTATTCATACACTTTTCATAACATAGGGACCCATTGTCTTCATTTTTAAAACTGAGTACTAAACATAAATTCACCTCTTAACATGAGGACTGATGGACAAATTTATGAACACCAAAATATGATGTCACAAACTTGTTTTTCAATCGGCAAGTATGACCGAATCGTTCAAGTAATAAACTTGGTAAGACCAAGTATCGTTCTTCCCAAAGGACTCACGGCCTAGTTTAGTTGTGTGGTTTATTGATTAGCTAAGACTTAAAGACGAAATATTTGGATTTTTATATGCAAAAGACGAAAATTAAATATGTATGCATGAAGTTTTGATCAATGGCAAAAAAAAAAAACAAAAGATAAACACTTTCAATGAAATATATGTATGAATATGTTGTTGGGGGTCAATTTCATCTTATCCACTCTCATATATTTTAGGAATTCAACATTCAAATCATCATTGTTAATGCCACTCTCTAAAGTACCTTTCAAGAAGGCTTCTCCCTAATCACGAGTTCATACAATTCCTAGCATTCCTAATAATTAGTTCATAAGTGCAGGAGCTTAACGACAACCAATATAATATTGGGAGAAATTTCCCAGATCTAGACTTCCCCGTACGTGCCCATATCGACAAAACCAATAATCATGCATCGAATGAGTTAAACAATGCAAGCATTAAGCAAAGAGGAAAAACCCTAACTAATGATGAAAGAAAGCATAGATCTTAAATAAAAGATGTAAAAACAAATTCCATATATGAGAGCTTCAAAAGATTACATTGATTCCCCAACAAACATACAGAGTTTAGTTCACCATATTCATGGTGAACCTAGATGAATAACAATGAAAGAATGAAAGATAAAACCCTAAAACGGTGAAGAGGAAGCCTCAGCATCCAAGATCCTCCTTCAAAGGGGTGGAAGAGAGAGTGTTTTCTTCGTTCCAGCCAAAGATCCCTAACCCTAGGAATCCCTAAAGCTTATATATTATTCGTAAATTACAGAAAATTAGGTCCAAGCCCATAAAAGTGCCGCTCAGCGGTAAAGTACCGCTCAGCGGTAAGTGCGTGAGTCGTTTCTTCCCCTCAACGGCCATTTTGCCCCTCAGCGGACCTCCCGTGACTTCCTGAGTGCCGCTCAGCGGTAAACTGCCGCTGAGCGGTAAGTGCGTGAGTCGTTTCTTCCCCTCAGCGGCCATTTTGCCCCTCAGCGGATCTCCCGTAAGCTCTTGAGTGCCGCTCAGCGGTAAACTGCCGCTGAGCGGTAACTTCGGCTTCTCCTTTTGCACTTTTTGATGTCTTTTCTGATTTCATCTCCCTCCTTCTTCACTTCTTTCACTAAATTCACCTTAAAACCTGCACAAAAACACTGAAATCAAGCATAAACCTGTCCAACTCTCTTATTTCTGAAAATATGAATAAAAGCATGATTTCAAGCTAGTTTCTAAGTGTTAAAGGTTGCTTTTAGTATCAATTTAAGCATGAAAATAACAATTTTTCAACTGTTATCAAGGACGAAGTAAGCATTTAAGCCTTATATTAATCTTTCCAACTTATTTATTCATTACTATCCCAAATTCCAACTCACTACAAAAATATACAGTAGAGGTTTATTTGCGGTTTCAAAAACCTCTATTAACTTTCGACGGTTTTAATAAAAACCTCAGTTAAGTTTTATTTTTTTTTAAATAAAATTTTTGGCGGTTTAATAGACCGAATGCAACTAAACTTTTTATATTTTTTATTTTAAATTAGTTTTTCGGGGTTTTTTTAGGTAAATCGTCTCTAAGTAATAGACCGAATTCAATTTTAATAGACCGAATTCAATTTTATCCCCTACTTCTCCTTTCAGTATCCACATTTATCCAATTTAGGATTTATGAAGTTGATTTTGCTCATTTCGGATTTTGTCTTCTCTCTTTTCTTTTGTTGTGGGGTGTATTATGCAGGTTTGTGCGTTTCGTCAGTACACCAACTATTCTGGAGAGGTTTGTGTTGGGAGGGTCGCACCTCTCACAAAAGTTGTGCATAAAAGAATGCAGTATAGTACTAGGAAGTGACTCCTAGGTCGTCTCTCAAGGACCAAATTGGGTTCAGTCTCAGATCTAAACACGTAGTGGGGGGGGGGGGCTGAAAGTGTTTTTATAATTGTAAATGAACTAAATTAAAACTGGAAATTAGATACAACCAAACATAATTAAAAATGTGGAAAACATGAAGACCGAACGGTCTCTAAAGAGAGACCAAACGGTTTTAACATTGTGACCGAACGGTCTCTAAACCAAAAGTGGAAACTGAAATGTAGGAAAGAAAGGCTCGAAACTGAACGATAAAAGTAAAACTGAACAGTACAAACTAAAGCCGAACAAAGTAGAAAACATAGTGAACGAAAACAGTAAACTAAAACAATATAATAGATAAATATCCAAACACAATTAAAGCTATTAAAATGCAACAATTAAACTAGAACCTCAAATGCACATAATGCAACAGTAAAATGAAATTTTAATCTCAACGCGAATCCAATTGAATGCAATACCGGAATGAGTAAACACCTAAGTTGGAAAGATCAGAGGGAATAAAG
The DNA here is from genome assembly GCF_029865625.1 of Vigna umbellata. Lineage (NCBI taxonomy): Eukaryota > Viridiplantae > Streptophyta > Magnoliopsida > Fabales > Fabaceae > Vigna > Vigna umbellata. Next base: position 24,886,723 of record NC_142174.1, read on the forward strand.
TTTTAAATGCACGGTTGGAAATGAAGCAAAGAAAACAATGCTCAAGGCAATTTAATATATAGAATATAAAATGCATCTTTCCAGCTCAAATTCCCGTGCCTCTCGCTCCACTTCTTGAATCAGCGTGTTGCTCGAAATAACTGAGACGTGGCACCACTGCCTTCTCCAGCTCCTGCTTCATTCAACCCTTTTCCTAGGTCTTAAACAACACTTTTAAATCAAACGCATGCAGTAATTAACTTCCCAATCGGTGCAGGCTTAAAACTAATAGAGAAAAATAAACTCCTTGGACCTAACCCCTCATGGACGTGCGCTGGAATAAAATAACTTCAATGCAAATTGCTGAATCAATTCAAAGCAGCGAGTAAATCACCAAAATGAAATTAAGCAGCTCTCTATTCCCAGCGTAACAATGTTCAAGCAAAGCAAAATTCTAATTTATGGAATATATAAATGAACGTGACAGCAGCTGAACCCAAGCTTCAATCAAAAGTGCACAAAACCAAATGAAAATGGCAATGAGAAATCAGCAAAAAGGAATCCACGTAAGCTCTTCCTTCATCCACTCTAAAACAGTGTTCAAAATCCAAAAACTGGAAAAATTGAATCCGGCGGCCCTCACACGTCCCAACTCCAGGCCGAGACACACTTTGCTTCTCCTCCTGCTACATTCCTCTACTAGGTCACCTCCCTTTTTCTCCAGCTCTCCCCTCTTTTTACTGTGGCCGCTGGACCGTGCATGCCATCTCTGGACTTTTTTTTCTTTGCTGGATTGAAAGTCGTGTGGTGTTGCTGCTGGATGATGAGTCCGCGTGAATTGCTGGACGCTGGACCAAGGAGGCTGCTGGACCGAGGTTAACTCTGCTGTGCTGAATGGGAGAACAAATCACCCTTCATTCAAGCTGCTGGACTGTCTATCTCTGTGTGCACCCCTCCAAAGATGCTGGCAGCAGGACCGTGAACGTGGACTTCCTCAAAGCGTGTTGGACCGTGGAGGCTTTCTTCCTGCTGGACACACCCCTTTTTCTCATCGTCACACCACTTTAATGCTAGCTGGAAAATGAATGAAGATGGTTGGCCTGCTGCCCCTTGGAAGTGCTTTGGGCCGTGTAGTGCATTCCCAAAAAAAATAAATCCACACCTCCTCTCTCATCTTAGTTTAAAGTATATTTGATGTGGCATTTTCTTTTGACCTCCAAATGTCCCAAATAATATCCAACAATTTCCCTACAATTAATAATGCAAATAATTAGTCTTAAATAATTCAAATTAATTCAAATAAGAATTTCTGATCAAATTAAGCACAACTAGGAAAAGTTGGAAAATACTAGACGTTTAAACACAATTCCCTGATTAATTCTAGCACAATAAACTAAGTGAAGTTAAGAAAATATTGACTCATCAGTTTGTTAGCCTTGAAAACGAAATTCTTCAGATTGAAATTTCATTTCAAGCAAATGCTTTATCGATGTCCAATGCAACTCCTGATGAAGGTACAACTGGAAGCTGCATCTTAAGAATGTTTTAAGGATATTTCTCCATGAATTGCTTAGTGTTAGGTGCAATAATTAAATTCCAACAACTGTACTTATTAAGTCAAACAACCATGATTGAATGAAGTATGTGTACACAATATTTTCTTCAAAGGAACTTTCCCTTGCTTCTGGTTATTAACTTCGATGACTCATAATGCTATATTTTTTTAGGATTTTGTAGATAATTTTTTGTCTTGCAGAGATACTTCCATCAATGTTTTCAATGTTAATTTAAAGTGTCACTGTTAAGACTCCGGCAAGTGTATCGAATCGCACAAGTAATATAAAATGGTAAGACCAAGTATCGTATCCCAAAGAACTCTCGATAGTAGACAGTCCTGTGATAACTCGATTAATTAAGACTTAAAGAAAACAAGATCATTGGTTTCAAATGCAAAGACAAAATATTAAATATGAATGCAGTTTGATCAATAGCAGAATAGCACAGTGATGAACGGACGTTGTTTTTAATATGAGATGAATATGTTGTTGGAGTTAGATTTCACCAAGTTCCCTCTCAAGTATGTAAGAATTCTTCTTTATGCATTAATGTTAACGTCACTCACTAAATCACTTAAACTCGATCTCTCGGTGAAATAAGTCTGTCCTTAATCACCAGTTCATGCAATTCCTACCATTCCTATTAATTAAATGTGAAGATCAAGAGCTTTAAGACGACCAAGACTTATACCCTCATCCTTGAGAAATATTACTCTTGGGAGTAATTCAACAAGAACCTGAATTGTAAGGAACCTCCTGATAACAGTTGAAAAAATGTTATTTTCATGCTTAAAATTGATACTAAAAGCAACCTTTAACACTTAGAAACTAGCTTGAAATCATGCTTTTGTTTATATTTTTGGAAATAAGAGAGTTGGACAGGTTTATGCTTGATTTCAGTGTTTTATGCAGGTTTTAAGGTGAATTTGATGAAAGAAGTAAAGAAGGATAGAGATGGAATTAGAAAAGAACTCAAAAAGTGCAAAAGAAGAGAAGCCGCAAGTACCGCTCAACGCCAATTTACTGCTGAGCGGCACTAATGAACACCCGTTGGCTTCGCTGAGGGGTCAAAGTGCAGCTGAGGGGAAGAATCAACACACGCACTTACCGCTGAGCGGTAGCTTACCGCTGAGCGGCAGTATTTTGGGCTTAAGCCCACTTTTTTATAATATTTTGAATAGTATATAAACTTTAGGACTTTCTAGGGTTTGTATCTTTGGTAGAGTACGAAGCAAACACTCACCTTTCCACCCTTGGAAGAAGATCTTGGATGCTAAGGCTACCTACTCAACTTTCTAGGGTTCTATCTTTCACTCTTTCATTGTATTTCATCTAGTTTCACCATGAATATGGTGAACTAAACTTTTCTTGTTGTTGGGGAATCAATGTAATCTTTTGAAGGTCTCATATATGGAATTTGTGTTTAAACATCTTATTTGAGATACATGCTTTCTTTCATCATTAGTTAGGCTTTTTCCTCTTTGCTCAAAGCATGCATTGTTTAACTCATTCGATGTCATGATTATTGATTTTGTCGATATGGACACATACAGGGAAATCTTGATCCGGGGAAATTCTCCCAATAGCATATTGCTTAGACATAGGGATATGAGGGTTGGTTGCCTTTAAGCTTCTGTGCTTCAGAATTAATTATTAGGGATGCTAGGAATTGTATGAACTCGTAATTAAGGATAGACTTTCTTTGCAAGGTGATTTAGAGAGTGGCATTAACATTGATGAAAAGAATGATGAATTCCTAAAATATATGAGAGTGGATAAGATAAAATTGATTACCCCAACAACATACTCATCCATCTAATTCGTTCAGTGTTTGTGTTCTTCTTTCCCATTGATCATCACACGCATACATGTTTACTTTTGTCTTTTGCATTTGAAACCTATAACAATTTGTTCTTAAGTCTTAAATAATCAAGAAATCATATAACTAACTAGGCCGTGAGTCCTTTAGGAGAACGATACTTGGTCTTACCGAGTTTATTACTTGATACGATTTGGTCACACTTGCCGAGGGTTAAACAAGTTTTTGGCGCCGTGTTTTGGTGTTCATAAATTTGTCATCAAGTTTTTGGCGCCGCTGCCGGGGACGAAGTGGTTTAACTAGTTTATTTGTGTGATTATTGATTATCTTTGACTTGAATTTTGAATTTTAAAGTTTGAATTTCTGTTTTTATTTTTCGGTTTTTATATTATTTTATTTTATTTTCTATTTTTATTTTTTTCGGTTATTATTTTATTTTATATTTTGTTTTTATTTTTTTTCGGTTATTATTTTTCTATTTTTATTTTTTCTGTTTTTATTTTTTTCTATTTTTATTTTATCTTCTTATCTCTTATTTTATATCTTCTCTATCTTTTGTGCTAACAAATTTTTCTAGGGACCTGTTTTCTTGTGTATGCAGGAAGCAATTCGAACTAGAAGCAAGAAAACCTCAGAACCTCTTCTTGAAGGCTTAGATGAGAGTAGATGGAGGAGAAGAATCCGTACATCTAGAGAACTTTTCCCTCCTCCGGAAGATCTCTTAAAACCTTCACCACAAGGTTCTTACCATAGCACTGAGGAGATGGAGAATAATAATGTTAGACGGACTCTTGCAGATTACACTAATGTAGTTGGCCCTCAGCATTTCAATAACATAGCAATACCGAGGGTCAATGCAGCTAATATGGAGGTGAAACCGGTATTAATCCAACTGGTTAAGAGTAACCAATTTAATGGGTTGTCTCATGAAAGCCCATATGAGCACCTCACAACCTTTAATGAAATTTGCAATATAGTGAAGATAAATGGGGTGGCTGACGAAGCAATCAAACTTAGTCTGTTTCCATTCTCATTAGGAGGCAACGCTAAGCTTTGGTTGAACTCTTTTCCAGAAGGGAGCTTTATAGAGTGGGAAGTTGAGGTGACAAAGTTCTTGAACAAATACTTCCCACAATCCAAGGTAAACAAAGGAAAGCAAGAGATCTCATCTTTCAGGCAAGGATGGAGGAATCACTAGGTCATGCATGGGACATGTACAAAAGCCTATTAAGAAAGACTCCCACGCATGGATTTGACGAAGTAGAAGTAGTCCTAATCTTCCTTGGAGGTCTTGGTTCACAAACCAAGTTGATGCTAGATGCCTCAACTGGAGGCAATATCAAATGGAAGACTCCAGAGGAAGCCACAGAAATAATTGAAAACATGGCTACTAATGATAATGAGCTGAATAGTGAAAGAGGAGCTCCTATTCAACAAAAAGGAGTTCTACAGTTGCAATTCAATGATGCCATGTTATCTCAGAACAAGATATTAACTCAAGAATTGGAGAATCACACAGACACTTGCACAAGAGTTAAAGACTGTTGGACAGGTTCAACCACATATGTGTGAATTACGTGGGGGTGACCATATCAATGGTCAATGTGCCTTTCTAGTGGAAGCTTTAGAGGATGTTAACTTCATGGCCAATCAATTTCCATACCGTCAGGGGAATTTCAATCAAGGGTGGAAACCACACCCAAGTATTGGTCAAGGACAAAGTGGGAAAGCTGGACAATCAGGGCAATTTAACAAGCAACAACAACCAACCTTATGGCAACAAATAGCTACACTTAATGAAAGATCAATAAGGACGGAAGAAACTCTTCAACAATTCATACAGGAAACTGCATCTATTCAAAAGAGCACTGAAGCTGCTATTAAGAACTTGGAGATGCAAATGGGTCAAATCACTAAGCAGTTGGAAGAAAGGCCTAACAAAAATTTTGGGGCTAATACTAAGGTTAACCCCAGGGAAGAATGTAAGGTGTTAGTGAGAGTAAATGTTGAAACAATTGAGTTAGAAAGAGAGAAAGAAAAAGAAGAGAGAAAAAAGAGAGAAAAAGAAAGAGAAGAGAGAAAAGAGAAAGAAAAGACAAGAGAGATAAAGAGTGAAGAAATTCTTTCTTTTCCAATAGATCATGAGAAACAATTTGATTTTACAGAAATATTCAAGATGTTGGATAATGATGTACCTTGGAAGGAGATATTACAGCACATTGCAGTTTATACAAAGCCTGAGGAAGAAGTCTCTACAAAGAAAAGACGTAGAGATGATTAGACAAAGAAGTCTCTACAAAGCAGCCATTCCCTCCAAAAGCAAAAGATCCAGGATGTTTCTCCATTCCATGCGCTATAGGGAAGAAAAGGATAAAGAAGGCTTTACTTGATTTAGGATCAAGTGTTAACTTGATGCCGTATTCCTTACTTGAACAGATTGGTGATCTTGATGTGAAGCCTATAAAGATGAATTTATTAATGGCAGATGGATCCTCAAAGAATCCCTATGGTATAGCAGAGGATGTTATAGTTTGTGTAGGCAAACTACAGTTCTTGGTGGACTTTGTAGTGATGGAGATGGAGGATGAGAGGATACCCATTATTCTCGGAAGACCGTTTATGAAAACGGCCAAAGCCATCACTGATGTGGATGAAGGCATAGTGGTGTTCCAAGACCGAGAAGAAAGAGTTGTTGTAGATGTCTTCAAAGAAGAGAGGCAGATGCAGGAGGAAGAAGCTAGTCATAAAGCTGCATATCAAGATGTACTCATGACTAACGCTGAAGATGAAAAGCCAAATGTCAAAGGCAAACATTGTTTTTTGTTTCAGGTACAGGAAGAAGAAAAGATTGGGAAAGGAAGAAAGGTTCATGATGATTGGATGCAAGAACGACTCCAACTTGGTAAACCTATGAAATTCAAAAACAAGTTGTGGGTTGTGAAAGACTACAAAGAAAATGAGGTCATAGAGATAGAGTCTCCACATTCCAGAAGAGTCAGAAAAGTGGACCGGAAGCAGTTGATGAGTTGGTGTGATATGAACATCAACCATGAAGATGGAACATGAGCTTTATTGGGTCAAGCTAGTGACATTAAAAGAGCGCTTGCTGGAAGGCATTCCAGTGATTTGAGGACATTTTTTCTTTTGATTTTATTTTGGTTTTGTAAATTTTGATAAACTTGGACTTTACTTCTGTAATATTTTGGGTATAGCATCTACTGAAGGATGCTAGGTGGTTAAGTATCTATTGAAAGATACTAGGTTTGACACCTACTAATGGGTGTTGGTGGATGTTTGGGTCAGGCTCGTGACATTAAATAAGCGCTACCTGGGAGGCAACCCAGTTGATTGATTCTATTTTTGATGTTTGTTCTGCTTTAGTTGCATGATAACAAATTTATGAACACCGAAAAACGGCGCCACAAACTTGTTGAACAATCGGCAAGTGTGACCGAATCGTTTCAAGTAATAAACTCGGTAAGACCAAGTATCGTTCTCCCAAAGGACTCACGGCCTAGTTTAGTTATGTGATTCGTTGATTAGCTAAGACTTAAGAACGAAATAATTGGATTTTACTATGCAAAAGACGAAAATAAACATGTATGCATGAGTGTGATCAATGGCTAAAGCAAAATACAAACACTTTCAATGGAATATATGGGTGAGTATGTTGTTGGGGTTATCAATTTCATCTTATCCACTCTCATATACTTTAGGAATTCAACATTCAATTCATCATTGTTAATGCCACTCTCTAAATTACCTTTCAAGAAGGCTTCTCCCTAATTACGAGTTCATACGATTCCTAGCATTCCTAATAATTAGTTTTTTTAGCACAGGAGCTTAAGGCAACCAATATAATATTGGGAGAAATTCCCCGAATCTAGACTTCCCCGTACGTTCCCGTATCGACAAAATCAATAATCATGCATTGAATGAGTTAAACAAAGCAAGCATTGAGCAAAGAGGAAAAACCCTAACTAATGATGAAAGAAAGCATAGGTCTTAGATTAAGATGTAAACACAAATTCCATATATCAGAGCTTCAAAAGATTACATTAATTCCCCAACAAACATACAAGGTTTAGTTCACCATATTCATGGTGAACCTAGATGAACAATAATGAAAGAATGAAAGATAAAACCCTAGAAAGGTGAAGAGGTAGCCTGAGCATTGATGGACAAATTTATGATCACCAAAATATGATGTCACAAACTTGTTTTACAATCGGCAAGTATGACCGAATCGTTCAAGTAATAAACTTGGTAAGACCAAGTATCGTTCTCCCAAAGGACTCACGGCCTAGTTTAGTTATGTGGTTTGTTGATTAGCGAAGACTTAAGAACGAAATAATTGAAGTTTAATATGCAAAACAGAAAATAAACATGTATGCATGAGGTTTTGATCAATGGCAAAAGCAAAAGACAAGCACTTTCAATGAAATATATATATGAATATGTTGTTGGGGGTCAATTTCATCTTATCCACTCTCATATATTTTAGGAATTCAACATTCAAATCATCATTGTTAATTCCACTCTCTAAATTACCTTGTCAAGAAGGCCTATCCCTAATTACGAGTTCATACGATTCCTAGCATTCCTAATAATTAGTTCTGTTAGCACAGGAGCTTAACGACAACCAATATAATATTGGGAGTAATTCCCTGGATCTAGACTTCCCCGTACGTTTCCGTATCGACAAAATCAATAATCATGCATTGAATGAGTTAAACAAAGCAAGCATTAGGCAAAGAGGAAAAACCCTAACTAATGATGAAGGAAAGCATAAATCTTAGATTAAGATGCAAGCACAAATTCCATATATGAGAGCTTCAAAAGATTACATTGATTCCCCAACAAACATACAAGGTTTAGTTCACCATATTCATGGTGAACCTAGATGAACAATAATGAAAGAATGAAAGATAAAACCCTAGAAAGGTGAAGAGGTAGCCTGAGCATCCAAGATCCTCCTTCAAAGGGGTGGAAGAAAGAGTGTTTGCTTTGTTTCTGCCAAAGATACCAACCCTAAGAAATCTAGGTCTTTAAATAGGACATAAAAATAATAGAAAACGGGTCCAGGCCCAAACAGATCATAAAATCGCATAAAACTGGCCCAAAACTCGTCTGGTTGACTTTTTTCGTATTCTGGTTGACTGGTTGACTTTTTGGTTGACTGGTTGACTTTTCTGGTTTCTGGTTGACTTTTCTGATTCCATCTCTCTCCTTCTTCACTTCTTTCACTAAATTCACCTTAAAACCTACACAAAAACACTGAAATCAAGCATAAACTTGTCTAGCTCTCTTATTTCTGAAAATATGGATAAAAGCATGATTTCAAGCTAGTTTCTAAGTGTAAAGGTTGCTTTTTGTGTCAATTTTAAGCATGAAAATAACAGTTTTTCAACTGTTATCAAGCATCCAAGATCCTCCTTCAAAGGGGTGGAAGAGAGAGTGTTTGCTTCGTTTCTGCCAAAAATACAAACCCTAGGACGTCCTAAAGCTTATATACTATCTTAAAATTACAGAAAATTTAGGCCCAAGCCCATAAGTGTGCTGCTCAGCGGTAACGTGCCGCTCAGCGGTAAGTGCGTGAGTCGTTTTCTCCCCTCAGCGGCCATTTTGCCCCTCAGCGGTGCCAACGTGAATTCCCGAGTGCCGCTCAACGGTAAACTGCCGCTGAGCGGCAGTTGCACCTTCTCCTTTTGCACTTTTTGATGTCTTTTCTAATTCCATCTCTCTCCTTCTTCCCTTCTTTCACCAAATTCACCTTAAAACCTGCACAAAAACACTGAAATCAAGCATAAACCTGTCCAGCTCTCTTATTTATGAAAATATGAACCAAAGCATGATTTCAAGCTAGTTTCTAAGTGTTAAAGGTTGCTTTTAGTATCAATTTTAATCATGAAAATAACAAATTTTCAACTGTTATCATTGCATGATAGGGAATTGGATGCATGAGTGATATGAGAATTTAATTGCAGGGAGCAAGTGAGGGGCATGAGTAGAAGGCACCTAGGTTAAGCTAGGAAGAAGAAAAGCACAACACGAAAGTGCCACTGAGCGGTGGTGTTGCAAAATGGGCTTAGGTTGCCCCTTAGCGAAACCCGAGCCCATTAGGATATTTTTATACCCTAAGTCACACTTTGGCCTCTATTTTCAGATTCTTCTTTGCACACACACTCCTAAACACTTTTCCAAAGGTTCTCTAGATTTTTCCTTTCATTCCTCTTGAGAAAATCTTCCTTCCACTCACTTTCTAACTAGTTTTCCATCTAAGTTTGGGGTTGGGAGAAAGCATCATTGTTCTTCACAGTTTGAAAGCATTCTCTACTCATTTAGTATCTCCACCCAAGTAAGTCAAGCATTTTTCATTCTAGGGTTGTTGATCATGAATTTGATTGTTGAAGCATGAATTTTTAGGGGTTTTGATTCCTATGCATGATTTGATGAATTAATTGATGTTTGAACCGATTGAACTAGTTGATTTTTATCTGGAAGCATGAAAATTGTATGTGGGTGGAGTTAGGAAAGGTCAAAAGAGTTTTTTTAAAAAATCTGCAGAATTACCGCTCAGGTGACAGACTTTGATTTTTGGCTGAATTATGTACTGGATTGATGCACTGGTGGCGTTGAGGGGTGATTTTGACCCTCAGCGGTGGTTTAGCATGGATATGGGATTTTTTTTGGTTTACTAATGATTAACAATATGTCTTGTGGAATGAAATCCTCTTCAGGCAAAAGAGTGAAGACCATGGCATCCAAAAGAAAAGAAAAGGAACAAGAACAACCCCACTCTAGTAGGTTCCTATCTCGCAAACATGAGACGCATTTTAAGGTGGTCCAAGATAGGAGGTGATGGTATCGGAGGGGGTATTTTTTGAAGAGTATAGCGCAGCGGAATTAAAACTCAGAGAGCGGAAAGCGTATTCGATCACAATTAAAATTAATTTTGTCCTTTTAGTAAAAATAATTTTCTTTCAGAAAATTAATCAAACAGTTGATATACGTAAAATAATATGAGTGTAGGGAATAAGAAGATCAACACAGAATTTTTATCCTGGTTCGAATAAAAAGATTCTACGTCCAGTCGTTAATCACTATAAATAGTGATTAACCTTTTTCACTAAAAATGGTTTAACAGATTACAAGATAATGAACAGGAATAAAATGAAAAGAACCACTCTACCAACTTGAAGAGAACCGCTCCAGCAATCGACCAACGATTCATAAGCTTCTCCTTACACAAGACCAGGCAGAGTACCTTGCTAACTTGAAGAGAGTCTGCTCCGACTATCGACACACGATACGCGAGCCTCTCCTTTCACAAGACCAAGCAAGGGAACAATGAACAAAAAGCTCTCTAAGAACGTTCCTCTGACACACAGTGTTCTAAGCTTTCTCAGTTCAAAAAACGTTACCTTCTGATTTCTCCAAATCAAATTATATAGCCAAGTACACTGAGTGCCAAAGGTCAGCTCTCAACTGCCATGAATAATCGATTATTGTAAGTGATAATCGATTATTCAAGTCCGTTATAGGTTTTCAAAAATGTGATAATCGATTATATGAAGTGATAATCGATTATTCAAGTATGACTTGTGATAATCGATTATTGCTTAACCATAATCGATTATACTAGTAAAAATTACAATGTTTAACATTTTCCTACTACATTCAAAATCTACAAGTTGCTTTTTTAAATATTTTCCTACTACATCCAAAATCTATAAGTTGCAGCATCATCAAAACACATCTTCAGGTTTTACCAATACTCCTTATTGGTAACAGGAGGCTCCTTATGGAAAGTTGGAATGATACCTAACTTTGCTCCTTAGTTTGGAGAGCAACTGCTGGGAAGGAATTGGGGAAAGCTAGGCACATACCCTGCACCAGCCAATATAGCTGTGGTGAAAGAATTTTACACCAATGCAAGGAAGATTGGTGATTATCCAGCTGAGGATTACCTAGGCTATGTCAGAGGCCACGCTATTAGGTATGATCTTGACTCTATCAACAACTTCTTGGGTACTGTATGGGCTGGTGAGCAGTGCTAGTTTGCTCTATGTATGGAAGAAGGCATTGATTTTGATGATGTGGAGAATGTTCTATGTGTACTTGGAGGACATTTTTAGAGGAGCAGAACTGGTTCTGTGGTGAACATTAGGAGGACTGACTTGAATCCTCTTGCAAAGTATTGGATGGCATTTTCTCATGCCAACATTCAGCCATCTTCTCATGTTTTAGACATCACTCTTAGCAGGGCACTCCTCCTTTATTGTGCGATCAGGAATTTGAATGTCAATATTGGACATGTAATAGCTAATGAGATAAGGGTGTGTGCTAACACAACAAACAACAAAGCACCCTTAGGACATCCTTCTTTGATCACACACCTGTGCAAGATAGCTGGGGTGGATACTTCTGCTCCACCATTTGAGAGGCCAAGGAAAGCAATTGATGAGGCCTATTACAGACAATACTGTGGAGGTGAGGAGGCAGCTCAGCCAGTTCCACAACGCCGAACTCACAGAGAAAGAGGACAAGCACAGAGTCAGGCATCTGTAGAGACACATGAAGCAGAGCCTTTCCAAATGGGGGACATGTATATGTCTCTTATAGGTGCACAGTTGTAGTCTATCCATAGAGGGCAGATGGCCATAGCTGAGATGATTGTTGGAATGTATGATACACCTCCAGCACATAGGTGGACTATGGATGAGTTCCATAATGTGGTAGCTTGGCCAGAGGAGCAGGCCCAAGGCGACAGAGCTGGAGCAGCTGAAGCTTCAGCCATGGATGAAGATAATGCTGATGATGCTGAGGATGACGCATTTGAGGATGCTGAAGATGAGGAAGAGGAGGAGGATACAGATGACAACACAGACTGATGAGGAGCTGAGATAACATTCACTGATGGATGCTATCAGCACTAAAGCAAGATTTATTTTATGCTTTTGTTTGGTTTTATGTTCTGAACTTATTTGTTTCTGTTTTTAGAATAGGGTTTGATGTACTCAATTGGAAACTTGGTCTGTTATGATGGTTTTCTTATGATTGTTGTTTGATAAGTAATGCTTGATGATGCTTTGATATTGATTGATGTTGAGATGTGCACATTATATGCTTATACAGGTGACTCACAAGCTTTGTGAACAAATGCATGATGTTGTGATTGTGATTATGATACTAAGCAGGATGTGTGTATGTGGAATGTGAATGAGCTTATATGTGAGGTTTTGAGCTCTAGAGTTTTTGTGATTGAATGCTATTACTTTGAAAGCATGAATGATTTTGCCCAGGTTTTCTATGATTGAATCAATTGCTTGTTTGCATCATATGATCAAGGCCATTTGTTGGTAACCCTTTTATTATCCAAATGCATGATTTTAGCCCACAAAAGAGAGCACTGTGTGTTCTATCCTTTGAACCCTTAACCTTGAACATAATTTGAAAACCCTTTGTGAAAAGCTTTACCTTGAGTTAAGTAGAAAATATTTTGTGGTATTTATAAATGTTCAAGTTTGGGGTTGTTGGGAAGTTATGAAAGGGAAATTGAAAGCATTGAGCTAAGAGCTAAGATCTAAGAATGTGAAAAGAAAAAAAAGAGAAAGAAAAGAGAAGAAAAAGCAAAGCTCGATGCAAAGGAAAGTTGGGAATAAGTATGAATGATGGTGTTTATATGATTCTCTTAACTCAAGGGTTTTGTGATCTAGAAAAACTAATTTTCTTGTTAGCCCAACCACATTATAAGCCATTGGAAAGTCCTTGTGATGATTCATGGTTGTGAATGCATTTGATTATGGTTAAATGAAAGGCAAAGTCAATTCATTTGACATTGTGATAGTGGAGTGAATGAGTGATTACCTCTTATACAATTATGTTTGAGTGAAACACTTTATCTTGTGAGGAAAGATTCCATGAGCACATGAACATCCATACTTAGTTGATTGATCATTCATGAAAAAAAGCATTTGTTGGATACAAGGTGATTGTGTGAACACTAAAGCATGTTGATGAGTCATTATTTCTTGAATTATATTTAGTTTATTGCACTTAAATAAACCAGGGAATTGTGTTTAATTGTTTGTTATTTCCCCGTTTTCCGAATTCCGCTTAATTTGGTCGGAAATTTGTAATTGTGCTAATTTGGATTTTCTGAGCTGATTAAGTGCATTTTTGAAATGCAGGAAAATTTCAGAAATACATTTTGGGACATCAGGAAGAATGCCAAATAAATTCAAGACTCTCCACACAGACATTTTAGAATTAATTAAATTGTAATTCAGTAGTTTAGAATTTTTGAATCAACTCTTATATTTTGGGTCAATTTTTGGTAAATTAGATTAGACCCAAAAATTAGAAGTTAATGACTTGGAACTAGGGTTTTATTGTGTGGACCCTACCCTATTAAAGGGAGGACAAACGGCCTTAAGGGGGGACAGCCGCCACTTGATTGGGGACTTTTTACTCTCTCGGTTTTTTTTTGGTTTTAGCTTTTTTTTTTCGGCTTTGATTTCTGGAACGTTGTTTTTGGAAGGGGAGGAATGGAATGAATTTTGATCATTTTTGTTGAATCATCATTGCCGCTTCCATTTTAGTTACAACACTTTGATTGAATGTTCTTTTTGTCTTTTAAATTCCAGTATGCTGACGGGTTGGTGATGAGGGGATGAAAGGCCTGCTTTCACACAGAGATTGGTTTGGTTTTGGGAGAGACACGCTCAGCTTGCTGCACCCAGTTGGAGCTGCCACGTCCCACAAAGAGGGGATTCCAGTTTGGTTTTGATTTGGCTACTGTTATGTCCAGCATGAGGGAACTCTTTTGGAGGCTTACGTCCAGCAGAGTGGTGTCACGAAAGGGGCAGCAACACGTTTAGCTTTAGGGAGCACAATGCTAATTCCTTTTAAAAAAGAAGTGCACACTCGGTGATGAAATTCTTGGAGCATTGATGAGAGGGTCGCGCCTCCCACAAAAGTTGTTTGCAAAATTAATGCAGTATAAGCTAGGAAGTGACTCCTAGGTCGTCTCTCAAGGACCAAATGTGGTTCAGTCTCAGATCAAACACATAGTGGGGGGTTTTGAAAATGTTTTTGTGAATGCAATTGAACTAAAAAAAATGAAAATTAAACACAACCGAATATAAATAAGAGCATTAAAATTAAACTACAACAGATAAATATCCAAACACAATTCAAGCTGTAAAAATGCAACGATTACACTAAAACGTTAAATGCACAATATTGGCATCTATCCTACACATTCACCATCAAAAAGAAGAAAAGCATTTAAACATACAATATAAAATATTCCAAGACAAAAGAAATAAAAGAAAATAAAACTTTTCTACCATTAACCATGACCCACACATCTACCAAGAGAAATTGGAATCTGTAAATGCTTCTGAAAATCACTCCTTGGCCATGACACTTCATGAGTTCCCTTGATGACTCTCAGCCGTGACACTTTGGTGTGCATGCAAAGAGAATTAAAATAAGTTAAATGCTTCTCCTTGTTTGCCTTTGACCATGAGAATTTCATGAGGTGCATCCAAAGGAAATTAAAATAATGGTAACTCTTCTTCTTGGTTTCTCTTGCCGTAACAATTCCATGAATTGGAACCAAAGCCACTTAATTAATGGAAATGCTTCTTCCTTTCACCTTCACTTCCAACATCTAATATATTTTAATTACCACATGGTACACCCATTTCCCAAACGTAACACCCCTTTCTTCCACCTAATCTACCTTTCATTCCAATTAAATCAAGAGCAAGTTACTTTTCCTCTAAACCGTAACATCCCTGTACACTACCTACTCCCATCAAATCAGCTTCTCATTTCATAAATCAAAAACAAATCTCTTCTCTTCCTGCAGCGTTTCTTTCCAACATCCACCTCCGCTTCATTCTCCAACGCTGCTTCGCTTCTCTTACAACAACCCGTGTACCACCTCTTCCAAAACAAGTGGCGGCTGGAGCTTAAATCCAAAGACTCCTTATGTGCTGCTGCTGGACTCCAAATAAAATCAACTTCTACTTTCTAAAAGCAAAAACCAAAGTCTCCATAAATTGAATCAATTACTTCTCTCCAAAGATGTGACACCACTGCCCTTCTTTGAATCTCGTGCTTCACCATTTCAGCACCCGCACCTTTCCACCACTTGGGCACTCCGTCTACTGGACCTGGTAATGAAGACCGAAACTTCCTCAGCTCAAGCGTTCTAACACGTGCCCATCATTCCAGCCCCTACACCGTGTGCTGTCCAAAAGAGTGTTGGATGTGGCAGCAGCAGCTTGAAGACTCCCGTAACATGTGCTTCCTTCCAGCAAAGTGAATCAGCACCTCACCGTTTCACACGTTCCAGCCCAAAGAAGCAATGAAAGACTTAAATCAAAGTGCATAGAAAATAAACAAAATAAAAAGGTAAGAGTGTTCTTCTTTCATTCTACAAATCGTAACAGCGTTCAAATGGAAAAAAAATAATTGTGTGCTAAAAATAAATAAAAATATAAGTCTTCAGAGCAAAAGTGCTTAAGCCATTTTTCATTCCATCCGAAATTTGAGAATAGCGTTTTCAGCCAACACAAAAGCCCCCCCAAAAAAACTAGACCGAGAGAGTAAAAACGTGCCCCATCAAGTGGCGGCTGGCTCTTCTTCTAAGGCCGTAAGTTCTCTTTTTTTTAGGGTAGGGTCCACACAATAAAACCCTAGGGTGCCAAGTCATTAACTTCTAATTTTGGGTCTAATCTAATTTACCAAAAATTGACCCAAAATGTAAAAGTTGATACAGAAATTCTAAACTACTGAATTACAATTTAATTAATTCTAAAATGTCTGTGTGGAGAGTCTTGAATTTATTCGGCATTCTTCCTGATGTCCCAAAATGTATTTCCGAAATTTTCCTGCACTTCAAAAATGCACTTAATCAGCTCAGAAAACCCAAATTAGCACAATTACAAATTTCCGACCAAATTGAGCAGAATTCGGAAAACAGGAAAATAACAAACAATTAAACACAATTCCCTGGTTTATTTAAGTGCAATAAACTAAATATAATTCCAGAAATAACGACTCATCAAAATAGACCACACTTAGTCTTTTGCACTCCTGGGCAAACCAAGACGCAAATCAGGGAATAGTTCAAAGGATTTTTAAGAAGGTGACACAACGTGGACACACAGAAAATAAAGACTCCGAAACAGAAACACAGTTGCACAATTCTCACAAAATCTGGACGGTAAAAGGTATAGGCAGAATCCCACACAGAGTCAATGAAAGCAAATACTCAAAGAATCATCCAAACAGTTCAGTACATGGAAAACATTCAATCAGTTCAAGAGATGAATCAAAAGCAACAGAGCCTCACAGATGCACACAATCAGTGTTTCTCTCAAGTGTTTAAGGTAAATCAATGTCACTCAATGCACTCAAGAAAGCAATCACAAATAGACTTGGCAAGCCTCTAATATCAACACTCAAGCACATACGCATGTTCAAATCAAAAGGTCTTTTCATGGTTGTAATGGGGCCAAGGACAAGGGAGGGTATATCTGGATAAGAAGCTACAAACCATAAGGAACAGAGGAGCAATGGGGAACAAGCGTAAACACATTCAAACACACCCATAACCTCTAATTCCATCCTCTTCTTGACTCCATTATTCACATTTTTTTTTCACTATTTTTCTGTTTTCTTTTTTTTTTTTTCTCATCCTGTCTCTTTTCTTTTCTCTCTTTTTAAAACAAAACTGTAAAAGACAAGATACACATATATTTACCAAAATAAAACAAGAAGAGGAACCAACTAGCCAACTCATCAGCAACCCCAAGGAGACCACACTTGTTCCCAAAACACTTCCAAAGCTCCAAAATTCCCTAGGGTTAAGGTAATCATTATTTTTCACTGAGGGCTAGTGTATGAGCTTCAAAACAAGGAAATGAGGGAAAGTATAGGCTCAAAATGGGTTATCAAAGAATTAAAACAAGGTAAGCTTATTTGGCTAGAGAGGCTCAAGAACAAAATTGCCTTTATCACTTCCAAACATGCATATCAATCAAGAACTATCAACAAGAGTCAAGCCAAGGCATATGCGCAAGCAATCAAGAGACATATCACACAAAAGAAAGAACATAAAGTGGCTCAAATCTCACACAGTGTAATTCTGTCACAATCAATTCAACTCTCAAACATCATGATCATCTTCCAAGCAAAGAAAAGCAAGGAATCCAACATCTCAGAGTATCAATGAAGTGAAGGAAAACTGACAACCTAACCACAATCCAGAATTCACGAAAAGCATGCAAAACTGTACACAAGACACAACAAAACTACCTAGAAAAGAAAAAAAAATTTAACACGGAAAACAAAAACTAACAAAGAAAAATCAGAATCTCCCCCAATAGACCACACTTAAACTACACAGTGTCCTCATTGTGTCATAAGCATAAGATCAGAAATTAGAACAATCAACACATCATGGACAAGTGCAATAAAAGTAGGAAAAGGAGGAGAAGAGAAAAGGAAAACTCCCCTGATCATGGTGGCAGTTGCCAATTTTGGACTTTCAGGGAGATGTCTTCCACCACAGGATCCAGCAAGCAAGTTTTGAGGAAGAATTGCTTCATCCTCCAGATTTGATCTAGTAGGGAGATATCATCCACAGCTGGATCTAAGAAGAAAGGATTGTTGATGAGCGGGTTCAGCTGGTGCCTATTGCTGTTGAAACTAGTGTGTATGTAAGCACCTTTTCCTTCCACTGTGGGTGCATGTTGGTCAAATTCATGTGTACCTCCTGCAACATGGTTAGTGCAATGTGGCTCCAAAGAAATGACGTGCAGAGGTATAACACCCAATCCCAATTTATCAGACTGAACCTCAGATACATCCTCAGAACATGAATCAATTTCAAAATCACAAGCAATATCAACTACAGACTCAGATTCATGTTCAATGCATGGAGAATAAACATTCGGATGCGACAGCAAAAATTGGTTCTCATCATGCATAGAGGGAAAATTAAAATCAGACTCAACAACAATATAATCATCAGCATACCTCTCAACAACATAATCATCAATATAATCATCACTGACATAATCATACTGAGGTATGCTTACCTCCACTTCCGTGAAGATTGGAAGAGTGGTGGAAGCTGATGATGGTCTACCTTTCTCAAAAATGTTGCTCATATATGCCTGGTCCTCAAAATCTTTCTCGGTCTCCTCAGGTGCAAGAGTGGGACCATCTGAAGGTGGGAAAGTATGTGGCGCAGTAGTAAGCTCATGACTCTTCTCCCCATCTTCTATGTTGATGCCACTATCATCATCATCTGGAATCTGAACAGTCTGAAATGGTAACTCTGAATCTTGAGACTATTCCTCAGTGAGTTGAGTGGCCATCTGCCCTATCTGATCAGTCATACTCTGAATGGCAGCTCCTATTTCTTGCTGGAACTGCATGTTCTCTTGTTGGAACTGAAAGTTCTGCATGGTCATCTGCTCCAACAACTCCTTCAATGTAGGTGATGAGTTGTTATTTCTTGAATTATATTTAGTTTATTGCACTTGAATAAACCAGGGAATTGTGTTTAATTGTTTGTTATTTCCCCGTTTTCCGAATTTTGCTTAATTTGGTCGGAAATTTGTAATTGTGCTAATTTGGGTTTTCTGAGCTGATTAAGTGCATTTTTGAAGTGCAGGAAAATTTCGGAAATACAATTTGGGACATCAGGAAGAATGCCAAATAAATTCAAGACTCTCCAGACAGACATTTTTGAATTAATTAAATTGTAATTCAGTAGTTTAGAATTTTTGTATCAACTCTTACATTATGAGTCAATTTTTGGTAAATTAGAGTAGACCCAAAAATTAGAAGTTAGTGATTTAGACCTAGGTTTTTCTTTTGTGTGGACCCCATTATTAAAGGTGACCCACGGCTCTTGAAAAGCCCTAGCCGCCACTGGCCATTGGGACATTTTTTTTTGGTTTCACACTCTCGGTCTTGGAGATTTGGGGGAGGCACTGTATTCGGAATTTTTCTTGAGAGTTGAACGTGGTCTTTGAAATGGAATGAAAGAAGAACACTCTTGCCTTTTCATTTTGTTTATTTTCTATGCACTTTGATTGAAGTCTTTCATTGCTTCTTGGCTGGAACGAAAAAGGAAGTTAATTTTCAAATGGAAGTAACGTTTTCTCTCTTCTCATTGAATGCAAAAGTACCGTGATTAATACTTTGGAGAGTTCTTCTCTTTGAGAAATGAAGAAGTGATTGAAGGTTGGTGGGAAGTCACGTCCAGGGGCAACATTGGTGTGCACGGTATTCAGCAAGCAGCCCCACTCTTGGAGCATCCAGCGTGTCACGGGAATGAGGAGCAGCGTGAATTTCAATACATCAATGTCACGTCCAGAGGAAGCACATTCTCATTTCTTTACTTTATCACAGCAACACGTTGGAGAGAAGCAAGCAGCTGAAGTGAGTTTCCTTTTCTTTCTTTAGATTGGCACGGTGATCAATTGGAAGAATGGTTGTTGATTCACGTGAAAAGGGAAGTGGCCCATGGCCATGATGCATTTCTTTTATTATTTAATGATGGATAACTTGATGAGTAGTAGCTGCACGGTGATAGACATCAACTTAATTGCTTTAGATTGCTTTTGGAAAGTGAGTGGAGCATGTGTGTAGAAGATGGGAATTTACGTCTGGAAGGAAGAGGCAACCAAATTGTTTTGACATTTTTTTTTTTCTTTGCTTGCCAAATATGTCATAATCTCGGATGGAAAAACAGGGCAGCAGCACGGTCATGTCTAGCTTAGGTGCAAGGGAATTTCTTTTATTTGCAAACAGTGGCACATACGGTGATTTCATAGTAGATAATGGTGCACGGGAAAGTGGAGCAGGGGAGTGGTGTCACATTTCGGTTCCACCCACATGGCACTAGCTCTCGGTTTCTTTTCGTTTCAGCAGTAGGGGAATTGAATTTTTTTTGTTTAAAGGTTAGAAGCATTGATTAAAGGAAGAGGAGAAATCAATTTTGATGGAGGAGGCCACGGTGAAAGAGTTTTAGAGGACAAGGGTGATTTAATTTGGAGCGACACATCCAGTTTTAAAATTGGTGTTTCAATTCTCAGTTTGCATTTAATTGTTTAGTTCAATGTTGCACTTTTAATTTGGTTTAAGCATTTTTCATTTTAATGTTCTCTCTTTTTCTTGGTTGTGATATTTTAGTTATGATGTTAGCTTAAGTGATCAACTATTTTAAATCCTGTGTTTACATCCGTGTTTATGTTCCTGTTTTGATTTAGTTCACTTGCATTCATAAAAAAAATCACAAAAACCCCCCCCACTACGTGTTTGATCTGAGACTGAACCACAATTTGGTCCTTGAGAGACGACCTAGGAGTCACTTCCTAGCACTATACTGCATTCTTTTATGCACAGCTTTTGTTGGGAGGTGCGACCCTCTCATCAAAATGGCGCCGTTGCCGGGGACCAACGGTTCAGTCTTAGGTCTTTTGTTGTGTTAGTGTCGTGTTGTGTGATGTGTTTTAGGATGTTTAGTTAGTCTTGTTTGGGTTTACTTCTTTTATCGATTTTTGTGTTTTTAGAATTTTTATCATTTTTTTGAATTTTATGCATTTAGTTGTTGTTTCTGGAAGTTTCAAATTATGTAAATAATGGTTTTCCCCCATGTTATGTTTCTATATGTTTGGTTTAATCTTTGTTTGAAGTGGAAGTCCACGTCTGAGACAGGTTTTGCACTACAATAGAGGAGATGACAGATTCTCAAGACTGGATATATGATCTGATCAAGAGTCTTCCCAAATTCCATGGGTTGGCACATGAAGATCCATACAGGCACCTCAAGGAGTTTTGTTTGGTGTGTTTGTCGATGAGGCCTCCTGGTGTTTCAAAGGAGACAGTATTGATGAAAGTGTTTCCAATGTCCCTTCAAGGTGCAGCAAGAGACTGGTTCCTATACCAGTATCCTTTTGACAGTTGGCAGGAAACACAACAGAGATTCCTCAACAAGTTCTTTCCAGCAGCAAAGGTAAGCAGCATTAGGAGGGAGATCACTACCATTGAGCAATTTCAAGAAGAAAGCCTGGCAGATTATTGGGAGAGGTTTAACAGGCTCTGCACAGCCTGTCCAAACCACCAAATTCCAAAGCATTTGCTCTTGATTTACTTTTATGAAGGGCTCTTGGACAATGAAAGGATATTAGTGGATGTAGCTGCTGGGGGATCTTTGATGGACACAACTCCAACAGAGGCAAAGAAGTTGCTCTGCAAGCTGGCGGGTCAAAATCCAAGTGAGGTAGTAAAGGAAAAACCTGAGCAGGTTTACTGTAAACTTGAAATCCCTACTCATGTATCTGAGGTTCAAGTAAATTTTAATGCTTTTGAATTGGTAAAACTTGAACCATTTAAGCCTGTTCTGGATTCTGATATTGATACACATGTGCACACTCATGCTGTGGATTCATTATTCCCTGTAGAGCACATTGACATACCTGATGTTCACTATCCTTGCACTGACCTTGATTTAAATGATAGCCTTGAGGATGCAGCTGATGACTTGGAGATTGGTAAGAAAATTTTCAATGAGCAAAAACAGGTTTATTCTGAACTTGAGATTCCAAACACTTTACCTGATTTGCTTATACATTCAAATGCCTGTGATTTGATGCACACTGATTCTATAGGATTCATGACTGATACTGATACAGATTTGATTGACCATTCTAAAATTTTTGATTCAGTATCAGCCATTGAACCCATTGGTCTAAAGGTTGTTTTGAATGGACATGATTGTCGTGATGAAATTTTGAATGATAATAGCCTTGAACTGACCTTTGATTCTGTTGATGATGCATATATCAATATTGATTTTGAGGTAGAAACTGTGCAATCTGATAACTGTATGGAGTTAGGACTGAACTTTGATCTGACACAGTTCTCTGAGAACTTTGAATGTGATTGTGAATCTGGTTCTTGCCCGATCTGTATTGAAATTGATTATGTGTTACAGACAGATTCTAAGCGTATAACAGATGCTATTAATTGTGAGTTTGATGACCATGCTGCAGAATTAAATGAGAATACAGGTGCTGACATTAAGGAAATCATGATTAATGAAGGAGAGTGTACTGCTACTTCTTTGATTGAGCCAGAGATCTCCATTCCGATGTCACACACTGAACAACTGCCAGTGGAAGGAAAGCTACTGATGGAAGAGTTTGCTGGGAGAAGAAAGAAGAAACATCTCGTCTTGGATGATATGGCGGTACTGATGAAGTTGGTCCTCCTCAAAACTCGTTTGCTGAATCCTGTGGTGGAAGACATCTCCCTGATAGTCCAAAATTGGCAATTGCCACCATGACCAGGGGAGTTTTCTTTCTCTCTTCTCCCCCTTTCCCTACTTTTATTGCACTTGTCCATGATCTGTTGACTGTTATGATTTCTGATCTTATGCTTATGACACATTGAGGACACTGTGTAGTTTAAGTGTGGTCTATTGGGGGAGATTTTTATTTTTCTTTGTTAGTTTTTGTTTTCTTGGTTAAATTTTTTCTTTTCTAGGTTATTTTTGTCGTGTCTTGTGTACAGTTCTACATGTTTCTCTTGATTTCTGGACTTTGATTAGGTTGTAGATGTGTCTTTCACTTCATTGATACTCTGATTTGTTTGAAATCCTTGCTTTTCTCTGCTTGGGAAGATGATTATGATGTTTGAGAGGTTGATTTGATTGTGACATAAATTACCCTGTGTGAGATTTGAGCCACTTTATGTTCTTTCTTGTGTGTGATATGTCTCTTGACTGCTTGCACATATGCCTTGGCTTGACTCTTATTGATAATTCTTGATTGATATGCATGTTTGGAAGTGATAAAGGCAGTTTTGTTCTTGAGCCTCTCTAGCCAAATAAGCTTACCTTGTTCTAATCCTTTGAAAACCCTTTTGAGCCTATACTTTCCTCCATTTCTTTGTTTTGAAGCTCATACACTAGCCCTAAGTGAAAAACCATGAGTACCTTAACCTTAGGGAATTTTGGAGCCTTGGAAGTGTTTTGGGAACAAGTGTGGTCTCCTTGGGGATTCTGATGAGTTGGCTAGTTAGTTCCTCTTCTTGTTTTGTTTTTGTAAATATGTGGTGTATCTTGTCTCTTGAAATTGTGTGCTGAATAGAGAAAAGAAAAGAGACAGGATGGAAAAAAAAAGAGAGCAGAAAAATAGTGAAAAAAAAAATGTGAATAATTGTGAATAATGGAGTCAGGAAGAGGATTGAATTAGAGGTTTTGGGTGTGATTTGACTGTGTTTACACTTGTTCCCCATTGCTCCTCTATTTCTTTTGGTTTGTAGCTTCTCATCCATATTTATCCTACCTTGTCCTTGGCCCCATTCCACCCATAAAAGACCTTTTGATTTGAACATGCATATGTTTTGAGTGTTGATATTAGAGGTTTGCCAAGTCTGTTGTTGTTTGCTTTCTTGAGTGCATTGAGTTGAAATTCTTTACCTTATACACTTGAGAGATACGGTGATAGTGCATCTGTGAGGTTCTGTTGCTTTTGATTCACCTCTTGAGCTGATTAATCATTTTGCCATGTCTTGAATTGCTTGGATGATTTCATGAGTATCTGCTTTCTCTGATTCATTCTGTGTTGGAATTGTCTACTTCTTTTCTTGGTCCAGATTCCTGGAGAACTGTGTAATTCTGTTTCTGTCTTTGTTGAGTCTTTGTTGTCTATCTGTCGAGTCTGTGTCAGCTCCCTGATGTTTGAGTAGTTCCCTGGTTTTCGTCTTGGTTTTGCCCAGGAGTGCAAAAGACTAAGTGTGGTCTATTTTGATGAGTTGTTATTTCTTGAATTATATTTAGTTTATTGCACTTGAATAAACCAGGGAATTGTGTTTAATTGTTTGTTATTTCCCCGTTTTCCGAATTTTGCTTAATTTGGTCGGAAATTTGTAATTGTGCTAATTTGGGTTTTCTGAGCTGATTAAGTGCATTTTTGAAGTGCAGGAAAATTTCGGAAATACAATTTGGGACATCAGGAAGAATGCCAAATAAATTCAAGACTCTCCAGACAGACATTTTTGAATTAATTAAATTGTAATTCAGTAGTTTAGAATTTTTGTATCAACTCTTACATTATGAGTCAATTTTTGGTAAATTAGAGTAGACCCAAAAATTAGAAGTTAGTGATTTAGACCTAGGTTTTTCTTTTGTGTGGACCCCATTATTAAAGGTGACCCACGGCTCTTGAAAAGCCCTAGCCGCCACTGGCCATTGGGACATTTTTTTTTGGTTTCACACTCTCGGTCTTGGAGATTTGGGGGAGGCACTGTATTCGGAATTTTTCTTGAGAGTTGAACGTGGTCTTTGAAATGGAATGAAAGAAGAACACTCTTGCCTTTTCATTTTGTTTATTTTCTATGCACTTTGATTGAAGTCTTTCATTGCTTCTTGGCTGGAACGAAAAAGGAAGTTAATTTTCAAATGGAAGTAACGTTTTCTCTCTTCTCATTGAATGCAAAAGTACCGTGATTAATACTTTGGAGAGTTCTTCTCTTTGAGAAATGAAGAAGTGATTGAAGGTTGGTGGGAAGTCACGTCCAGGGGCAACATTGGTGTGCACGGTATTCAGCAAGCAGCCCCACTCTTGGAGCATCCAGCGTGTCACGGGAATGAGGAGCAGCGTGAATTTCAATACATCAATGTCACGTCCAGAGGAAGCACATTCTCATTTCTTTACTTTATCACAGCAACACGTTGGAGAGAAGCAAGCAGCTGAAGTGAGTTTCCTTTTCTTTCTTTAGATTGGCACGGTGATCAATTGGAAGAATGGTTGTTGATTCACGTGAAAAGGGAAGTGGCCCATGGCCATGATGCATTTCTTTTATTATTTAATGATGGATAACTTGATGAGTAGTAGCTGCACGGTGATAGACATCAACTTAATTGCTTTAGATTGCTTTTGGAAAGTGAGTGGAGCATGTGTGTAGAAGATGGGAATTTACGTCTGGAAGGAAGAGGCAACCAAATTGTTTTGACATTTTTTTTTTTCTTTGCTTGCCAAATATGTCATAATCTCGGATGGAAAAACAGGGCAGCAGCACGGTCATGTCTAGCTTAGGTGCAAGGGAATTTCTTTTATTTGCAAACAGTGGCACATACGGTGATTTCATAGTAGATAATGGTGCACGGGAAAGTGGAGCAGGGGAGTGGTGTCACATTTCGGTTCCACCCACATGGCACTAGCTCTCGGTTTCTTTTCGTTTCAGCAGTAGGGGAATTGAATTTTTTTTGTTTAAAGGTTAGAAGCATTGATTAAAGGAAGAGGAGAAATCAATTTTGATGGAGGAGGCCACGGTGAAAGAGTTTTAGAGGACAAGGGTGATTTAATTTGGAGCGACACATCCAGTTTTAAAATTGGTGTTTCAATTCTCAGTTTGCATTTAATTGTTTAGTTCAATGTTGCACTTTTAATTTGGTTTAAGCATTTTTCATTTTAATGTTCTCTCTTTTTCTTGGTTGTGATATTTTAGTTATGATGTTAGCTTAAGTGATCAACTATTTTAAATCCTGTGTTTACATCCGTGTTTATGTTCCTGTTTTGATTTAGTTCACTTGCATTCATAAAAAAAATCACAAAAACCCCCCCCACTACGTGTTTGATCTGAGACTGAACCACAATTTGGTCCTTGAGAGACGACCTAGGAGTCACTTCCTAGCACTATACTGCATTCTTTTATGCACAGCTTTTGTTGGGAGGTGCGACCCTCTCATCAGTAGGCTCAGAAGTAGAAGGCTGAGGAGCTATTTCGGCAGGAGCACTATACTGCTGACTCTTGTATTGCTGGACTGGTGGAGGCATAAAAGTACTCTAGAATGGTGGTTCTTGATATTGATGCTGTGGAGCATCATACCATCCCAAGGTAGGGTCATTCCATCCAAGACCGTTGTTGTAAGCATATTGCACAGGGGAAAATTTGCTCAGAAACTGATGCTCAAGATATCCCCAATCGGTAACGGATCTCAGAGGAAGAGAGTCTTTCCAATCCTTAGCTGCTCCTTGTAATGAATGCGGAAATGCGCTCAGGAAAATGTAATCAAGAGGGACATCTGGAGGTTTCATTGAAGAGCACATGATGTGGAGCTCCTCCAAATGTCTGTGTGGGCATTCTCCTGCAAAACCATGAAACTTAGGCAGCAAATGTATCAGTCCAGGGGTGAGATCACAATGAAGATCATCCTCCTTAAGTGAAACCGGCTCACAAAGAGCACTCTCAGAAATTAAAGGATGAGTCATATTGTTCTCAACATAGAAATCAGCAGAATATGAATTACAATCAGAGTAACATGCAGAAGGAGAATCATAATCAGAGGCACTAGCAAAACAAGCAGTATTCACGAAATCAGAATAGGTAGACATGGAAAAAGAAAAATACTACAAATTACGAAATAAATAAAACACAACACATTTATACATGCAAACACGCACACACAAAACAGAACATCACATCACAACACAAGACAAAACACAACACACACAAACACAACAAAAAGACCTAAGACCGAACCATTGGTCCCCGGCAGCGGCGCCATTTTAATGAGAGGGTCGCGCCTCCCACAAAAGTTGTTTGCAAAATTAATGCAGTATAAGCTAGGAAGTGACTCCTAGGTCGTCTCTCAAGGACCAAATGTGGTTCAGTCTCAGATCAAACACATAGTGGGGGGTTTTGAAAATGTTTTTGTGAATGCAATTGAACTAAAAAAAATGAAAATTAAACACAACCGAATATAAATAAGAGCATTAAAATTAAACTACAACAGATAAATATCCAAACACAATTCAAGCTGTAAAAATGCAACGATTACACTAAAACGTTAAATGCACAATATTGTCATCTATCCTACACATTCACCATCAAAAAGAAGAAAAGCATTTAAACATACAATATAAAATATTCCAAGACAAAAGAAATAAAAGAAAATAAAACTTTTCTACCATTAACCATGACCCACACATCTACCAAGAGAAATTGGAATCTGTAAATGCTTCTGAAAATCACTCCTTGGCCATGACACTTCATGAGTTCCCTTGATGACTCTCAGCCGTGACACTTTGGTGTGCATGCAAAGAGAATTAAAATAAGTTAAATGCTTCTCCTTGTTTGCCTTTGACCATGAGAATTTCATGAGGTGCATCCAAAGGAAATTAAAATAATGGTAACTCTTCTTCTTGGTTTCTCTTGCCGTAACAATTCCATGAATTGGAACCAAAGCCACTTAATTAATTGAAATGCTTCTTCCTTCCACCTTCACTTCCAACATCTAATATATTTTAATTACCACATGGTACACCCATTTCCCAAACGTAACACCCCTTTCTTCCACCTAATCTACCTTTCATTCCAATTAAATCAAGAGCAAGTTACTTTTCCTCTAAACCGTAACATCCCTGTACACTACCTACTCCCATCAAATCAGCTTCTCATTTCATAAATCAAAAACAAATCTCTTCTCTTCCTGCAGCGTTTCTTTCCAACATCCACCTCCGCTTCATTCTCCAACGCTGCTTCGCTTCTCTTACAACAACCCGTGTACCACCTCTTCCAAAACAAGTGGCGGCTGGAGCTTAAATCCAAAGACTCCTTATGTGCTGCTGCTGGACTCCAAATAAAATCAACTTCTACTTTCTAAAAGCAAAAACCAAAGTCTCCATAAATTGAATCAATTACTTCTCTCCAAAGATGTGACACCACTGCCCTTCTTTGAATCTCGTGCTTCACCATTTCAGCACCCGCACCTTTCCACCACTTGGGCACTCCGTCTACTGGACCTGGTAATGAAGACCGAAACTTCCTCAGCTCAAGCGTTCTAACACGTGCCCATCATTCCAGCCCCTACACCGTGTGCTGTCCAAAAGAGTGTTGGATGTGGCAGCAGCAGCTTGAAGACTCCCGTAACATGTGCTTCCTTCCAGCAAAGTGAATCAGCACCTCACCGTTTCACACGTTCCAGCCCAAAGAAGCAATGAAAGACTTAAATCAAAGTGCATAGAAAATAAACAAAATAAAAAGGTAAGAGTGTTCTTCTTTCATTCTACAAATCGTAACAGCGTTCAAATGGAAAAAAAATAATTGTGTGCTAAAAATAAATAAAAATATAAGTCTTCAGAGCAAAAGTGCTTAAGCCATTTTTCATTCCATCCGAAATTTGAGAATAGCGTTTTCAGCCAACACAAAAGCCCCCCAAAAAAAACTAGACCGAGAGAGTAAAAACGTGCCCCATCAAGTGGCGGCTGGCTCTTCTTCTAAGGCCGTAAGTTCTCTTTTTTTTAGGGTAGGGTCCACACAATAAAACCCTAGGGTGCCAAGTCATTAACTTCTAATTTTGGGTCTAATCTAATTTACCAAAAATTGACCCAAAATGTAAAAGTTGATACAGAAATTCTAAACTACTGAATTACAATTTAATTAATTCTAAAATGTCTGTGTGGAGAGTCTTGAATTTATTCGGCATTCTTCCTGATGTCCCAAAATGTATTTCCGAAATTTTCCTGCACTTCAAAAATGCACTTAATCAGCTCAGAAAACCCAAATTAGCACAATTACAAATTTCCGACCAAATTGAGCAGAATTCGGAAAACAGGAAAATAACAAACAATTAAACACAATTCCCTGGTTTATTTAAGTGCAATAAACTAAATATAATTCCAGAAATAACGACTCATCAAGCATCCACATCACGGCTACTGGAAGAAAAGAGAACTGTCTCTTTCCAGAAATGAAGAAGTGATTGAAGGTTGGTGGGAAGTCACGTCCAGGGGCAGCACATTGGTGTGCACGCTATTCAGCAAGCAGCCCCATTCTTGGAGCATTAGCATTGTCACATCTTGGGAGAGAGGAGAGTGGTGTGCACGGCCTTGAAGAAATTCTCCACGCTGGGAGCTGTTATTTTTTTAGAACGCAGATTTCATTTTGTTTTCTTTCTTTAGAAGCATTCGGTGACTTGTGAGGGGCTGGGAGTTGTTCCAGCAACACGCTGGATGTGTCACGTCCTGTGATAGAATTTAATTTTAGGGAAACACTTTCATTTTGTTATGTTGAGCAGCTGACACGTCCTCGCTGGAGAAGTTTAATTCATTGCTTGGGAAAGCACCGTCTTGGTTGCTGGAAGAAAAAGAATGTCTCCCTTTAATTCTTATTCCATTTGAGCATGCACATGTGACACCTTGAAGGAGGCACGGATTCCATTGTAGAAGAAATTCCACTTTACCTTTGGCTTGAAAAGAGTATATGGGTCACGTGAAATGGTAGAAAAATTTATATTTTCTTAGTTCTTTTGTTTTAGAATATTTTACATTATATGTTCAATTGCTTGTCATCTTTTTAATTAAGTGTTGCATTTTAATAGTCAAAAATTGTGTTGGGATATTTATTTATTGCAGTGTTCGGTTTAATATTTTCTTTTACTTTAATGTTGTCTATTATGTTCAGTTGTGGTAATTAAGTTGTGATGTTAGCTTAAGTGACCAACTCTTTTAATCATGTGTTTACATCCGTGTTTATGTTTGTGTTTTAATTTAGTTCACTCGCATTCACAAAAATCTTCACAAAACCCCCCCATTTCGTGTTTGATCTGAGACTAGAACCACAAATTGGTCCTTGAGAGACGACCTAGGAGTCACTGCCTAGTCTATACTGCATTCTTTTGTGCACAACTTTTGTGAGAGGTGCGACCCGCTCATCAAAATGGCGCCGCTGCCGGGGACCAACGGTTCAGTTTTAGGTCTTTTGTGTTGATAATGTGTTGTTTGTGTGTTGTGTTTTGTCTTGTATATTTGAGTGTGTGTGATTTGTTTGTTTAGGTTGTTTTGTGTGTTCAAAATTTTTGTGATATCGTTTCATGATTTTAGGGTGTTGTGACTTAGTGCATGACTAGGGGAAATCCTGGGCCTATACCACCCTTTGATCCTGAGATTGATAGAACTTTTCATAGGTTAGCTAGGCATTCTAGAAATTTATCTTTAGAGTCTGTTTTTGAGTCTGTTCCATTGGATACTGTGCATCCCACTACTGAGTACTTTGTGCATACTGCATCTACTGCATCTGTTGCATCTGCACGTGATTCTGATTCTGATTCTGTTGTTTTTCACACTGAGAACAATATGGCCAACCTCCACCTTGTGGGAGGACTTTTAGGGAGATGACTGCACCTGATTTCGATATCGAAAGCTTGTGCATCCAATATCCTGATGAGGACGTTCCATTTGTTCTCAAAACTGGACTGATCCATTTGTTGCCCAAGTTTCATGGTCTTGTAGGTGAGAGTCCTCATAAGCATTTGAAGGAATTCCACATTGTCTGTTCTAGTATGAAACCACATGATGTTCCTGAAGAGCACATCTTCTTGAAGGCATTCCCTCATTCATAGGAAAATGTTGCTAAGGATTGGTTGTATGGTTTGGCGCCTAGATCCGTCACTAGCTGAGATGATCTGAAGAGGCTGTTCTTAGATAAATTTTTCCCAGCAGCCCGGACCACAGCTATCAGAAAAGACATAACTGGGATTAGGCAGCTTGGTGGAGAGAACTTATATGAGTATTGGGAGAGATTCAAGACACTTTGTGCTAGTTGTCCCCACCATCAGATACCTGAGCATCTCCTTGTCCAGTATTTCTATGAGGGTTTGAACAACATGGACCGTGGTATGATTGACGCTGCCAGTGGTGGAGCTCTTGGAGACACCACACCTGCTGAGGCCAGGCAATTGATTGAGAAGATGGCCTCCAACTCCCAACAGTTTAGCACCAGGAATGATGCCATTGTGGTGAGGGGCGTACATGATTTTGTTGCCCAGCCTTTATCAGCTGTTGAAAGCAAGTTAGAAGGAAAGATTGACTCTCTTACGAAGTTGGTGACACAGTTGACTACCAACCAGAGATCTGCAGCTCCATCTGCATCTGTTGCACGACTATGTGCTATTTGTCCTTCCAGTGACCACTATACAGATGCTTGTCCTTCTTTGCAGCACTCTGCTGCCTCTGATGCGCCTCAGGCTTATGCTACGAACATCTACAACAACAGGCAGCAACAACAGCAAAATCATGACTTATCCAGCAACAGGTACAACCCAGGGTGGAGGAATCACCCCAATCTGAGATGGAACAATGCGCCACAGCATCAACAGCAGGCACCACCTTTCCAGAATGCTGGAGCACCTAACAGATATGTGCCTCCACCTATGCAACAACACCAGAGGCAACAACAACAGCAACAGCAAGAGGCACCTGCCCAACCAGCTGCCCACCCTTCCACTTCGTCTGAACCTTCATTGGAAGAGTTAGTGAGACAGATGACTATGCAAAACCTGCAGTTTCAGAAAGATAACATGCAATTTCAGCAGGAGACTAGAGCTTCCATACAGAGTCTCACTAACCAGATGGGTCAGATGGCTACTCAGATAAACCAAGCGCAGTCTCAGAATTCGGATAAGTTACCATCCCAGACTGTGCAGAACCCAAGGAATGTGAGTGCCATAACCCTTAGATCAGGGAAGCAGATTTTTGTGCCTTCAGAGCCAGCTTCTACACCTACACCCGTGCCTGCTACTTGTCCTAGAAAGAACGACCATGACGGTCCGAGCAAGGCATTTGAGGTGGGTGAATCTTCTTCTCCAGCCGGTGGTTCTTCTTCAAGTGGATCTTCTCCCTCTTCCACCACCACTGCTGCCGCACCTTCTCCATTGGTTGACCGACCTATCCGTCTACCATTTCCTTCACGGGCACTTCCTAGCAAAAAGATGGAAGAGGTGGATAGGGAAATTCTGGAGACCTTCAGGAAGGTAGAGGTGAACATACCTCTACTCGATGCCATCAAGCAGATACCGAAGTATGCCAAATTCTTGAAGGAGCTGTGCACACACAAGAGGAAGATGAAGGGAAATGAGAGAATTAGCATGGGAAGGAATGTATCTGCGCTTATTGGTAAGTCGGTCACGCACATCCCTGAAAAGTGCAAGGACCCAGGTATATTTTGCATTCCTTGTGTGATTGGAAACAATAAATTTGAAAATGCCATGCTTGATTTGGGTGCTTCTGTTAATGTCATGCCTTTGTCCATATATGCATCTTTGTCTCTTGGTCCTTTGCAAACCACGGGTGTGGTCATTCAGTTGGCTAATAGGAGTGTTACCCACCCAGCAGGTTTCATAGAGGATGTCTTGGTTAGGGTTGGTGAATTGATTTTTCCTGCTGACTTTTATGTTTTGGAAATGGAGGAGGGATTCTCTCATGGATCCGCTCCCATTATCTTAGGCAGGCCATTCTTGAAAACTGCCCGAACTAAGATTGATGTGTATGCTGGAACTTTGTCTATGGAATTTGCTAACATTGTTGTTCATTTTAATATCCTTGATGCAATGAAATTTCCAGCTGAGGACCATTCTCTGTTTAAGATCGATGCATTGGATGACATTATTGATAAATATGTTGTTGATGATTCTGATTCTTTGCATAAGAAAGAGCATTCTATTCTATCTTCTCTACATACATGCATTGAATCTGAATTTGAGAATGATGTTGATTTTGAAGAGAATTTTGATATCCATGATGTGGATGATGTTTTTGATATGGATGATGTTGATAATGTAATTGTCATGGATATGGATTTGGAGCTTGATGAGATAGGTGTTCCGCCTTTACCTGTGAATTCTTTGGAGTCAGAATGCACTAACCACTTTGCAGGAAGTACAAATGAATCTGACTTGCAGGCACCTACTCTTGAGTTGAAACAGCTCCCAGATAACCTCAAGTACGTGTACTTGGAGGATGATGAGAAGAAACCGGTGATCATTTCTACCTCCCTTGATTCTGTTCAAGAGGAGAAGTTGCTTGGTGTGCTGAGGAAGCACAAGAAGGCCATTGGTTGGAGTTTGGCTGACATACCTGGTATTAGCCCATCCACATGCATGCATAGAATTCTTTTGGAAGATGGGGCAAGGCCAGTGAGACAGCCACAAAGAAGGCAAAACCCCGTGATCATGGACGTCATCAAGAAGGAGGTGACCAAGCTTTTGCAAGCTGGGATCATCTACCCTATTTCAGACAGTCAGTGGGTTAGCCCCATCCATGTTGTGCCCAAGAAAACTGGCCTAACTGTGGTGAAGAATGAGAGGGATGAGCTTATCCCAGCTAGAGTGCAGAACAGTTGGAGAGTCTGCATTGACTATAGGAGGCTAGAGCGCCTGGCAAGTAAATCTCATTATTGTTTTCTTGATGGTTTTTCTGGTTACTTTCAAATAAATATTGCGCCTGAGGATCAAGAAAAAACCACATTCACCTGCCCCTTTGGCAATTTTGCCTATAGGAGGATGCCCTTTGGTCTATGCAACGCCCCTGGTACCTTCCAGCGATGCATGCTTAGCATTTTTAGCGACTTTCTTGAGAATTGCATAGAGGTGTTTATGGATGATTTTACTGTGTATGGATCCTCCTTTGATGCATGTTTAGACAGTCTGGAAAACGTTTTGAAAAGATGCATAGAAACAAACCTTGTTCTCAATTTTGAGAAATGTCACTTCATGGTTGGACAAGGTTTGGTTCTAGGGCATATCATTTCTGAAAAGGGAATAGAGGTAGACCCTGCTAAGATATATGTGATTTCGCAGTTGCCTTACCCCTCTTGCGTGCGAGGGGTGCGATCTTTTCTTGGACATGCAGGTTTCTACAGGCGCTTCATCAAAGATTTCAGCAAGAAGGCGCTTCCCTTGTCCAGACTGCTGCAGAAAGATATTGACTTTTCTTTTGATGACAGATGCAAGCAGGCGTTTGATTGCCTGAAGGAAGCTTTGACCACCGCCCCTATCATTCAGGCACCGTATTGGACAGCCCCATTTGAGCTCATGTGTGATGCGTCTAATTATGCATTAGGGGCTGTCTTGACACAGAAAATTGACAAGCTGCCGAGAGTGATCTATTATGCTTCACGCACTTTGGATGTTGCCCAGGCAAATTATACCACCACTGAAAAAGAGTTGTTGGCAATTGTTTTTGCCCTTGATAAGTTTAGGTCATATTTGCTTGGATCACCTGTTATTGTGTATACTGACCATGCAACTCTAAAGTTTCTGTTGAAAAAGGCGGAGTCAAAGCCTAGATTGATCAGGTGGATGCTACTGCTCCAGGAGTTTGACTTGCAAATTGAAGACCGGAGTGGAGCACGAAATTTGGTTGCAGACCACCTAAGCCGGATTGAAAAAGCTGGGAATGAAGCTGATGTGTTGCCCATACAGGATACCTTTCCTGACGAGAGTTTGTTGATGATTTCTTACTCTCACCCCACTCCTTGGTTTGCACACATTGTAAATTATTTGGTTGCTTCTGTTTTTCCTCCCTTAGCATCACGTGCTCAGATTGCCAAAATTAAGAGTGATGCTAAGTATTATGTTTGGGATGACCCATATCTGTGGAAGTTGTGCAGTGACCAGGTTACTAGGAGATGCATTCCGGACCATGAGATTGACTCGGTCCTACAGTTCTGTCATGCCTCCTCACCTGGTGGTCATCTGGGGATACAGAGAACAGCTCGCAGAGTGCTTGACTGTGGTTTCTATTGGCCTTCCATCTTCAAAGATGCGGAGAAGATTTGCAGCACTTGTGAACCTTGTCAAAGAGCAGGAGGATCAATTTCACAGAGACAAGAGATGCCTCAACAACCTATGTTGTTCTGCGAGGTGTTTGATGTATGGGGTATAGATTTCATGGGTCCTTTTCCTGTTTCTTTTGGTTTCTCTTATATTCTCCTTGCTGTGGATTATGTTTCAAAATGGGTGGAAGCTAGAGCCACCAAGACTAATGATGCTCGGGTTGTTGTAGATTTTGTTAGATCTCACCTCTTTTGCAGGTTTGGAGTGCCTAGAGCAATTGTTAGTGATCAAGGAACCCATTTTTGCAACAGATCCATGCAAGCTTTGCTCAAGAAATATGGGGTGACGCACAGAGTTTCTACACCTTACCACCCCCAAACAAATGGGCAAGCTGAGATCTCCAACAGGGAGATTAAGAAGATTTTGGAGAAAATTGTCCAGCCCAACAGGAAAGATTGGAGCAATAGGTTGGACGATGCTCTTTGGGCTCACAGGACAGCTTACAAAGCACCGATAGGGATGTCTCCCTACCGGGTTGTCTTCGGAAAAGCATGTCACCTACCGGTCGAGATTGAGCATCGGGCATATTGGGCTGTGAAGATTTGCAACTTCTCCATGGACCAAGCTGGAGAGGAAAGAAAGTTGCAACTAAATGAATTGGATGAGATCCGATTGGAGGCCTATGAGAACTCGAAGTTCTACAAGGAAAGGACAAAGAAGTTCCATGATAGTTCTATTGTTAGAAAGGACTTCGAGGTTGGCCAGCAGGTTTTGTTGTATAACTCTAGGCTCGGCCTCATGGGTGGTAAGTTGAGATCAAAATGAACTGGACCTTTTGTTGTGACTAATGTTTACCCTTATGGTGCAGTAGAGATCCAAGGTCCATCTACAGCTAAAAGCTTCAAGGTGAACGGGCATAGACTGAAGCCTTTCCTCAGCAACCCTTCTTTAGTGGATGTAGTGGTGGAGGAGACGTCTTTGGTTCACCCCACCTATCCTCCCATCTGACTCGGGGAGTTTCTTTTCTCCTTCCCTCCTCACTTTTATTGCACTTTGTCGATATCTGATGATTGTTCTGATTGTTTGATCTACTGATTGTGACACACTGAGGACATTGTGTTGTTTAAGTGTGGTCTATTAGGGGAGGTTGTTTCTTTGTTCATGTTTCGGTTTTTATGTAGTTTGTTGTGTCTTGTGTACAGTTTTGCACGCTTTTCGTAAATTCTGGATTGTGGTTAGGTTGTCAGTTTTCCTTCACTTCATTGATACTCTGAGATGTTGGATTCCTTGTTTTTCTTTGCTTGGAAGATGATCATGATGTTTGAGAGTTGAATTGATTGTGACAGAATTACACTGTGTGAGATTTGAGCCACTTTATGTTCTTTCTTGTGTGTGATATGTCTCTTGATTGCTTGCGCATATGCCTTGGCTTGACTCTTGTTGATAGTTCTTGATTGATATGCATGTTTGGAAGTGATAAAGGCAATTTTGTTCTTGAGCCTCTCTAGCCAAATAAGCTTACCTTGTTTTAATTCTTTGATAACCCATTTTGAGCCTATACTTTCCCTCATTTCCTTGTTTTGAAGCTCATACACTAGCCCTCAGTGAAAAACAATGATTACCTTAACCCTAGGGAATTTTGGAGCTTTGGAAGTGTTTTGGGAATAAGTGTGGTCTCCTTGGGGTTTCTGATGAGTTGGCTGGTTGGTTCCTCTTCTTGTTTGTTTTGGTAAATATATGTGTATCTTGTCTTTTACAGTTATGTTTTGAAAAGAGAGAAAAGAAAAGAGACAGGATGAAAAAAAAAGAGAGCAGAAAAATAGAAAAAAAAATGTGAATAATTGTGAATAATGGAGTCAAGAAGAGGATGGAATTAGAGGTTGTGGGTGTGTTTGAATGTATTTACACTTGTTCCCCATTGCTCCTCTGTTCCTTATGGTTTGTAGCTTATTATCCAGATATATCCTTCCTTGTCCTTGGCCCCATTACAACCATGAAAAGACCTTTTGATTTGAACATGCGTATGTGTTTGAGTGTTGATGTTAGAGGCTTGCCAAGTCTATTTGTGATTGCTTTCTTGAGTGCATTGAGTGACATTGATTTACCTTAAACACTTGAGAGAAACACTAATTGTGTGCATCTGTGAGGCTCTGTTGCTTTTGATTCATCTCTTGAACTGATTGGCTGTTTTCCTTGTACTGAACTGTTTGGATGATTCTTTGAGTATTTGCTTTCATTGACTTGTGTGGGATTCTGCCTATACCTTTTAACGTCCAGATTTTGTGAGAATTGTGCAACTGTGTTTCTGTTTTGGAGTCTTTGTTGTCTGTCTGTTGAGTCGGTATCAGCTCCTTGATGTTTGAGTGTTCCCTGGTTTTCGTTTTGGTTTTGCCCAGGAGTGCAAAAGACTAAGTGTGGTCTGTGCATGTCTTGATTGAAGTTTTTGTCATGAGCTTAATTGAGTACTTACTTATCTTGAAAAGAGGATTTTTGAATGGAGTGAACCATTGTATTGATTGGTAGAAGATTGAGTTACATCTTGTTTGCTTGAGGACAAGCAAAGTTCTAAGTTTGGGGTTGTGATAATAGTTGAAAAACTGTTATTTTCATGCTTAAAATTGATACTAAAAGCAACCTTTAACACTTAGAAACTAGCTTGAAATCATGCTTTTGTTTATATTTTTGGAAATAAGAGAGTTGGACAGGTTTGTGCTTGATTTCAGTGTTTTATGCAGGTTTTAAGGTGAATTTGATGAAAGAAGTGAAGAAGGATAGAGATGGAATTAGAAAAGAACTCAAAAAGTGCAAAAGAAGAGAAGCCGCAAGTACCGCTCAGCGCCAGTTTACCGCTATGCATAGTTTATCCAATGTCCATCTTCATACTGTTAAATGCCGCCTCTACATTCTTGCAATAAGAAACGCTCATTTTCATGAATTATTGGAAAGTTTCCTCAAGCTTTGTGGTTTTCTCAATTGTAGTAGGTTGTTGGTGCCACTGTTTCTGCTGCCTTTGAACCATTGAAATATTATATATCTCTTGTGGTAATTGATGAGTCGTTATTTCTTGAATTATATTTAGTTTATTGCACTTAAATAAACCAGGGAATTGTGTTTAATTGTTTGTTATTTCCCCGTTTTCCGAATTCCGCTTAATTTGGTCGAAAATTTGTAATTGTGCTAATTTGGATTTTCTGAGCTGATTAAGTGCATTTTTGAAATGCAGGAAAATTTCAGAAATACATTTTGGGACATCAGGAAGAATGCCAAATAAATTCAAGACTCTCCAGACAGACATTTTTGAATTAATTAAATTGTAATTCAGTAGTTTAGAATTTCTGTATCAACTCTTACATTTTGGGTTAATTTTTGGTAAACTAGTTTAGACCCAAAAATTAGAAGTTAGTGACTTGGACCCTAGGGTTTTAGTGTGTGGACCCTACCCTAAAAAAGGACACACGGCCCTTAGAAAAAGAACACAGCCGCCACTTGCAAAGAGGAGCCCCACTTGTTTTATTTTCTCTCGGCTTGTGTTTCAGGTGGCTCTCTCTCGGATTTGAGTTTTTGGGGGTTACTTCTTGTTTTGTCTGGAATGAATGAATAATTGTAATTCCTTTTTGCTTAATTCTAATTGAATTTTCCATTTGGTTCTGGTGCCCCCAGCCGCCACACATTTTGGCAATTTTTATTTCTCTCGGTGTTTGGTTTTGAGGTCCAGTAGTGCTTCATTATTAAACTGTATGGTGTGCGTGGAGTTGGATGCGTCTCGGTGTGCACGGGAAGTGGATGCAAGAAGAATGAAATGGAGGTGTGTTACGGCTGGAAGGAGAGACGCAGGTTGGAATGTTGCACGTACGCTCATTTAATTTGGAGAGATAGCACACAGCTGCACATGTAATTGGTTTGGTTGTCGTTTAACGTTGAAGAAAGGAAGCACACGGTCACATCTTCATTTCTTTATTTCAATTGCTGCCACACCTTTATGCACATGAGAGGTGGATGATTAAGTGAGAGTTTCGGATGATGGGACGTGCCAAGAGAGTTGGCAGCCGAATGTGCCCCACTCATTTACTTTAGTTATTTAAGAATGAAGAAGTGGATTAGGATGGAGTAGGAGCTGTCAAGTCCTGCAAGCTGCACACGGCCTGGGGATGTGTACGTTTCTTTTATTTTTCTTGAGCAACGTGAAATGAGTCTTTCTTTCTTGGAAGTGAAGCATGGTAATTAGATGGAGAAAGGTGTGTCACGGCACGGACGTGGAGCTAAGGAGGCAAGTTAGGTGATTGATTATGAAGAAAATAGAAGCCCGAGAAGGAAGTCACGGTTGGAACGAAGAGATGATGGGACGTGCCAGGGGTCCATGAGGAGATTCATTTTGAAGGCATACGGAAGCATATTCATGGGAGATGGATTCCAGTGCATCTCGGTCTTAATTGTTTACTGGAAAAATGGAATTGGGTCACGGTCTATGGTAGAGAAAAATTTATTTTCTATTACTTTGTTTGGTTAAAATATTTTATATCATGTTGAGTTAATTTTCTTCTTTCTGGTTGTGAATGCGTAGGATAAATGACAACATTGTGTATTTAATGTTTTAGTGTAACCGTTGCATGTTTATAGCTTGAATTGTGTTTGGGTATTTATCTGTTGTAATTTCCATTTTAATGTTTTTATTCATGTTTGGTTGTGTTTAATTCCCAGTTTTAATTTAGTTTATTTCCAATCACAAGAACACTTTCAAAAACCCCCCACTATGTGTTTGATCTGAGACTGAACCCAAATTGGTCCTTGAGAGACGACCTAGGAGTCACTTCCTAGTAACTATACTGCATTCTTTTATGCACAACTTTTGTGGGAGGTGCGACCCTCTCATCAGTAATAAAGAAAGCTTCTTTGTCACTTCTTCCAGCTGTTGAGTAATGATTTTATTTTGAGCAAGCAAGGCATCTTGAGATTGCAATTATAAGTCTCCCTTATGTTGAATTGGAGTTTCCTCTTTACTCTATGCATGCTTTGTTTAACTCATTCAATTGCATGATCATTAATGTTATCCATATGGACACATATAGGTAAATCTAGAACTGGCGAAATTCTCCCGGAAGCAATATTAGTTAGACATAGGAATAGGAGGATCGATTGCCTTTAAGCTTCTTTGCGAATGTAATGCATGAATAATTGCTAGGGAGACAAGACATTGTAAACTAGTGATTAGGAGTAGGCTTTCTTCACCGAGACATCAGGTTTAAGGTAAATTAGAAAGTGGCATTAACATTAATGAAGATGAATTCTTGAATAAATGAGAGTGGATAGGATGAGTCGGAAACCCCAACAACATAATCATTCATATTTTACATCAATCACTTTTGCATCTTTCAAACCGATTGATCAACACATGCATTCATATTTACTTTTTTGTATTTGCATCTAAACCTAAAAGATTTTGTTTACAAGTCTAATTTAACCAAGAAATCACATAACTGTTTAGGCCGTGAGTCCTTTGGGAAACTGATGCGGGCTGTCGCGGCCCAGCAAATTTGATAGCAAAAATTAATGCAGTATATTCTAGGAAGTGACTCCTAGGTCGTTTGTCAAGGACCAAATGTGGTTTGGGTCTTAGGACAAACACGTAGTGGGGGGTTTTGAAAGTGTTCGTCTGGATGCGGATAAACTTAAATTTAAAATTGGAAATTAAACGTAGTTGGAATTAATTAAAATGCAACAATTAGTAAAACACTTAAATACATTAATGTTGTGGAAATGCAACGCGCCAATAGAAATACCATACAGCCAAGATCAAACATTCAGCGCAAAAAGGCTGGAATAAAATAAGAAATGCAACAAGTAAACCAAGCATGCAATTCAATGCGGAAATGACACTAATAAGAAACGTTAACAGTGAAAGGAACAAGTTAGCTGATTTGCATTCTAATGTGTAAAATGATAAAACCAATGAAAGTGATAAAGGTTGGAAGTGTGACCACTTTTCTCCATAACAACAAAATGAAACATGCTGAGAAAGAAAAGAAATAAAGCTTCCGTGCTGCCCCTGGACGTGACAACACACCACTCCCTCCATGCCAAACCATGACACCTACTCCTATTTAATCACCTAACATGCTGCAGATACTCTCTAAATAAAATCAACACTTCTACTTTCTAAAAGCAAAAACCACATTCTCAACAAATTGAATCATCTCCTTCTCTCCAAAGATGTGACCATGCTACTGCCACATCCAATTGAATGCCCCGTGCCCCACCATTTATTCATCAATTAAACAACACTTTTAAAACAACCGAGAGTCTCTGCCTCAGCCGTAGCCTCCTGGCCGAGACACCCCTTGATAACAGTTGAAAAACTGTTATTTTCATGCTTAAAATTGATACTAAAAGCAACCTTTATACTTAGAAACTAGCTTGAAATCATACTTTTATTCATATTTTAAAAAATAAGAGAGCTGGACAGGTTTATGCTTGATTTCAGTGTTTTTGTGCAGGTTTTAAGGTGAATTTGGTGAAAGAAGTGAAGAAGGAGAGAGATGAAATCAGAAATGACATCAAAAAGTGCAAAAGGAGAAGCCGAAGTCACCGCTGAGCGGCAGTTTACCGCTGAGCGGCACTCAGGAGCTTACGGGAGATTCGCTGAGGGGCAAAATGGCCGCTGAGGGGAAGAAACGACTCACGCACTTACCGCTGAGCGGCAATTTACCGTTGAGCGGCACTTTTATGGGCTTGGACTTAATTTTCTGTAATTTACGAATAATATATAAGCTTTAGGGTTTCCTAGGGTTAGGATCTTTGGCAGAAACGAAGCAAACACTCTCTCTTCCACCCCTTTGAAGGAGGATCTTGGATGCTCAGGCTTCCTCTTCACCTTTCTAGGGTTTTATCTTTCATTCTTTCATTATTGTTCATCTAGGTTCACCATGAATATGGTGAACTAAACCTTGTATGTTTGTTGGGGAATCAATGTAATCTTTTGAAGCTCTCATATATGGAATTTGTTTTTACATCTTTTATTTAAGACCTATGCTTTCTTTCATCATTAGTTAGGGTTTTTCCTCTTTGCTTAATGCTTGCGTTGTTTAACTCATTCAATGCATGATTATTGGTTTTGTCGATACGGGCACGTACGGGGAAGTCTAGATCCGGGGAATCTCTCCCAATATTATATTGGTTGTCGTTAAGCTCCTGCACTTGATGAACTAATTATTAGGAATGCTAGGAATTGTATGAACTCGTAATTAGGGAGAAGCCTTCTTGAAAGGTACTTTAGAGAGTGGCATTAACAATGATGATTTGAATGTTGAATTCCTAAAATATATGAGAGTGGATAAGATGAAATTGACCCCCAACAACATATTCATACATATATTTCATTGAAAGTGTTTATCTTTTGCTTTTGCCATTGATCGAAACCTCATGCATACATGTTTATTTTCGTCTTTTGCATAGAAAAATCCAAATATTTCGTCCTTAAAGTCTTAGCTAATTAACAAACCACACAACTAAACTAGGCCGTGAGTCCTTTGGGAAGAACGATACTTGGTCTTACCAAGTTTATTACTTGAACGATTCGGTCATACTTGCCGATTGTAAAACAAGTTTGTGACATCATATTTTGGTGATCATAAATTTGTCCATCAAGTTTTTGGCGCCGCTGCCGGGGACTCGTGGTTTAACTGGTTAATTTGTGTGATTATTGATTATCTTTGACTTTAATTTTGAATTTCTGTTTTTATTTTCTGTTTTTATTTTTCGGTTTTTATTAGATTAGATTTTATTTTATTTTATTTTATCTTATCCTCTGTATCTTTTATCTTCTTATCATTTATTCTTTGTATCTTCTCTATCTTTTGTGCTAACAAATATTTTCTAGAGTTTTGTGCCTAATGTCTGCAGAATGCAATTTGGTCAAGAATTTAACTATATGGGCACTCAATTCTACCAAAGTAATCTCAACCACTTGTGGGAACCTCACTCAAGCATGGATCAAAGCCAATTTTGGCAAGCTGCTGGACAATTTGAGAACCAACCACAACAACAATGGCAGCAACAACCCTTTCTATCAGGACGTTTGGATAGGTTGGAGGACACCCTTTAACGATTTTTGAAAAATTCCGACTCTACTCAGAAAAGCATTGAAGAATCATGTAAAAGAATGGAGATGCAACTTCGTTACATCAATCAGAGATTGAATGATGATGTTAATACTGAAGTTAACCTTAAGGAGGAAGGGCAAGTCATTATCACTGAAAGTGACAAGATTCTTGATGAGGAAAAATTAGAGGGAGATGAGGAAAGGGTAGAGAGAAAAGAGAAAGAAGAGTTGAGTGAGAAAGATAAAGATGAAGAAAAAGAAAAAGAAGTG
Source organism: Vigna umbellata (assembly GCF_029865625.1). Classification (NCBI taxonomy): domain Eukaryota; kingdom Viridiplantae; phylum Streptophyta; class Magnoliopsida; order Fabales; family Fabaceae; genus Vigna; species Vigna umbellata. The sequence goes on from NC_142174.1 coordinate 24,930,099, forward strand.
GTTGAGAGAGAAGAGAGAAAGAAAATTTGTGTGAAAATAAAGAAGTTGAGGAGAAAAAGAGAAGGGAAGAAAAAATTAAAAGAAAAGAAAAAGAGAAAATTTGGGGAGAGAAAGCGTAAGAAAAAGAAGATGAGAGGAAAGAAGAAGGAATCATATGAAAAATCCCATCCTCATCTAAAGAAGAATCATAGGAAGGAAAAGAAATTTAAGTGCTTTATGGAAATCTTCAAGAAATTGGAGATTAAAGTTCCTATGATTGAGACACTGCAACAGGTTCCTGGTTTGATTAAATTTCTAAAGAAGTTCAATAGAAAGAAGAAGAAAAAGAAGAAGGAACTTGAGCTTTACTGGGTCAAGCTAATGACGTTAAAAGAGCGCTTGCTGGGAGGCAACCCAGTGATTTAAAAACTTTTGATTTTGATTTTGGTTTTGTAACTTTTAATCTGTGGACATTATTTTTGTAAATATTTTGTTGGATATAGCATCTACTGAAGGATGCTAGGTGGTTAAGTATCTACTGAAGGATACTCAGTTTGTAACACCTACTGATGGGTGTTGGTAAGAAAATTTTGCACCTACTGATGGGTGTTGGTAAGTTTGTTACACCTACTGATGGGTGTTGGTGGATTTTGGGTCAGGCTCGTGATGTTAAACAAGCGCTACCTGGGAGGCAACCCAGTTGATTGAATGTTTCTGTTTGTTTCATTTTAGTTGCATAATAGGGTTTGCATAAGTAATCTGAGGATTGAATTGCAGGGAACCAGTGAGGGGCATGTTTAGGAGGCACGTAGGTTAAGAAAAGAAGGAGAAGAGCACATCACGAAAGTGCTGCTGAGCGGCAACTTACTGCTGAGCGGTACTCTCACAGATGGGCTTTAGTTTCCCCTCAGCGGGACTCGAGTCCATTAGGGTATTTTTATACCCTAAGCTGCGCATAAGCTTCTGTTTGCTGGCTCTTCTCTGCACAAACACTCCCACATACCTTCTCCAAGGTTTTCCACATCTTTTCACTCTTCCCTCTTAAGAAAATTTCTCTTCCACTCACTTTTTCACTAGTGTGCCATCAAAGTTTGGGGTTGGAAGAGAGCATTCTAGCTTGGAAGCATTTTCATTGCATCTAGTGTCTCCACCCAAGTAAGTAAAAAGCATTTTGTTCATTCTAGGGTTCTTGAATTTGAATGTGATTGTCAAAGCATGAATATTTAGGGGTTTTGATTTCTATGCATGATTTGATGATATATTTGATGTTTGAACCGATTAAACTGCATGATTATGAACTGGAAAACTGAAAATTGCATTTGGGTGGAGTTAGGACAGCTTTAAAACAAGATTTTCAAAAATCTGCAGAGTTACCGCTGAGGGGTAAACTGCCGCTGAGCGGCACTCTGCCAGATTTGGTTTTTCTGGTTTTTTGTGATCTGGACTATGGCACTGGTGGCGCTGAGGGGAAATTCTAGCCCTCAGCGGTGGTTTAGCTTCGAAAGGAGTTGTGTTCTGTATTTACTAATGATTAACATCATGTTCTGTGGTTTTGTATTTGTGTTTGAATGCAGGAATGGCATCCTCTTCAGGAAAGAGATTGAAAACCATGGCAACCAAGAGAAAGGAAAAGAAACCAGAGCAACCCCACTCTAGTAGGTTCCTCTCTAGGAAACATGAGAAGCACTTTAGGGTGGTTCAGGACAGGAGACTTCTGATGGAGAGAAAGGTTGGAATGATACCTAACTTTGCTCCTCAATTTGGAGAGCAAGTGTTAGGGAATGACTGGGGAAAGCTAGCCACATATCCTGCACCTGCCAACATAGCTGTGGTAAAGGAATTTTACACCAATGCAAAGAAGATTGGTGATTATCCAGTTGAGAATTATTTAGGCTATGTCAGAGGCCATGCTATCAGGTATGATCCTGATTCTATCAATAACTTCCTGGATACTGTGTGGGCTGGTGAGCAGTGCCAGTTTGCTCTTTGCATGGAGGAAGGTGCTGATTATGAGGATGTGGAGAGAGTACTATGCATACCTGGAGGACACTTCCAAAGGAATAGATCTGGCTCAGTGGTTAACATTAGGAGGACGGATTTGACTCCTCTTGCAAAATATTGGATGGCATTTTCTCATGCCAACATTAAGCCATGTTCACATGTGTCAGATATTACTCTCAGCAGGGCACTATTCATCTACTGTGCTATCAGAAACTTAAATGTTAATATTGGGCAGGTGATAGCTGATGAGATTAGTGTGTGCGCCAATACATCAAACAACAAAGCACCATTAGGACATCCCTCCTTGATTACTCACCTTTGCAAGATAGCTGGGGTGGACACTTCTGCTCCACCATTTGAGAGGCCAAGAAAAGCTATTGATGAGGCTTATTACAGACAGTACTGTGGAGGTGAGGAAGCAGCTCAGCCAGTTCCACCACGCCGTGCTCGTAGAGAGAGAGGGCCAGCACATAGCCAGACATCTGCTGAGACACATGAAGCAGAACCATTCCAGATGAGGGACATGTATATGTCTCTTATAGGTGCTCAGTTGCAGTCCATTCACAGAGGGCAGGTGGCCACTGCTGAGATGATTGTGGGGATGTATGATACACCTCCAGCCCACAGGTGGACTATGGATGAATTCCATAATGTGGTAGCTTGGCCAGAGGAGCTAGTGCATGGAGAAGGAGCTGGAGCAGCTGAAGCTTCAGCAAGAGAGATGGAAGAAGATGATGCTGATGATGATGATGCATTTGAAGATGATGAAGATGAGGAGGAAGAGGAAGATGCAGAGGACAGCTCAGACTGATGAGGAGCTGAGATAGCATTTAATGATGAATGCTATCATATGCTTATGCGTTTGTTGGTTTAAGTTTTCTGAACTTATTTGTTTTTGTTTTTAGATTAGGGTTTGATGTACTCTATTGAACACCTGGTTTGTTATGATGGTTTGCTATTAACTGTGATTGTGTGATAAGTAATGCTGAATGATGCTTATTGATTGATTGATATTGAGATGATATGCACATTAAAATGCTTATACAGGTGATTCACAAGCTTTGTGAACAAATGCAGGATATTATGATTGTGATTGTGAGATTAAGCAGGATGTGTATGTCAAATGTGGATGAGCTTATATGTGAGGTTTTGAGCTCCAGAGTTTTTGGTATGATTGAATGTTAATACTTTGGAAACATGAATGACTTTGCCCAGGTTTTCTATGATTGAATAAATTGCTTGTTTTGCATCATATGATCAAGGCCGTTTGTTGGAACCCTTTTTATTGGCCAAATTCATAAAGTTAGCCCACTCAAAGAGAACACTTTGTGTTGATGGAAGCTTATCCATGCTTGAATGACCTGGCCTTGCAGACAAAACAGATGCAGCGGATGAAAAACAGTATTGGTGCAGTGAATGAAATACAACAGAGTGGATGCAGTAGCAATTGGGTGAGATTTTGGTGTATTTGAGTGGAATAAGTATGTGTGGGAACCTCACAGCTCAGAAGGCCTTTCTACAATGGAAGGAAGCTAGAGGAAAGGGAAGAGAAAGTAGAGAGAATTAGTGACTCAAGAGCAATAGGGCTGGCAATGAATTTTAGCAGCAATTTACTAAGCTCAAAAGTAATCCAATACAAAGAAAAGGCCCTCTTATTTATAGGTGAAGAGGAGCCTAAATTTTGTTTGTAATTCCCTCCTAAAATTCAAATTATTCAGATTTTGATCAAGCAAAATCCATGCTTCATTCCAGCTCATCCAGCAAGGTGTGTGCTTCGTTCCAAATCAGCCAACATTCACGTGGAAAATGCTGGTGCATGCCGTAAGCACCTCCTTTGCTTTTTGGCTCCTTTGCTTGGTTCTTTCTCGGATGGCTCAATCATATTCTCCAAAATTTATTAATTCCTACAAAACAAAATATAAGTGCTTTAGTTAAGAGAAGAAGGATTTTTATAAGTAACCTTCCATAGAAGTAAAATGTTAGATGATCCTTCTTCTTCTTGAATCTTCCTAGCCATTGCTCTAGTAAGAGGTCCAATGTGATTTCTTGATGGTTTTCCATCAGACCCTCCCTCTTGAAAAAGATCTGTCCTCAGATCTGCTTCATCCTGTTGATCATCTCCTGTGAAAGGAATTAAATCGCAGATGTTAAAAGTAGGACTGACACCATAACTTTCAGGAAGGTCTAATATGTATGCATTATCATTTATCTTTTTGAGCACCTTGAATGGACCATCTCCTCTTGGACTAAGTTTGGATTTCCTTTGAGAGGGAAATCTTTCCTTTCTCAAATGAAGCCAAACTAGGTCTCCTTTTTCAAAAACTATTTTCTTTCTCCCTTTGTTGTTGTATTCTGCATATTTTTGAGTTTGTTTTTCAATTTGGATTTTAACTTTCTCATGTAACTTCTTGATAAACTCCACTTTAGAAGCACCTTCTTTATGAAGAAAAGAAGATGATTTTGGAAGAGGTAGTAAATCAAGAGGTGTGATAGGGTTAAAACCATAAACAACCTCAAAAGGAGAAAGATTAGTAGTCTTGTGGACTACTCTATTATAAGCAAATTCAATATGAGGTAGATGTTCATCCCAAGATTTGTTATTTCCTCTTAATATTACCCTTAATAATGTAGATAAAGATCTATTTACTACTTCAATTTGCCCATCAGTTTGTGGGTGACATGTAGTAGAAAATAGAAGTTTAGTTCCAAGCTTTTCCCATAAAGTTTTCCAAAAATGGCTTAGAAACTTCACATCTCTATCAGACACTATAGTTTTGGGTAAACCATGCAATCTCACTATTTCTTTAAAGAAGAGTCTAGAGATATAGCTAGCATCATCTACTTTGTGGCAGGGTATAAAATGAGCCATTTTACTAAAACGATCTACTACCACAAATATAGAATCATACCCCCTTTGAGTTCTTGGCAATCCTAAGACAAAGTCCATGCTTATGTCCTCCCAAGGGGTATTAGCTATAGGAAGAGGTGTATAGAGTCCATGAGGCATAATTTTGGACTTAGCTTGCAAACAAGCTATACATTTAGAACAATGCCTTTGAACATCTATTCTCATGTGTGGCCAATAAAATTTACTTTTCAAAATGTTTAGAGTTTTATCAACTCCATGATGGCCCATGAGTCCTCCTCCATGACTCTCTTTGATAAGAAGTTTTCTAATGGATCCTTGGGGTATACAAATTTTTCCTTTATTAAAAAGATACCCCTCAGAAAGATAGAATCCATCAAAAGGCTTCTTAAGACATGATGAATAAGTGGATGCAAATGTTTCATCATTTTCATATAACTCTTTTATGTCATCAAATCCTAATATTTGAGATCCTAGGGTTACTAATAATGCATGTCTTCTAGATAAAGCATCCGCAACAACATTAGTACTCCCCTTTTTGTGTTTGATGACATAGGGAAATTGCTCAAGATATTCCACCCACTTTGCATGTCTTTTGTTTAGCTTTGCTTGCCCTTTAATGTACTTGAGAGATTCATGATCAGTGTGTATGATGAATTCTCTAGTTACCAAGTAATGCTCCCAAGTTTTCAAAGCTCTAATGAGGGCATACAACTCTTTGTCATAGGTAGGATAATTTAAGGTAGGCCCCCTAAGTTTTTCACTAAAGTAAGCTACGGGATGTCCTCCTTGTATTAAAACAGCTCCTATTCCTACCCCAGATGCATCACATTCTAGTTCAAAGGCTTTGGAAAAATCAGGCAAAACTAGAATAGGTGCATGTGTTAACTTGTGTTTCAAAGTCTCAAAAGACAACTCTTGCTTATCACCCCAAATAAAAGGCATATCTTTCTTGACTAGCTCATTTAAAGGAGCAGCTATGGTGGAGAAATCTTTCACAAATCTCCTATAAAAACTTGCTAGCCCGTGAAAACTTCTCACCTCTCCTACATTTTTAGGGGTTGGCCATTCTTGTATAGCCTTGATCTTCTCTGGATCAACATGTACACCTTCTTTTCCCACTTTGAATCCAAGGAAAATCACACTTTCTTGACAAAAAGTACATTTGTCAAAGTTGGCAAAGAGATGATGTTCTCTAAGAAGAAGCAAGACTTTTCTGACATGGTTAAGATGTTCTTGAAGGCCTTGACTATAGATTAAGATATCATCAAAGTAGACCACTACAAATCTACCTATGCATTCCCTAAGCACATGATTCATTAATCTCATGAATGTACTTGGAGCATTGGTCAAGCCAAAGGGCATGACTAACCATTCATACAAACCAAACTTGGTCTTGAAAGCAGTTTTCCATTCATCTCCTTCATGAATTCTTATTTGATGGTATCCACTTTTAAGATCAATTTTGGTGAAGAGATTTGCTCCATGTAATTCATCCAACATGTCATCTAGCCTAGGAATGGGATGCCTATACTTGACAGTTATGTTGTTGATGGCCCTACAATTTGTACACATTCTCCAAGACCCATCCTTTTTAGGGACCAACAACACAGGCACAACACAGGGACTTAAACTCTTTTGGATCCACCCTTTGTTCAACAATTCATTAACTTGTCTCTCTATTTCTTTTGTTTCCATAGGGTTGGTTCTATAGGCTGGCCTATTGGGTAAGCTTGCCCCAGGCACTAAATCTATTTGATGTTCTATTCCCCTCAAAGGTGGTAATCCACTTGGTACCTCTTTGGGAAATATATCATCAAATTCCTTTAAAAGTTTTGGCAACCCCTTCGGTAGAGAACCAAGTTCATGAGTGATTGAAACAAATGCCTCTTTGCAATAAAGAAGGAAATGAGGTTGTCCAAGAAAAATATTTTTGGAAATATTCAAGGTTTGAGGTTGGACAACTTCATGGGCTGAGGCATGGGTTACCAAATTCTTTCTTTCTTTCTTATTTTCTTTTTTCTTTTCTCCATCCAACTTCTTCTTAAGAATTATTTGGTCCTCTCTTACTTGTGAAGGTGTAAGAGGACACAAAATAATTTTCTTTCCCTTGTGTTGAATGGTGATTTTGTTGGTGACTCCATCATGTAAAGCTTGTTTATCATATTGCCAAGGTCTTCCAAGTAATATGTGCCCAGCTTCCATTGGTACTATATCACAAACAATTTGATCTTCATATTTGCCAATGGAAATAGGTACACTTACTTGTTCTTTAACTACTATTCCATCATCCTCTTTGATCCATTGAAGTTTGTAAGGTTTAGGATGAGGAGTAATGGTTAAACCAAGCTTCTCTACCATTCTAGAACTACAACAGTTGCAACAAGAGCCACTATCCACTATCATTGAACATGTCTTTTCTAAAACTTTGCATCTTGTGTGGAATAGGTTCTCTCTTTGTGACTGTTCTAATTCTACATGTTTACTTTCCAGGAGTCTCCTTACCATAAGTAAGTCACCATCACAAGGTAAAGCTTCTTCTTCTTCAGAAGTGGATGTCTCATACTCACTATATGAAGAACCCTCACTTTCACTCTCATGCTCAAGGATGTAAGTTGACTTTCTATTGCGGCACTCAGATGCATAGTGCCCTTTTTCCCCACATCTAAAGCACTTAGTCTCCTTACTCTTATGATCTCTTGAAGGTTCTTTGACTTTTTCTTTTCCTCTCTCTCTCTCTGTCTTCATATCTTGGCTTGGTTTGACTACCCTCCCTCTTATACTCTTTCTTATGGTAAGAATTATGAGGGTAATCTTTCTTGGTGGAGCTTTTCCTCTTTAGTTGTTGCTCAACCCTCACACAAAGTTGGACTAACTCATTGAGATCATTGTAGGGTATAAGTTCAACCCTATCTCTTATGTCATAGTTAAGTCCACTTTGAAACCTAGCTATTGTTATCCTAGGTTCTTCTCTTATCCCAGCTCTCAACATGAGTAACTCCATTTTTTGTCTATATTCCTCAACACTCATGTTCCTTTGTTGGAGTTTATGGAGTTTATCCATTATCTCCCTATCATAGTAGGCTGGTACATGCCTCCTCCTCAAGGCAGTTCTTAACTCATTCCAATATCTAATGGGAGGTAAGTGTCTTAGCCTATAATCTTTGATCAAAGCTGTCCACCAAATTAAGGCATAGCCTTGAAAGCTTAGAGAAGCCATGGTGACTCTCCTTTCATCATCTATTTGGTGGCACTCAAACAATTGCTCAACTTTCATTTCCCACTCTAGATATTCTTCCACATCATCCTTTCCATGAAAAGAAGGTAGATCAATTTTAGGCTCTCTTGGGTAATGTTCTCTAACTCTATGTTGTCTTCTAGGAGGCATTTGGTAGTGGTCATCATTGTGATGACTACTATTTTGCTCAATTTCACTTGGAGAAGATGATGATTCTTCTCTTCTCCTATAGGAAGACCTCTCTTTCTTTTTATCTTGATTAATCAAAAGTTGACTAATCATATCTTTGAGCTCACTAATCTCTTTATCCCTTTGTTCAAATCTTTGCTCAAATTCTTCCCTTAAAGACATTTCACTATTGGGTTTCAAACTTCCTTGCACACTTGATTGACTCATTCTTGTCAAAGGAAAAGGTTTTCACAAAGTTTTCAAAATATTTGACAAGTAATAAGTGAAAAGATTTTCACAAGCTTTCTTTGTTTTTGGTGAAAAATTTCTAAAGAGATTCTAGAAGCAAAAGATGTTTCTAAGTAGCTCCCAGGAAGAAGAGGTGAGTCACAAATGGACAAGCTTAGAAACCAAGTTCTTCCTTAGCCAGAGTTTCCTTAGAATGTTCTTTTACTTTAGTTTCTAAGTAGAAATTCTTCAAATTCTTTTTAAATGTTATGAACCTACAAACCAAAGAAAGGTTTACTATATGCTATGCTATCCTAAATACCACGGAGACCTAAAAACAAAAGGATTACTCAAGACATTTAAGGAAAGCAATAAAGATGCAAGAATGTAAATGCTAGACGGCCTTAAGTGAAAGTGCAAGTGACACTTGGAGCCCCTTGACACACTTCCACACTAAGAAAACGAAATTGGACTATTACAATGTTCAATTGTGAACTTGGAATTACTTCAAGAGCATTTTTCCAAGTCACTTGGCTCAAAAACAGCAAAGAAAAAAAATATACAATTTCTAACAGCAAATTCCGTGATATTTGATGTAAATAAACTTGAAATGAGGCCTAGAAGTAATGTGAGCTTTGTCTTCTTGCTGCTGCAGAAAGCCACTCAAAATGAAGGTGTGAGTTGCTCTTTTTCCAGGGTTGAAATGCTGCTGTAACAGAAGTTTCCAGCTGCTGGACAGTGGTGTTTGGGCTGCTGTTGAGTCTTCCTTCTTGCTCCACTTTCAATGCTCAAACCACTTCCTAGGAGGCTACCAAAGTAGTAGAAGGATTCTGGTGCTGGATGCCCCAAACAGCTTGCACATACACTCCAAAACTCAGCAAAATCACACCAAACAGATTAAAAATTTGCACCAAATTTCTGCACACTGCACCAGTATAAGCTGTTGTATTGAACACTTTAGATGCCAAAAAAAATAGACACAAACAATTGGACAGCACACAAATGAAAGTAGGTACACAAGATGAACTTATCAAAGGTACTAGAATGGATGAAGAAAGCAAGAAAAACACAAGCACAGCTCAGAAATTATTCCAAATGCAAACTGTTTGATAATTTTCAGAAGTGTTTGATAAAATGCCCCAATGAATTTCAGATTTTGTTTTTGATTTTTCAGGGCCTGTAATCTGGATTGGTTGGTTCTAATCAGCTTTTTAACACTTGATACTTCTTCTTTTGATCATGTATTTTCATTTTTAAACATTGAACCAGCTTTTTCACAATCCAGCAATGAATTTTACACTAAAATTACCAAAACAGTGGCTGGAAAACAGAAACTGCACTAGAAAAATGAACTAAAATGGTGGTTTTGGAACCCAAAATGAGTAGCAATGTTTCAGCAGCTTGGATGAATGTTCAAACAACTTTTATTCATGATATTAAACATGTTTAAACTCTTAAACAGCTGAATTAATGCTTACTACTCAAATTCACTGGTCCACTTCCAATTTTAACTCAAAATTGATGGTTTAAGTATCCAATCTGCATATAACTTCAATTTTGACCAAATGAACAGTATTAGCAACTTTTAATCATCCATTTAGACTTGTTCAAACTGTCCAAACGCACAGAAATAGCAGGATTCGAAAATCACCCTTGCTATGGCCAAATTATGCAGCAAAAACCATCAATGAACCAACCAAATTTAGCTTTTCATGGAATCAAAAACTGGACAGCAAAGGAAATGACTCTAAGAAGTGTAAAAACACAGATCTAAGCTAGATTTAATGTGCTTAGCATGACCAAACTCAGATTATACAATTCAAGGAAACTTAGCACGGTGAAAAGCTTGGATTAAAACAGTAACAGTGATTTGAAACCAGATTTCAAGCAACTCAACCACTCATTTTTCAATTCTGTGATTATTAGGAGTTGCTATCACTTCAAACACATGTAAAAACAATAAACAAACTTGTACAAAGCTTGAAAATAAAGAAATTTGGACTGCATCAGCTGATATCAAATTAATCCAGAAATGATGTTTTATGCAGATTTTTCTACTGGAATCAATATTTGCAATGCTAATTGGCTCAAATGATCAAAGCTGGACATGTTGCCATTGCTTTATATGATCAACATAGAGCTAGAAATTGCTCAGGACACACTTAAAACGAAAATGAAAGCTAGAACAGAATCAAATACTTGATGACAGAGTTGAAAAACTGCACAACAGGACATGACCATGACATTACTGGAAAATGAAAAAAATAAAGGTAGAAATGACTCAAACAAATAAAATTCACCGTTTAAAATGAAAGATGGACATAAGGCACTGTAAGAACACAGAATTAAAGGCTGGAACAGAATTACAGAAGCAAAATTAAAACTGAAACAGAAATAGAAAACAGAAACAGAAAACAGAAACAGAAAACAGAAACAGAGATGGAATTCAGCAGAATTAAATTGCAGAATGAGAAGAAATGCTTAGCTCCTTGGTGCGTGGAGAACCTAAGCTCTGGATACCACTTGATGGAAGCTTATCCATGCTTGAATGACCTGACCTTGCAGACAAAACAGATGCAGCGGATGAAAAACAGTATTGGTGCAGTGAATGAAATACAACAGAGTGGATACAGTAGCAATTGGGTGAGATTCTGGTGTATTTGAGTGGAATAAGTATGTGTGGGAACCTCACAGCTCAGAAGGCCTTCCTACAATGGAAGGAAGCTAGAGGAAAGGGAAGAGAAAGTAGAGAGAATTAGTGACTCAAGAGCAATAGGGCTGGCAATGAATTTCAGCAGCAATTTACTAAGCTCAAAAGTAACCCAATACAAAGAAAAAGCCCTCTTATTTATAGGTGAAGAGGAGCCTAAATTCTGTTTGTAATTCCCTCCTAAAATTCAAATTATTCAGATTTTGATCAAGCAAAATCCATGCTTCATTCCAGCTCATCCAGCAAAGTGTGTGCTTCCTTCCAAATCATTCACGTGGAAAATGCTGGTGCATGCCGTAAGCACCTCCTTTGCTTTTTGGCTCCTTTGCTTGGTTCTTTCTCGGATGGCTCAATCATATTCTCCAAAATTTATTAATTCCTACAAAACAAAATATAAGTGCTTTAGTTAAGAGAAGAAGGATTTTTATAAGTAACCTTCCATAGAAGTAAAATGTTAGATGATCCTTCTTCTTCTTGAATCTTCCTAGCCATTGCTCTAGTAAGAGGTCCAATGTGATTTCTTGATGGTTTTCCATCATGTGTTCTATCCTTTGAACCCTTAGCCTTGAACATAAATTGAAAAACCCTTGATTGAAAATCTTTACCTTGAGTTAAGTAGAAGATCTTGTGTGGTATTGTTAAATGTTCAAGTTTGGGGTTGTTAGGAAAACATGAAAAAGGAAAAGCATTGAGCTAAGAGCTAAAAAGTAAGAATATGCAAAGAAAAAGAAAAGAAAAGTGATGAGAGGGTCACACCTCTCACAAAAGTTGTGCATAAAAGAATGCAGTATAGTACTAGGAAGTGACTCCTAGGTCGTCTCTCAAGGACCAATTTTGGTTCAGTCTCAAATCAAACACGTAGTGGGGGGGGGGTTGAAAGTGTTTTTGTGATTCGAAATGAACTAAATTAAAACTGGAAATTAAATACAGCCAAACATTAGTGAAAACATTGAAATAAATAAACAAAGCATAAAGACCGCACGACCCTACGGATGACCGAAGATCGAACCGTCTCTAAGCAAGTGCGGAAATTGAAAATGCAGGAAAATAAAGAAACTGAAAAGAATAGACAACATAGTGAACGAAAACAGTAAACTGAATTATCCTAAAGCAAGATGTGGGAATTAATTAAAAATGCAACAAATAATAAGCACTTAAACTTTTGACAAATTCGGAAATTCAGCAAGTAAATCAAGCATTTAAATGTACTTAGAACCGTGAGTATTTTTCTCCATAACAACAAAATGCTCCATGCTTAGAAAGAAAAGAAACAAAGTCTTTGTGCAGCCCCTGGACGTGACAACTCACCACCCCTTCCATGCAAAATCATGACACCTACGCCTATTTAGCCACTTAGAATAATGCTGTTACGTGAATAAATTTAACACTTCTACTTTCTATGCCAAAAGGCACATTCTCCATAAATTATATCCACTTCTTCTCTCTAAAGGCATGACCATGCTACTGCCACATCCAAATGAATGCCCCACCGTTTCTTTATTAATTAAACAACACTTTAAAATGAAATGCTAAAGTCTTCTAGCCACACATCTCCATCACGTGAAAGCATAAAGTGAAGAAGCCAAAACCAAACGCTCTCATGGACGTGAATGCCTTCTCCATTTCAATAAATTGAAATTCCAATCCATGCAGCAGCAGAATTCACGCTGGTCGAAGAGCCCTCTCCAAGTGCCGTCCACCTTCACTTCTCAATCATCTAAGAAACCAAAACAAATAGAAACTTACGGCTGGAAATGCAATGTACCGAGAACTACCTTATTAACTTGCACCACAGTAGATCCAAAAGAACCAAGTTTAAATCATGCTTATGTAAAGAACTTAAATTGCAAGGACAGATCATGCTAGTAAACTTGCAGTGAAGAGCTAAATGTAATCTCTCATTGAATAAAATTTTGCTCAAAGAAAGACCAAGGTTACGGCTGGACAAATCTCCCTTACTAAATGAAATGACTTCCAATTGTTCTCTACCATTCATCAATTAAAACAGAATTACAGTGAGTCAAGAAGCATGAAAACATCATGTAATAAAATAAGGAAAAAAAACGTCTAATGCTAAACAATGTGACCGTGGCAGCTGGGAATCAAAAGGGCAGAGATTACTCAATGGTGAAGTGCTGAATCCACGTCCAGAGAAGACAACATACAAACCAACTCTCCCAAGCTCCCCGAAGACGTTCAGAATACAATGTCTCCCCCCAAACCTCAAAGACCGAGAGCGTGAGTGCAAATGGCCAGTGGCGGCTCCCACGCACGTCCCCCTACCCCACTCTCACTACCCTACTGGAACTCCCCAAGAAACGTGAACAGCCCTCCCTTTCTCAAGGTTGCGGCTGGACTTGCTTGCTGGACCGTGGATGGATTTCCGTGTGCACCTCCTAGCTTGCTGGACCGGTTCCCATTCTCTCTGTGCGGCTGTGTGCTTATTTCTTCAAAAACTCTTGACCGCTTCTTCTTTTGCCACCTAAGAAAGCTGCCCCTCACACCCTTGCTGGCTGGACTGCTCTGCTTTTGACACCCCTTCAGTTCCGTGTGCTTGCTGTCCAGCTACATCCCCTACTGCTGGAACGTGTGAAGGCCTCTTTGCTTTGTGGGCCGTGCTCTCTTCCGTGTGGGCTGCTGCACCAATTCAGCACATGAGGTGCTTGCTGGACAGTGATGTGTGTGCAGCTGTTGGCTATCCGTGAAACCAAAGGATGCTTGAAGGTGCTAGCTGGAAGCATGAAGATTTCGGTTTGCACTTCAGCCATCATAAAGCCAATAGAAGCCACCCATTCTTAGTGGAGATTTACTTATCCGTGGGCCCATTGTGTTTCTTGGTGCAGAATTTTTAAAGAAGATAAATGCCCATCCCCTTTACGTGTGTGTGTTAGAAAAACTTGAATGAAGTGCTCCAACGTGAATTGAGTGGCAAAGTGAGACAAACAAAATAAATCACAAGAATGAAGCATGATTTTCCCAACCAAACCGTGAATGGCCGTGTGGCTTTTCCTAGTGCCTTGCTGGACCGTGTTGGATGTGTATGTAACCCATGTGCAAGAAATCTGCTCGACCAGGCCAACTAATTTAGCACTTCTTTCACGTCTCATCTCTATGTGCACCCCCAAAAATGAAATCCACACCTCCTCTCATTTTAGTTTAAAGTATATTTGATGTGGCATTTCTCTTTAAGTCCCAAAATATTCCAAATTGTATTTCCAACATTTTCCCTGAAATTAATAATGCAAATAATTTGCTCAAATAATCCAAATTAATTAAAATTAGAATTTTTGGTCAAATTAAGCACAATTAGTAAACATGGGAAAATACTAGACAATTAAGCACAATTCCCCGATTAATTCTAGCACAATAAACTAAGTGAAGTGAACAAAATATTGACTCATCAAAATAGACCACACTTAGTCTTTTGCACTCCTGGGCAAAATCAAGACGCAGATCAGGGAATAGTTCAAAGGACATCCAGGGTATGACACAAACTTAGCACACAGAAAACAAAGACTCGCAAGGAAACAAACAGAATTTACACTGTCCTCAAGAAATCTGGACAGAGAAAAGAAGTAGACAATTTCAACACAGAATGAATCAGAGAAAGCAGATACTCATGAAATCATCCAAGCAATTCAAGACATGGCAAAATGATCAATCAGCTCAAGAGGTGAATCAAAAGTAACAAAACCTCACAGATGCACTATCAGTGTTTCTCTCAAGTGTATAAGGTAAAGAATTTCAACTCAATGCACTCAAGAAAGCAAACACAACAGACTTGGCAAACCTCTAATATCAACACTCAAAACATATGCATGTTCAAATCAAAAGGTCTTTTATGGGTGAAATGGGGCCAAGGACAAAGGAGGATAAATATGGATGAGAAGCTACAAACCATAAGGAACAGAGGAGCAATGGGGAACAAGTGTAAACACATTCAAACACACCCACAACCTCTAATTCCATCCTCTTCTTGACTCCATTATTCACAATTATTCACAATTTTTTTTTCTTCATTTTTCTTTTTCATCTTTCTCACTTTTTTTCATCCTGTCTCTTTTCTTTTTTCTCTTTTCAAAACAAAACTGTAAAAGACAAGATTTACAAAAACAAAACAGAACAAGAAGAGGAACCAACTAGCCAACTCATCAGAATCCCTAAGGAGACCACACTTGTTCCCAAAACACTTCCAAAGCTCCAAAATTCCCTAAGGTTAAGGTAATCATGGTTTTTCACTTAGGGCTAGTGTATGAGCTTCAAAACAAAGAAATGGGGGAAAGTATAGGCTCAAAAGGGGTTATCAAGGATCAAAACAAGGTAAGCTTATTTGGCTAGAGAGGCTCAAGAACAAAACTGCCTTTATCACTTCCAAACATGCATATCAATCAAGAATTATCAACAAGAGTCAAGCCAAGGCATATGTGCAAGCAATAAAGAGACATATCACACACAAGAAAGAACATAAAGTGGCTCAAATTCTCACACAGCGCATTTGTGTCACAATCAATTCAACTCTCAATCATCATGATCATCTTCTCAAGCAGAGAAAAGCAAGGATTTCAAACAAATCAGAGTATCAATGAAGTGAAAGATACATCTACAACCTAAACAAAGTCCAGAAATCAAGAGAAACATGTAAAACTGTACACAAGACACGACAAAAATAACCTAGAAAAAAAAATTTAACCAAGAAAACAAAAACTAACGAAGAAAATTAAAAATCTCCCCCAATAGACCACACTTAAACTACACAGTGTCCTCAATGTGTCATAAGCATAAGATCAGAAATCATAACAGTCAACAGATCATGGACAAGTGCAATAAAAGTAGGGAAAGGGGGAGAAGAGAGAAAGAAAACTCCCCTGCTCATGGTGGCAGTTGCCAATTTTGGACTTGTAGGGAGATGTCTTCCACCAATGGATTGATAACAGTTGAAAAACTGTTATTTTCATGCTTAAAGTTGATACTAAAAGCAACCTTTAGACTTAGAAACTAGCTTGAAATCATGCCTTTTGTTTATATTTTCAGAAATAAGAGAGCTGGACAGGTTTATGCTTGATTTAAGTGTTTTTGTGCAGGTTTTGAGGTGAATTTGGTGAAAGAAGTGAAGAATAAGAGAGAGGACATTAGAAAAGACAAGAAAGAGTGCAAAAAGGAGAAGTCGAAGGCACCGCTCAGCGGCAAACTACTGCTGAGCGGCACTCAAGAGGTGACGTTGGAACCGCTGAGGGGCAAAATGGCCGCTGAGGGGAAGAAAGAAGACGCGCAATCACCGCTGAGCGGTAAATACCGCTGAGCGGCACTTTTTGGGCTTGGACTTTTGTAATCTTTTGTAACTCTAGATTAGTATATAAGGGCTTGCACGTCCTATAGTTAGGCATCTTTGGCAGAAACGAGGCAAACACTCTCTCTTTCACCCCTTTGAAGGAGGATCTTGGATGCTCAGGCTACCTCTTCACCTTTATTGGGTTTATTCTTTCATACTTTCATTGTAATTCATCTAGGTTCACCATGAATATGGTGAACTAAACCTTGTATGTTTGTTGGGGAATCAAAGTAATCTCTTGAAGCTCTCATATATGGATTTGTTGAGTACATCTTTGAATTAAGACATATGCTTTCTTTCATCATTAGTTAGGGTTTTTCCTCTTTGCTCAATGCTTGCATTGTTTAACTCATTCTAATGCATGATTATTGGTTTTGTTGATACGGACACGTACGGGGAAATCTAGATCCGGGGAATTTCTCCCAATATTATACTGACAATATTATATTGGTTGCCTTTAAGCACCTGCACTCATGAACTAATCATTAGGAATGCTAGGAATTGTATGAACTATTTGATTAGGAAGAAGCCATCTAGAATGGTACATTAGAGAGTGGCATTAACAATGATGATTTGAATGTTGAATTCCTAAAATATATGAGAGTGGATGAGATGAAATTGACCCCCAACAACATATTCATTCATATATTTCCTTGAAAGTGTTTATCTTTTGTCTTTGTCATTGATCAATTCATGCATACATATTTAATTTTCGTCTTTGCATATTAAACTTCAATTATTGTGTTCTTAAGTCTTAGCTAATCAACAAATCACATAACTAAACTAGGCCGTGAGTCCTTTGGGAGAACGATACTTGGTCTTACCAAGTTTATTACTTGAAACGATTCGGTCATACTTGCCGATTGTGAAACAAGTTTGTGACATCATATTTTGGTGCTTACAAATTTGTCCATCAAGTTTTTGGCGCCGCTGCCGGGGATTCGTGGTTTAACTGGTTAATTTGTGTGATTATTGATTATCTTTGACTTTAATTTTGAATTTCTGTTTTTATTTTTTCTGTTTTTATTATTTTATCTTTTTTAGATTTTATTTTTATCCTTTAGGTTAGATTTTATTTTTATCTTTTTAGATTAGATTTTATTTTAATTTCGAATTTTTATTTTATTTTATTTTCTGTTTATATTTTTCAGTTTGTATTTTATTTGATTTTATTTTATTTTTTCTGTTTTCTGTTTTTCTGTTTTCTGTTTTTATTTTCTGTTTTTTATTTTTTTTTTTTTCGGTTTTTATTTGATTTTATTTTATTTGATTAGATTATATTTTATTTTATTTTATTTTATTTTATTTTCTGTTTGTATTTTATTTTATTTTATTTTATTTTATGTTTTTATTTTTCTGTTTTTATTTCCTATCTTCTTATCTTTTCAATTATATCCTTTGATTTTTTTTCTTTTCTCTATCTTTTTGTGCTAACAATTGTTTTTAGGGTTTTGTGCCTAATGTCTGCAGAATGCAATTTGGTCAAGAGTTTAACTATAGGGGCACTCAATTCTACCAAAGTAATCTCAACCAATGGTGGGAACCTCACTCAAGCATGGATCAAAGCCAATTTTGGCAAGCTGCTGGACAATTTGAGAACCAACCACAACAACAATGGCAGCAACAACCCTTTCTATCAGGAAGTTTGGATAGGTTGGAGGACACCCTTCAACGATTTTTGAAAAATTCCGACTCTACTCAGAAAAGCATTGAAGAATCATGTAAAAGAATGGAGATGCAACTTCGTCACATTAGTCAGATATTAAATGATGATGTTAATACTGATGTTAACCTTAAGGAGGAAGGGCAAGTCATTATCACTGAAAGTGACAAGATTCTTGATGAGGAAAAATTAGAGGGAGATGAGGAAAGGGTAGAGAGAAAAGAGAAAGAAGAGTTGAGTGAGAAAGATAAAGATGAAGAAAAAGAAAAAGAATTGGTTGAGAGAAAAGAGAGAAAGAAAATTTGTGTGAAGAAAAGAAGTTGAGGAGAAAAAGAGAAAGGAAGAAAAAAATAAAAGAAGAGAAAAAGAGAAAATTTAGGGAGAGAAAAAGGAAGAAAAAGAAGATGAGAGGAAAGAAGAAGGAATCATATGAAAAATCCCATCCTCATCTAAAGAAGAATCATAGGAAGGAAAAGAAATTCAAGTGCTTTATGGAAATCTTCAAGAAATTGGAGATTAAAGTTCCTATGATTGAGACATTGCAACAGGTTCCTGGTTTGATCAAATTTTTGAAGAAGTTCAGTAGAAAGAAGAAAAAGAAGAAGGAACTTGAGCTTGGGTCAAGCTAATGACGTTAAAAGAGCGCTTGCTGGGAGGCAACCCAGTTGATTTAAGAACTTTTGATTTTATTTTGGTTTTGAACCTTATTTTTGTATTTAGTTTGTTGGATTTAGCATCTACTGAAGGATGCTAGGTGGTTAAGTATCTACTGAAGGATACTAAGTTTGTAACACCTACTGATGGGTGTTGGTGAGAAGATTTTGCACCTACTGATGGGTGCTGGTAAGTTTGAAACACCTACTGATGGGTGTTGGTGGATTTTGGGTCAGGCTCGTGACGTTAAACAAGCGCTACCTGGGAGGCAACCCAGTTGATTGATTGTTTTCTGTTTCTTTATTTTTAGAATTTGCATAAGCATTTTTAACATTGAATTGCAGGGAACCTATGAGGGACATGTAGGGAAGGCACGTAGGTCAAGAAAAGAAGGAGAAGGGCACATCACGAAAGTGCCGCTGAGCGGCAATTACCGCTGAGCGGTACTATCGCAGATGGGCTTAAGTTCCCCTTAGCGGGACCCGAGCCCATTAGGGTATTTTTATACCCCAAGCTGCGTTTTAGGGTTTATTTCCAGACTTCTCTCTGCACAAACACTTCCACACACCTTCTCCTAGGTTTTCCACATCTTTTCACTCTTCCCTCTTAAGAAAATCTCTCTTCTATTCACTTTTTCACTAGTGTGCCATCAAAGTTTGGGGTTGGAAGAGAGCATTCTAGTTTGAAGGCATTCTCATTGCATCTAGTATCTCCACCCAAGTAAGTAAAATGCATTTTGTTCATTCTAGGGTTCTTGAATTTGAATGTGATTGTCAAAGCATGAATATTTAGGGGTTTTGATTTCTATGCATGATTTGATGATATATTTGATGTTTGAACCGATTAAACTGCATGATTATGAACTGGAAAACTGAAAATTGCATTTGGGTGGAGTTAGGGAAGCTTTAAAACTGATTTTTCAAAAATCTGCAGATCACCGCTGAGCGGCATTTACCGCTGAGCGGCACTCTGCCAGATTTGCTTTTTCTGGTTTGTTGCGTGTTTGAATGTGGCACTGGTGGCGCTGAGGGGAAATTCTGGCCCTCAGCGGTGGTTTAGCTTCAAAAGGAGTTTTGTTTTGTGTTTACTAATGATTAACATCATGTTCTGTGGTTTTGGATTTATGTTTGAATGCAGGAATGGCATCCTCTTCAGGAAAGAGATTGAAAACCATGGCAACCAAGAGAAAGGAAAAGGAACCAGAGCAGCCCCATAATGGCAGGTTCCTCTCTAGGAAACATGAGAAGCACTTTAGGGTGGTTCAGGACAGGAGACTTCTGATGGAGAGAAAGGTTGGAATGATACCTAACCTTGCTCCTCAATTTGGAGAGCAAGTGTTAGGGAATGATTGGGGAAAGCTAGCCACTTATCCAGCACCTGCCAACATAGCTGTGGTGAAAGAATTCTACACCAATGCAAAGAAGATTGGTGATTATCCAGCTGAGAATTATTTGGGCTATGTTAGAGGCCATGCTATCAGGTATGATCCTGACTCCATCAATAACTTTCTGGATACTGTGTGGGCTGGTGAGCAATGCCAGTTTGCTCTTAGCATGGAGGAAGGTGCTGACTTTGAGGATGTTGAGAGAGTATTGTGCATACCTGGAGGACACTTCCAAAGGAATAGATCTGGCTTAGTGGTTAATATTAGGAGGACAGATTTGACTCCTCTTGCAAAGTATTGGATGGCATTTTCTCATGCCAACATTCAGCCATGTTCACATGTGTCAGATATTACTCTCAGCAGGGCACTCTTCATCTACTGTGCTATCAGAAACTTGAATGTTAATATTAGGCAGGTGATAGCTGATGAGATTAGTGTGTGTGCTAACACCTCAAACAACAAAGCACCACTGGGACATCCTTCTTTGATCACTCACCTTTGCAAGCTAGCTGGGGTGGACACTTCTGTTCCACCATTTGAGAGGCCAAGAAAAGCTATAGATGAGGCCTATTACAGACAGTACTGTGGAGGTGAGGAGGCAGCCCAGCCAGTGCCACCACGCCAGGCTCGTAGAGAGAGAAGGCCAGCACAGAGCAGGACTTCTGCTGATACTCATGAGGCAGAACCATTCCAGATGAGGGACATGTATATGTCTCTTATAGGTGCTCAGTTGCAGTCCATCCACAGAGGGCAGGTGGCCACGGCTGAGATGATAGTGGGGATGTATGATACCCCTCCAGCACACAGGTGGACTATGGATGAATTCCATAATGTGGTAGCTTGGCCAGAAGAACCATGGCATGGAGGAGCTGAAGCAGCTGAAGCTTCAGCCCGAGACATGGATGAAGATGAAGCTGAGGAGGAGGATGCATTTGATGAAGATGATGATGAAGAGGAAGAGGAAGATACAGAGAGCTCGGACTGATGAGGAGCTGAGATAGCATTTACTGATGAATGCTATCATATGATTATGCTTTTGTGGTTTAAGTTTTCTGAACTTATTTGTTTTTGTTTTTAGATTAGGGTTTGATGTACTCTATTGAACACCTGGTTCCTTATGATGGTTTGCTATTAACTGTGATTGTGTGATAAGTAATGATTGAATGATGCTTATTGATTGATTAATGTTGAGATGATGTGCACATTAAAATGCTTATACAGAGGATTCACAAGCTTTGTGAACAAATGCAGGGTATCATGATTGTGATTGTGAAATTAAGCAGGATGTGTATGTCAAATGTGAATGAGCTTATATGTGAGGTTTTGATCTCCAGAGTTGTTATTGTTGAATGATATTACTTTGAAAGCATGAATGATTTTGCCCAGGTTTTCTATGATTGAATCAATTGCTTGTTTTGCATCATATGATCAAGGCCGTGTTGTTGAAACCCATTTTATTGGCCAAATTCATAAAGTTAGCCTTCTAAAAGAGAACACGTTGTGTTCTATCCTTTGAACCCTTAGCCTTAAATATACACTGAACACCCTTGATTGAAAATCTTTACCTTGAGTTAAGTAGAAGATCTTGTGTGGTATTGTTAAATGTTCAAGTTTGGGGTTATTGGGGAAACATGAAAAAGGAAAAAGCATTGAGCTAACAGCTAAAAAGTAAGAATATGCAAAGAAAAGAAAAGAAAAAGAAGCAAAGCTCAATGCAAATGCAAAAGCAAAGGCAAAAGAAAGTTGGGAATGAATAAGAAGATTGTGTTGTTATGATTCTCTTAACTCAAGGATTTTGTGATCCAGAAAAACCAATTTTCTTGTTAGCCCAGCCACATTATAAGCCATTGAAAAGTCCTTGTGATGATGCATGCTTGTGAATGTATTTGATTGTGGTTAAATGAAAGGCAAAGTTGATTCATGTGACATTGTGATAGTGGAGTGAATGAGTGAAACACTTTACCTCTTATACACTTGTGTGTTGAGTGAAACACTTTACCTAGTGAGGAAATATTCCATAAGCACATGAACATCCATGCTTAATTGATTGATCATTCATGAAAAATAGCATTTGTTGGAATTTAAATGACTTTGTGAACACTAAAGCATGTGCACATCTTGATTGAACTCTTGGTCTTAAGTTTGAGTGAAGTTATTACTTATCTTGAAAAGAGGATTTTGAATGAGTGAACCATCATATGAATTGGTTGGAGATGGAGTTACATTTTATTTGCTTGAGGACAAGCAAAGTTCTAAGTTTGGGGTTGTGATAACAGTTGAAAAACTGTTATTTTCATGCTTAAAGTTGATACTAAAAGCAACCTTTAGACTTAGAAACTAGCTTGAAATCATGCCTTTTGTTTATATTTTCAGAAATAAGAGAGCTGGACAGGTTTATGCTTGATTTAAGTGTTTTTGTGCAGGTTTTGAGGTGAATTTGGTGAAAGAAGTGAAGAATAAGAGAGAGGACATTATAAAAGACAAGAAAGAGTGCAAAAAGGAGAAGTCGAAGGCACCGCTCAGCGGCAAACTACCGCTGAGCGGCACTCAAGAGGTGACGTTGGAACCGCTGAGGGGCAAAATGGCCGCTGAGGGGAAGAAAGAAGACGCGCAATCACCGTTGAGCGGTAAATACCGCTGAGCGGCACTTTTTGGGCTTGGACTTTTATAATCTTTTGTAACTGTAGATTAGTATATAAGGGCTTGCACGTCCTATAGTTAGGCATCTTTGGCAGAAACGAGGCAAACACTCTCTCTTTCACCCCTTTGAAGGAGGATCTTGGATGCTCAGGCTACCTCTTCACCTTTATTGGGTTTATTCTTTCATACTTTCATTGTAATTCATCTAGGTTCACCATGAATATGGTGAACTAAACCTTGTATGTTTGTTGGGGAATCAAAGTAATCTCTTGAAGCTCTCATATATGGATTTGTTGAGTACATCTTTTAATTAAGACATATGCTTTCTTTCATCATTAGTTAGGGTTTTTCCTCTTTGCTCAATGCTTGCATTGTTTAACTCATTCTAATGCATGATTATTGGTTTTGTTGATACGGACACGTACGGGGAAATCTAGATCCGGGGAATTTCTCCCAATATTATACTGACAATATTATATTGGTTGCCTTTAAGCTCCTGCACTCATGAACTAATCATTAGGAATGCTAGGAATTGTATGAACTATTTGATTAGGGAGAAGTGATGAGTCAATATTTTATTCACTTCACTTAGTTTATTGTACCGAATTTAATCGGGGAATTGTGCTTAATTGTCCGGTATTTTCCCGTTTTTGATAATTGTGTTTAATTTGACCAAAAATTCTTATTTTAATTAATTTGAATTATTTGAGCTAATTATTTGCATTATTAATTATAGGGAAATTGTTGGATAATATTTGGGACATTTAGAGGCTAAATCTGAGGAGGTGTGGATTTAAATTATGGGAGTGTACCTGGAGATGGGCTTGGTTGGAGAAGCTAAGAAGTGGTGCTTGAAGAAAAAGAGGCTCACGGCCTGCACCCAACAGGAGCACGAGCGTCCAGCAGATGGCACGCACGTCCTGATTTGGCTTCTCGCTGAGGACGTGCGTCCGCACACATCCAGGACGAGCGTCTGCACACATCCAGGACGAGCGTCCGCACAAATCCAGGACGAGCGTCCGCACAAATCCCGGACGAGCGTCCAACAAAGATGAAGCGCACGTCCGCACACATCCAGCACGCACGTCCAGCACGTCCAGACACTTCCAGAACGAACGTCCAGCAGAGTGGAAGACAACGCACGTCCAGACACTTCCAGAACGAACGTCCAGCAGAGTGGAAGACAACGCACGTCCAGCACACTCCACACGCGTCCAACAATGTAGGGGGTGCACTGTCCAGTGAGGCCCACCACGGCCCAAGGCCTGAGAAGCAGTTTTGGGGGTGCATCCAGCACTGATCCAGAAACGTGAGCGTCCATGGCAGCTTTCTTAGGTGGTGCGTGAAGAAAAATGAAAGCACAGCAGCGTCCATGCTTCCACGCACACGGTCCAGAAATTCAAGCGGACTCATCATCCATCAGCAACATCCACGGCCTGGTGACAGCAAGCAAATATGGGGGTGCATCCAGCAGCTGACGTGTCCAAAGTGAATAGGGCATGCTATATTAAATGAAAAAATGAGAGGGCTGAGGGGAGAGCGTCAGCCGCCACCCTTTCTTTTCTGCATTTCACCTTTGAACAAAAGTGGGGAAAAAGAGGGATGGAAGGTTACGGGTGAGGGCTGGGACACACTGCAGCCGCCACTGGACATTTGGCCATTTTATTCTCTGGTTTTCTGGGGGCTTGTGCCTTAGTTTTCGAGAAGTACTGTGATTAATACTGTAGAGATTTCTTTACTTTCTAAGCAAGCACGGTGATGCTGCAGTAGTGTAGACGGTTTTCGTTTTCTTTTCTGTGTTGGAACCGAGAAGAATTTTGAAGAGCATGTGGTCTTGTTTTTATTTTCATGTTTGAACCAGATTTCTATCTTTAAATTCTATGAGATTACAGTGTTATTTTGTTGTGAAGAAGTGTGTGTGCTGGCAGCTTTTATCACTTTCATTTGGTGATTTATTGCTTTGGAGATTTCTTTTCTTTGTGAAATGAAGAAGTAGATTAGGTGGGAGTAGGTGCTGTCAAATCCAATTAGGCTTTCTTTTTCTTTTAGAAATCAAACACGGTGATTGAGATTGGAGGGAGGGCATGAGGTTTTAACGAGTTCCAGTGGCCGCCTCTCTCTGAGTTTTGGTTTTTAGGCTTTTGGCTTTGAACGTCTTAGGAGAATGTAGGAATTTGTTGTTTTTGCTTTGAATCAGGAAGATCCGCCACCTTCATTTTGTGTTACTAGCATTTTCTTTCATTTGTTCTAGAAGCAGCAGGGGAATTGAATTTTCTTTTCTTTCTTTAGAAAATAGCACGCTGACTCATGGTAGAAGAGAAGCTGCACGTTCATGGAATGAAGAGTAGATTAGGTTGGAGTAAGGAGTGGTCACATCAATTGTAGCATTTGGAGGGCACGAGTAGCAGGTGTACGGTGGTAGGCTATGAGAAAAGAAATTTTATTGAATTGCTTATGGATGAGAGAGGAGAGCACGTAGGAGGAAGAAGTGGTGTTGCCTCGGCTTGGGGGAATGGTAGCAGGAGGCGCCAGCGGTGTGAAGCCATGTGAAGAAGATGTGACATTGTTTGTTCTTTTAATTTATTAGCTTTACTTGTTGCATTTATTCCAGCTGCCAACCATGATAATGTTTTCTTATTTAGTTATTTTACTTTTCCATGGCACTTCATTTAATAGGTTTCATTTGTGTTTCTTGCTGTTTGTGAATTTGCTTTATGCATTCAATTTGTTCACGTAACCTTGCATTTAATTTCATTCCAAGCTGCAACGTGTCCTTATTTTTCTTTTTAGCTTATTGCATTTGAATTTATTCACGCCGTTTGCCATTTGTTTCAGCTTTGCATTTTATTGGCCTTAATTGCTTTGGACACTCATCTATTGTATTGTTCAGTTTATCGTTTCTGTTCATTTTAAGCTTGTCTATTTCGTTTGACGCTTTGCAATTCAATAGTGTTAAGTGAGTGTTTAGATTTCTCTAGTGCATTTAAATTACTTCACACACCTTGTTCAGAATTACTGCTTATTTCTGCCTGTTCCTTAAGATCTTTATCAGTCTCCTCAGATGCAAGAGTAAGGACATCTGAAGGTGGGAAAGTAGGTTGCACAGTGGTAAGCTCATAACTCTGCTCCCCATCTCCTATGTGGATGCCACCATCATCATCTGGAATCCAAACAGTCTGAAATGATGACTCTGAATCTTGAGACTGTTCCTCAGTGAGTTGAGTGGCCATCTGCCCTATCTGATCAGTCATACTCTGAATGGCAGCTCCTATTTCTTGCTGGAACTGCATGTTCTCTTGCTGAAACTGAAGGTTCTGCATGGTCATCTGCTCCAACAACTCCTGCAATGTAGGCTCAGAAGTAGAAGGCTGAGGAGCTATTTGGGCAGGAGCATCATATTGCTGACTTTGGTATTGCTGGACTGGTGGAGGTATGAAAGTACTCTGGAATGGTGGTTCTTGATAATGATGCTGTGGAGCATTATACCATTCCAAGGTAGGGTCATTCCATCGAAGACCGTTGCTGTAACCATACTGCACAAGGGAGAATTTGCTCAGAAACTGATGCTCAAGATATCCCCAATCGGTAACGGATCTCAGAGGGAGAGAGTCTTTCCAATCCTTAGCTGCTCCTTGTAATGAATGCGGAAATGCGCTCAAGAAAATGTAATCAAGAGGGACATCTGGAGGCTTCATTGAAGAGCACATGATGTGGAGCTCCTCCAAATGTCTGTGTGGGCATTCTCCTGCAAAACCATGAAACTTAGGCAGCAAATGTATCAGTCCAGGGGTGAGATCGCAATGAAGATCATCCTCCTTAAGTGAAACCGGCTCACAAAGAGCACTCTCAGAAATTAGAGGATGAGTCGTATTGTTCTCAACATAGAAATCAGCAGAATATGAATTATAATCAGAGTAACATGCAGAAGGAGAATCATAATCAGAGGCACTAGCAAAACAAGCAGTGTTCACGAAATCAAAATAGGTAGACATGGAAAAAGAAGAATACTAAAAATCACGAAACAAATAAAACACGACACATTTATACATGCAACACGCACACACAAAACAGAACATCACATCACATCACATCACAACACAAGACAAAACACAACACACACAAACACAACAAAAACCTAAGACCGAACCGTTGGTCCCCGGCAGCGGCGCCATTTTGATGAGAGGGTCGCACCTCTCACAAAAGTTGTGCATAAAAGAATGCAGTATAGTACTAGGAAGTGACTCCTAGGCCGTCTCTCAAGGACCAATTTTGGTTCAGTCTCAAATCAAACACGTAGTGGGGGGGGGTTGAAAGTGTTTTTGTGATTCGAAATGAACTAAATTAAAACTGGAAATTAAATACAGCCAAACATTAGTGAAAACATTGAAATAAATAAACAAAGCATAAAGACCGCACGACCCTACGGATGACCGAAGATCGAACCGTCTCTAAGCAAGTGCGGAAATTGAAAATGCAGGAAAATAAAGAAACTGAAAAGAATAGACAACATAGTGAACGAAAACAGTAAACTGAATTATCCTAAAGCAAGATGTGGGAATTAATTAAAAATGCAACAAATAATAAGCACTTAAACTTTTGACAAATTCGGAAATTCAGCAAGTAAATCAAGCATTTAAATGTACTTAGAACCGTGAGTATTTTTCTCCATAACAACAAAATGCTCCATGCTTAGAAAGAAAAGAAACAAAGTCTTTGTGCAGCCCCTGGACGTGACAACTCACCACCCCTTCCATGCAAAATCATGACACCTACGCCTATTTAGCCACTTAGAATAATGTTGTTACGTGAATAAATTTAACACTTCTACTTTCTATGCCAAAAGGCACATTCTCCATAAATTATATCCACTTCTTCTCTCTAAAGGCATGACCATGCTACTGCCACATCCAAATGAATGCCCCACCGTTTCTTTATTAATTAAACAACACTTTAAAATGAAATGCTAAAGTCTTCTAGCCACACATCTCCATCACGTGAAAGCATAAAGTGAAGAAGCCAAAACCAAACGCTCTCATGGACGTGAATGCCTTCTCCATTTCAATAAATTGAAATTCCAATCCATGCAGCAGCAGAATTCACGCTGGTCGAAGAGCCCTCTCCAAGTGCCGTCCACCTTCACTTCTCAATCATCTAAGAAACCAAAACAAATAGAAACTTACGGCTGGAAATGCAATGTACCGAGAACTACCTTATTAACTTGCACCACAGTAGATCCAAAAGAACCAAGTTTAAATCATGCTTATGTAAAGAACTTAAATTGCAAGGACAGATCATGCTAGTAAACTTGCAGTGAAGAGCTAAATGTAATCTCTCATTGAATAAAATTTTGCTCAAAGAAAGACCAAGGTTACGGCTGGACAAATCTCCCTTACTAAATGAAATGACTTCCAATTGTTCTCTACCATTCATCAATTAAAACAGAATTACAGTGAGTCAAGAAGCATGAAAACATCATGTAATAAAATAAGGAAAAAAAACGTCTAATGCTAAACAATGTGACCGTGGCAGCTGGGAATCAAAAGGGCAGAGATTACTCAATGGTGAAGTGTTGAATCCACGTCCAGAGAAGACAACATACAAACCAACTCTCCCAAGCTCCCCGAAGACGTTCAGAATACAATGTCTCCCCCCAAACCTCAAAGACCGAGAGCGTGAGTGCAAATGGCCAGTGGCGGCTCCCACGCACGTCCCCCTACCCCACTCTCACTACCCTACTAGAACTCCCCAAGAAACGTGAACAGCCCTCCCTTTCTCAAGGTTGCGGCTGGACTTGCTTGCTGGACCGTGGATGGATTTCCGTGTGCACCTCCTAGCTTGCTGGACCGGTTCCCATTCTCTCTGTGCGGCTGTGTGCTTATTTCTTCAAAAACTCTTGACCGCTTCTTCTTTTGCCACCTAAGAAAGCTGCCCCTCACACCCTTGCTGGCTGGACTGCTCTGCTTTTGACACCCCTTCAGTTCCGTGTGCTTGCTGTCCAGCTACATCCCCTACTGCTGGAACGTGTGAAGGCCTCTTTGCTTTGTGGGCCGTGCTCTCTTCCGTGTGGGCTGCTGCATGATGGACAAATTTGTAAGCACCAAAATATGATGTCACAAACTTGTTTCACAATCGGCAAGTATGACCGAATCGTTTCAAGTAATAAACTTGGTAAGACCAAGTATCGTTCTCCCAAAGGACTCACGGCCTAGTTTAGTTATGTGATTTGTTGATTAGCTAAGACTTAAGAACACAATAATTGAAGTTTAATATGCAAAGACGAAAATTAAATATGTATGCATGAATTGATCAATGACAAAGACAAAAGATAAACACTTTCAAGGAAATATATGAATGAATATGTTGTTGGGGGTCAATTTCATCTCATCCACTCTCATATATTTTAGGAATTCAACATTCAAATCATCATTGTTAATGCCACTCTCTAATGTACCATTCTAGATGGCTTCTCCCTAATCAAATAGTTCATACAATTCCTAGCATTCCTAATGATTAGTTCATGAGTGCAGGAGCTTAAAGGCAACCAATATAATATTGTCAGTATAATATTGGGAGAAATTCCCCGGATCTAGATTTCCCCGTACGTGTCCGTATCAACAAAACCAATAATCATGCATTAGAATGAGTTAAACAATGCAAGCATTGAGCAAAGAGGAAAAACCCTAACTAATGATGAAAGAAAGCATATGTCTTAATTCAAAGATGTACTCAACAAATTCATATATGAGAGCTTCAAGAGATTACTTTGATTCCCCAACAAACATACAAGGTTTAGTTCACCATATTCATGGTGAACCTAGATGAATAACAATGAAAGAATGAAAGAGATAGAAAAACCCGTGAAAGAGAAGAGGAGAGCTGTCACCATCTCCCAATCTACCCCAAGGGGTGGAAGAGAGAGTGTTTGCTTCGTTTCTGCCAAAGATACTAACTATAGGACGTGCAAGCCCTTATATACTAATCTAGAGTTACAAAAGATTACAAAAGTCCAAGCCCAAAAATTGCCGCTCAGCGGTATTTACCGCTTAGCGGTGATTGCGCGTCTTCTTTCTTCCCCTCAGCGGTCATTTTGCCCCTCAGCGGTTCCAACGTCACCTCTTGAGTGCCGCTCAGCGGTAGTTTGCCGCTGAGCGGTGCCTTCGACTTCTCCTTTTTGCACTCTTTCTTGTCTTTTCTAATGTCCTCTCTCTTATTCTTCACTTCTTTCACCAAATTCACCTCAAAACCTGCACAAAAACACTTAAATCAAGCATAAACCTGTCCAGCTCTCTTATTTCTGAAAATATAAACAAAAGGCATGATTTCAAGCTAGTTTCTAAGTCTAAAGGTTGCTTTTAGTATCAACTTTAAGCATGAAAATAACAGTTTTTCAACTGTTATCACTGCACCAATTCAGCACATGAGGTGCTTGCTGGACCGTGATGTGTGTGCAGCTGTTGGCTATCCGTGAAACCAAAGGATGCTTGAAGGTGCTAGCTGGAAGCGTGAAGATTTCGGTTTGCACTCCAGCCATCATAAAGCCAATAGAAGCCACCCATTCTTAGTGGAGATTTACTTATCCGTGGGCCCATTGTGTTTCTTGGTGCAGAATTTTTAAAGAAGATAAATGCCCATCCCCTTTACGTGTGTGTGTTAGAAAAAACTTGAATGAAGTGCTCCAACGTGAATTGAGTGGCAAAGTGAGACAAACAAAATAAATCACAAGAATGAAGCATGATTTTCCCAACCAAACCGTGAATGGCCGTGTGGCTTTTCCTAGTGCCTTGCTGGACCGTGTTGGATGTGTATGTAACCCATGTGCAAGAAATCTGCTCGACCAGGCCAACTAATTTAGCACTTCTTTCACGTCTCATCTCTATGTGCACCCCCAAAAATGAAATCCACACCTCCTCTCATTTTAGTTTAAAGTATATTTGATGTGGCATTTCTCTTTAAGTCCCAAAATATTCCAAATTGTATTTCCAACATTTTCCCTGAAATTAATAATGCAAATAATTTGCTCAAATAATCCAAATTAATTAAAATTAGAATTTTTGGTCAAATTAAGCACAATTAGTAAAAATGGGAAAATACTAGACAATTAAGCACAATTCCCCGATTAATTCTAGCACAATAAACTAAGTGAAGTGAACAAAATATTGACTCATCAAAAAGAAAAAGAAGGAAAGCTCAATGCAAATGCAAAGGTAAGTTGGGAAGAATAAGAAAAATTGTGTTGTTATGATTTTCTTAACTCAAGGATTTTGTGATCCAGAAAAAACTAATTTTCTTGTTAGCCCAGCCACATTATAAGCCATTGAAAAGTCCTTGTGATGATGCATGCTTGTGAATGTTTTTGATTGTGATAAAATGAAAGGCAAAGTTGATTCATGTGACATTGTGATAGTAGAGTGAATGAGTGATTACCTCTCATACACTTGTGTGTGAGTGAAACACTTTATCTAGTGAGGAAATATTCCATGAGCACATGAACATCCATGCTTAATTGATTGATCATTCATGAAAAATAGCATTTGTTGGAATTTAAATGACTTTGTGAACACTAAAGCATGTGCACATCTTGATTGAACTCTTGGTCATAAGCTTGAGTGAAGTTGTTACTTATCTTGAAAAAGAGGATTTTTGAATGAGTGAACCATCATATGAATTGGTTGGAGATTGAGTTACATCTTGTTTGCTTGAGGACAAGCAAAGTTCTAAGTTTGGGGTTGTGATAACAGTTGAAAAACTGTTATTTTCATGCTTAAAATTGATACTAAAAGCAACCTTTATACTTAGAAACTAGCTTGAAATCATACTTTTATTCATATTTTCAGAAATAAGAGAGCTGGACAGGTTTATGCTTGATTTCAGTGTTTTTGTGCAGGTTTTAAGGTGAATTTGGTGAAAGAAGTGAAGAAGGAGAGAGATGAAATCAGAAATGACATCAAAAAGTGCAAAAGGAGAAGCCGAAGTCACCGCTGAGCGGCAGTTTACCGTTGAGCGGCACTCAGGAGCTTACGGGAGATCCGCTGAGGGGCAAAATGGCCGCTGAGGGGAAGAAACGACTCACGCACTTACCGCTGAGCGGCAATTTACCGCTGAGCGGCACTTTTATGGGCTTGGACCTAATTTTCTGTAATTTACGAATAATATATAAGCTTTAGGGTTTCCTAGGGTTAGGATCTTTGGCAGAAACGAAGCAAGCACTCTCTCTTCCACCCCTTTGAAGGAGGATCTTGGATGCTCAGGCTTCCTCTTCACCTTTCTAGGGTTTTATCTTTCATTCTTTCATTATTGTTCATCTAGGTTCACCATGAATATGGTGAACTAAACCTTGTATGTTTGTTGGGGAATCAATGTAATCTTTTGAAGCTCTCATATATGGAATTTGTTTTTACATCTTTTATTTAAGACCTATGCTTTCTTTCATCATTAGTTAGGATTTTTCCTCTTTGCTTAATGCTTGCGTTGTTTAACTCATTCAATGCATGATTATTGGTTTTGTCGATACGGGCACGTACGGGGAAGTCTAGATCCGGGGAATCTCTCCCAATATTATATTGGTTGTCGTTAAGCTCCTGCACTTGATGAACTAATTATTAGGAATGCTAGGAATTGTATGAACTCGTAATTAGGGAGAAGCCTTCTTGAAAGGTACTTTAGAGAGTGGCATTAACAATGATGATTTGAATGTTGAATTCCTAAAATATATGAGAGTGGATAAGATGAAATTGACCCCCAACAACATATTCATACATATATTTCATTGAAAGTGTTTATCTTTTGCTTTTGCCATTGATCGAAACCTCATGCATACATGTTTATTTTCGTCTTTTGCATAGAAAAATCCAAATATTTCGTCCTTAAAGTCTTAGCTAATTAACAAACCACACAACTAAACTAGGCCGTGAGTCCTTTGGGAAAAACGATACTTGGTCTTACCAAGTTTATTACTTGAACGATTCGGTCATACTTGCCGATTGTAAAACAAGTTTGTGACATCATATTTTGGTGATCATAAATTTGTCCATCACCCCTCCCCTTTTTCCTCCAAGGGTTTTTTTTAAACCCCCGTGTGCCATCTGTCCATCCCTTACGCGTGTTGCTGGACTTACTTCTCCACCGTGCACACCCCAAGCTGTTGGACGTAGCACCCTTCTTCCAACTCTCCAAACTTGTTAGACGCTGCAGTGTACAAGGTCTGGGCCGTGATGCTTGCTGGACCGCTTCCCTCTGGCTTCTGCTGGAATGCCCCCTTTTTCCAGCATGAAAGGTGAATTCTTCTTCCTCCTGCATTGGGCCGTGTGCTCTTCATCCGCGCCACCTCTTCTTCTAATTGAATCCAACGTGGACGCTGCTTTCCACTCTGTTAGACGTGCCTCACCTCTTTTCTGGGCCAGCTTGCTGCTGCTTGAAGGCTTCTGGACGCTAGATGCTCCATGTGCACACCCGCTGCTTCTTTCTTTTTCCTTCCTGCACCCCCCTCCTTTGGACGCTACCTGCTGCTGGACGCGCCCCCAAGCTGCTGTGCTGGACCGCCAAATGAAGGCCTCATCCCGGCTAGATCGTGGACGTGTTGCTGGACGTGGGTGCTTGGTGGACCGTGAAGATGCCATAGCTGATGGATGAGCGGCTGCTGTGTGCTTCCAAAGTTGGACCAGGTCGTGACATTTCTTTCTAATAAATAAAGCACACAACTCAACCATTCATTAAAAATAAGATGTGCATTTTCAATCACCGTCCAAACCAACTCTGTTGTACTTCAATTTAATGAATGTCACCCTTTTTCCAATGAAGCATCCCTTTCTCATGAGCTTAAAGATTAAAATTACCATAATGTCCCCCTTCTTGTACACATTTCTTTAATGGAGAGTCTTTAATTATGTGGCAGCCTTCCAAATATCCCAAATTGTATTTCCAAAATTTTCTCTGCAAAATAATAAGCTCAGATAATTCAAATTAATTAAAATAAGAATTTCTGGTCAAATTAAGTACAATTAAGAACAATGAGAAAATACTGGACATTTAAGCACAATTTCCTGATGAATTCTAGCACAATAAGCTAAGTGAAGTGAATAAAATATTGACTCATCAGAAACGAAACTTGGTCTTACCATTTTATTATTACTTGATACGATTCGGTACACTTGTCGCGTGTTAACAAGTTTTTGGTGTCGTTGCCAGGGACTCGTGGTTTAACTATTCCATTTGTGTGATTATTGATTAGCTTTGACTTGATTTTTTATCTTTTTATATTTTTATTTTATTTTTTTATTTTTTTGTTTATCTTTTTATCTTGTTATCTTTCTATCTTTTTGTTTTCATCTTTTTATCTTGTTATCTTTTTAGTTTATCTTTTATATCTTTTTGTGCTAATGATAACAGTTGAAAAACTGTTATTTTCATGCTTAAAATTGATACTAAAAGCAACCTTTAACACTTAGAAACTAGCTTGAAATCATGTTTTTGGTCATATTTTTAGAAATAAGAGAGTTGGACAGGTTTATGCTTGATTTCAGTGTTTTATGCAGGTTTTAAGGTGAATTTGGTGAAAGAATTGAAGAAGGATAGAGATGGAATCAGAAAAGACATCAAAAAGTGCAAAAGAAGAAGCCGCAACTGCCCCTCAGCGGCAGTTTACCGCTGAGCGGCACTCAGGCAATCACGGTGGATCCGCTGAGGGGTGAAAAGGTCGCTGAGCGGCACTGTTTTGGGCTTGGGCCTAATTTTCTGTATATTTTAGAATAGTATATAAGCTTTAGGATGTTCTAGGGTTTGTATCTTTGGCAGAGACGAAGCAAACACTCTCTTTTCCACCCTTTGAAGGAAGATCTTGGCTGCTCAGGCTACCTCCTCCTCTTTCTAGGGTTCTATCTTTCATTCTTTCATTATTGTTCATCTAGTTTCACCATGAATATGGTGAACTGTTGGGGAATCAATGTAGTCTTGTGAAACTCTCATATATGGAATTTGTTTTTTAACATCTTATTTTAAGATACATGCTTTTTTCTTTCATCTTTAGTTAGGGATTTTCCTCCTTGCTTAATGCTTGCTTTGTTTAACTCATTCATTGCCATGATTATTGATTTTGTCGATATGGGAACATACGGGGAAGTCTAGATCCGGGGAATTTCTCCCAATAGCATATTGGTTGCCTTTAAGCTCCTGCACTTCAGAACTAATTACTAGGAATGCTAGGAATTGTATGAACTCGTAATTAAGGATAGGCCTTCTTGCAAGGTGATTTAGAGAGTGGCATTAGCAATTGATGAAAAGAATGATGAATTCCTAAAGTATATGAGAGTGGATAAGATGAAATTGATAACCCCAACAACATACTCATCCATCTAATTCATTGAAGTGTTTGTATTCTGTTTTTCTCCATTGATCAAATTCATGCATACATATTTAATTACTGTCTTTTGCATTTAAACCTACCATCAATTTGTTCTTAAGTCTTAAATAATCAACAAATCATATAGCTAAACTAGGCCGTGAGTCCTTTGGGAAAACGATACTTGGTCTTACCTAGTTTTATTACTTGATACGATTCGGTCACACTTGCCGATTGTTAAACAAGTTTGTGGCGTCGTTTTTTAGTGTTCATAAATTTGTCATCAAGTTTTTGGCGCCGTTGCCGGGGAT
Source organism: Vigna umbellata (assembly GCF_029865625.1). NCBI lineage: Eukaryota > Viridiplantae > Streptophyta > Magnoliopsida > Fabales > Fabaceae > Vigna > Vigna umbellata. The sequence continues at coordinate 24,965,604 of NC_142174.1, forward strand.
CGTGGTTTAACTAGTTCATTTGTGTGATTATTGATTATCTTTGACTTGAATTTTGAATTTCTGTTTTTATTTATTTTTTATTTTATTTTATTTTATTTTATTTTCTGTTTTTTATTTTTTCTATTTTTATTTTTATTTTTATTTTATTTTATTTTATTTTCTGTTTTTTATTTTATTTTATTTTATTTTATTTGCTGTTTTTATTTTTCTGTTTTTATTTCCTATCTTCCTATCTTTTCGATTATATCCTTTGATTTTTTTTTATCTATCTTCTCCTTCTTTTTGTGCTAACAAATAGTTTCTAGAGTTTTGTGCCTAATGTTTGCAGGATGCAATTCGAACAAGAATTTAACTATATGGGCACTCAATTCTACTAAGGTAATTTCAACCACTGGTGGGAACCTCACTCAAGCATGAATAAAAGTCAATTTTGGCAAGCTGTTGAACAATTTAAGAATCGACCACCACAATAATGGCAGCAAAAACCCTCTCTATCGGGAAGAAGGATAACGTTGGAGGACGCACTTCAACAATACATACAGATATCTAATTGTCATCACAAAAGCACTCAAGCTGTCGAAGAATTTGATAGGTCGCCACCACAACAATGGCAGCAACAACCCTCTGTTGAGAAGGTCGCACCTCACACAAAAGTTGATTGCAAAATTAATGCAGTACAGTACTAGGAAGTGACTCCTAGGTCATCTCTCAAGGACCAATTTGGGTTTAGTCTCAGATCAACACGTAGTGGGGGGTTTGTGATTTTTTGGTTGCGGTAAAATTGAAAAGCGCTGAAATAAAATTCAAAACAGTAAAACGAAATTTAAAATAGTAAAACGAAATTACAGCAACATGAAACAATAAAAGCAGATCTGGAACAGAAAATAAAAATACAGAAAATGAAAATACGGAAAACGAAAATATAGTAAACAGTAAAAACAGAGAACAACAAATTTTAAATATGAAAACAGAATCAACATTACCGTAGCAAAATATTTAGAAGTAAATTACAACGAGTGATAAAAAATGAAATCATCAACAACACCGTGCAAACAACAGTGGAAATTAAATTGCAGACAAACGACAAAAAGTAAATTGCAACAGAAATTAAATTATAACAACAAAACAGAAGCAGTAAAATGATCAGGAAATTTAACAACAGAAAATGAAACCAACTTTCATTTAAATCATGCAATAATTTAGTACATCAAATAGAAAATAAAATTGGAACGTGCACACCATTTTGCTTCAACCGTAACCTTCCATTCTCTCCAATGTGTTTCCTCCTTCACGTTCCAGCCCTCTGTCCACGGCCTCTTTGCATTCTCTCCTTACTACACGGCTGGACTACACTACTGGAACAAACTGGAACAAACTGGAACAAAACTACACTACTAAAGCAAACTATACTACTGTACATTCTGGTGCCTACTCTACTGGAACTGCTGGACGGGAGACTAAAGCTACTGGAACTCTGGAAGAGAGGACCTCTCCCAGGCCGTGACTGCTCACCCCCCTTCTACTGTGGCGGCTGGAGCTTAAATCCAAAAGGCCCTCTGAAGCCCTCCACGCGTGATGCCCTCCAAGCTTGTTGTACGCGTCTCCTTGCACGCTACTGCCTTGGGCCTGCTACTTGCTGGATGCACCACCTCATTCTCTCCAAGCACACACCTGCTTTTGCTGAACGCTCCCTTTCTTCAAACCATGCTGGATGTGTGTGCCTCCCAAGCTGCTGGATGCGTGAAGCCCGCGTGGACGTCCGTTGTTGCTGTCCTCTTTTGCTGCACCCCCATCTGGAATAAACCACCGCTTCATCTCCAACTCATTCCCGTGCCAGCTGCTGTCTTCAAAAGAAAGGAAACGTGTTGCTGCTGGACTAAGGATTGCTGGACACACCCTTGGACGTTCTTCCAAGCTGTTGGATGCGTTCATTGCCAATTGCTGGATGCCACCTCTCTGCTTCACGTGCTGGACATAGAAGCTACCAGGCCGTGCGTGACAGCACTTCTAAACTGCTGGACCAAGCTTGCTGACCGTGACTTTCCAGCCCCTTGCTTCTTCCGTGAGAGCCCCTCCTTATATATGGTGGCTGCTGCCTTTGTGCACCTCCAGCTGTACCGTGAGCTTCTTTTCCATCTACGTGCAGCATCTCACTTTTCTTCCAGCCAGCCATGTCACCGTGCACACCACTCTCTTCAAATGGAACCAGCGCCTCCAAGCTTCCAGCCTTCACCGTGAATATGCTTCTCTTTTCCAAATAAAGAAATGACTGATAACAGTTGAAAAACTGTTATTTTCATGCTTAAAGTTGATACTAAAAGCAACCTTTAGACTTAGAAACTAGCTTGAAATCATGCCTTTTGTTTATATTTTCAGAAATAAGAGAGCTGGACAGGTTTATGCTTGATTTAGGTGTTTTTGTGCAGGTTTTGAGGTGAATTTGGTGAAAGAAGTGAAGAATAAGAGAGAGGACATTAGAAAAGACAAGAAAGAGTGCAAAAAGGAGAAGTCGAAGGCACCGCTCAGCGGCAAACTACCGCTGAGCGGCACTCAAGAGGTGACGTTGGAACCGCTGAGGGGCAAAATGGCCGCTGAGGGGAAGAAAGAAGACGCGCAATCACCGCTGAGCGGTAAATACCGCTGAGCGGCACTTTTTGGGCTTGGACTTTTGTAATCTTTTGTAACTCTAGATTAGTATATAAGGGCTTGCACGTCCTATAGTTAGGCATCTTTGGCAGAAACGAGGCAAACACTCTCTCTTTCACCCCTTTGAAGGAGGATCTTGGATGCTCAGGCTACCTCTTCACCTTTATTGGGTTTATTCTTTCATACTTTCATTGTAATTCATCTAGGTTCACCATGAATATGGTGAACTAAACCTTGTATGTTTGTTGGGGAATCAAAGTAATCTCTTGAAGCTCTCATATATGGATTTGTTGAGTACATCTTTGAATTAAGACATATGCTTTCTTTCATCATTAGTTAGGGTTTTTCCTCTTTGCTCAATGCTTGCATTGTTTAACTCATTCTAATGCATGATTATTGGTTTTGTTGATACGGACACGTACGGGGAAATCTAGATCCGGGGAATTTCTCCCAATATTATACTGACAATATTATATTGGTTGCCTTTAAGCTCCTGCACTCATGAACTAATCATTAGGAATGCTAGGAATTGTATGAACTATTTGATTAGGGAGAAGCCATCTAGAATGGTACATTAGAGAGTGGCATTAACAATGATGATTTGAATGTTGAATTCCTAAAATATATGAGAGTGGATGAGATGAAATTGACCCCCAACAACATATTCATTCATATATTTCCTTGAAAGTGTTTATCTTTTGTCTTTGTCATTGATCAATTCATGCATACATATTTAATTTTCGTCTTTGCATATTAAACTTCAATTATTGTGTTCTTAAGTCTTAGCTAATCAACAAATCACATAACTAAACTAGGCCGTGAGTCCTTTGGGAGAACGATACTTGGTCTTACCAAGTTTATTACTTGAAACGATTCGGTCATACTTGCCGATTGTGAAACAAGTTTGTGACATCATATTTTGGTGCTTACAAATTTGTCCATCAATGACTTTGTTGGTGGTGGATGGACCCCATAGGCCGTGGCATTCTCTTTCCCAGCCAGCTGGACGCTACCAATTATGGACCGTGTAATTCTCTCCTCAACGTGGCTGCTGGACCATGAAGAAACATGTTGGGCCGTGCTTCTCTCGGTGTGCACCTCCCATTCTCTCCAAACACACTTGCTCAAATCCAAGCTGTTGAATGCACCGCAATGTGTGCGTGCTTCTCCAATTGAAAGCTGGATGTGCACCCTTGCTGCTTCCCATTCTCCGCATGAAGCCCAAGTGTTGCTTGACACACCCCTAATCTTGCTGGACGCACCAAATTTACGTGGGCTCCCTTCATTCAATAACCATCCTCTTCTTCATTCACTTCTAAAAATGAAATCCACACCACTCTTTCATTTTATTTTAAAATATAATTGATGTGGCATTTCTTTTCACCTCCAAATGTCCCAAATATTATCCAACAATTTTCCTACAATTAATAATGCAAATAATTAGCTCAAATAATTCAAATTAATTAAAATAAGAATTTTTTGTCAAATTAAGCACAATTAGCAAAAATGGAAAAATACCGGACATTTAAGCACAATTCCTTGATTAAATCTAGCACAATAAGCTAAGTGAAATCAAGAAAATATTGACTCATCACCCTCTCTATCAGAAAGTTTGGATGATAACCTTCAACGATTTTTGAAAAATTCCACCTCTACTCAGAAAAGCATTGAAGCATCATGTAAAAGGATGGAGATGCACCTTCGTTACATTAGTCAGAGATTGAACGTTAAGGTTAATACTGAAGTTAACCCTAAGGAGGAAGGTCAAGCCATTATCACTGAAAGTGACAAGATTTTTTATGAGAAAAAAATAGGGAGAGATGAGGAAAAGATAGAGAGAAAAGAAAAAGAAGAGTTGAGTGAGAAAGAAAAAGAAAAAGAAGTGGTTGAGAGAGAAGAGAGAAAGAAAATTTGTGTGAAAATAAAGAAGTTGAGAAGAAAAAGAGAAGGGAAGAAAAAAAATAAGAGAAAAGAAAAAGAGAAAATTTAGGGAGAGGAAAAGTAAGAAAAAGAAGATGAGAGGAAAGAAGAAGGAATCATATGAAAAACCCCATCCTCATCTAAAGAAGAATCATAGGAAGGAGAAGAAATTTAAGTGCTTAATGGAAATCTTCAAGAAATTGGAGATTAAAGTTCCTATGATTGAGACACTACAACAGGTTCCTAGTTTGATCAAATTTCTGAAGAAGTTCAGTAGAAAGAAGAAAAAGAAGATGGAACATGAGCTTTATTGGGTCAAGCTAGTGACGTTAAAAGAGCGCTTGCTGGGAGGTGATAACAAATTTATGAACACCAAAAATGGCGCCACAAACTTGTTTAACAATCGGCAAGTGTGACCGAATCGTTTCAAGTAATAAACTCGGTAAGACCAAGTATCGTTCTCCCAAAGGACTCACGGCCTAGTTTAGTTATGTGATTCGTTGATTATTTAAGACTTAAGAACGAAATAAGTGGAGTTTAATATGCAAAACAGAAAATAAACATGTATCCATGAATTTGATCAATGGCTAAAACAAAATACAAACACTTCAATGGAATATATGGATGAGTATGTTGTTGGGGTTATCAATTTCATCTTATCCACTCTCATATACTTTAGGAATTCAACATTCTTTTCATCATTGTTAATGCCACTCTCTAAATTACCTTGCAAGAAGGCCTATCCCTAATTACGAGTTCATACGATTCCTAGCATTCCTAATAATTAGTTCTTTTAGTGCAGGAGCTTAACAACAACCAATATACTATTGGGAGAAATTCCCCGGATCTAGACTTCCCCGTACGTTCCCGTATCGACAAAATCAATAATCATGCATTGAATGAGTTAAACAAAGCAAGCATTGAGCAAAGAGGAAAAACCCTAACTAATGATGAAAGAAAGCATAGGTCTTAAATATAAGATGTAAAAACAACTTCCATATATGAGAGTTTCACAAGACTACATTGATTCCCCAACAACAATACAAGGTTTAGTTCACCATATTCATGGTGAAACTAGATGAATAATAATGAAAGAATGAAAGATAAAACCCTAGAAATGTGAAGAGGTAGCCTGAGCATCCAAGATCCTCCTTCAAAGTGGTGGAAGAGAGAGTGTTTGCTTCGTTTCTGCCAAAGATACAAACCCTAGGACGTCCTAAAGCTTATATACTATTCTAAAATTACAGAAAATTTAGGCCCAAGCCCATAAGTGTGCCGCTCAGCGGTAAAGTACCGCTCAGTGGTAAGTGCGTGAGTTGGTTTCTTCCCCTCAGCGGCCATTTTGCCCCTCAGCAGATCCCCTGTGAGCTTCTGAGTGCCGCTGAGCGGCAGTTGCGGAATTTGACGTGGAGCGGCAGTTGCGGCTTCTCCTTTTGCACTTTTTGATGTCTTTTCTGATTTCATCTCTCTCCTTCTTCACTTCTTTCACCAAATTCACCTTAAAACCTGCACAAAAACACTGAAATCAAGCATAAACCTGTCCAGCTCTCTTATTTATGAAAATATGAATAAAGGCATGATTTCAAGCTAGTTTCTAAGTGTTAAAGGTTGCTTTTAGTATCAATTTCAAGCATGAAAATAACAGTTTTTCAACTGTTATCACAACCCCAAACTTAGAACTTTGCTTGTCCTCAAGCAAACAAGATGTAACTCAATCTTCTACCAATTCATATGATGGTTCACTCATTCAAAAATTTCTTTTTAAGATAAGAAAAGACTTCAATCAAACTTTTGACCAAGATTTCAATCAAGATGTGCACATGCTTTAGTGTTCACAAAGTCAGTTAATATCAAACAAATGCTATTTTTCATGAATGATCAATCAATTAAGCATGGATGTTCATGTGCTCATGGAATACTTCCTCACCAGGTAAAGTGTTTCACTCACACACAAGTGTATAAGAGGTAATCACTCATTCACTCCACTACCACAATGTCACATGAATCAACTTTGCCTTTCATTTAACCACAATCAAAACATTTACAAGCATGCATCATCACAAGGACTTTTCAATGGCTTATAACGTGGCTGGGCTAATCAAGAAAATTGGTTTTTGTGGATCACAAAATCCTTGATTTAAGAGAATCATAACAACACAATTATTCTTATTTTTTCCAACTTGTCTTTACATTGAGCTTTGCTTTTTCTTTTCTTTTCTTTTCACATTCTTATTCTTAACTTTTAGCTCAATGCTTTTCCTTTTTCTTTTTCATGCTTTCCCAACAACCCCAAACTTGAACATTTAACAATACCACAAAAGATTTTCTACTGAACTCAAGGTAAAGCTTTTCAACAAGGGTTTTCAATTTATGTTCAAGGCTAAGGGTTCAAAGGATAGAACACAAAGTGTTCTCTTTTAGTGGGCTAACTTCATGGATTTGGCCAATAAAAAGGGTTCCAACAAACGGCCTTGATCATATGATGCAAAACAAGCAATTCATTCAATCATAGAAAACCTGGGCAAAAATCATTCATGCTTTCAAAGTAATAGCATTCAATCAATAAAAACTCTAGAGCTCAAAACCTCACAAATAGGCTCATTCACATTTGACATACACATCCTGCTTAATCTCACAATCACAATCATAATATCCTGCATTTGTTCACAAAGCTTGTGAATCACCTGTATAAGCATTTAATGTGCACATCTATCTCAACATCAATCAATCAATAATCATCATCAAGCATTACTTATCACACAATCACAGTCAATAGCAAACCATCATAACAAACCAGGTTTCCAATAGAGTACATAAACCTTAATCTAAAACAAAAGTAAATAAGTTCAGAACACTTAAACCAACAAAAGCATAAGTTCATGATAGCATTCATCAGTAAATGCTATCTCAGCTCCTCATAAATCTGAGCTGTCCTCTGTATCTTCCTCTTCTTCCTCATCTTCATCATCTTCAAATGCATCATCATCATCAGCTTCATCTTCTTCCATCTCCCTAACTGAAGCTTCAGCTGCTTCAGCTCCTTCTCCTTGCACCGGCTCCTTTGGCCAAGCTACCACATTATGGAATTCCTCCATAGTCCACCTGTGAGCTGGAGGTGTATCATACATCCCCACAATCATCTCAGCAGTAGCCACCTGCCCTCTATGAATGGACTGTAACTGAGCACCTATAAGAGACATGTACATGTCCCTCATCTGGAACGGTTCTGCTTCATGTGTCTCAGCAGATGTTTGGATCTATGCTTGCCCTCTCTCTCTGTGAGCACGGCGTGGTGGAACTGGCTGAGCTGCCTCCTCACCTCCACAGTACTGTCTGTAATAGGCCTCATCAATGGCTTTTCTTGGCCTTTCAAATGGTGGAGCATAAGTGTCCACCCCAGCTATCTTGCAAAGGTGAGTGATTAAGGAGGGATGTCCTAGGGGTGCTTTTTTATTTGAGGTATTGGCACATGCACTAATCTCATCAGCTATCACCTGCCCAATATTAACATTTAAGTTCCTGATAGCATAGTAGATGAAGAGTGCCCTGCTGAGAGTAATATCTGACACATGTGAACATGGCTGAATGTTGGCATGAGAAAATGCCATCCAATACTTTGCAAGAGGAGTCAGATCAGTCCTCCTAATGTTTACCACTGAACTAGATCTATTCCTTTGGAAGTGTCCTCCAGGTATACATAGTACTCTCTCTACATCCTCAAAATCAGCCCCTTCCTCCATGCAAAGAGCAAACTGGCACTGCTCACCAGCCCACACAGTATCCAGGAAGTTATTAATAGAATCAGGATCATACCTGATAGCATGGACTCTAACATAGCCCAGATAATTTTCAGCTGGATAATCACCAATCTTCTTTGCATTGGTGTAGAATTCTTTTACCACAGCTATGTTGGCAGGTGCAGGATATGTGGCTAGCTTTTCCCAGTCATTCCCTAACAATTGCTCTCCAAATTGAGGAGCAAAATTAGGTATCATTCAAACTTTTCTCTCCATAAAGAGTCTCCTGTCTTGCACCACCTTGAAGTGCTTATTATGTTTCCGAGAGAGGAACCTACTAGAATGGGGTTGTTTTGGTTCCTTTTCCTTTCTCTTGGTTGCCATGGTTTTCAATCTTTTTCCTGAAGAGGATGCCATTCCTGCAATCAAACACAGATACAAAACCACAGAACATGATGTTAATCATTAGTAAAACACAGAATACAACTCCTTTCGAAGCTAAACCAACGCTGAGGGTCAGAATTACCCCTCAGCGCCACCAGTGCCACATTCCAGAATACAAATTTTCAAAAATTTCAGGTCTGGCAGAGTGCCGCTCAGCGGCAATTTACCCCTGAGCGGTAACTCTGTAGAGTTTTGAAAAACCTCTTTTTAAGCTGTCCTAACTCCACCCAAATGCAATTTTCAGTTTTCCAGAAAATCATGCAGTTTAATCGGTTTAAACATCAATTATATCATCAAATCATGCATAGAAATCAAAACCCCTAAATATTCATGCTTTGACAATCACATTCAAAATCAAGAACCCTAGAATAAACAAAATGCTTTTACTTACTTGGGTGGAGATACTAGATGCAATGAGAATGCTTCCAAGCTAAGATGCTCTCTTCCAACCCCAAACTTAGATGAAACACTAGTGAAAAAGTGAGTGGAAGAGAAATTTTTCAAAAGAGAAGAGGTAAAAGATGTGGAGAACCTTGGAAAAGGTATGTGGGAGTGTTTGTGCAGAGAAGAGCCTGAAAGTGAGAGCATTTGCGCAGCTTAGGGTATAAAAATACCCTAATGGGCTCGGGTCCCGATAAGGGGAAACTAAAGCCCACTTTGCGATAGTACCGCTCAGCGGCACTTTCGTGAAGTGCTCTTCTCTTTCTTTTCTTAACCTATGTGCCTCCTAAACATGCCCCTCACTGGTTCCCTGCAATTCAATTCTCAGGTTACTTATGCACAACCCTATTATACTACTACAATGAAACAAACAAAAACAATCAATCAACTGGGTTGCCTTCCAGGTAGCGCTTGTTTAACGTCACGAGCCTGACCCAAAATCCACCAACATGATAACAGTTGAAAAACTGTTATTTTCATGCTTAAAGTTGATACTAAAAGCAACCTTTAGACTTAGAAACTAGCTTGAAATCATGCCTTTTGTTTATATTTTCATAAATAAGAGAGCTGGACAGGTTTATGCTTGATTTAAGTGTTCTTGTGCAGGTTTTGAGGTGAATTTGGTGAAAGAAGTGAAGAATAAGAGAGAGGACATTAGAAAAGACAAGAAAGAGTGCAAAAAGGAGAAGTCGAAGGCACCGCTCAGCGGCAAACTACCGCTGAGCGGCACTCAAGAGGTGACGTTGGAACCGCTGAGGGGCAAAATGGCCGCTGAGGGGAAGAAAGAAGACGCGCAATCACCGCTGAGCGGTAAATACCGCTGAGCGGCACTTTTTGGGCTTGGACTTTTGTAATCTTTTGTAACTCTAGATTAGTATATAAGGGCTTGCACGTCCTATAGTTAGGCATCTTTGGCAGAAACGAGGCAAACACTCTCTCTTTCACCCCTTTGAAGGAGGATCTTGGATGCTCAGGCTACCTCTTCCACTTTATTGGGTTTATTCTTTCATACTTTCATTGTAATTCATCTAGGTTCACCATGAATATGGTGAACTAAACCTTGTATGTTTGTTGGGGAATCAAAGTAATCTCTTGAAGCTCTCATATATGGATTTGTTGAGTACATCTTTGAATTAAGACATATGCTTTCTTTCATCATTAGTTAGGGTTTTTCCTCTTTGCTCAATGCTTGCATTGTTTAACTCATTCTAATGCATGATTATTGGTTTTGTTGATACGGACACGTACGGGGAAATCTAGATCCGGGGAATTTCTCCCAATATTATACTGACAATATTATATTGGTTGCCTTTAAGCTCCTGCACTCATGAACTAATCATTAGGAATGCTAGGAATTGTATGAACTATTTGATTAGGGAGAAGCCATCTAGAATGGTACATTAGAGAGTGGCATTAACAATGATGATTTGAATGTTGAATTCCTAAAATATATGAGAGTGGATGAGATGAAATTGACCCCCAACAACATATTCATTCATATATTTCCTTGAAAGTGTTTATCTTTTGTCTTTGTCATTGATCAATTCATGCATACATATTTAATTTTCGTCTTTGCATATTAAACTTCAATTATTGTGTTCTTAAGTCTTAGCTAATCAACAAATCACATAACTAAACTAGGCCGTGAGTCCTTTGGGAGAACGATACTTGGTCTTACCAAGTTTATTACTTGAAACGATTCGGTCATACTTGCCGATTGTGAAACAAGTTTGTGACATCATATTTTGGTGCTTACAAATTTGTCCATCAAGTTTTTGGCGCCGCTGCCGGGGATTCATGGTTTAACTGGTTAATTTGTGTGATTATTGATTATCTTTGACTTTAATTTGAATTTTTGTTTTTATTTTTCTGTTTTTATTGTATTTTAGGTTTGATTTTATTTTATTCTTATTCTATCTTTTAGGTTAGGTTAGATTTTATTTTATTTTATCTTTTAGGATTAGATTTTATTTGGTTAGATTTTATTTTATCTTTTAGGTTAGATTAGATTTTATTTTATTTTATTTTATTAGTTAGGTTAGATTTTATTTTATTTTATTTTATTTTATTCTATCTTATTCTATCTTATCTTCTGAATCTTATATCTTCTCTTATATCTTCTCTTATATCTTTTATTTGACTTTAATTTTGAATTTCTGTTTTTATTTTCTGTTTTTATTTTTTTGGTTATTATTTTATTTTATTTTATTTTATTTTCTGTTTTTATTTTATTTTATTTTATTTTATTTTTCTGTTTTTATTTTTCTGTTTTTATTTCCTATCTTTTTATCTTTTCAATTATATCCTTTGATTTTTTTATTTTTTTTTCTCTATCTTTTTGTGCTAACAATTGTTTTTAGGGTTTTGTGCCTAATGTCTGCAGAATGCAATTCGGTCAAGAATTTAACTATATGGGCACTCAATTCTACCAAAGTAATCTCAACCAATGGTGGGAACCTCACTCAAGCATGGATCAAAGCCAATTTTGGCAAGCTGCTGGACAATTTGAGAACCAACCACAACAACAATGGCAGCAACAACCCTTTCTATCAGGAAGTTTGGATAGGTTGGAGGACACCCTTCAACGATTTTTAAAAAATTCCGACTCTACTCAGAAAAGCATTGAAGAATCATGTAAAAGAATGGAGATGCAACTTCGTCACATTAGTCAGATATTAAATGATGATGTTAATACTGATGTTAACCTTAAGGAGGAAGGGCAAGTCATTATCACTGAAAGTGACAAGATTCTTGATGAGGAAAAATTAGAGGGAGATGAGGAAAGGGTAGAGAGAAAAGAGAAAGAAGAGTTGAGTGAGAAAGATAAAGATGAAGAAAAAGAAAAAGAATTGGTTGAGAGAGAAGAGAGAAAGAAAATTTGTGTGAAGATAAAGAAGTTGAGGAGAAAAAGAGAAAGGAAGAAAAAAATAAAAGAAGAGAAAAAGAGAAAATTTAGGGAGAGAAAAAGGAAGAAAAAGAAGATGAGAGGAAAGAAGAAGAAATCACATGAAAAATCACATCCTCATCTAAAGAAGAATCATAGGAAGGAAAAGAAATTTAAGTGCTTTATGGAAATCTTCAAGAAATTGGAGATTAAAGTTCCTATGATTGAGACATTGCAACAGGTTCCTGGTTTGATCAAATTTCTGAAGAAGTTCAGTAGAAAGAAGAAAAAGAAGAAGGAACATGAGCTTTACTGGGTCAAGCTAATGACGTTAAAAGAGCGCTTGCTGGGAGGCAACCCAGTGGATTTAAAAACTTTTGATTTGGTTTTGTAACTTTTAAATTGTGGATATTATTCTGTAATTATTTTTGTTGGATCCAGCATCTACTGAAGGATGCTAGGTGGTTAAGCATCTACTGAAGGATGCTAGGTTTGTAACACCTGCTGATGGGTGTTGGTAAGAAAATTTTGCATCTACTGATGGGTGCTGGTGGAATTTGGGTCAGGCTCGTGACGTTAAACAAGCGCTACCTGGGAGGCAACCCAGTTGATTGATTGTTTTCTGTTTGTTTATTTTTAGGATTTGCATAAGCATTTTTAACATTGAATTGCAGGGAACCTATGAGGGGTATGCTAGGAAGGCACGTAGGTCAAGAAAAGAAGGAGAAGGGCACATCACGAAAGTGCCGCTGAGCGGCAATTACCGCTGAGCGGTACTATCGCAGATGGGCTTAAGTTCCCCTTAGCGGAACCCGAGCCCATTGGGGTATTTTTAAACCCTAAGCTGCGCGTTTTTATATTCTTTCAAGCTCTTCTCTGCACTAAGACTCCCACATATCTCCTCTTAGGTTTCCCACATCTTTTTACTCTTCCCTCTTTAGAAAATTTCTCTTCCACTCACTTTTACACTAGTGTGCTATCAAAGTTTGGGGTTGGAAGAGAGCATTCTAGTTTGGAAGCATTCTCATATCATCTAGCATCTCCACCCAAGTAAGTAAAATGCATTTTGTTCATTCTAGGGTTCTTGAAATTGACTGTGATTGTCAAAGCATGAATATTTAGGGGTTTTGATTTCTATGCATGATTTGATGATATATTTGATGTTTGAACCGATTAAACTGCTTGATTATGAACTGGAAAACTGAAAATTGCATTTGGGTGGAGTTAGGACAGTTTAAAAACGAGATTTGCAAAAATCTGCAGATCACCGCTGAGCGGCATTTACCGCTGAGCGGCACTCTGCCAGATTTGCTTTTTCTGGTTTGTTGCGTGTTTGAATGTGGCACTGGTGGCGCTGAGGGGAAATTCTGGCCCTCAGCGGTGGTTTAGCTTCAAAAGGAGTTTTGTTTTGTGTTTACTAATGATTAACATCATGTTCTGTGGTTTTGGATTTATGTTTGAATGCAGGAATGGCATCCTCTTCAGGAAAGAGATTGAAAACCATGGCAACCAAGAGAAAGGAAAAGGAACCAGAGCAGCCCCATAATGGCAGGTTCCTCTCTAGGAAACATGAGAAGCACTTTAGGGTGGTTCAGGACAGGAGACTTCTGATGGAGAGAAAGGTTGGAATGATACCTAACCTTGCTCCTCAATTTGGAGAGCAAGTGTTAGGGAATGATTGGGGAAAGCTAGCCACTTATCCAGCACCTGCCAACATAGCTGTGGTGAAAGAATTCTACACCAATGCAAAGAAGATTGGTGATTATCCAGCTGAGAATTATTTGGGCTATGTCAGAGGCCATGCTATCAGGTATGATCCTGATTCTATCAACAATTTCCTGGATACTGTGTGGGCTGGTGAGCAATGTCAGTTTGCTCTTAGCATGGAGGAAGGTGCTGATTATGAGGATGTGGAGAGAGTATTGTGTATACCTGGAGGACACTTCCAAAGGAATAGATCTGGCTCAGTGGTTAACATTAGGAGGACAGATTTGACTCCTCTTGCAAAGTATTGGATGGCATTTTCTCATGCCAACATTCAGCCATGTTCACATGTGTCAGATATTACTCTCAGCAGGGCACTCTTCATCTACTGTGCTATAAGAAACTTGAATGTTAATATTGGGCAGGTGATAGCTGATGAGATTAGTGTGTGTGCTAACACCTCAAACAACAAAGCACCACTGGGACATCCTTCTTTGATCACTCACCTTTGCAAGCTAGCTGGGGTGGACACTTCTGTTCCACCATTTGAGAGGCCAAGAAAAGCTATAGATGAGGCCTATTACAGACAGTACTGTGGAGGTGAGGAGGCAGCCCAGCCAGTGCCACCACGCCAGGCTCGTAGAGAGAGAAGGCCAGCACAGAGCAGGACTTCTGCTGATACTCATGAGGCAGAACCATTCCAGATGAGGGACATGTATATGTCTCTTATAGGTGCTCAGTTGCAGTCCATCCACAGAGGGCAGGTGGCCACGGCTGAGATGATAGTGGGGATGTATGATACCCCTCCAGCACACAGGTGGACTATGGATGAATTCCATAATGTGGTAGCTTGGCCAGAAGAACCATGGCATGGAGGAGCTGAAGCAGCTGAAGCTTCAGCCCGAGACATGGATGAAGATGAAGCTGAGGAGGAGGATGCATTTGATGAAGATGATGATGAAGAGGAAGAGGAAGATACAGAGAGCTCGGACTGATGAGGAGCTGAGATAGCATTTACTGATGAATGCTATCATATGATTATGCTTTTGTGGTTTAAGTTTTCTGAACTTATTTGTTTTTGTTTTTAGATTAGGGTTTGATGTACTCTATTGAACACCTGGTTTGTTATGATGGTTTGCTATTAACTGTGATTGTGTGATAAGTAATGCTTGATGATGCTTATTGATTGATTGATGTTGAGATGTCTTGCACATTAAAATGCTTATACAGGTGATTCACAAGCTTTGTGAACAAATGCAGGGTATCATGATTGTGATTGTGAAATTAAGCAGGATGTGTATGTCAAATGTGAATGAGCTTATATGTGAGGTTTTGAGCTCCAGAGTTGTTATTGTTGAATGCTATTACTTTGAAAGCATGAATGACTTTGCCCAGGTTTTCTATGATTGAATCAATTGCTTGTTTTGCATCATATGATCAAAGGCCGTGTTTTTGAAACCCTTTTTATTGGCCAAATTCATAAAGTTAGCCTTCTAAAAGAGAACACGTTGTGTTCTATCCTTTGAACCCTTAGCCTTAAATATACACTGAACACCCTTGATTGAAAATCTTTACCTTGAGTTAAGTAGAAGATCTTGTGTGGTATTGTTAAATGTTCAAGTTTGGGGTTATTGGGGAAACATGAAAAAGGAAAAAGCATTGAGCTAAGAGCTAAAAAGTAAGAATATGCAAAGAAAAAGAAAAGAAAAAGAAGCAAAGCTCAATGCAAATGCAAAAGCAAAGGCAAAAGAAAGTTGGGAATGAATAAGAAGATTGTGTTGTTATGACTCTCTTAACTCAAGGATTTTGTGATCCAGAAAAACCAATTTTCTTGTTAGCCCAGCCACATTATAAGCCATTGAAAAGTCCTTGTGATGATGCATGCTTGTGAATGTATTTGATTGTGGTTAAATGAAAGGCAAAGTTGATTCATGTGACATTGTGATAGTGGAGTGAATGAGTGAAACACTTTACCTCTTATACACTTGTGTGTTGAGTGAAACACTTTACCTAGTGAGGAAATATTCCATAAGCACATGAACATCCATGCTTAATTGATTGATCATTCATGAAAAATAGCATTTGTTGGAATTTAAATGACTTTGTGAACACTAAAGCATGTGCACATCTTGATTGAACTCTTGGTCTTAAGTTTGAGTGAAGTTATTACTTATCTTGAAAAGAGGATTTTGAATGAGTGAACCATCATATGAATTGGTTGGAGATGGAGTTACATTTTATTTGCTTGAGGACAAGCAAAGTTCTAAGTTTGGGGTTGTGATAACAGTTGAAAAACTGTTATTTTCATGCTTAAAGTTGATACTAAAAGCAACCTTTAGACTTAGAAACTAGCTTGAAATCATGCCTTTTGTTTATATTTTCAGAAATAAGAGAGCTGGACAGGTTTATGCTTGATTTAAGTGTTCTTGTGCAGGTTTTGAGGTGAATTTGGTGAAAGAAGTGAAGAATAAGAGAGAGGACATTAGAAAAGACAAGAAAGAGTGCAAAAAGGAGAAGTCGAAGGCACCGCTCAGCGGCAAACTACCGCTGAGCGGCACTCAAGAGGTGACGTTGGAACCGCTGAGGGGCAAAATGGCCGCTGAGGGGAAGAAAGAAGACGCGCAATCACCGCTGAGCGGTAAATACCGCTGAGCGGCACTTTTTGGGCTTGGACTTTTGTAATCTTTTGTAACTCTAGATTAGTATATAAGGGCTTGCACGTCCTATAGTTAGGCATCTTTGGCAGAAACGAGGCAAACACTCTCTCTTTCACCCCTTTGAAGGAGGATCTTGGATGCTCAGGCTACCTCTTCCACTTTATTGGGTTTATTCTTTCATACTTTCATTGTAATTCATCTAGGTTCACCATGAATATGGTGAACTAAACCTTGTATGTTTGTTGGGGAATCAAAGTAATCTCTTGAAGCTCTCATATATGGATTTGTTGAGTACATCTTTGAATTAAGACATATGCTTTCTTTCATCATTAGTTAGGGTTTTTCCTCTTTGCTCAATGCTTGCATTGTTTAACTCATTCTAATGCATGATTATTGGTTTTGTTGATACGGACACGTACGGGGAAATCTAGATCCGGGGAATTTCTCCCAATATTATACTGACAATATTATATTGGTTGCCTTTAAGCTCCTGCACTCATGAACTAATCATTAGGAATGCTAGGAATTGTATGAACTATTTGATTAGGGAGAAGCCATCTAGAATGGTACATTAGAGAGTGGCATTAACAATGATGATTTGAATGTTGAATTCCTAAAATATATGAGAGTGGATGAGATGAAATTGACCCCCAACAACATATTCATTCATATATTTCCTTGAAAGTGTTTATCTTTTGTCTTTGTCATTGATCAATTCATGCATACATATTTAATTTTCGTCTTTGCATATTAAACTTCAATTATTGTGTTCTTAAGTCTTAGCTAATCAACAAATCACATAACTAAACTAGGCCGTGAGTCCTTTGGGAGAACGATACTTGGTCTTACCAAGTTTATTACTTGAAACGATTCGGTCATACTTGCCGATTGTGAAACAAGTTTGTGACATCATATTTTGGTGCTTACAAATTTGTCCATCACAACACCCATCAGTAGGTGTTACAATCTTACCAACACCCATTAGTAGGTGCAAAATTTTCTTACCAACACCCATCAGTAGGTGTTACAGACTTACCAACACCCCTCAGTAGGTGTTACAAACTTTGTATCCTTCAGTAGATACTTAACCACCTAGCATCCTTCAGTAGATGCTATATCCAATAAAGTATTTACAAAAATAATGTCCACAAATTAAAAGTTACAAAACAAAATCAAAAGTTTTTAAATCACTGGGTTGCCTCCCAGCAAGCGCTCTTTTAACGTCATTAGCTTGACCCAGTAAAGTTCGAATTCCTTCTTCATAGTTGATGTTCTTGTCCCACCAACTCATCAGTTGTTTCCTGTGTACTGCTTTGATTTTTCTAGAATGTGGAGACTCTATCTCTATCATCTCCGTCTCTTTATAGCCTTTCACAACCCACAACTTGTTTTTGATTCTCACAGGTGTACCAAGATGGGGTCTTCCTTTATTCCAGTCATCAGGAACTTTTCCTCCTCTTCCAATCTGTTCTCCTTTATGCACCTGAAACAACAAACAATGGTTACCTGTAACCTTGGGCTTTTCATCTTTATGGCTAGTCATGTGTGCATCTTGAAATGCAGCTTTATAACTAGCTTCTTCCTCCTGTGTTTGCGTCTCATCTTTAAAAACATCTACAACAAATCTCTCCTCTCGGTCTTGGAGCACCACTATACCTTCGTTTACATCAATGATAGCTTTGGCCGTTTTCATAAACGGTCTTCCAAGAATGATAGGTATCTTTTCTGTCTCCATCTTCATCACCACAAAGTCTGCCAAGAACTAGAGTTTTCCAACACAAACTATGATGTCCTCTGCAATCCCACATGGTTCCTTTGAAGATCCATCGGCCATTACTAAATTAACCTTTACAGGTTTCATATTAACATCGCCGATTTGCTCCAGTAAAGAGTAAGGTATCAAGTTAACACTTGAACCTAAATCAAGAAGAGCTTTTTTAATCCTTTTCTTCCCTATGGTACAAGGGATAGAAAAGCCTCCTGGATCTGTTGCTTTTGGAGGGAATGACTCCTTTTTAACAGTTTTACACTTCTTTGCCTCATCATCTCTACGTCTTTTCTTTGTAGAGACGTCTTCATCAGATTTAGTGTAAACCATAATTTGTTGTAGAATTTGCTCCCAAGGTGCATCATTATCCACCATCTTGAATAATTCTGTGCAATCCAGTTGTTTCCCTTGATGTATTGGAAAAAGAGAAGTATTTTTGCTCTCTATTTCTCTTTTCTCTTCTGTTTCTCCTTTGTCTAACTCAACTATCTCATTTTTAGCACTCTCTACCACCTTGCATTCTTCTCTGGGGTTAACCTCAATATTAGCCCCAAAATTTCTATTTGGCCTTTCTTCCACCTGCTTGGTGATCTGCCCCCATATGAATCTCCAAATTCTTGATAGCAGCTTCAGTGCTCTTTTGGGTAGACTCAGTTTTCTGTATGAAATTATTAAGAGTGTCTTCCATCCTCATGGACCTTTCATTAAGCATAGAAATCTGCTGCCATAAGGTGGGTTGCTGCTGCTGCTTATTAAATTGACCAGCTTGCCCAGTTTGCCCTTGACCAATGCTTGGGTGTGGTTTCCACCCTTGATTGTAGTTCCCTTGACGGTATTGACTGGTCATGTAATTCACATCCTCCACGGCTTCTGCTGGAAAGGCACATTGACCATTGATATGGTCGCCTCCACATAATTCACACAACTGAGATTGTACCTGTGCAGCAGTTTTCAACTCTTTAGGCAATTGTGCAAGTGTTTTAGTAAGAGTCTCAAGCTGTTGAGTTAGAATTTTATTTTGTGCTAGCAAGGCATCATGTGTCTGTAATTGTAGAACTCCTTTCTGTTGCATAGGAGCTCCTCTTTCACTATTGAGCTCATTATCACTAGTAGCCATATTTTCAATAATTTCTGTTGCTTCCTCTGGAGTTTTCCATTTAATGTTTCCTCCTGCTGAGGCATCAAGCATCATCTTGGTTTGTGAACCAAGACCTCCAAGGAAGGTAAGGACTACTTCCACTTCATCGTATCCATGCATGGGTGTTTTTCGTAGCAAGCTTTTGTATCTATCCCATGCATGACCTAGTGATTCTTCCATGCCCTGCCTGAATGAAGAAATCTCTTGCTTGCCTTTGTTCACCTTTGATTGTGGGAAGTATTTATTTAGAAACTTGGTTACCACTGCTTCCCACTCTGTGAAACTTCCCTCTGGAAAAGAATTTAACCAAAGCTTAGCATTGCCTCCTAATGAGAAAGGAAACAAGCTAAGTTTGATCGCTTCATCTGGCACCCCATAGATTTTCACTGTGTTGCAGATCTCATTAAATGTAGTGAGGTGCTCATATGGGCTTTCATGAGATAACCCATTGAATTGATTGCTCTTCACCAGTTGGACCAATGCTGGTTTGACCTCCATGTTAGCTGCATTGACTCTAGGTCTAGCTATACTGTTAAAGTGCTGAGGTCCAGCTGTATTGGTGTAATCAGCAAGAGTTCTTCTGATATTATTGTTCTCCATATTATCTGTGCTATGGTCAGAACCTTGTGGTGATGGTTGCAACAGAGTTTCCGGAGGAGGGAAAAGTTCTCTAGATGTTCGGATTCTTCTCCTCCGTCTACTCTCGTCTAAACCTTCAAGAAGAGGTTCTGCAGTTATCTTGCTCCTAGTTCGAATTGTCTCCTGCATACACAAGAACACAAAATCCTAGAATATTTGGTTAGCACAAAAAGATATAGGAGAAGATATAAGATTCAGAGAATAAAATAAAATAAAATAAAATAAAATAAAATAAAACAAAAACAGAAAAAATAAAAACAGAAAAATAAAAATAGAAATTCAAAATTAAAGTCAAAGATAATCAATAATCACCCCAATTAACCAGTTAAACCACGAGTCCCCGGCAACGGCGCCAAAAACTTGATGAAAAATTTATGAACACCGAAAAACGGCGCCACAAACTTGTTTAACAATCGGCAAGTGTGACCGAATCGTTTCAAGTAATAAACTCGGTAAGACCAAGTATCGTTCTCCCAAAGGACTCACGGCCTAGTTTAGTTATGTGATTCGTTGATTATTTAAGACTTAAGAACGAAATAAGTAGAGTTTAATATGCAAAACAGAAAATAAACATGTATGCATGAATGTGATCAATGGCTAAAACAAAATACAAACACTTCAATGGAATATATGGATGAGTATGTTGTTGGGGTTATCAATTTCATCTTATCCACTCTCATATACTTTAGGAATTCAACATTCTTTTCATCATTGTTAATGCCACTCTCTAAATTACCTTGCAAGAAGGCCTATCCCTAATTACGAGTTCATACGATTCCTAGCATTCCTAATAATTAGTTCTTTTAGTGCAGGAGCTTAACAGCAACCAATATACTATTGGGAGAAATTCCCCGGATCTAGACTTCCCCATACGTTCCCGTATCGACAAAATCAATAATCATGCATTGAATGAGTTAAACAAAGCAAACATTGAGCAAAGAGAAAAACCCTAACTAATGATGAAAGAAAGCATAGGTCTTAAATATAAGATGTAAAAACAAATTCCATATATGAGAGTTTCACAAGACTACATTGATTCCCCAACAACAATACAAGGTTTAGTTCACCATATTTATGGTGAAACTAGATGAATAATAATGAAAGAATGAAAGATAAAACCCTAGAAAGGTGAAGAGGTAGCTTGAGCATCCAAGATCCTCCTTCAAAGGGGTGGAAGAGAGAGTGTTTGCTTCGTTTATGCCAAAGATACAAACCCTAGGACATCCTAAAGCTTATATACTATTCTAAAATTACAGAAAATTTAGGCCCAAGCCCATAAGTGTGCCGCTCAGCGGTAAAGTACCGCTCAGCGGTAAGTGCGTGAGTTGGTTTCTTCCCCTCAGCGACCATTTTGCCCCTCAGCGGATCCCCCGTGAGCTTCTGAGTGCCGCTCAGCGGTAAACTGCCATTGAGCGGCAGTTGCGGCTTCTCCTTTTGCACTTTTTGATGTCTTTTCTGATTTCATCTCTCTCCTTCTTCACTTCTTTCACCAAATTCACCTTAAAACCTGCACAAAAACACTGAAATCAAGCATAAACCTGTCCAGCTCTCTTATTTCTGAAAATATGAATAAAAGCATGATTTCAAGCTAGTTTCTAAGTTTTAAAGGTTGCTTTTAGTATCAATTTCAAGCATGAAAATAACAGTTTTTCAACTGTTATGAGGAGGCAACCCAGTGATTTAAGAACTTTTAATTTTTTGTTTGGTGATGTAATTTTGAACTTTTTGGTATTTTTGTTTTTGTTATAAGTTTGTTACAGGGTTTACATCTACTGATGGATGTTAGGCGGAAGAGTATCTACTGAAGGATACTATGTTTGTATACACCTACTGATGGGTGTTGGTAAGAAAGATTTGCATCTACTGAAGGGTGCTGGAGATTTTGGGTCAGGCTCGTGACGTTAAACAAGCGCTACCTGGGAGGCAACCCAGTTGATTGATTTTATCTGTATTGTTTGTTTTGATTCTGCTTTAGTTGCATGATAGGGATTGAATGTTTGAGTGATCTGAGAACTTAATTACAAGGAGCAAGTAAGGGGCATGAGTAGGAGGCACCTAGATTAAGCTAGGAATAGGAAGAGCACTTCACGAAAGTGCCGCTGAGCGGCAAACTACCGTTGAGCGGTAGTGTCGCAGAATGGGCTTAGTGATGGACAAATTTGTAAGCACCAAAATATGATGTCACAAACTTGTTTCACAATCGGCAAGTATGACCGAATCGTTTCAAGTAATAAACTTGGTAAGACCAAGTATCGTTCTCCCAAAGGACTCACGGCCTAGTTTAGTTATGTGATTTGTTGATTAGCTAAGACTTAAGAACACAATAATTGAAGTTTAATATGCAAAGACGAAAATTAAATATGTATGCATGAATTGATCAATGACAAAGACAAAAGATAAACACTTTCAAGGAAATATATGAATGAATATGTTGTTGGGGGTCAATTTCATCTCATCCACTCTCATATATTTTAGGAATTCAACATTCAAATCATCATTGTTAATGCCACTCTCTAATGTACCATTCTAGATGGCTTCTCCCTAATCAAATAGTTCATACAATTCCTAGCATTCCTAATGATTAGTTCATGAGTGCAGGAGCTTAAAGGCAACCAATATAATATTGTCAGTATAATATTGGGAGAAATTCCCCGGATCTAGATTTCCCCGTACGTGTCCGTATCAACAAAACCAATAATCATGCATTAGAATGAGTTAAACAATGCAAGCATTGAGCAAAGAGGAAAAACCCTAACTAATGATGAAAGAAAGCATATGTCTTAATTCAAAGATGTACTCAACAAATCCATATATGAGAGCTTCAAGAGATTACTTTGATTCCCCAACAAACATACAAGGTTTAGTTCACCATATTCATGGTGAACCTAGATGAATAACAATGAAAGTATGAAAGAATAAACCCAATAAAGGTGAAGAGGTAGCCTGAGCATCCAAGATCCTCCTTCAAAGGGGTGAAAGAGAGAGTGTTTGCCTCGTTTCTGCCAAAGATGCCTAACTATAGGACGTGCAAGCCCTTATATACTAATCTAGAGTTACAAAAGATTACAAAAGTCCAAGCCCAAAAAGTGCCGCTCAGCGGTGATTGCGCGTCTTCTTTCTTCCCCTCAGCGGCCATTTTGCCCCTCAGCGGTTCCAACGTCACCTCTTGAGTGCCGCTCAGCGGTAGTTTGCCGCTGAGCGGTGCCTTCGACTTCTCCTTTTTGCACTCTTTCTTGTCTTTTCTAATGTCCTCTCTCTTATTCTTCACTTCTTTCACCAAATTCACCTCAAAACCTGCACAAAAACACTTAAATCAAGCATAAACCTGTCCAGCTCTCTTATTTCTGAAAATATAAACAAAAGGCATGATTTCAAGCTAGTTTCTAAGTCTAAAGGTTGCTTTTAGTATCAACTTTAGGCATGAAAATAACAGTTTTTCAACTGTTATCACAACCCCAAACTTAGAACTTTGCTTGTCCTCAAGCAAATAAAATGTAACTCCATCTCCAACCAATTCATGTGATGGTTCACTCATTCAAAATCCTCTTTTCAAGATAAGTAATAACTTCACTCAAACTTAAGACCAAGAGTTCAATCAAGATGTGCACATGCTTTAGTGTTCACAAAGTCATTTAAATTCCAACAAATGCTATTTTTCATGAATGATCAATCAATTAAGCATGGATGTTCATGTGCTTATGGAATATTTCCTCACTAGGTAAAGTGTTTCACTCAACACACAAGTGTATAAGAGGTAAAGTGTTTCACTCATTCACTCCACTATCACAATATCACATGAATCAACTTTGCCTTTCATTTAACCACAATCAAATACATTCACAAGCATGCATCATCACAAGGACTTTTCAATGGCTTATAATGTGGCTGGGCTAACAAGAAAATTGGTTTTTCTGGATCACAAAATCCTTGAGTTAAGAGAGTCATAACAACACAATCTTCTTATTCATTCCCAACTTTCTTTTGCCTTTGCTTTTGCATTTGCATTGAGCTTTGCTTCTTTTTCTTTTCTTTTCTTTGCATATTCTTACTTTTTAGCTCTTAGCTCAATGCTTTTTCCTTTTTCATGTTTCCCCAATAACCCCAAACTTGAACATTTAACAATACCACACAAGATCTTCTACTTAACTCAAGGTAAAGATTTTCAATCAAGGGTGTTCAGTGTATATTTAAGGCTAAGGGTTCAACGGATAGAACACAACGTGTTCTCTTTTAGAAGGCTAACTTTATGAATTTGGCCAATAAAAAGGGTTTCAAAAACACGGCCTTTGATCATATGATGCAAAACAAGCAATTGATTCAATCATAGAAAACCTGGGCAAAGTCATTCATCCTTTCAAAGTAATAGCATTCAACAATAACAACTCTGGAGCTCAAAACCTCACATATAAGCTCATTCACATTTGACATGCACATCCTGCTTAATTTCACAATCACAATCATGATATTATGCATTTGTTCACAAAGCTTGTGAATCACCTGTATAAGCATTTTAATGTGCACATCATCTCAACATCAATCAATCATAAGCATCATTCAGCATTACTTATCACACAATCACAGTTAATAGCAAACCATCACAAGAAACCAGGTTTCACATAGAGTACATCGAACCCTAATCTAAAAACAAAAACAAATAAGTTCAGAAAACTTAAACCACAAAAGCATAATCATATGATAGCATTCATCAGTAAATGCTATCTCAGCTCCTCATCAGTCTGAACTGTCCTCTGTATCTTCCTCTTCTTCCTCATCATCATCATCATCAAACGCACCCTCCTCCTCAGCTTCATCTTCATCCATGTCTCGGGCTGAAGCTTCAGCTGCTTCAGCTCCTCCATGCCATGGTTCTTCTGGCCAAGCTACCACATTATGGAATTCATCCATAGTCCACCTGTGTGCTGGAGGGGTATCATACATCCCCACTATCATCTCAGCCGTGGCCACCTGCCCTCTGTGGATGGACTGCAACTGAGCACCTATAAGAGACATATACATGTCCCTCATCTGGAATGGTTCTGCCTCATGAGTATCAGCAGAAGTCCTGCTCTGTGCTGGCCTTCTCTCTCTACGAGCCTGGCGTGGTGGCACTGGCTGGGCTGCCTCCTCACCTCCACAGTACTGTCTGTAATAGGCCTCATCTATAGCTTTTCTTGGCCTCTCAAATGGTGGAACAGAAGTGTCCACCCCAGCTAGCTTGCAAAGGTGAGTGATCAAAGAAGGATGTCCCAGTGGTGCTTTGTTGTTTGAGGTGTTAGCACACACACTAATCTCATCAGCTATCACCTGCCCAATATTAACATTCAAGTTTCTGATAGCACAGTAGATGAAGAGTGCCCTGCTGAGAGTAATATCTGACACATGTGAACATGGCTGAATGTTGGCATGAGAAAATGCCATCCAATACTTTGCAAGAGGAGTCAAATCTGTCCTCCTAATATTAACCACTGAGCCAGATCTATTCCTTTGGAAGTGTCCTCCAGGTATGCACAATACTCTCTCAACATCCTCAAAGTCAGCACCTTCCTCCATGCTAAGAGCAAACTGGCATTGCTCACCAGCCCACACAGTATCCAGAAAGTTATTGATGGAGTCAGGATCATACCTGATAGCATGGCCTCTAACATAGCCCAAATAATTCTCAGCTGGATAATCACCAATCTTCTTTGCATTGGTGTAAAATTCCTTCACCACAGCTATGTTGGCAGGTGCTGGATAAGTGGCTAGCTTTCCCCAATCATTCCCTAACACTTGCTCTCCAAATTGAGGAGCAAAGTTAGGTATCATTCCAACCTTTCTCTCCATTAGAAGTCTCCTGTCCTGAACCACCCTAAAGTGCTTCTCATGTTTCCTAGAGAGGAACCTGCCATTATGGGGCTGCTCTGGTTCCTTTTCCTTTCTCTTGGTTGCCATGGTTTTCAATCTCTTTCCTGAAGAGGATGCCATTCCTGCATTCAAACATAAATCCAAAACCACAGAACATGATGTTAATCATTAGTAAACATAAAACAAAACTCCTTTTGAAGCTAAACCACCGCTGAGGGCCAGAATTTCCCCTCAGCGCCACCAGCGCCACATTCCAACATACAAAAATCAGAAAAAACCAAATCTGGCAGAGTGCCGCTCAGCGGTAATTTACCCCTCAGCGGTAACTCTGCAGATTTTTGAAAAATCAGTTTTAAAGCTTCCCTAACTCCACCCAAATGCAATTTTCAGTTTTCCAGTTCATAATCATGCAGTTTAATCGGTTCAAACATCAAATATATCATCAAATCATGCATAGAAATCAAAACCCCTAAATATTCATGCTTTGACAATCACATTCAAATTCAAGAACCCTAGAATGAACAAAATGCATTTTACTTACTTGGGTGGAGATACTAGATGCAATGAGAATGCCTTCAAACTAGAATGCTCTCTTCCAACCCCAAACTTTGATGGCACACTAGTGAAAAAGTGAATAGAGGAGAGATTTTCTTAAGAGGGAAGAGTGAAAAGATGTGGAAAACCTAGGAGAAGGTGTGTGGAAGTGTTTGTGCAGAGAGAAGTCTGGAAATAAACCCTAAAACGCAGCTTGGGGTATAAAAATACCCTAATGGGCTCGGGTCCCGCTAAGGGGAACTAAAGCCCAGTCTGCGAGAGTACCGCTCAGCGGTAATTGCCGCTCAGCGGCACTTTCGTGATGTGCCCTTCTCCTTCTTTTCTTGACCTACGTGCCTTCCTAGCATACCCCTCATAGGTTCCCTGCAATTCAATGTTAAAAATGCTTATGCAAATCCTAAAAATAAACAAACAGACAACAATCAATCAACTGGGTTGCCTCCCAGGTAGCGCTTGTTTAACGTCACGAGCCTGACCCAAAATCCACCAACACCCATCAGTAGGTGTTTCAAACTTACCAGCACCCATCAGTAGGTGCAAAATCTTCTCACCAACACCCATCAGTAGGTGTTACAAACTTAGTATCCTTCAGTAGATACTTAACCACCTAGCATCCTTCAGTAGATGCTAAATCCAACAAACTAAATACAAAAATAAGGTTCACAAATTAAAAATTACAAAACCAAAATAAAATCAAAAGTTCTTAAATCAACTGGGTTGCCTCCCAGCAAGCGCTCTTTTAACGTCATTAGCTTGACCCAAGCTCAAGTTCCTTCTTCTTTTTCTTCTTTCTACTGAACTTCTTCAAAAATTTGATCAAACCAGGAACCTGTTGCAATGTCTCAATCATAGGAACTTTAATCTCCAATTTCTTGAAGATTTCCATAAAGCACTTGAATTTCTTTTCCTTCCTATGATTCTTCTTTAGATGAGGATGTGATTTTTCATGTGATTTCTTCTTCTTTCCTCTCATCTTCTTTTTCTTCCTTTTTCTCTCCTTAAATTTTCTCTTTTTCTCTTCTTTTATTTTTTTCTTCCTTTCTCTTTTTCTCCTCAACTTCTTTATCTTCACACAAATTTTCTTTCTCTCTTTTCTCTCAACCAATTCTTTTTCTTTTTCTTCATCTTTATCT
The DNA here is from genome assembly GCF_029865625.1 of Vigna umbellata. Classification (NCBI taxonomy): domain Eukaryota; kingdom Viridiplantae; phylum Streptophyta; class Magnoliopsida; order Fabales; family Fabaceae; genus Vigna; species Vigna umbellata. The sequence goes on from NC_142174.1 coordinate 24,993,114, forward strand.
TTCTCACTCAACTCTTCTTTCTCTTTTCTCTCTACCCTTTCCTCATCTCCCTCTAATTTTTCCTCATCAAGAATCTTGTCACTTTCAGTGATAATGACTTGCCCTTCCTCCTTAAGGTTAACATCAGTATTAACATCATCATTTAATATCTGACTAATGTGACGAAGTTGCATCTCCATTCTTTTACATGATTCTTCAATGCTTTTCTGAGTAGAGTCGGAATTTTTCAAAAATCGTTGAAGGGTGTCCTCCAACCTATCCAAACTTCCTGATAGAAAGGGTTGTTGCTGCCATTGTTGTTGTGGTTGGTTCTCAAATTGTCCAGCAGCTTGCCAAAATTGGCTTTGATCCATGCTTGAGTGAGGTTCCCACCATTGGTTGAGATTACTTTGGTAGAATTGAGTGCCCCTATAGTTAAACTCTTGACCAAATTGCATTCTGCAGACATTAGGCACAAAACCCTAAAAACAATTGTTAGCACAAAAAGATAGAGAAAAGAAAAAAAATCAAAGGATATAATTGAAAAGATAAGAAGATAGGAAATAAAAACAGAAAAATAAAAACATAAAATAAAATAAAATAAAATAAAATACAAACAGAAAATAAAATAAAATAAAATAAAATATAATCTAATCAAATAAAATAAAATCAAATAAAAACCGAAAAATAAAAAACAGAAAATAAAAACAGAAAACAGAAAAACAGAAAACAGAAAAAATAAAATAAAATCAAATAAAATACAAACTGAAAATATAAACAGAAAAATAAAATAAAATAAAAATTCGAAATTTAAAATAAAATAAAAAAAATAAGTCAAAGATAATCAATAATCACACAAATTAACCAGTTAAACCATGAATCCCCGGCAACGGCGCCAACAACTTGATGGACAAATTTGTAAGCACCAAAATATGATGTCACAAACTTGTTTCACAATCGGCAAGTATGACCGAATCGTTTCAAGTAATAAACTTGGTAAGACCAAGTATCGTTCTCCCAAAGGACTCACGGCCTAGTTTAGTTATGTGATTTGTTGATTAGCTAAGACTTAAGAACACAATAATTGAAGTTTAATATGCAAAGACGAAAATTAAATATGTATGCATGAATTGATCAATGACAAAGACAAAAGATAAACACTTTCAAGGAAATATATGAATGAATATGTTGTTGGGGGTCAATTTCATCTCATCCACTCTCATATATTTTAGGAATTCAACATTCAAATCATCATTGTTAATGCCACTCTCTAATGTACCATTCTAGATGGCTTCTCCCTAATCAAATAGTTCATACAATTCCTAGCATTCCTAATGATTAGTTCATGAGTGCAGGAGCTTAAAGGCAACCAATATAATATTGTCAGTATAATATTGGGAGAAATTCCCCGGATCTAGATTTCCCCGTACGTGTCCGTATCAACAAAACCAATAATCATGCATTAGAATGAGTTAAACAATGCAAGCATTGAGCAAAGAGGAAAAACCCTAACTAATGATGAAAGAAAGCATATGTCTTAATTCAAAGATGTACTCAACAAATCCATATATGAGAGCTTCAAGAGATTACTTTGATTCCCCAACAAACATACAAGGTTTAGTTCACCATATTCATGGTGAACCTAGATGAATAACAATGAAAGTATGAAAGAATAAACCCAATAAAGGTGAAGAGGTAGCCTGAGCATCCAAGATCCTCCTTCAAAGGGGTGAAAGAGAGAGTGTTTGCCTCGTTTCTGCCAAAGATGCCTAACTATAGGACGTGCAAGCCCTTATATACTAATCTAGAGTTACAAAAGATTACAAAAGTCCAAGCCCAAAAAGTGCCGCTCAGCGGTATTTACCGCTCAGCGGTGATTGCGCGTCTTCTTTCTTCCCCTCAGCGGCCATTTTGCCCCTCAGCGGTTCCAACGTCACCTCTTGAGTGCCGCTCAGCGGTAGTTTTCCGCTGAGCGGTGCCTTCGACTTCTCCTTTTTGCACTCTTTCTTGTCTTTTCTAATGTCCTCTCTCTTATTCTTCACTTCTTTCACCAAATTCACCTCAAAACCTGCACAAAAACACTTAAATCAAGCATAAACCTGTCCAGCTCTCTTATTTCTGAAAATATAAACAAAAGGCATGATTTCAAGCTAGTTTCTAAGTCTAAAGGTTGCTTTTAGTATCAACTTTAGGCATGAAAATAACAGTTTTTCAACTGTTATCACTTAGGTTGCCCCTTAGCGGAACCCGAGCCCATTAGGGTACTTTTATACCCTAAGTCACGTTTGGCCTCTATTTTCAGATTCTTCTATGCACACACACTCCTAAACACTTTTCCAAAGGTTCTCTACATTTTTCCCTTCATTCCACTTTAGAAAATCTCCTTTCCACTCACTTTCTCACTAGTTTTCCATCTAAGTTTGGGGTTGGGGGAGAGCATCATTGATGGGGCTGAGTTTTTCAAAGCACTAGAGCAGGATTTGTTTTATCAATCACTTTCGTTTTTAGAATAGGATTGATGTACTCAATTGGAAACTTTGTCTGTTATGATGGTTTACTTATGATTGTTGTTTGATAAATAATGCCTGATGATGCTTTGATATTGATTGATGTTGAGAATGTGCACATTATATGCTTATACAGGTGGTTCACAAGCATTGTGAACAAATGCAAGATGTTGTGATTGTGATTTTGATTCTAAGCAGGATGTTATGTGTGGAATGTGAATGAGCTTATATGTGAGGTTTTGAGCTCCAGAGTTGTTATTGTTGAATACTATTACTGTTAAAGCATGAATGACTATGCCTAGGTTTTCTATGATTGAATTACTTGCTTGTTTGCATCATATAATCAAGGCCATTTGTTGATAACCCTTTTATTAGCCAAATTCATAAATTTAGCCCACTAAAAGAGAACACTCTTTGTTCTATCCTTTGAACCTCTAGCCTTGAACATGATTTGAAAACCCTTGTTGAAAAGCTTTACCTTGAGTTAAGTAGAAAATATTTTGTGGTATTGACAAATGTTCAAGTTTGGGGTTGTTGGAAAATAGAAAGGGAAATTGAAAGCATTAAGCTAAGAGCTAAGAATTAAGTATGTGAAAAGAAAAAGAAAAAGAGAAAGAAAAGAAAAGAAAAAGCAAAGCTCAATGCAAAAGAAAGTTGGGAATAAATAAGAATGATTGTGTTTATATGTTTCTCTTAACTCAAGGGTTTTGTGATCTAGAAAAACCAATTTTCTTGTTAGCCTAGCCACATTATAAACCATAAGTCCTTGTGATGATGCATGCTTGTGAATTTATTTGATTGTGGTTAAACGAAAGGCAAAGTCAATTCATGTGACATTGTGATAGTAAAGTGAATGAGTGATTACCTCTTATACACTTGTGTTTGAGTGAAACACTTTACCTAGTGAGGAAATATTCCATGAGCACATGAACATCCATGTTTAGTTGATTGATCATTTATGAAAAATAGCATTTGTTGGATATTAAGTGACTTTGTGAACACCAAAGCATGTGCATGTCTTGATTGAAATCTTTGTCATGAGTTTGATTGAAGTTTTTACTTATCTTGAAAAGAGGATTTTTGAATGAGTGAACCATTATACGGATTAGTAGAAGATTGAGTTACATCTTGTTTGCTTGAGGACAAGCAAAGTTCTAAGTTTGGGGTTGTGATAACAGTTGAAAAACTGTTATTTTCATGCTTAAAATTGATACTAAAAGCAACCTTTAACACTTAGAAACTAGCTTGAAATCATGCTTTTGGTCATATTTTTAGAAATAAGAGAGCTGGACAGGTTTATGCTTGATTTCAATGTTTTATGCAGGTTTTAAGGTGAATTTGGTGAAAGAAGTGAAGAAGGATAGAGATGGAATCAGAAAAGACATCAAAAAGTGCAAAAGGAGAATCCGCAACTGCCGCTCAGCGGCAGTTTACCGCTGAGCGGCACTCAGGCAATCACGGTGGATCCACTGAGGGGTGAAGAGGCCGCTGAGGGGAGGAAAACATGTGCCATCCCAAAATATCATATACACATATAATATAATAGGATTCAGTTATTATAATATGTAAAAGCAGTTGAGAGATAGAGATAACAATATTTTATTATGTATACAGTCATCCAAAAGACAGAGGGAATTAAAACGAAATCAAACTTGAGTACAAGTTTCCAAAGTTCTCCAAAAGTGTCGAACTATATAATATAAAAGCTAGGAGTTTTTCAAAATAACAAGCTAATCAACTAAGAGCTAGTAGAAGGCCTAAGTACTAGGGGTTGGGTCTTCTTCAACCTCCAAAGTTTGCTCCAATGGTACATCATCACCTACTGCTCACATCCAAAGGATTGGATGATCATCGCAAGGGAGAAGACAAACACATGCAACATATACAATGCAAGGGTGAGTTAGGTCTCAAACAAACATACAAATAATTTCAATTCAATCTAGCATTTCCAAGAACGTCCATACACACATAAACATGTAAGTCATCATAAACATAAATATTTATTTCACAAAACTCATTAAAGCAAGCATCCTATCATGTTAAGACTCCTAGACACGTCCGGACATAGAATGTATGTAGAGCTGGGGCTGGTTGTGCACTTGTGATGGCCCCTACTGCTTTGCAAAGCCATTGCCGAGGGGTTCCACCCGACCATACACAAGGCTAGTCCGTTACCGCGGAATAGACCTTCAATGATAGCACCTACCCTAGGACCTCCCACTACTCCCACCACACGCGTCAATCCTCTCTAAGTGAGAATGAAAGACCGTTGGAGTGTTAGGGATAAACCCCAATATGGAAGCCTCTCACATTCATTCAATACACTAACTGATCCCACCGAGAGATCTTAATTTCATATTCAATCCGACCACTTTAAATCACATGATATTCCTCTTGGATCAATAATGTACCTCATAAACCAGTTTGATTCATCAAACATAAAATTTCATAGTCATTCAAGTGCATTCTTACTATATTGTCTCATACCAAACCCATACACCATCATACAACATCAACCATGTCATAAAACAACTCATACATTACATACTTTCACAAAACCCTCACTTATTAACACAAATTTCTTTAGGACTTTTAATTATCAATACTTAAGTAATTCAAACAGCTTGGAGACCCTCACCAGTAGATCCGGAAGGGCCAAAAACCCCCAGAACGAACTAAAGAATGTCCGAAACGGACGTCCGAAACTCCCAAAACATCAAAAACACTAAAAACACTCAATCTGCCACGCATAATTCACTCAGCGCACCCCCCTGTGCGCTATGCGAATTTTGCTGCAGAGGAAGCTAAATTCTGCAGATTTTTCTGCATAATTGAGCAACTCTAACTCCCTTTTACCAATTCTAATCATTTTGGTGAACTTCTACCACTCATAAATCAACTTTCATGCTAAATTAAACTTACCTAAACAATTCTAATCCTTTCTAACATTAGTATAAAGTGTTTATGCATTGATTTAGGTTCTACAACTTAAATTTTATCAATCTAGAGGTCTAAATTCAATTCTACAACTTGGAGTTGGTTTTTAACCATTTAAACATGCCTACTAAGTCACACATGACCTACCTAAGTTACCTAAACTGACTAGAATCACCAAGAATGCCTAACTCTAACTTTGACCACCACACTTCCTTTCTAACTCTAAAACACCAATTTTTCCCAACTTAGAGACCCAAAACCCGATCTTACCTCTTTTCACTAATTTTGACCAATTTAGTGACTCAAACAAGTCACAATACAGTGGATAAAACTGTCTCAACAGTCCAATAACGCTGCAAACCTCATTTGCTCAAAATCACTATCTCACTTCCTCTAAAATGGCCTAAAATTGACCCTAAAGACACTTGATTTCCTTTCTAACAGCACTACCACAAAATTTTCATGCCAAAATAGTTCCAACATACACAATTTCATCATTCTAAGTCATTCCAAACAGTTTATAGCCATCAATAACCAAATTCACATAACACACACTTCCATACATGCATTTCAAGTTTAACTAGAACCAAGTTCATGCTTCCACAACATACCACTACAAATTTTATCATGCATTCACTCCACACAGTAAAATCAAGAGTAGAACTAGCTCCCCTTACCTTGGTGGTTATAAGCACAACACTTTAGAAGAAGCCCCAAAACAGTAACCCTCGCACAGAAACAAGTTCAACAGGACCTACAAACCACCAAATTGGGTAGAGTACAACTCTTAGAGCTAGAATGAATAAGGAACTAAAGGGAAAAGCTACCAGCTGCATGCAACCAGTAAAGTGGCATGCCCTAGATTCAAAGACAGTGGAGGAGAAGGGGGAAAACGACTTACCAGTAGGAATGAAGAAAACGTTCGGTTCAAAACAGAGCTCCCGACTCTGGGAACGCAGGGACGCCACCTAAATGACAATGCAATGGCTGGGGCAGTGTGGAGATTAGAGAGAAGGTAGAGGAGGAAGAAGAAGCTTTCTAGAGAGAGGAACACTTTTTAAGGAAATGAGTTCAACTTCTTTTTCTAAAAGTTTAGCAGAAACTATAAAATTGTTTTCTTTTTAATCACTACAAAAAATATTAATATTTCCGACGGATTTTTACCGACGGATCAATATCCGTCGATATATCTTACTTTCCAACGGAATTACCGACGGTGTTTTTAATCTTTTTTACCGACGGTCAAAAGCCTTCGGTAAGGTCGTCGGTACGTGACATGCACATTACCGACGGATTTACCGAAGGCTTTGGGCCGTCGGTAAAAAGAGCGGCATTTTTCCCGCCCATTATTTCGCTAGATGACATTACCGACAGATTTACCGAAGGCTATTGACCGTCGGTAAAAAAGAGGAATTTTCGAGACCAGCTTCGCATCCAGTGCCAATATATGTGGCAAACACTCATTTCTCCTCTCATTTCTCTCTATCTCAGTCTAATACTTCTTCCTATCGTTGCTCTCCACCGTCACTGCTATCCACCGCCGCTGCCCTCCACCGCCGCTGTCCTCCACCGCCGCTGCCCTCCACCGTCGCTGCCCTCCACCACCGCTGCCCTCCACCACCGCTGCTCTCCACCACCGCTGCTCTCCACCACCGCTGCTTTCCACCGCTGCTCTCCACCGCCATTGCTCTTCACCGTCGCTGCCCTCCCGCCGCTGCCCTCCACCACCGCTGTCCTCTACCACCGTTCTCTCCACCACCGCTGCCCTCTACCACCGTTCTCTCCACCACATTTTTTGGATTAGGAACATTTCTCTTACAAATCTGAGAATTGCATAAAAACTCTCCATGATTCCCTATAATTTTAACTATTGAAAATAAATGGTTGTTTGATACTTTGGACATTAATTTGTTACTCGTGTGATGCCGTTTTTGTGGCGGAGTTCGTGAAAATGTGAAAACAAATTGACACAGCGATGAAGGAAGAGGAAGAAGATGAACCAGGTCGCGACATTTACCGACGGATTTACCGAAGGCCTAGATCCTTCGGTAATTACCGACGGCCAAAAGCCTTCGGTAATTACCAACGGACGAAGGATCCGTCGGTAAAGTTTACCGACAACGTTTTTATTGACGGTATATTGGTCGTCGGTAAGCCGTCGGTAAATGCTAATTACTGACAGATTTTATACATTACCGACGACTTATGACCGTCGGTAATCTCAATCATTCTTGTAGCCCTCCCCTTTTTCTTAATAATGTTTTCACCCCCATCCTCTTTTAATATATACATATATATTTTTAGGTTCTTACAAAACAACTCACGCACTTACCGCTGAGTGGCACTAATTTGGGCTTGGGCCTAATTTTCTGTATATTTTATAATAGTATATAAGCTTTAGGATGCAAACACTCTCTTTTCCACCCCTTGAAGGAAGATCTTGGATGCTCAGGCTACCTCCTCCTCTTTCTAGGGTTCTATCTTTCATTCTTTCATTATTGTTCATCTAGTTTCACCATGAATATGGTGAACTAAACCTTGTATTGTTGTTGGGGAATCAATGTAGTCTTGTGAAACTCTCATATATGGAATTTGTGTTTTAACATCTTATTTTAAGATACATGCTTTCTTTCATCTTTAGTTAGGGATTTTCCTCCTTGCTTAATGCTTGCTTTGTTTAACTCATTCATTGCCATGATTATTGATTTTGTCGATATGGGAACGTACGGGGAAGTCTATATCCGGGGAATTTCTCCCAATAGCATATTGGTTGCCTTTAAGCTCCTGCACTTCAGAACTAATTACTAGGAATGCTAGGAATTGTATGAACTCGTAATTAAGGATATGCCTTCTTGCAAGGTGATTTAGAGAGTGACATTAGCAATTGATGAAAAGAATGATGAATTCCTAAAGTATATGAGAGTGGATAAGATGAAATTGATAACCCCAACAACATACTCATCCATCTAATTCATTGAAGTGTTTGTATTCTGTTTTTCTCCATTGATCAAATTCATGCATACATATTTAATTACTGTCTTTTGCATTTAAACCTACCATCAATTTGTTCTTAAGTCTTAAATAATCAACAAATCATATAGCTAAACTAGGTCGTGAGTCCTTTGGGAAAACGATACTTGGTCTTACCTTGTTTTATTACTTGATACGATTCGGTCACACTTGCCGATTGTTAAACAAGTTTGTGGCGTCGTTTTTTGGTGTTCATAAATTTGTCATCAGCTAACAATTGTTTCTAGGGTTTTGTGTTCTTGTGTATGCAGGATACAATTCGGACTAGGAGCAAGAAAATTTCGGAACCTCTTCTTGAAGGATTGGACGAAAGTAGAAGGAGAAGGAGGATTCGAACTTCTAGAGAATTATTTCCTTCTCTAGAAACACTTCTACAACCCTCACCACAAAGATCTAACCAAAGTACTGAAGAGATGGCCGGAGAGAACAATGGTAGACGTACTCTAGCGGATAACACCACTGTTGTTGGCCCTCATCACTTTAATAGCATTGCTAGGCCGAGGGTCAATACTGCAGACATGGAGGTGAAACCGACATTGATACAATTGGTGAAGAGCAACCAGTTTAATGGCTATCACATGAAAGTCCATATGAGCATCTAACAACATCCAACGAGATTTGCAACACTGTAAAGATCAATGGTGTGCCGGATGATGCAATAAGGCTAAGCTTGTTTCCTTTCTCATTGGGAGGCAATGCAAAGCTATGGTTGAATTATTTCCCGGAGGATAGCTTTACTGAATGGGAAGTCGTGGTTTCAAAGTTTCTTAACAAGTACTTCCCACAGTCCAAAATCAACAAAGGGAAGCAAGAAATTTCTTCTTTTAGACAAGGCATGGAGGAGACGCTAGGTCAAACATGTGATAAATACAAGAGCTTGTTGAGAAAGATGCCCACTCATGGCTTTGACGAAGCAACAATAGTCATTCTTTTCCTTGGAGGTCTTGGTTCACAAACCAAATTGATGCTAGATGCCTCAACTGGAGGTAATATTGAATGCGAGACTCCAGAGGAAGCTTTTGAATTGATAGACAACATGGCTACTAATGATAACGAGATGCATAGTGAAAGAGGAACTCCAATTCAACAGAAGGGAGACTTACAATTGCAATCTCAAGATGCCTTGCTTGCTCAAAATAAAATCATTACTCAACAGTTGGAAGAAGTGACAAAGAAGCTTTCTTTATTACCACAAGAGATATATAATATTTCAATGGTTCAAAGGCAGCAGAAACAGTGGCACCAACAACCTACTCCAATTGAGAGAACCACAAAGCTTGAGGAAACTTTCCAATAATTGATGAAAATGAGCGTTTCTTATTGCAAGAATGTAGAGGCGACATTTAACAGTATGAAGATGCACATTGGACAATTGATCAACAAGATGGAGGGTTGTGAGAAGAATGCGAAAGGTAATTTGAGAGTAAAACCATTGTTACAAGAAGTGGTAAAGTGTTAGAGGAAAGAAAAATAGAGAGAAAAGAGAAAGAAAATGAGAGTGGGAAAGAAACACTTGAGTGGAAAGAGAGGGTTGAGAAAGAAAAAAAGAGAGAAGAGGTAGATGAGAGAAAAAAAGAAAGAGAGAAAGAAGAGGTAGATGAGAGAAAAAAGGAAAGAGATTTTGAAAAACCACTTCCTTATCCAAAGATTTATTCAAGGAAGGAAAAAGAGAAACAGTTGGAGCGGTTCATGGAGATGTTTAAAAAAATGGAGATTACCATACCTTTCTCTGAAGCATTGAAACAGATGCCATCATATGCAAAATTTTTGAAGGAAGTCCTTACAAAGAAAAGAAAATAAATTGAGAAGGAGACCATTGAAGCGCAAGGTAACTATAGTACAATCATACAAAAATTACCTCCTAAGTTTAAAGATCCAGGAAGCTTCACTATTCCATGCACCATAGGAGAGTTGGAAGTTGGAAGTGCATTGATTGATTTGGGAGCTAGCATTAATTTAATGCCGCTTTCTATGTTCAAAAGAATTGAGGGTTTGAAACACAAACCTACTAGAATGGCGCTTCAATTGGTGGACATGTCTCTTAAATATCCGTATGGGGTAGTTGAAGATGTGCTGGTAAAGGTTGACAAATTTTTATTTCTAGTGGATTTTGTTATAATGGAGATGGAGGAGAATGGGGATGTGCCTCTTATCCTGGGGAGACCATTTATGAAGACTGCTAGAGTTTTAATTGATGTGGAGAATGGAAAGCTTAAAGTAAGAGTGCAAGATGAAGAAGTGAATTTTGATGTCTTCAAAGCCATGACACACCTAAAGATGATAAGGCATGTTTCCAACTTGATATACTCGATGAAGTTTGTATGGTGCAAGAAAGGATGGTACGTTATTCTTCTCCATTAGAGAGAACTCTTATTGATGCTTGTGAAGACTTGAATGAAGAGGAAAAAAAATTGATTGATGAATGTATGACGAATTTGGAGACATTGAAGGAGATCCCAGTGGAGGAGGCTAAGTTTGATATGATTGATACCAAAGAAGAAGTCAAAGAAAAGAAGATGAAGTTAAAGATGTTACCATCACATTTGAAGTATGTTTTCTTAGAAGAAGATGGAACAAAGCCACTTATCATTAGTAATTCTTTGCTTCCTGAAGAAGAAGAAAAGTTGGTAGAAATATTGAAAGCCAACAAAGAAGCTATTGGATAGTCAATATCATATCTCAAAGGTATAAGCCCAACTTATTGCATGCACAAAATCTTTATGGAGAATGACTATAGACCAAGTGCTCAACCATAGAGAAGATTAAATCCAGTGATGAAGGAGGTGGTTAGAAAAGAAGTATTGAAGCTTTTGGAAGCTGACATCATATATCCAATTTCTGACAGTGAATGGGTAAGTCCAGTACAGGTAGTGCCAAAGAAAGGTGAGATGACAGTAATCTACAATGAGAAGAATGAGCTTATTCCTACTAGGACTGTTACTGGAAGGTGAATGTGCATTGATTACAGGAAGTTGAATAAGGCTACTAGGAAGGATCATTTTCATCTTCCTTTTATGGATCAAATGTTGGAAAGACTGGCAGAACAAACTTTTTATTGCTTTCTGGATGGATACTCTGGATACAATCAAATTGTGGTAGATCCAAAAGACCAAGAGAAGACGACATTCACATGTCCTTTTGGTGTCTTTGCTTACAGAAAGATGCCATTTGGGTTATGTAATGCTTCAACCACGTTTCAAAGGTGTATGCAAGCAATTTATGCTGACCTCATAGAAAAGTGTATTGAAGTTTTCATGGATGATTTTTCGGTGTTTGGAGATTCTTTTCAAAAGTGTTTGGCTAATCTTGATATTGTCCTCAAAAGATGTGTTCAAACAAATCTTGTGCTTAATTGGGAGAAATGTCATTTTCTGGTAACATAAGGAATTGTGTTAGGTCGCAAGATTTCTGCTAGGGGGATTGAAGTGGATAAAGCTAAAGTAGAAGTCATTGAGAAACTTCCACCACCAACAAATGTGAAAGGAAGCAGAAGCTTTTTAGGCCATGCTGGATTTTATAGAAGATTTATTAAAGACTTCTCGAGAATTGCCAAACCATTGAGTAATCTGTGATGGTATCGGAGGGGGTAATTTTTGAAGAGTATAGCGCAGCGGAATTAAAACTCAGAGAGCGGAAAGCGTATTCGATCACAATTAAAATTAATTTTGTCCTTTTAGTAAAAATAATTTTCTTTCAGAAAATTAATCAAACAGTTGATATACGTAAAATAATATGAGTGTAGGGAATAAGAAGATCAACACAAAATTTTTATCCTGGTTCGAATCAAAAGATTCTACGTCCAGTCGTTAATCACTATAAATAGTGATTAACCTTTTTCACTAAAAATGGTTTAACAGATTACAAGATAATGAACAGGAATAAAACGAAAAGAACCACTCTACCAACTTGAAGAGAACCGCTCCAGCAATCGACCAACGATTCACAAGCTTCTCCTTACACAAGACCAGGCAGAGTACCTTGCTAACTTGAAGAGAGTCTACTCCGACTATCGACACACGATACGCGAACCTCTCCTTTCACAAGACCAAGCAAGGGAACAATGAACAAAAAGCTCTCTAAGAACGTTCCTCTGACACACAGTGTTCTAAGCTTTCTCAGTTCAAAAAACGTTACCTTCTGATTTCTCCAAATCAAATTATATAGCCAAGTACACTGAGTGCCAAAGGTCAGCTCTCAACTGCCATGAATAATCGATTATTGTAAGTGATAATCGATTATTCAAGTCCGTTATAGGTTTTCAAAAATGTGATAATCGATTATATGAAGTGATAATCGATTATCGATTATATGAAGTGATAATCGATTATTCAAGTATGACTTGTGATAATCGATTATTGCTTAACCATAATCGATTATACTAGTAAAAATTACAATGTTTAACATTTTCCTACTACATTCAAAATCTACAAGTTGCTTTTTTAAATATTTTCCTACTACATCCAAAATCTATAAGTTGCAGCATCATCAAAACACATCTTCAGGTTTTACCAATACTCCTTATTGGTAACAATCTCCCCCTTTTTGATGATGATCAAAAACTCTCTTTTTAAAAGCAACTCAGGTTTACCTGCAACATATATAAACTAATGGACAACCACAGTTAGCAGTACCTGTACAATTAAAAACTATTTTTTTTAATCCTCCCCTTATATTTCTTCTCCCCCTTTTTGATCATAAGCAAAAAGAATAATGTAATAACCTCCCCCTTAATATGAGCTCCCCCTAAAAAATGGAATATATGCAAAAAATAAAAGCTCATTATATTAAGAACAGAAAGGAATTACATGAAATTCATAAAGATTAAGAAACTAAATACCATAAAGAAAATAACATAACAATCAAACTTAGAGGCCTAAAACCTAGAATTCAGGACTAGGAGAACGTTCAGGAGGTGGGATATTAAGATGACCCTCGATGTTAGATAGGCGAACATCAAGATCAAGAAATTGATCAACCATGTACTCATCAACAGATCGCTGCCACTCATAAATCTCCTCAAAGTGAGTCTTTTGTGCAAGACTCATATCCTCCAATTGTTTAGATAACCTTGCAAAATGTTCTTCCATAGAAGTTGAGGAAGAGGAGGGTATGTTGGATGGTCCAGCATTAGACAGAGCAGCAGCATGATAACAGTTGAAAAACTGTTATTTTTATGATTAAAATTGACACTAAAAGCAACCTTCACACTTAGAAACTAGCTTGAAATCATGTTTTTCTTTATATTTTTGGAAATAAGAGAGCTGGACAGGTTTATGCTTGATTTCAGTGTTTTTGTGCAGGTTTTAAGGTGAATTTGGTGAAAGAAGTGAAGAAGGAGAGAGATGAAATCAGAAAAGACAATAAAAAGTGCAAAAGGAGAAGCCGAAGTCACCGCTCAGCGGCAGTTTACCGCTGAGCGGCACTCAGGAGCTTGCGGGAGGTCCGCTGAGGGGCAAAATGGCCGCTGAGGGGAGAAAACAAGTCACGCACTCACCGCTGAGCGGTAGTTTACCGCTGAGCGGCACTCTGGAAGTCACGTAAGGTCCGCTGAGGGGCAAAATGGCCGCTGAGGGGAGAAAACAAGTCACGCATTCACCGCTGAGCGGTATTTTACCGCTGAGCGGCACTTTAATGGGCTTGGACTTGACTTTTTGTAATTTACGAATGATACATAAGCTTTAGGGTTTCCTAGGGTTAGGTATCTTTGGCTGGAACGAAGCAAACACTCTCTCTTTCACCCCTTGGGGTAGATTGGGAGATGGTGACAGCTCTCCTCTTCTCTTTCTCGGGTTTTTCTATCTCTTTCATTCTTTCATTGTTATTCATATAGGTTCACCATGAATATGGTGAACTAAACCTTGTATGTTTGTTGGGGAATCAATGTAATCTTTTGAAGCTCTCATATATGGAATTTGTTTTTACATCTTTTAATTAAGACTTATGCTTTCTTTTCATCATTAGTTAGGGTTTTTCCTCTTTGCTTAATGCTTGCATTGTTTAACTCATTCGATGCATGATTATTGGTTTTGTCGATACGGGCACGTACGGGGAAGTCTAGATCCGGGGAATTTCTCCCAATATGATATTGGTTGTCGTTAAGCTCCTGCACTTATGAACTGATCATTAGGAATGCTAGGAATTGTATGAACTCGTGATTAGGGAGAAGCCTTCTAGAAAGGTACTTTAGAGAGTGGCATTAACAATGATGATTTGAATGTTGAATTCCTAAAATATATGAGAGTGGATAAGATGAAATTGACCCCCAACAACATATTCATACATTAATATCATTGAAAGTGTTTATCTTTTGCTTTTTGCCATTGATAAAAACTTCATGCATACATGTTTATTTTCTGTCTTGCATATTAAACTCCAAATATTTTATCTGTAAGTCTTAGCTAATTAAGAAATCACATAACTAAACTAGGCCGTGAGTCCTTTGGGAAGAACGATACTTGGTCTTACCAAGTTTATTACTTGAACGATTCGGTCATACTTGTCGATTGAAAAACAAGTTTGTGACATCATAAATTGGTGTTCATAAATTTGTCCATCACAGCACTTACTGGGTCATCCATATGAGTGTCCATGTCATCATCTTCATCTACATCAGGATGGTCATCATCTTTGTGAATAAGGACTCTGCCTCTAGTAATGAATCCCATTTGACGAAAGGTAGTATCTCCAATTTCTGATCCCACAGCTTCAATATTTTGAACGAGTTCTCCTTCAACAGGTACACCTTTGAATTCTAAAATCCTAGAAACAAGAAGGGCATAGGGAAGTTGATATGAATGGGATTTCTTGGCTTTTACCATTGTGTCAGCAATGAGAGCAGGCCATTCGATGTGTATGTGATTTAGAATCCCATACAACAGAAGTAAATCCTGCTCAGAGCATTGAGCATGGTTGGTTGCTCTAGGACATAAAATCCAGACAATCAAGTAGTGGATCATCCTTTCTTCAACTTTAAAACCTCCAACCAGTAATTGCCTTCTATTTGTTTGCCGTTCAGGATGACGTAGGAAGGATTGAAAAGTCATCATCCTGTTGAAATCTTCAAATCCTAAATGGACTTTGACAGCATCATCCCAGATGGAAAGTTGAGCAACATTGGTCCATACATCATCATCTAAAATGATGCGTACTCCCTTGACCTTAGTAGATATTATCCCATCTCGATAGCGCAAGTTGAAGTAGAAGACTCTTATAAGATCAGGATAAATGCATCATTTTTGTTCTAACAGATGCGTTAACCCCTGCTCAGCAAAAGTGTTTGGAAATTGAAAGCCATAGAAGCGGAAAAAATCAAGACGAATAAACTTTACCGCCATGATCTTCCTTTCTTGCCAAGAATTAACAAAGTCTGCATGTTTCCCTTGATCTGAAATCCATCCATCTATGTTTGCAAGACGTGGTTGAGAAGAAGAGGAGGCTCCAGCTGTTCTGCGACGGTGCCTTCTTGAGTCAGCCATGGAGGAAGAATGGGAAAATGAGATTTTGAGAAGATGAAGAGAAATGAAGAAGATTTGAGCTCTAGATTTGATTTCAGCAGTATTTGGTGCAAAGGAGTGTCTAATAATCGATTATGGGGGGCTATTTATAAGAAAAATGGAAAAACTAGCCGTTTATGGTCGGGTGTAGCCGTTATGGGATGCTCCAACGGCTCTATTTTTGAAACTGTCAGCGCGATAATCGATTATGGCTCGTGATAATCGATTATCAGTTCAATAATTACTGCCCAGAATTGCGTGATAATCGATTATGCATAATGATAATCGGTTATCTGCTCAAGATTTTCCAGAATTGAATTTGATGCATGAATAATCGATTATAACTTAGTGATAATCGATTATGAAGCGTTAAGTTTACGAAAAATGCAAAAATTTGCATAGATTTTGATTCTAAGATATGTCTAACACTCCTAACTCTCTTCTAAGCTCAAAAAATCTATCTTTAGGTAGAGCCTTGGTAAAGATATCAGCTAATTGATGTAAAGTATCAACATATTCAATTTGACAATCCCCCTTTTGAATATGATCTCTTAAGAAATGGTGCCTAATTTCTATATGCTTAGTTCTTGAATGCATGATGGGGTTCTTGGTCAAATTTATCGCACTAGTATTGTCACATTTTAGAGGAATTTTGTCAAGGAAGATATCAAAGTCTTCTAATTGTTGTTTCATCCACAAAATTTGGGCACAACAGTTTCCAGCTGCAATATATTCAGCTTCGGTGGTAGACAAAGCTACACATGCTTGTTTCTTTGAGTGCCATGACACTAAAGAACATCCCAAGAAATGACAGGTTCTACTAGTACTTTTTCTATCAATTTTACAGCCACCATAATCTGCATCAGAGTATCCTATTAAACTAGGTGAGGAGTCAGAGGGATACCAAAGTCCAAATGAAGTAGTTCCCTTAAGATATTTTAGAATTCTCTTAACTGCAGTCAAATGAGATTCTTTAGGATTGGCTTGGTATCTAGCACAAACACAAACACTCTGCATAATATCTGGTCTACTAGCAGTTAAGTATAGCAAGGATCCTATCATGCCTCTAAACATGGTTTCATTCACTCCTTTTCCAATTTCATCCTTGTCTAAATAACATGAAGTACCCATGGGTGTACTAGCTTCCTTGCAGCTATCCATACCAAATTTTCTAAGAATTTCTCTACAGTATTTAGTTTGGGAGATGAATGTTCCACCATTCATTTGTTTTATCTGTAGTCCTAAGAAAAAGTTTAACTCACCCATCATAGACATCTCAAATTCACCTTGCATTATTTTTGCAAACTCTTCACACAAAGAATCATCAGTTGACCCAAAAATGATATCATCTACATAAACTTGCACGATTAAAATGTGTTTTCCTACTTTCTTAATGAATAAGGTTGAATCAACCTTTCCTCTAGAAAATTCATTTTCAATTAAA
This sequence comes from Vigna umbellata, assembly GCF_029865625.1. Taxonomy (NCBI): domain Eukaryota; kingdom Viridiplantae; phylum Streptophyta; class Magnoliopsida; order Fabales; family Fabaceae; genus Vigna; species Vigna umbellata. The sequence goes on from NC_142174.1 coordinate 25,010,504, forward strand.
AAGGTACTAAGTCTTTCATACCAAGACCTAGGTGCTTGTTTAAGACCATAAAGGGCCTTTTTCAACTTGTAAAGATGATCAGGGAATTTAAAATCTTCAAAGCCAGGAGGTTGACTAACATACACTTCTTCTTTTATAAAACCATTTAAGAAAACACTTTTTACATCCATTTGATATAGTTTAAATTTCATCAAAGATGCATATGCAAGTAATAATCTAATTGCTTCTAACCTGGCTACCGGTGCATATGTTTCATCATAGTCTATACCTTCCTCTTGACAGTAGCCCTTTGCAACTAGCCTTGCTTTGTTCTTTGTGATGTTTCCATCCTCATCAAGCTTGTTCCTGAATACCCATTTGGTTCCTATGACTTGATAATCATCTTGCTTTGGAATAAGTTCCCAGACTTCATTCCTTTCAAATTGGTTTAGCTCTTCTTGCATAGCAACGCACCACTTATCATCTTGAAGAGCTTCCTTTATATTCTTGGGTTCTATCTGAGACACAAAAGCTACAGTTAGACAAAAATTATTAAGATTATGTCTAGTAGTTACTCCTTTTGAAATGTCTCCAATGATGTTGTCCAAGGAAAGTCCTCTTGGTTGTTGATAGCTTTTAGAATCAAAGGCTTGAGGTGTTTCTTGAAGTTCTGGAGGATTGTTCTCATTTAGATACATCTCTTCAAGAGCTTCCTTTAAATAATCCTCATCACCTGCAATAGGTTTGTTTGACTCAAGAGGGTTTTCCTCAAGGTCCACAATCTCATCAAAGACAACATGCATTGATTCTTCAATTGTCAAAGTTCTTCTATTAAATACTCTATATGCTTTGCTGGTCAAAGAATATCCTAGGAAAATTGCTTCATCAGATTTTGCATCAAATTTGCCTAGATTATCTTTTCCATTATTCAAGACAAAGCATTTGCACCCAAATATTTTCAAGTGAGATACATTTGGTTTTCTACCATTCAACAGTTCATATGGAGTTAATTTCAGAATTGGCCTAATAAGCATCCTGTTTAGCACATAACAAGCAGTACTAACTGCATCAGCCCAAAAATATTTTGGCACATTAGATTCATTCATAAGGGTTCTAGCTAATTCTTCTAATGATCTATTTTTCCTTTCAACAACACCATTTTTTTGGGGAGTTCTAGGTGCAGAAAAGTTATGTGCTATGTGATGGACAAATTTATGATCACCAAAATATGATGTCACAAACTTGTTTTACAATCGGCAAGTATGACCGAATCGTTCAAGTAATAAACTTGGTAAGACCAAGTATCGTTCTTCCCAAAGGACTCACGGCCTAGTTTAGTTGTGTGGTTTGTTAATTAGCTAAGACTTTAAGGACGAAATATTTGGATTTTTCTATGCAAAAGACGAAAATAAACATGTATGCATGAGGTTTCGATCAATGGCAAAAGCAAAAGATAAACACTTTCAATGAAATATATGTATGAATATGTTGTTGGGGGTCAATTTCATCTTACCCACTCTCATATATTTTAGGAATTCAACATTCAAATCATCATTGTTAATGCCACTCTCTAAAGTACCTTTCAAGAAGGCTTCTCCCTAATTACGAGTTCATACAATTCCTAGCATTCCTAATAATTAGTTCATCAAGTGCAGGAGCTTAACGACAACCAATATAATATTGGGAGAGATTCCCCAGATCTAGACTTTCCTGTACGTGCCCGTATCGACAAAACCAATAATCATGCATTGAATGAATTAAACAACGCAAGCATTAAGCAAAGAGGAAAAACCCTAACTAATGATGAAAGAAAGCATAGGTCTTAAATAAAAGATGTAAAAACAAATTCCATATATGAGAGCTTCAAAAGATTACATTGATTCCCCAACAAACATACAAGGTTTAGTTCACCATATTCATGGTGAACCTAGATGAATAATAATGAAAGAATGAAAGATAAAACCCTAGAAAGGTGAAGAGGAAGACTGAGCATCCAAGATCCTCCTTCAAAGGGGTGGAAGAGAGAGTGTTTGCTTCGTTTCTGCCAAAGATCCTAACCCTAGGAAACCCTAAAGCTTATATATTATTCGTAAATTACAGAAAATTAGGTCCAAGCCCATAAAAGTGCCGCTCAGTGGTAAATTGCCGCTCAGCGGTAAGTGCGTGAGTCGTTTCTTCCCCTCAACGGCCATTTTGCCCCTCAGCGGATCTCCCGTAAGCTCCTAAGTGCCGCTCAACGGTAAACTGCCGCTGAGCGGTGACTTCGACTTCTCCTTTTGCACTTTTTGATGTCTTTTCTGATTTCATCTCTCTCCTTCTTCACTTCTTTCACCAAATTCACCTTAAAACCTGCACAAAAACACTGAAATCAAGCATAAACCTGTCCAGCTCTCTTATTTATGAAAATATGAATAAAAGTATGATTTCAAGCTAGTTTCTAAGTATAAAGGTTGCTTTTAGTATCAATTTTAAGCATGAAAATAACAGTTTTTCAACTGTTATCACAACCCCAAACTTAGAACTTTGCTTGTCTTCAAGCAAACAAGATGTCACTCAATCTCCAACCAATTCATATGATGGTTCACTCATTTAAAAATCCTCTTTTTCAAGATAAGTAACAACTTCACTCAAACTTATGACCAAGAGTTCAATCAAGATGTGCACATGCTTTAGTGTTCACAAAGTCATTTAAATTCCAACAAATGCTATTTTTCATGAATGATCAATCAATTAAGCATGGATGTTCATGTGCTCATGGAATATTTCCTCACTAGATAAAGTGTTTCACTCACACACAAGTGTATAAGAGGTAATCACTCATTCACTCTACTATCACAATGTCACATGAATCAACTTTGCCTTTCATTTTATCACAATCAAAAACATTCAGAAGCATGCATCATCACAAGGACTTTTCAATGGCTTATAATGTGGCTGGGCTAACAAGAAAATTGGTTTTTTCTGGATCACAAAATCCTTGAGTTAAGAGAATCATAACAACACAATTTTTCTTATTCTTCCCAACTTACCTTTGCATTTGCATTAAGCTTTGCTTCTTTTTCTTTTCTTTTCTTTTTCTTTGCATATTCTTACTTTTTAGCTCTTAGCTCAATGCTTTTCCTTTTTCATGTTTTCCTAACAACCCCAAACTTGAACATTTAACAATACCACACAAGATCTTCTACTTAACTCAAGGTAAAGATTTTCAATCAAGGGTTTTTCAATTTATGTTCAAGGCTAAGGGTTCAAACGATAGAACACAAAATGTTCTCTTTTAGTGGGCTAACTTTATAAATTTGGCCAATAAAAAGGGTTCCAACAAACGGCCTTGATCATATGATGCAAAACAAGCAATTGATTCAATCATAGAAAACCTGGGCAAAGTCATTCATGTTTCCAAAGTAATAACATTCAATCATACCAAAAACTCTGGAGCTCAAAACCTCACATATAAGCTCATCCACATTTGACATACACATCCTGCTTAATCTCACAATCACAATCATAATATCCTGCATTTGTTCACAAAGCTTGTGAATCACCTGTATAAGCATTTTAATGTGCATATCATCTCAATATCAATCAATCAATAAGCATCATTCAGCATTACGTATCACACAATCACAGTTAATAGCAAACCATCATAACAAACCAGGTGTTCAATAGAGTACATCAAACCCTAATCTAAAAACAAAAACAAATAAGTTCAGAAAACTTAAACCAACAAACGCATAAGCATATGATAGCATTCATCAGTAAATGCTATCTCAGCTCCTCATCAGTCTGAGCTGTCCTCTGTATCTTCCTCTTCCTCCTCATCTTCATCATCTTCAAATGCATCATCATCATCAGCATCATCTTCTTCCATCTCTCTTGCTGAAGCTTCAGCTGCTCCAGCTCCTTCTCCATGCACTGGCTCCTCTGGCCAAGCTACCACATTATGGAATTCATCCATAGTCTACCTATGGGCTGGAGGTGTATCATACATCCCCACAATCATCTCAGCAGTGGCCACCTGCCCTCTGTGAATGGACTGCAACTGAGCACCTATAAGAGACATATACATGTCCCTCATCTGGAATGGTTCTGCTTCATGTGTCTCAACAGATGTTTGGCTCTGTGCTGGCCCTCTCTCTCTAAGAGCACGGCGTGGTGGAACTGGCTGAGCTGCTTCCTCACCTCCACAGTACTGTCTGTAATAAGCCTCATCAATAGCTTTTCTTGGCCTCTCAAATGGTGGAGCAGAAGTGTCCAGCCCAGCTATCTTGCAAAGGTGAGTAATCAAGGAGGGATGTCCTAGTGGTGCTTTGTTGTTTGAGGTATTGGCGCTGATGGACAAATTTATGAACACCAAATTATGATGTCACAAACTTGTTTTCAATCGGCAAGTATGACCGAATCGTTCAAGTAATAAACTTGGTTAGACCAAGTATCGTTCTTCCCAAAGGACTCACGGCCTAGTTTAGTTATGTGGTTTCTTGATTAACTAAGACTTACAAACGAAATATTTGGGGTTTAAAATGCAAGACAGAAAATAAACATGTATGCATGAATTTTGATCAATGGCAAAAATCAAAAGATAAACACTTTCAATGAAATATAGATATGAATATGTTGTTGGGGGTCAATTTCATCTTATCCACTCTCATATATTTTTAGGAATTCAACAGTCAAATCATCATTGTTAATGCCACTCTCTAATGTACCTTTCCAGAAGGCTTCTCCCTAATCACGAGTTCATACAATTCCTAGCATTCCTAATGATCAGTTCATAAGTGCAGGAGCTTAATGACAACCAATATAAAATTGGGAGAAATTCCCCGGATCTAGACTTCCCCGTACGTGCCCGTATCGACAAAACCAATAATCATGCATCGAATGAGTTAAACAATGCAAGCATTAAGCAAAGAGGAAAAACCCTAACTAATGATGAAAAGAAAGCATAAGTCTTAATTAAAAGATGTAAAAACAGATTCCATATATGAGAGTTTCACAAGATTACATTGATTCCCCAACAAACATACAGAGTTTAGTTCACCATATTCATGGTGAACCTAGATGAATTACAATGAAAGAATGAAAGAATAAACCCTAAAAAGGTGAAGAGGAAGCCTCAGCATCCAAGATCCTCCTTCAAAGGGGTGGAAGAGAGAGTGTTTTCTTCGTTCCAGCCAGAGATGCCTAACCCTAGGAAACCCTAAAGCTTATATATCATTTGTAAATTACAAAAAGTCAAATCCAAGCCCATTAAAGTGCCGCTCAGCGGTAAAATACCGCTCAGCGGTGAGTGCGTGACTTGTTTGCTCCCCTCAGCGGCCATTTTGCCCCTCAGCGGACCTCCCGCAAGCTCCTGAGTGCCGCTCAGCGGTAAACTGCCGCTGAGCGGTGACTTCGGCTTCTCCTTTTGCACTTTTTATTGTCTTTTCTGATTTCATCTCTCTCCTTCTTCACTTCTTTCACCAAATTCACCTTAAAACCTGCACAAAAACACTGAAATCAAGCATAAACCTGTCCAGCTCTCTTATTTCCAAAAATATAAAGAAAAGCATGATTTCAAGCTAGTTTCTAAGTGTAAAGGTTGCTTTTAGTGTCAATTTTAATCATAAAAATAACAGTTTTTCAACTGTTATCACAACCCCAAACTTAAAACTTTGCTTGTCCTCAAGCAAATAAGATGTAACTCAATCTTCAACCAATTCATATGATGGTTCACTCATTCAAAAATCCTCTTTTTCAAGATAAGTAACAACTTCACTCAAACTTATGACCAAGAGTTTAATCAAGATGTGCACATGCTTTAGTGTTCACAAAGTCATTTAAATTCCAACAAATGATATTTTCATGAATGATCAATCAATTAAGCATGGATGTTCATGTGTTCATGTAATATTTCCTCACTAAGTCAAGTGTTTCACTCACACTCAAGTGTATAAGAGATGATCACTCATTCACTCTACTATCACAATGTCACATGAATCAAATTTGCCTTTCATTTTACCACAATCAAAAACATTCACAAGCATGCATCATCACAAGGACTTTTCTATGGCTTATAATGTGGCTGGGCTAACAAGAAAATTGGTTTTTCTGGATCACAAAATCCTTGAGTTAAGAGAATCATACAACACAATCATCTTATTCATTCCCAACTTTCTTTTGCCTTTGCATTGAGCTTTGCTTCTTTTTCTTTTCTTTTCTTTTTCTTTGCATATTCTTACTTTTTAGCTCTCAGCTCAATGCTTTTCATGTTTTCCCAACAACCCCAAACTTGAACATTTAACAATACCACACAAGATCTTCTACTTAACTCAAGGTAAAGATTTTCAATCAAGGGTTTTCAGTGTATATTCAAGGCTAAGGGTTCAAAGGATAGAACACAAAGTGTTCTTTTTTAGTGGGCTAATTTTATGAGTTTGGCCAATAAAAAGGTTTTTAACAAATGACCTTGATCATGTGATGCAAAACAAGTAATTGATTCAATCATAGAAAACCTGGGCAAAACCATTCATGCTTTCACAGTAATAGCATTCAACAATAACAACTCTGGAGCTCAAAATCTCACATATAAGCTCATTCACATTTGACATACACATCCTGCTTAATTTCACAATCACAATCATGATATCATGCATTTGTTCACAAAGCTTGTGAATCATCTGTATAAGCATTTTAATGTGCACATCATCTCAACATCAATTAATCATAAGCATCATTCAGCATTACTTATCACACAATCACAGTTAATAGCAAACCATCACAAGAAACCAGGTTTCAATTAGAGTACATCAAACCCTAATCTAAAAACAAAAACAAATAAGTTCAGAAAACTTAAACCACAAAACATAAGCACATGATAGCATTTATCAGTAAATGCTATCTCAGCTCCTCATCAGTCTGAGCTGTCCTCTGTATCTTCTTCTTCTTCCTCATCTTCAGCATCTTCAAATGCATCATCATCATCAGCTTCATCTTCTTCCATCCCTCTAGTCGAAGCTTCAGCTGCTCCAGCTCCTCCTCCATGCACTGGCTCCTCTGGCCAAGCTACCACATTATGGAATTCATCCATAGTCCACCTGTGGGCTGGAGGTGTATCATACATCCCCACAATCATCTCAGCAGTGGACTGCAACTGAGCCCCTATAAGAGACATATACATGTCCCTCATCTGGAATGGCTCTGCTTCATGTGTCTCAGCAGATGTCTGGCTCTGTGCTGGCCCTCTCTCTCTACGAGCACGGCGTGGTGGAACTGGCTGAGCTGCATCATCACCTCCACAGTACTGTCTATAGTAGGCCTCATCAATAGCTTTTCTTGGCCTCTCAAAAGGTGGAGCAGAAGTGTCCACCCCAGATATCTTGCAAAGGTGCGTGATCAAAGAAGGATGTCCTAGTGGTGCTTTGTTGTTTGAAGTATTGGCGCACACACCAATCTCATCAGCTATCACCTGCCCAATATTAACATTCAAGTTTCTGATAGCACAATAGATGAAGAATGCCCTGCTGAGAGTAATATCTGACACATGTGAACATGGCTGAATGTTGGCATGAGAAAACGCCATCCAATACTTTGCAAGAGGAGTCAAATTTGTCCTCCTAATGTTAACCACTGAGCCAGATCGATTCCTTTGGAAGTGTCCTCCAGGTATACACAGTACTCTCTCCACATCCTCATAATCAGCACCTTCCTCCATGCAAAGAGCAAACTGGCACTGCTCACCAGCCCATACAGTGTCCAGAAAGTTATTAATTGAATCAGGATCATATCTGATAGCATGGCCTCTGACATAGCCCAAATAATTCTCAGCTGGATAATCACCAATCTTCTTTGCATTGGTGTAAAATTCCTTAACCACAACTATGTTGGCAGGTGCAGGATAGGTGGCTAGCTTTCCCCAATCATTCCCTAAAACTTGCTCTCCAAACTGAGGAGCAAAGTTAGGTATCATTCCAACCTTTCTCTCCATCAGAAGTCTCCTGTCCTGAACCACCCTAAAGTGCTTCTCATGTTTTCTAGAGAGGAACCTGCTAGATTGGGGTTGCTTTGGTTCCTTTTCCTTTCTCTTGGTTGCCATGGTTTTCAATCTTTTTCCTGATGAGGATGTCATTCCTACATTCAAAACACAAACAAAACCACAGAACATGATGTTAATCATTAGTAAAACACAGAACACAACTCATTTTGAAGCTAAACCACCGCTGAGGGCCAGAATTCCCCCTCAGCGCCACCAGTACCACATTCCAGATCACACAAAACCAGAAAAATCAAATCTGGCAGAGTGCCGCTCAGCGGCAATTTACCCCTCAGCGGTAACTCTGCAGATTTTTGAAAAACCTGTTTTAAAGCTTTCCTAACTCCACCCAAATGCAATTTTCAGTTTTCCAGTTCATAATCATGCAGTTTAATCGGCTCAAACATCAAATATATCATCAAATCATGCAAAGAAATCAAAACCCCTAAATCTTCATGCTTTGACAATCATATTCAAAATCAAAAACCCTAGAATGAACAAAATGCATTTTACTTACTTGGGTGGAGATACTAGATGCAATGAGAATGCTTCCAAGCTAGAATGCTCTCTTCCAACCCCAAACTTTGATGGAACACTAGTGAAAAAGTGAGTGGAAGAGAAATTTTCTTAAGAGGGAAGAGTGAAAAGATGTGGAAAACCTTGGAGAAGGTATGTGGGAGTGTTTGTGCAGAGAAAAATCTGAAAGTGTGAAAGAATACGCAGCTTAGGGTTTAAAAATACCCTAATGGGCTCGGGTCCCGCTAAGGGGAACAAAAACCCAATCTGCGAGAGTACCGCTCAGCGGTAAAGTACCGCTCAGCGGCACTTTCGTGAAGTGCTCTTCTCCTTCTTTTCTTAACCTACGTGCCTCCCATATGTGCCCCTCACTGGTTCCCTGCAATTCAATGTTCAAAAATTCTTATGCACACCCTAACTAAAACAAATCAACAAAAATATTCAATCAACTGGGTTGCCTCCCAGGTAGCGCTTGTTTAACGTCACGAGCCTGACCCAAAATCCACCAACACCCTTCAGTAGGTGCAAAATTTTCTTACCAACACCCATCAGTAGGTGTTACAGCCATTGTATCCTTCATTAGATACTTAACCACCTAGCATCCTTCAGTAGATGCTATATCCAACAAAATAAATACAAAAATAATGTTCACAAATTAAAAATTACAAAACCCAAATCAAAAGTTTTTAAATTCACTAGGTTGCCTCCCAGCAAGCGCTCTTTTAATGTCATTAGCTTGACCCAATAAAGTTCAAGTTCCATCTTCTTTATAGTTGATGTTGTCATTCCACCAACTCCTCAGCTGTTTCCTGTGAACTGTTTTGGTCCTTCTAGAATGTGGAGACTCTATCTCTATCATCTCCTTCTCTTTAAAGCCCTTCACAACCCACAACTTGTTCTTGATTCTAACAGGTGTGCCAAGTTGGAGTCTTCTTTTCTTCCAGTCTCTAGGAATTTCTTCTCCTCTTCCAATCTCTTCTTCCTTGGGTACCTGAAACAACAAACAATTGTTACCTGAAAACTCAAGATTTTCTTCTTTACGGCTAGTCATGGGTGCATCTCGAAATGCAGCTTTATAACTAGCTTCTTCCTCCTTTGCTTGCATCTCATCTTTGAAGACATCTACCACCACTCTCTCCTCTCTGTCCTGGAGCACCACTATACCTTCATTTACATCTATGATAGCCCTGACCGTTTTCATAAATGGTCTTCCAAGTATGATAGGTATCTTCTCGGTCTCCATCTTCATCACCACAAAGTCTGCCAAGAACTGAAGTTTGCCAACACAAACTATAATGTCCTCTACAATCCCACATGGCTCCTTTGAAGATCCATCGGCCATTACTATTTTAACCTTTGCAGGTTTCGTTTTAACATTGCCGATTTGCTCCAGTAAAGAATAAGGCATCAAGTTAACACTTGAACCTAAATCAAGGAGAGCTTTCTTTACCTTTTTCTTCCCTATAGTACAAGGGATAGAAAAACTGCCTGGATCTGATGCTTTAGGAGGGAATGACTCTTTCTTAACAGTTATACACTCTTTTGCCTCATCATCTCTACGTCTCTTCTTTGTAGAGATTTCTTCATCAGATTTTGTGTAAACTGCAATTTTCTGTAAAATCTGTTCCCAAGGTGCTTTATTATCCACCATTCTGAATAATTCTGTGAAGTCCATTTGTTTCTCTTGATTTATTGGAAAAGGAAAATTGTTTTTGCTCTCTATTTCTCTTCTTTCTTCTGTTTCTCCTTCTTCTAACTCAATTATCTCTTCATTCACACTCTTTACCACTTTGCACTCTTCTCTAGGGTTAACCTCAGTATTAGCCCCAAAATTTCTATTTGGCCTTTCTTCCAATTGCTTGGTAATCTGACCCATTTGAATCTCCAAATTCTTTATAGCAGCTTCAGTGCTCTTTTGAGAAGATTCGGTTTTCTGTATGACTTGCTGAAGAGTTTCTTCCAACCTTGTTGATCTTTCATTAAGCATAGATAATTGTTGCCAAAAGGTTGGTTGCTGCTGCTTATTATATTGATTTGCTTGCCCAGTTTGTCCTTGACCAATGCTTGGATGTGGTTTCCACCCTTGATTGTAATTCCCTTGACGGTATGGAAATTGATTAGCCATGAAATTAACATCCTCCAAGGCTTCCACTGGAAAAGCACATTGACCATTGATATGATCACCTCCACATAATTCGCACAACTGGGTTTGTACCTGTGCAGCAGTTTTCAACTCTTTAGGTAATTGTGCAAGAGTTTTAGTCAGAGTCTCCAGCTGTTGAGTTAGAATTTTATTTTGAGCTACCAAGGCATCATGTGTCTGTAATTGGAGAACCCCTTTTTGTTGCATAGGAACTCCTCTTTCACTGTTGAGCTCATTATCACTAGTAGCCATGTTGTCAATGATTTCTATAGCTTCCTCTGGAGTTTTCCATTTAATATTGCCTCCTGCTGAGGCATCAAGCATCATCTTGGTTTGTGAACCAAGCCCTCCAAGGAAAGTTAAGACTACTTCCTGTTCTTCAAAGTCATGCGTGGGTGTTTTTCTTAGCAGACTTTTGTATCTATCCCATGCATGCCCCAGTGATTCTTCCATGCCCTGCTTAAATGAAGATATCTCTTGCTTGCCTTTTGTCACCTTTGATTGCGGAAAGTACTTGTTCAAAAACTTTGTTACCACTGCTTCCCACTCTGTGAAACTTCCTTCTGGAAAAGAGTTCAACCAAAGCTTAGCATTGCCTCCCAGTGAGAAAGGAAACAAACTAAGTTTGATTGCTTCGTCTGGCACCCCATTGATTTTCACTGTGTTGCAAATTTCATTAAATGTAGTAAGGTGCTCATATGGGCTTTCATGAGATAACCCATTAAATTGATTGCTCTTCACCAGTTGGATCAGTGCTGGTTTGACCTCCATATTGGCTGCATTGACTCTAGGTCTAGCTATGCTGTTAAAGTGTTGAGGTCCAGCTATATTGGTGTAATCAGCAAGAGTTCTTCTGATATTATTATTCTCCATATTTTCTGTGCTATTGTCAGAACCTCTTGGTGATGGTTGCAACAGAGTTTCCGGAGGAGGGAAAAGTTCTCTAGATGTTCTGATTCTTCTCCTCCGTCTACTGTCTTCTAATCCTTCAAGCAGAGGTTCTGTTGTTTTCTTGCTCCTAGTTCGAATTGCCTCCTGCATACACAAGAACACAAAACCCTAGAAAAGATTTGGTTAGCACAAAAAGATATAAGAGAAGATATAATATTCAGAAAATAAAAATAAAAAACAGAAAAATAAAATAAAAATTCGAAATTTAAAAATAAAATAAAAAAAATAAGTCAAAGATAATCAATAATCACACAAATTAACCAGTTAAACCAGAGTCCCCGGCAGCGGCGCCAAAAACTTGATGGACAAATTTATGAACACCAAATTATGATGTCACAAACTTGTTTTCAATCGGCAAGTATGACCGAATCGTTCAAGTAATAAACTTGGTTAGACCAAGTATCGTTCTTCCCAAAGGACTCACGGCCTAGTTTAGTTATGTGGTTTCTTGATTAACTAAGACTTACAAACGAAATATTTGGGGTTTAAAATGCAAGACAGAAAATAAACATGTATGCATGAATTTTGATCAATGGCAAAAATCAAAAGATAAACACTTTCAATGAAATATAGATATGAATATGTTGTTGGGGGTCAATTTCATCTTATCCACTCTCATATATTTTTAGGAATTCAACAGTCAAATCATCATTGTTAATGCCACTCTCTAATGTACCTTTCCAGAAGGCTTCTCCCTAATCACGAGTTCATACAATTCCTAGCATTCCTAATGATCAGTTCATAAGTGCAGGAGCTTAATGACAACCAATATAAAATTGGGACAAATTCCCCGGATCTAGACTTCCCCGTACGTGCCCGTATCGACAAAACCAATAATCATGCATCGAATGAGTTAAACAATGCAAGCATTAAGCAAAGAGGAAAAACCCTAACTAATGATGAAAAGAAAGCATAAGTCTTAATTAAAAGATGTAAAAACAGATTCCATATATGAGAATTTCACAAGATTACATTGATTCCCCAACAAACATACAGAGTTTAGTTCACCATATTCATGGTGAACCTAGATGAATTACAATGAAAGAATGAAAGAATAAACCCTAAAAAGGTGAAGAGGAAGCCTCAGCATCCAAGATCCTCCTTCAAAGGGGTGGAAGAGAGAGTGTTTTCTTCGTTCCAGCCAGAGATGCCTAACCCTAGGAAACCCTAAAGCTTATATATCATTTGTAAATTACAAAAAGTCAAATCCAAGCCCATTAAAGTCCCGCTCAGCGGTAAAATACCGCTCAGCGGTGAGTGCGTGACTTGTTTGCTCCCCTCAGCGGCCATTTTGCCCCTCAGCGGACCTCCCGCAAGCTCCTGAGTGCCGCTCAGCGGTAAACTGCCGCTGAGCGGTGACTTCGGCTTCTCTTTTTGCACTTTTTATTGTCTTTTCTGATTTCATCTCTCTCCTTCTTCACTTCTTTCACCAAATTCACCTTAAAACCTGCACAAAAACACTGAAATCAAGCATAAACCTGTCCAGCTCTCTTATTTCCAAAAATATAAAGAAAAGCATGATTTCAAGCTAGTTTCTAAGTGTAAAGGTTGCTTTTAGTGTCAATTTTAATCATAAAAATAACAGTTTTTCAACTGTTATCAGGCGCACACACTAATCTCATCAGCCATCACCTGCCCAATATTAACATTTAAGTTTCTGATAGCACAGTAGATGAATAGTGCCCTGCTGAGAGTAATATCTGACACATGTGAACATGGCTGAATGTTGGCATGAGAAAATGCCATCCAATACTTTGCAAGAGGAGTCAAATCCGTCCTCCTAATGTTAACCACTGAGCCAGATCTATTCCTTTGGAAGTGTCCTCCAGGTATGCATAGTACTCTCTCCACATCCTCATAATCAGCACCTTCCTCCATGCAAAGAGCAAACTGGCACTGCTCACCAGCCCACACAGTATCCAAGAAGTTATTGATAGAATCAGGATCATACCTGATAGCATGGCCTCTGACATAGTCCAAATAATTTTCAGCTGGATAATCACCAATCTTCTTTGCATTGGTGTAGAATTCCTTCACCACAGCTATGTTAGCAGGTGCAGGATAGGTGGCTAGCTTTCCCCAGTCATTCCCTAACACTTGCTCTCCAAATTGAGGAGAAAAGTTAGGTATCATTCCAACTTTTCTTTCCATCAGAAGTCTCCTGTCCTGAACCACCCTAAAGTGCTTCTCATGTTTCCTAGAGAGGAACCTGCTAGAGTGGTGTTGCTCTGGTTCCTTTTCCTTTCTCTTGGTTGCCATGGTTTCCAATCTCTTTCCTGAAGAGGATGTCATTCCTGCATTCAAAGACAAATACAAAACCACAGAACATGATGTTAATCATTAGTAAAACATATAACACAACTCCTTGAAAAGCTAAACCACCGCTGAGGGCCAGAATTTCCCCTCAGCGCCACCAGTGCCATAGTCCAGATCACAAAAAACCAGAAAAACCAAATCTGGCAAAGTGCCGCTCAGCGGCAGTTTACCCCTCAACAGTAATTCTGCAGATTTTTGAAAATCTTGTTTTAAAGCTGTCCTAACTCCACCCAAATGCAATTTTCAGTTTTCTAGTTCATAATCATGCAGTTTAATCGGTTCAAACATCAAATATATCATCAAATCATGCATAGAAATCAAAACCCCTAAATATTCATGCTTTGACAATCACATTCAAATTCAAGAACCCTAGAATGAACAAAATGCATTTTACTTACTTGGGTGGAGATACTAGATGCAATGAGAATGCTTCCAAACTAGAATGCTCTCTTCCAACCCCAAACTTTGATAGAACACTAGTGAAAAAGTGAGTGGAAGAGAAATTTTCTTAAGAAGGAAGAGTGAAAAGATGTGGAAAACCTTATAGAAGGTATGTGGGAGTGTTTGTGCAGAGAAGAGCCTGAAAGTATGAGAAATTGCGCAACTTAGGGTTTAAAAATACCCTAATGGGCTCGGGTCCCGCTAAGGGGAACTAAAGCCCGTCTGCGAGAGTACCGCTCAGCGGTAAATTGCCGCTCAGCGGCACTTTCGTGATGTGCTCTTCTCCTTCTTTTCTTAACCTATGTGCCTCCCATACATGCCCCTCACTGGTTCCCTGCAATTCAATGTTTAAAATGCTTATGCAAACCCTAACTAAAATAAACAAAAAACAATCAATCAACTGGGTTGCCTCCCAGGTAGCGCTTGTTTAACGTCACGAGCCTGACCCAAAATCCACCAACACCCATCAGTAGGTGTTACCACTTAGCATCCTTCAGTAGATGCTATGTTCAGCAATATAATGTTCAACAGATTTAAAGATTACAAACCAGAGTAAAATTTAAAAGTTCTAAAATCACTGGGTTGCCTCCCAGCAAGCGCTCTTTTAACGTCATTAGCTTGACTCAGCAAAATTCAAGTTCCTTCTTTATAGTTGATGTTGTCATTCCACAAACTCCTCAGCTGTTTCCTGTGAACTGTTTTGGTCCTTCTAGAATGTGGAGACTCTATATCTATCATCTCCTTCTCTTTAAAGCCCTTCACAACCCACAACTTGTTCTTGATTCTTACAGGTGTGCCAAGTTGGAGTCTTCTTTTCTCCCAGTCACTAGGAATTTCTCCTCCTCTTCCAATATTTTCTTCCTTGGGTACCTGAAACAACAAACAATGGTTACCTGCAACCTTCAGATTTTCATCTTTACGGCTAGTCATGGGTGCATCTTGAAATGCAGCTTTATAACTAGCTTCTTCCTCCTGTGCTTGCGTCTCATCTTTGAAGACGTCTACCACCACTCTCTCCTCTCTGTCCTGGAGCACTATTATACCTTCATTTACATCAATGATAGCTTTGGCCGTTTTCATAAACGGTCTTCCAAGTATGATAGGTATCTTCTCTGTCTCCATCTTCATCACCACAAAGTCTGCCAAGAACTGAAGTTTGCCAACACAAACTATAATGTCCTCTGCAACCCCACATGGCTCCTTTGAAGATCCATCGGCCATTACTAGATTAACCTTTACAGGTTTCACTTTAACATTGTCGATTTGCTCCAATAAAGAGTAAGGTATCAAGTTAACACTTGAACCTAAATCAAGATGAGCTTTCTTCACCTTTTTCTTCCCTATGGTACAAGGGATAGAAAAACTGCCTGGATCTGTTGCTTTAGGAGGGAATGACTCTTTTTTAACAGTTATACACTCCTTTGCTTCATCATCTCTACGTCTTTTCTTTGTAGAGATGTTTTCATCATATTTTGTGTAAACTGTGATTTGCTGTAGAATCTGTTCCCAAGGTGCTTCATTATCCACCATTCTGAATAATTCTGTGAAGTCCAGTTGTTTCCCTTGATGGATTGGAAAAGGAAAAGTACTTTTGCTCTCTATTTCTCTTCTCTCTTCTGTATCTAACTCAACTTTCTCATCATCAACTTTCTCTACCACCTTGCACTCTTCTCTGGGGTTAACCTCAGTATTAGCCCCAAAATTTCTATTTGGCCTTTCTTCCAATTGCTTGGTAATCTGACCCATTTGAATCTCCAAGTTCTTATTAGCGGCTTCAGTGCTCTTTTGAGAAGATTCAGTTTTCTGTATGAATTGTTGAAGAGTTTCTTCCAACCTTGTCGATCTTTCATTAAGCATAGATAACTGTTGCCATAAGGTGGGTTGCTGCTGCTGCTTATTATATTGACTAGCTTGCCCAGTTTGTCCTTGACCAATGCTTGGGTGTGGTTTTCACCCTTGATTGTAATTCCCTTGACGGTATGGAAATTGATTGGCCATGAAATTAACATCCTCTAAAGCTTCCACTGGAAAGGCGCATTGACCATTTATGTGGTCGCCTCCACACAATTCGCACAACTGGGTTTGTACCTGTGCAGCAGTTTTCAACTCTTTGGGTAATTGTGCAAGAGTTTTGGTCAGAGTCTCCAGCTATTGAGTTAGAATTTTTTTTTTTGAGCTAGCAGGGCATCATGTGTCTGTAATTGGAGAACCCCTTTTTGTTGCATAGGAGCTCCTCTCTCACTGTGCAGCTCATTATCACTAGTAGCCATGTTTTCTATAATCTCTGTTGCTTCCTGATGGACAAATTTATGAACACCAAAATATGATGTCACAAACTTGTTTTTCAATCGGCAAGTATGACCGAATCGTTCAAGTAATAAACTTGGTAAGACCAAGTATCGTTCTTCCCAAAGGACTCACGTCCTAGTTTAGTTGTGTGGTTTCTTGATTAGCTAAGACTTAAAGACGAAATATTTGTATTTTATATGCAAAAGACGAAAATTAAATATCTATGCATGAAGTTTTGATCAATGGCAAAAAGCAAAAGATAAACACTTTCAATGAAATTTATGTATGAATATGTTGTTGAGGGTCAATTTCATCTTATCCACTCTCATATATTTTAGGAATTTAACATTCAAATCATCATTGTTAATGCCACTCTCTAAAGTACCTTTCAAGAAGGCTTCTCCCTAATCACGAGTTCATACAATTCCTAGCATTCCTAATGATCAGTTCATAAGTGCAGGAGCTTAACGACAACCAATATAATACTGGGAGAAATTCCCCGGATCTAGACTTCCCCGTACGCGCCCGTATCGACAAAACCAATAATCATGCATCGAATGAGTTAAACAATGGAAGCATTAAACAAAGAGGAAAAACCCTAACTAATGATGAAAGAAAGCATAAATCTCAAATAAAAGATGTAAAAACAGATTCCATATATGAGAGCTTCAAAAGATTACATTGATTCCCCAACAAACATACAGAGTTTAGTTCACCATATTCATGGTGAACCTAGATGAATAACAATGAAAGAAGGAAAGATAAAACCCTAAAAAGGTGAAGAGAAAGCCTCAGCATCCAAGATCCTCCTTCAAAGGGGAGGAAGAGAGAGTGTTTGCTTCGTTCCAGCCAAAGATCCCTAACCCTAGGAAACCCTAAAGCTTATATATTATTCGTAAATTACAGAAAATTAGGTCCAAGCCCATTAATGTGACGCTCAGCGGTAAAATACCGCTCAGCGGTAAGTGCGTGTCACGTTTCTTCCCCTCAGCGGCCATTTTGCCCCTCAACGGTCCTCCCGTGAGCTCCTGAGTGCCGCTCAGCGGTAAACTGCCGCTGAGCGGTGACTTCGGCTTCTCCTTTTGCACTTTTTGATGACTTTTCTGATTCCATATCTCTCCTTCTTCACTTCTTTCACCAAATTCACCTTAAAACCTGCACAAAAACACTGAAATCAAGCATAAACCTGTCCAGCTCTCTTATTTCTGAAAATATGAAGAAAAACATGATTTCAAGCTAGTTTCTAAGTGTAAAGGTTGCTTTTTGTGTCAATTTTAAGCATGAAAATAACAGTTTTTCAACTGTTATCACAACCCCAAACTTAGAACTTTGCTTGTCCTCAAGCAAACAAGATATAACTCAATCTTCAACCAATTCATATGATGGTTCACTCATTCAAAAATCCTCTTTTTAGATAAGTAAAAACTTCAATCAAACTTATGACCAAGAATTCAATCAAGATGTGCACATGCTTTAGTGTTTCACAAAGTCCGTTAATACCCAACAAATGCTCTTTTTCATGAATGACCAATCAATTAAGCATGGATGTTCATGTGCTAATGGAATATTTCCTCACTAGGTAAAGTATTTCACTCAACACACAAGTGTATAAAAGGTGATCACTCATTCACTCTACTATCACAATGTCACATGAATCAACTTTGCCTTTCATTTTACCACAATCAAAAACATTCACAAGCATGCATCATCACAAGGACTTTTCAATGGCTTATAATGTGGCTGGGCTAACAAGAAAATTGGTTTTTCTGGATCGCAAAATCCTTGAGTTAAGAGAATTATAACACACAATTATTCTTATTTTTCCCAACTTGCCTTTGCATTTGCATTGAGCTTTACTTCTTTTTCTTTTCTTTCCTTTTTCTTTGCCTATACTTCCTTTTTGGCTCTTAGCTCAATGCTTTTCCTTTTTCATGTTTTCCCAACAACCCCAAACTTGAACATTTAACAATACCACAAAATATTTTCTACTTACCTCAAGGTAAAGATTTTCAATCAAGGGTTTCAGTGTATGTTCAAAGCTAAGGGTTCAAAGGATAGAACAATAAGTGTTCTCTTTTAGTGGGCTAACTTTATGAATTAGGCCAATAAAAAGGGTTCCAACAAATGGCCTTGATCATATGATGCAAAACAAGCAATTGATTCAATCATAGAAAACCTGAGCAAAATCATTCATGCTTTCAAAGTAATAGCATTCAAACATAACAACTCTGGAGCTCAAAATCTCACATATAAGCTCATTCACATTTGACATACACATCCTGCTTAATTTCACAATCACAATCATGATATCCTGCATTTGTTCACAAAGTTTGTGAATCACCTGTATAAGCATTTTAATGTGCACATCATCTCAACATCAATCAATCAATAAGCATCATTCAGCATTACTTATCACACAATCACAGTTAATAGCAAACCATCATAACAAACCAGGTGTTCAATAGAGTACATCAAACCCTAATCTAAAAACAAAAACAAATAAGTTCAGAAAACTTAAACCACAAAAGCATAATCATATGATAGCATTTATCAGTAAATGCTATCTCAGCTCCTCATCAGTCTGAGCTGTCCTCATTATCTTCTTCTTCTTCCTCATCCTAATCATCTTCAAATGCACCATCATCATCAGCTTCATCTTCTTCCATCTCTCTAGCTGAAGCTTCAGCTGCTCCAGCTCCTCCTCCATGCACTGGTTCCTCTGGCCAAGCTACCACATTATGGAATTCATCCATAGTCCACCTGTGGGCTGGAGGTGTATCATACATCCCCACAATCATCTCAGCAATGGCCACCTGCCCTCTGTGAATGGACTGCAACTGAGCACCTATAAGAGACATATACATGTCCCTCATCTGGAATGGTTCTGCTTCATGTGTCTCAGCAGATGTCTGGCTCTGTGCTGGCCCTCTCTCTCTACGAGCACGACGTGGTGGAACTGGCTGAGCTGCTTCCTCACCTCCACAGTACTGCCTGTAATAAGCCTCATTAATAGCTTTTCTTGGCCTCTCAAATGGTGGAGCAGAAGTGTCCACCCCAGCTATCTTGCAAAGGTGCGTGATCAAAGAGGGATGTCCTACTGGTGCTTTGTTGTTTGAGGTATTGGCGCACATACTAATCTCATCAGCTATCACCTGCCCAATATTAACATTCAAGTTTCTGAAAGCACAGTAAATGAATAGTGCCCTGCTAAGAGTAATATCTGACACATGTGAACATGGCTGAATGTTGGCATGAGAAAACGCCATCCAATACTTTGCAAGAGGAGTCAAATCCGTCCTCCTAATGTTAACCACTGAGCCAGATCGATTCCTTTGGAAGTGTCCTCCAGGTATACACAGTACTCTATCCACATCCTCATAATCAGCACCTTCCTCCATGCAAAGAACAAACTGGCACTGCTCACCAGCCCATACAGTGTCCAGGAAGTTATTAATAGAATCAAGATCATACCTGATAGCATGGCCTCTGACATAGCCCAAATAATTCTCAGCTGGATAATCACCAATCTTCTTAGCATTGGTGTAAAATTCCTACCACAGTTATGTCTGCAGGTGCAGCGTAAGTGGCTAGCTTTCCCCAGTCATTCCCTAACACTTGCTCTCCAAATTGAGGAGCAAAGTTAGGTATCATTCCAACCTTTCTCTCCATCAGAAGTCTCTTGTCCTGAACCACCCTAAAGTGCTTCCCATGTTTTCTAGAGAGGAACCTGCTAGAGTGGGGTTGCTTTGGTTCCTTTTCCTTTCTCTTGGTTGCCATGGTTTCCAATCTTTTTCCTGAAGAGGATGCCATTCCTACATTCAAACACAAATACAAAACCACAGAACATGATGTTAATCATTAATAGAACACACAACACAACTCCTTTCGAAGCTAAACCACCGCTGAGGGCCAGAATTTCCCCTCAGCGCCACCAATGCCACATTCAAACACGCAAATATTCAGAAAAACCAAATCTGGCAGAGTGCCGTGATGGACAAATTTGTAAGCACCAAAATATGATGTCACAAACTTGTTTCACAATCGGCAAGTATGACCGAATCGTTCAAGTAATAAATCTTGGTAAGACCAAGTATCGTTCTTCCCAAAGGACTCACGGCCTAGTTTAGTTATGTGATTTCTTGATTAGCTAAGACTTAAGAAAACAATAATTGAAATTTTAATATGCAAGACGAAAATAAACATGTATGCATGAATTGATCAATGGCAAAGACATAAGATAAACACTTTCAATGGATTAAATGAATGAATATGTTGTTGGGGGTCAATTTCATCTCATCCACTCTCATATATTTTAGGAATTCCTCTTTCAAATCATCATTGTTAATGCCACTCTCTAATGTACCATTCTAGATGGCTTCTCCCTAATCAAATAGTTCATACAATTCCTAGCATTCCTAATGATTAGTTCATGAGTGCAGGAGCTTAAGGCAACCAATATAATGTTGTCAGTAAAATATTGGGAGAAATTCCCCGGATCTAGATTTCCCCGTACGTGTCCGTATCAACAAAACCAATAATCATGCATTAGAATGAGTTAAACAATGCAAGCATTGAGCAAAGAGGAAAAACCCTAACTAATGATGAAAAGAAAGCATATGTCTTAATTCAAAGATGTATTCAACAAATCCATATATGAGAGCTTCAAGAGATTACATTGATTCCCCAACAAACATACAAGGTTTAGTTCACCATATTCATGGTGAACCTAGATGAATAACAATGAAAGTATGAAAGAATAAACCCAATAAAGGTGAAGAGGTAGCCTGAGCATCCAAGATCCTCCTTCAAAGGGGTGAAAGAGAGAGTGTTTGCCTCGTTTCTGCCAAAGATGCCTAACTATAGGACGTGCAAGCCCTTATATACTAATCTAGAGTTACAAAAGATTACAAAAGCCCAAGCCCAAAAAGTGCCGCTCAGCGCCATTTACCGCTCAGCGGTGGTTACGCGTCTTCTTTCTTCCCCTCAGCGGCCATTTGCCCCTCAGCGGTTCCAACGCCACCTCTTGAGTGCCGCTCAGCGGTAGTTTGCCGCTGAGCGGTGCCTTCGACTTCTCTTTTTGCACTCTTTCTTGTCTTTTCTAATGTCCTCTCTCTCATTCTTCACTTCTTTCACCAAATTCACCTCAAAACCTGCACAAAAACACTCAAATCAAGCATAAACCTGTCCAGCTCTCTTATTTCTGAAAATATAAACAAAATGCATGATTTCAAGCTAGTTTCTAAGTCTAAAGGTTGCTTTTAGTATCACTTTTAAGCATGAAAATAACAGTTTTTCAACTGTTATCACAACCCCAAACTTAGAACTTTGCTTGTCCTCAAGCAAACAAAATGTAACTCCATCTCCAACCAATTCATATGATGGTTCACTCATTCAAAATCCTATTTTCAAGATAAGTAAAAACTTCACTCAAACTTATGACCGAGAGTTAATTCAAGATGTGCACATGCTTTAGTGTTCACCAAGTCATTTAAGTTCCAACAAATGCTATTTTTCATGAATGATCAATCAATTAAGCATGGATGTTCATGTGCTTATGGAATCTTTCCTCACTAGGTAAAGTGTTTCACTCAACACACAAGTGTATAAGAGGTAAAGTGTTTCACTCATTCACTCCACTATCACAATGTCACATGAATCAACTTTGCCTTTCATTTAACCACAATCAAATACATTCACAAGCATGCATCATCACAAGGACTTTTCAATGGCTTATAATGTGGCTGGGCTAACAAGAAAATTGGTTTTTCTGGATCACAAAATCCTTGAGTTAAGAGAGTCATAACAACACAATCATCTTATTCATTCCCAACTTTCTTTTGCCTTTGCTTTTGCATTTGCATTGAGCTTTGCTTCTTTTTCTTTTCTTTTCTTTGCATATTCTTACTTTTTAGCTCTTAGCTCAATGCTTTTTCCTTTTTCATGTTTCCCCAATAACCCCAAACTTGAACATTTAACAATACCACACAAGATCTTCTACTTAACTCAAGGTAAAGATTTTCAATCAAGGGTGTTCAGTGTATGTTTAAGGCTAAGGGTTCAAAGGATAGAACACAACGTGTTCTCTTTTAGAAGGCTAACTTTATGAATTTGGCCAATAAAAAGGGTTTCAAAAACACGGCCTTTGATCATATGATGCAAAACAAGCAATTGATTCAATCATAGAAAACCTGGGCAAAGTCATTCATGCTTTCAAAGTAACAGCATTCAACAATAACAACTCTGGAGCTCAAAACCTCACATATAAGCTCATTCACATTTGACATGCACATCCTGCTTAATTTCACAATCACAATCATGATATTATGCATTTGTTCACAAAGCTTGTGAATCACCTGTATAAGCATTTTAATGTGCACATCATCTCAACATCAATCAATCAATAAGCATCATCAAGCATTACTTATCACACAATCACAGTTAATAGCAAACCATCATAACAAACCAGGTGTTCAATAGAGTACATCGAACCCTAATCTAAAAACAAAAACAAATAAGTTCAGAAAACTTAAACCACAAAAGCATAATCATATGATAGCATTCATCAGTAAATGCTATCTCAGCTCCTCATCAGTCCGAGCTCTCTGTATCTTCCTCTTCCTCTTCATCATCATCTTCATCAAATGCATCCTCCTCCTCAGCTTCATCTTCATTCATGTCTCGGGCTGAAGCTTCAGCTGCTTCAGCTCCTCCATGCCATGGTTCTTCTGGCCACGCTACCACATTATGGAATTCATCCATAGTCCACCTGTGTGCTGGAGGGGTATCATACATCCCCACTATCATCTCAGCCGTGGCCACCTGCCCTCTGTGGATGGACTGCAACTGAGCACCTATAAGAGACATATACATGTCCCTCATCTGGAATGGTTCTGCCTCATGAGTATCAGCAGAAGTCCTGCTCTGTGCTGGCCTTCTCTCTCTACGAGCCTGGCGTGGTGGCACTGGCTGGGCTGCCTCCTCACCTCCACAGTACTGTCTGTAATAGGCCTCATCTATAGCTTTTCTTGGCCTCTCAAATGGTGGAACAGAAGTGTCCACCCCAGCTAGCTTGCAAAGGTGAGTGATCAAAGAAGGATGTCCCAGTGGTGCTTTGTTGTTTGAGGTATTAGCACACACACTAATCTCATCAGCTATCACCTGCCCAATATTAACATTCAAGTTTCTGATAACACAGTAGATGAATAGTGCCCTGCTGAGAGTAATATCTGACACATGTGAACATGGCTGAATGTTGGCATGAGAAAACGCCATCCAATACTTTGCAAGAGGAGTCAAATCTGTCCTCCTAATGTTAACCACTGAGCCAGATCTATTCCTTTGGAAGTGTCCTCCAGGTATACACAATACTCTCTCCACATCCTCATAATCAGCACCTTCCTCCATGCTAAGAGCAAACTGGCATTGCTCACCAGCCCACACAGTATCCAGAAAGTTATTTATGGAGTCAGGATCATACCTGATAGCATGGCCTCTAACATAGCCCAAATAATTCTCAGCTGGATAATCACCAATCTTCTTTGCATTGGTGTAAAATTCTTTCACCACAGCTATGTTGGCAGGTGATGGATAAGTGGCTAACTTCCCCCAATCATTCCCTAACACTTGCTCTCCAAATTGAGGAGCAAAGTTAGGTATCATTCCAACCTTTCTCTCCATTAGAAGTCTCCTGTCCTGAACCACCCTAAAGTGCTTCTCATGTTTCCTAGAGAGGAACCTGCCATTATGGGGTTGCTCTGGTTCCTTTTCCTTTCTCTTGGTTGCCATGGTTTTCAATCTCTTTCCTGAAGAGGATGCCATTCCTGCATTCAAACACAAATCCAAAACCACAGAACATGATGTTCATCATTAGTAAACTCAGAACACAACTCCTTTCGAAGCTAAACCACCGCTGAGGGCCAGAATTTCCCCTCAGCGCCACCAGTGCCACATTCAAACACGCAATAAACCAGAAAAAAACAAATCTGGCAGAGTGCCGCTCAGCGGTAAATGCCGCTCAGCGGTGATCTGCAGATTTTTGCAAATCTCTTTTTAAAACAGTCCTAACTCCACCCAAATGCAATTTTCAGTTTTCCAGTTCATAATCAAGCAGTTTAATCGGTTCAAACATCAAATATATCATCAAATCATGCATAGAAACTAAAACCCCTAAGTATTCATGCTTTGACAATCACATTCAAATTCAAGAACCCTAGAATGCATTTTACTTACTTGGGTGGAGATGCTAGATGATATGAGAATGCTTCCAAACTAGAATGCTCTCTTCCAACCCCAAACTTTGATGACACACTAGTATAAAAGTGAGTGGAAGAGAAATCTTCTAAAGAGGGAAGAGTAGAAAGATGTGGAAAACCTAGGAGAAGAGGTGTGGAAATGTTTATGCAGAGAAGAACTTGAAAGAGTGTAAAAACGCGCAGCTTAGGGTTTAAAAATACCCCAATGGGCTCGGGTTCCGCTAAGGGGAACTTAAGCCCATCTGCGTTAGTACCGCTCAGCGGTAAATGCCGCTCAGCGGCACTTTCGTGATGTGCCCTTCTCCTTCTTTTCTTGACCTACGTGCCTTCCTAGCATACCCCTCATAGGTTCCCTGCAATTCAATGTTAAAAATGCTTATGCAAACCCTAACTAAAATAGACAAACAGAAAACAATCAATCAACTGGGTTGCCTCCCAGGTAGCGCTTGTTTAACGTCACGAGCCTGACCCAAAATCCACCAACACCCATCAGTAGGTGTTTCAAACTTACCAGCACCCATCAGTAGGTGCAAAATCTTCTCACCAACACCCATCAGTAGGTGTTACAAACTTAGTATCCTTCAGTAGATACTTAACCACCTAGCATCCTTCAGTAGATGCTAAATCCAACAAAAATAATTACAGAATAATATTCACAAATTATAAATTACAAAACCAAATCAAAAGTTTGTAAATCCACTGAGTTGCCTCCCAGCAAGCGCTTCTTTAACGTCACTAGCTTGACCCTGTTAAAGCTCACATTCCATCTTCTTTATAATTGATGTAGTCCTTCCACCAACCTTTCAACTGCTTCCTTTGGACTGTTTTGGACTCTCTAGAATATGGAGATTCTATCTCTATCATCTCCTTCTCTTTAAAGCCTTTAATAACCCACAACTTGTTCTTGAGTCTTACAGGTGTGCCAAGTTGGAGTCTTAATTTTTTCCAGTCTCTAGGAACTTCTTCTCCTTTTCCAATCTCTTCTACCTTGGGTGCCTGAAAATACAAACAATGGTTATCAGAAACCTTAAGATTTTTATTTTTACCTCTAGTTATGGGTGCATCTCGAAATGCAGCTTTATAACTGGCTTCTTCCTCCTTTGCTTGTATCTCATCTTTGAACACATCCACCACCACTCTCTCCTCTCTGTCTTGGAGAACCACTATACCTTCATTCACATCAATGATAGCCCTAGCCGTTTTCATAAACGGCCTTCCAAGTATGAAAGGTATTTTCTCAATTTCCATCTTCATCACCACAAAGTCTACCAAGAACTGAAGTTTGCCAACACAAACTACAATGTCTTCTGCAATCCCACATGGCTCCTTTGAAGATCCATCAGCCATTACAAGATTAACCTTTACAGGTTTTATTTCAACATGGCCAATTTGCTCCAATAGAGAATAAGGCATCAAGTTAACACTTGAGCCTAAATCAAGGAGAGCTTTCTTTACCTTTTTCTTCCCTATAATGCAAGGAATAGAAAAACTGCCTGGATCTGCTGCTTTTGGTGGGAATGATTCTTTCTTAACAGTTATACACTTTTCTTCCTCATCCTCTCTACGTCTTCTTTTTGTAGAGGTTCCTTCATCTGATTTGGTGTAAACTGCTATTTTCTGTAGAATTTGTTCCCAAGGAGCTTCATTATCAACCATTTTGAATAAATCTGTGAAATCCATTGGTTTCTCCTGATTTGTTAGAAAAGGAAAAGTGTCCTTTCTTTCTTCTTCTCTTCTCTCTTCTGTTTCATCTTCTTCCAACTCAATGATCTCTTCATTTACACTCTTGACCACTTTGCACTCTTCTATGGGGTTAACCTCAGTATTAGCCCCAAAGTTTCTGTTGGGTCTTTCTTCCAATTGCTTGGTGATCTGACCCATCTGAATCTCCAGATTCTTTATAGCAGCTTCAGTGCTCTTTTGAGAAGATTCAGTTTTCTGGATGAATTGCTGAAGAGTTTCTTCCAACTTTGTTGATCTGTCATTAAGCATAGATAATTGTTGCCACAAAGTTGGTTGCTGCTGCTGCTTATTAAACTGATTAGCCTGCCCAGTTTGTCCTTGGCCAATGCTTGGATGTGGTTTCCAACCCTGATTATAATTCCCTTGACGGTATGGAAACTGATTAGCCATGAAGTTAACATCCTCCAAGGCCTCCACTGGAAAAGCACACTGGCCATTGATGTGATCACCTCCACATAGTTCGCACAACTGGGTTTGTACCTGTGCAGCAGATTTTAACTCTTTAGGTAGTGAAGCAAGAGTTTTGGTCAGAGTTTCCAGCTGTTGAGTTAGAATCTTATTCTGTGCTAGCAGAGCATCATGGGTTTGTAATTGAAGAACCCCTTTCTGTTGCATAGGGGCGCCTCTTTCATTGTGAAGCTCATTATCACTTGTAGCCATATTTTCAATAATTTCAGTTGCTTCCTCTGGAGTCTTCCATTTGATATTGCCTCCAGCTGAGGCATCCAACATCATCTTGGTTTGTGAACCAAGCCCTCCAAGGAAAGTTAGGACTACTTCTTGATCTTCAAAGCCATGCGTAGGAGTTTTACGTAACAAGCTTTTATACCTGTCCCATGCATGTCCCAGTGATTCCTCCATGCCCTGCTTGAATGAAGATATCTCTTGCTTTCCTTTAGTCA
The DNA here is from genome assembly GCF_029865625.1 of Vigna umbellata. Lineage (NCBI taxonomy): Eukaryota > Viridiplantae > Streptophyta > Magnoliopsida > Fabales > Fabaceae > Vigna > Vigna umbellata. The sequence goes on from NC_142174.1 coordinate 25,038,044, forward strand.
CTTTAGATTGTGGGAAGTATTTGCTTAGAAACTTTGTAACCACTGCTTCCCACTCCGTGAAACTTTCTTCTGGAAAAGAGTTCAACCAAAGCTTAGCATTGCCCCCCAATGAGAAAGGAAACAAGCTAAGTTTGATAGCTTCGTCTGGCACCCCATTGATCTTGACCGTGTTGCAGATCTCATTAAATGTTGTAAGGTGCTCATATGGGCTTTCATGTGATAACCCATTAAATTGATTACTCTTTACCAGTTGAATTAATGCTGGTTTGACCTCCATGTTGGCTGCATTGACTCTAGGCCGAGCTATGCTATTGAAGTGCTGAGGTCCAGCAAGATTAGTGTAATCTGCAAGAGTTCTTCTAGCATTATTATTGTTCTCCATACTTCCTGTGCTATGAACAGAACCTTGTGGTGATGATTGTAGGAGAGTTTCAGGAGAAGGGAAAAGTTCTCTGGACGTTCTGATTCTTCTCCTCCTTCTACTCTCGTCTAGCCCTTCAAGTAGTGGTTCTGTTGTTTTCTTACTTCTAGTTCGAATTGTCTTCTGCATGCACAAGAAAACAAAACCCTAGAAAAGATTTGTTAGCACAAAAAGATATAGAAGAAAATAAAGATTGAAAAGATATAAGAAGATAAAAGATTTAGAAGATAGAATCAAATAGAATAAAATAAAACCTAATCTAAAAAATAAAATCTAATCTAACAGATAAAATAAAATAAAATCTAACCTAACCTAAAAGATAGAATAAGAAAAATAAAATCTAACCTAAAAAGATACAAAGATAAAATCTAATAAAATAAAATAAAATCTAACCTAAAAAGATAAAAATAAAATCTAATAAAATAAAATAAAATCTAATCTAAAAAGATAAAATAAAATCAAATAAAAACCGAAAAATAAAAAACAGAAAACAGAAAAACAGAAAACAGAAAAATAAAATAAAAATTCGAAATTAAAATAAAATCTAATCTAAAAAGATAAAAATAAAATCTAACCTAAAAGAATAAAATCAAATCTAAAAAGATAAAAAAAATAAAAACAGAAAAAATAAAAAACAGAAATTCAAAATTAAAGTCAAAGGTAATCAATAATCACACAAATTAACCAGTTAAACCATGAATCCCCGGCAACGGCGCCAAAAACTTGATGGACAAATTTGTAAGCACCAAAATATGATGTCACAAACTTGTTTCACAATCGGCAAGTATGACCGAATCGTTCAAGTAATAAAACTTGGTAAGACCAAGTATCGTTCTTCCCAAAGGACTCACGGCCTAGTTTAGTTATGTGATTTCTTGATTAGCTAAGACTTAAGAAAACAATAATTGAAATTTTAATATGCAAGACGAAAATAAACATGTATGCATGAATTGATCAATGGCAAAGACATAAGATAAACACTTTCAATGGATTAAATGAATGAATATGTTGTTGGGGGTCAATTTCATCTCATCCACTCTCATATATTTTAGGAATTCCTCTTTCAAATCATCATTGTTAATGCCACTCTCTAATGTACCATTCTAGATGGCTTCTCCCTAATCAAATAGTTCATACAATTCCTAGCATTCCTAATGATTAGTTCATGAGTGCAGGAGCTTAAGGCAACCAATATAATGTTGTCAGTAAAATATTGGGAGAAATTCCCCGGATCTAGATTTCCCCGTACGTGTCCGTATCAACAAAACCAATAATCATGCATTAGAATGAGTTAAACAATGCAAGCATTGAGCAAAGAGGAAAAACCCTAACTAATGATGAAAAGAAAGCATATGTCTTAATTCAAAGATGTATTCAACAAATCCATATATGAGAGCTTCAAGAGATTACATTGATTCCCCAACAAACATACAAGGTTTAGTTCACCATATTCATGGTGAACCTAGATGAATAACAATGAAAGTATGAAAGAATAAACCCAATAAAGGTGAAGAGGTAGCCTGAGCATCCAAGATCCTCCTTCAAAGGGGTGAAAGAGAGAGTGTTTGCCTCGTTTCTGCCAAAGATGCCTAACTATAGGACGTGCAAGCCCTTATATACTAATCTAGAGTTACAAAAGATTACAAAAGCCCAAGCCCAAAAAGTGCCGCTCAGCGCCATTTACCGCTCAGCGGTGGTTACGCGTCTTCTTTCTTCCCCTCAGCGGCCATTTGCCCCTCAGCGGTTCCAACGCCACCTCTTGAGTGCCGCTCAGCGGTAGTTTGCCGCTGAGCGGTGCCTTCGACTTCTCTTTTTGCACTCTTTCTTGTCTTTTCTAATGTCCTCTCTCTCATTCTTCACTTCTTTCACCAAATTCACCTCAAAACCTGCACAAAAACACTCAAATCAAGCATAAACCTGTCCAGCTCTCTTATTTCTGAAAATATAAACAAAATGCATGATTTCAAGCTAGTTTCTAAGTCTAAAGGTTGCTTTTAGTATCACTTTTAAGCATGAAAATAACAGTTTTTCAACTGTTATCATGCCGCTCAGCGGTAAACTGCCGCTCAGCGGTAACTCTGCAGATTTTTGAAAATCTTGTTTTAAAGCTGTCCTAACTCCACCCAAATGCAATTTTCAGTTTTCCAGTTCATAATCATGCAGTTTAATCGGTTCAAACATCAAATATATCATCAAATCATGCATAGAAATCAAAACCCCTAAATATTCATGCTTTGACAATCACATTCAAAATCAAAAACCCTAGAATGAACAAAATGCATTTTACTTACTTGGGTGGAGATACTTGATGCAATGAGAATGTTTCCAATCTAAGATACTCTCTTCCAACCCCAAACTTGAATGAAACACTAGTGAAAAAGTGAGTGGAAGAGAAATTTTCTTAAGAGGAAAGAGTGAAAAGATGTGGAAATCCTTGGAGAAGGTATGTGGAAGTGTTTGTGCAGAGAAGAGCCTGGATAGAAAACCTAAAAAGCAGCTTAGGGTATAAAAATACCCTAATGGGCTCGGGTCCCGCTAAGGGGAAACTAAAGCCCATCTGCGAGAGTACCGCTCAGCGGTAAATTGCCGCTCAGCGGCACTTTCGTGATGTGCTCTTCTCCTTCTTTTCTTAACCTACGTGCCTCCCAAACATGCCTCTCATTGGTTCCCTGCAATTCAATGTTTAAAATGCTTATGCAAACCCTACCTAAAATAAACAAACAGAAAGATTCAATCAAATGGGTTGCCTCCCAGGTAGCGCTTGTTTAACGTCACGAGCCTGACCCAAAATCCACCAACACCCATCAGTAGGTGTTACAGCCATTGTATCCTTCAGTAGGTGTTAAATTTTCTTACCACCACCCATCAGTAGGTGTTGCAAACATAGTATCCTTCAGTAGATACTTAACCACCTAGCATCCTTCAGTACATGCTATCTCCAACAAAATAATTACAAAAATAATGTTCACAAATTAAAAATTACAAAACCAAATCAAAAGTATTTAAATCCACTGGGTTGCCTCCCAGCAAGCGCTCTTTTAACGTCATTAGCTTGACCCAATAAAGTTCAAGTTCCATCTTCTTTATAGTTGATGTTGTCATTCCACCAACTCCTCAGCTGTTTCCTTTGAACTGTTTTGGTCCTTCTAGAATATGGAGACTCTATCTCTATCATCTCTTTCTCTTTAAAGCCCTTCACAACCCACAACTTGTTCTTGATTCTTACAGGTGTGCCAAGTTGGAGTCTTCTTTTCTCCCAGTCACTAGGAATTTTTTCTCCTCTTCCAGTCTCTTCTTCCTTGGGTACCTGAAACAACAAACAATGGTTACCTGCAACCTTGAGATTTTCATCTTTACGGCTAGTGATGGGTGCATCTTGAAATACAGCTTTATAACTAGCTTCTTCCTCCTGTGCTTGCGTCTCATCTTTGAAGACGTCTACCACCACTCTCTCCTATCTGTCCTGAAGCACTACTATACCTTCATTTACATCAATGATAGCTCTGGCCGTTTTCATAAACGGTCTTCCAAGTATGATAGGTATCTTCTCTGTCTCCATCTTCATCACCACAAAGTCTGCCAAGAACTGAAGTTTGCCAACACAAACTATAATGTCCTCTGAATCCCACATGGCTCCTTTGAAGATCCATCGGCCATTACTAGATTAACCTTTACAGGTTTCACTTTAACATTGCCAATTTGCTCCAGTAAAGAGTAAGGTATCAAGTTAACACTTGAACCTAAATCAAGGAGAGCTTTCTTTACCTTTTTCTTTCCTATGGTACAAGGGATAGAAAAACTGCCTGGATCTGATGCTTTAGGAGGGAATGACTCTTTTTTAACAGTTATACACTTCTTTGCTTCATCATCTCTACGTCTTTTCTTTGTAGAGATTTCTTCATCAGATTTTGTGTAAGCTGTGATTTTGTGTAAAATTTGTTCGCAAGGTGCTTCATTATCCACCATTCTGAATAATTATGTGAAGTCAAGTTCTTTCCCTTGATGAATTGGAAAAGGAAAAGCACTTTTGCTCTCTATGTCTCCTCTCTCTCCTGTATCTAACTCAACTTTATCATCATCAACACTCATTACCACCTTGGACTCTTCTCTGGGGTTAACCTCAGTATTAGCCCCAAAATTTCTATTTGGCCTTTCTTCCAATTGATTGGTAATCTGACCCATTTGAATCTCCAAATTCTTTATAGCAGCTTCAGTGCTCTTTTGAGAAGATTCAGTTTTCTGTATGAATTTTGATAACAGTTGAAAAACTGTTATTTTCATGATTAAAATTGACACTAAAAGCAACCTTTACACTTAGAAACTAGCTTGAAATCATGTTTTTCCTCATGTTTTTAGAAATAAGAGAGCTGGACAGGTTTATGCTTGATTTCAGTGTTTTTGTGCAGGTTTTAAGGTGAATTTGGTGAAAGAAGTGAAGAAGGAGAGAGATGAAATCAGAAAAGACAATAAAAAGTGCAAAAGGAGAAGCCGAAGTCACCGCTCAGCGGCAGTTTACCGCTGAGCTGCACTCAGGAGCTTGCGGGAGGTTCGCTGAGGGGCAAAATGGCCGCTGAGGGGAGAAAACAAGTCACGCACTCACCGCTGAGCGGTAGTTTACCGCTCAGCGGCACTCTGGAAGTCACGTAAGGTCCGCTGAGGGGCAAAATGGCCGCTGAGGGGAGAAAACATGTCACGCATTCACCGCTGAGCGGTATTTTACCGCTGAGCGGCACTTTAATGGGCTTGGACTTGACTTTGTGTAATTTACGAATGATACATAAGCTTTAGGGTTTCCTATGGTTAGGTATCTCTGGCTGGAACGAGGCAAACACTCTCTCTACCACCCCTTTGAAGGAGGATCTTAGATGCTGAGGCTTCCTCTTCACCTTTTTAGGGTTTATTCTTTCATTCTTTCATTGTAATTCACTTAGGTTCACCATGAATATGGTGAACTAAACTCTGTATGTTTGTTGGGGAATCAATGTAGTCTTGTGAAACTCTCATATATGGAATCTGTTTTTACATCTTTTAATTAAGACTTATGCTTTCTTTCATCATTAGTTAGGGTTTTTCCTCTTTGCTTAATGCTTGCATTGTTTAACTCATTCGATGCATGATAATTGGTTTTGTCGATACGGGCACGTACGGGGAAGTCTAGATCCGGGGAATTTCTCCCAATTTTATATTGGTTGTCGTTAAGCTCCTGTACTTATGAACTGATCATTAGGAATGCTAGGAATTGTATGAACTCGTGATTAGGGAGAAGCCTTCTGGAAAGGTACATTAGAGAGTGGCATTAACAATGATGATTTGATTGTTGAATTCCTTAAAATATATGAGAGTGGATAAGATGAAATTGAACCCCAACAACATATTCATATCTATATTTCATTGAAAGTGTTTATCCTTTGATTTTTGCCATTGATCAAAATTCATGCATACATGTTTATTTTCTGTCTTGCATTTTAAACCCCGAATATTTCGTTTGTGAGTCTTAGTTAATCAAGAAACCACATAACTAAACTAGGCCGTGAGTCCTTTGGGAAGAACGATACTTGGTCTTACCAAGTTTTATTACTTGAACGATTCGGTCATACTTGCCGATTGAAAACAAGTTTGTGACATCATAATTTGGTGTTCATAAATTTGTCCATCAAGTTTTTGGCGCCGTTGCCGGGGACTCGTGGTTTAACTGGTTAATTTGTGTGTGATTATTGATTATCTTTGACTTATTTTTTTTTATTTTATTTTTAAATTTCAAATTTTTATTTTATTTTTCTGTTTTGTTATTTTCTGAATATTATATCTTCTCTTATATCTTTTTGTGCTAACCAAATTTTTCTAGGGTTTTGTGTTCTTGTGTATGCAGGAGGCAATTCGAACTAGGAGCAAGAAAACAACAGAACCTCTGCTTGAAGGATTAGAAGACAGTAGACGGAGGAGAAGAATCAGAACATCTAGAGAACTTTTCCCTCCTCCGGAAACTCTGTTGCAACCATCACCACAAGGTTCTGACAATAGCACAGAAAATATGGAGAATAATAATATCAGAAGAACTCTTGCTGATTACACCAATGTAGCTGGACCTCAACATTTTAACAGCATAGCTAGACCTAGAGTCAATGCAGTCAATATGGAGGTCAAACCAGCATTGATCCAACTGGTGAAGAGTAATCAATTCAATGGGTTATCTCATGAAAGCCCATATGAGCACCTTACTACATTTAATGAAATTTGCAAAACAGTGAAAATCAATGGGGTGCCAGACGAAGCAATCAAACTTAGTTTGTTTCCTTTTTCATTGGGAGGCAATGCTAAGCTTTGGTTGAACTCTTTTCCAGAAGGAAGTTTCACAGAGTGGGAAGCAGTGGTAACAAAGTTTTTGAACAAGTACTTTCCACAATCAAAGGTGACAAAAGGCAAGCAAGAGATATCTTCATTTAAGCAGGGCATGGAAGAATCACTGGGGCATGCATGGGATAGATACAAAAGTCTGCTAAGAAAAACACCCACACATGGCTTCAAAGAAGAAGAAGTAGTCCTAACTTTCCTTGGAGGTCTTGGTTCACAAGCTAAGATGATGCTTCATGCCTCAGCAGGAGGAAACATTAAATGGAAAACTCCAGAGGAAGCAACTGAAATTATTGAAAATATGGCTACCAATGACAATGAACTCAACATTGAAAAAGGAGATTTTAGTCAGAAGGAGTTGTTACAATTAAATGAGGCTTTGCTTATTCAAAATAGAATTATCTCTCAACAGCTTGAAGAAGTAACTATGAAACTTTCTCAAATACCACAGGAAATACAACAGGTCTCAATGGTTCAAGTGCAACAACCAAAATGGCAGATGCAATTTACTCCAGTTGAGAAAACAACAAAGCTTGAAGAGACTTTCCAAAGATTCTTGAAGACGAATGCGTCTTATTGTCATAATGTGGATGTTGCATTTAAAAAAATGGAGGTTTATGTTGAGAGAATAGTTGACGAGATGAAACATGATAATCTGGGAAAGGAGTGTAAAACTGTTGTGACTAGAAGTGGTAGAGTGTTAGAGGAGAGACAAAAAGAAAGAGAAGAGAAAGAAAATGAGAGTGAGAGTGAAAAAGAAACATGTGAGTGGAAAGAAAGAGTTAAGAGAGAAAAAAAGGAAAAAGAAGAAGAGGAGAAGATAGAAAAAAAAGAGAGAGAAGAGAGAGAGGAGAGACAGAAAGAAAAAGAGTATGAAAAGCCACTTCCTTATCCAAAGAGTTATTCAAGGAAGGAGAAAGAAAAGCAGTTGGAAAGATTCATGGAATTGTTTAAGAAGTTGGAGATCACTATACCATTCTCTGAAGCATTGCAACAGATGCCAGCATATGCGAAATTTTTGAAGGAACTCCTCACAAAGAAACACAAGTATATTGAGAAGGAAACTATCAATATACAAGGCAACTGCAGTGCAATAATACAGAAACTACCTCCTAAACTTAAAGATCCAGGAAGCTTCACTATTCCATGCACTATAGGAGATGTGAAAGTTGGAAGAGCATTGATTGATTTGGGAGCTAGCATTAATCTAATGCCGCTATCCATGTGCAGAACAATTCAGGGGCTGGAAATTAAACCAACCAGAATGGCTCTTCAATTGGCGGACAGGTCTCTTAAGTATCCATATGGAGTGGTTGAAGATGTTCTAGTGAAGGTTGACAAATTTGTATTCCCAGTGGATTTTATTGTGATGGAGATGGAAGGAACTAGTGATGTTCCTCTTATTCTTGGGAGACCTTTTATGAAGACTGCTAGAGTTTTGATTGATGTAGAGAATGGTAAGCTTAAATTGAGAGTTGACGATGAAGAAGTCACTTTTGACGTATCCAAGGCCATGACATATCCAAATGATGACAAAGCATGTTTTCAATTTGATGAACTTGACAAAGTTTGTATGGTGCAAGAAAGGATGATGCAAAATATTTCTCCATTGGAAAAAACTCTCATTGATGCATGTGAAGATTTAGATGAAGAAGAAGAGAAATTGATTGATGAATGTCTGATGGACTTGGAAACATTGAAAAAGAGTCCAGAGGAAGATCCAATATTTGAAATAATTGATACGGAAGAAACAGTCAAAACACAGACACCAGAATTAAAAAGATTGCCATCACATCTGAAATATGTGTTTTTAGAAGAAGATGGAACAAAGCCAGTCATCATCAATAATTCTTTATCTCTACAAGAAGAAGAGCAATTGATAGAAATTCTGAAAGCCAACAAAGAAGCAATTGGGTGGTCAATATCAGATCTCAAAGGTATTAGTCCAACTTACTGCATGCACAAAATTTTTATGGAAGAAGATTATAAACCAAGTGCTCAACCACAGAGAAGGTTAAATCCTGTTATGAAGGAGGTTGTCAGAAAAGAAGTGTTGAAACTGTTAGAAGCTGGTATCATCTATCCAATCTCTGATAGTGAATGGGTGAGTCCAGTACAGGTGGTTCCAAAGAAAGGTGGGATGACAGTAATTTATAATGATAAGAATGAACTTATTCCTACTCGGACAGTTACTGGTTGGCGTATGTGCATTGATTACAGGAAGCTGAATAAAGCTACTAGGAAAGATCATTTTCCTCTTCCTTTCATGGATCAGATGCTAGAAAGGTTATCAGGGCAGGCGTTCTATTGTTTTCTAGATGGATATTCTGGATATAATCAAATTGTGGTGGATCCAAAAGATCAAGAGAAGACGGCTTTTACTTGTCCTTTTGGTATCTTTGCGTATAGAAAGATGCCTTTTGGATTATGTAATGCTCCAGCTACGTTTCAGAGGTGTATGCAGGCAATTTTTGCGGATCTTTTAGAAAAATGCATTGAAGTATTCATGGATGATTTCTCAATTTTTGGAAATTCTTTCCAAAGATGTTTGGCTAATTTGAACACTGTCCTCAAAAGATGTGTTCAGACAAATCTTGTTTTGAATTGGGAAAAATGTCATTTCATGGTAACTGAAGGAATTGTATTGGGGCATAAAATCTCTGCTAAAGGAATTGAAGTAGACAAAGCTAAAGTAGAAGTCATTGAGAAACTACCTCCACCAACAAATGTAAAGGGGATTAGAAGTTTTCTTGGTCATGCTGGGTTTTATAGAAGATTCATCAAGGATTTTTCAAAGATTGCTAAACCATTGAGTAATCTTTTGATGAAGGATGCACCTTTTGTGATGAATGAAGATTGTTTGAAAGCTTTTGACATATTGAAGAAGAAGTTAGTGTCAGCTCCAGTAATTGTAGCACCAAATTGGAATCAAAACTTTGAATTAATGTGTGATGCAAGTGATTATGCAATAGGAGTTGTCCTTGGCCAGCGGAAGGAACAAAAGTTTCATCCAATTTATTATGCTAGCAAGGTTCTGAATGATGCTCAATTGAATTATGCTACAACTGAGAAAGAATTTCTTGCTATTGTGTATGCTCTAGAGAAATTTAGACCTTATCTTATTGGGTCCAAGGTAACCGTCTATACAGATCATGCAGCTATCAAATATTTGTTAACAAAACCAGATTCTAAGCCACGTCTGATTAGATGGGTTTTACTATTGCAAGAATTTGATGTAGACATCCGTGATAAGAAAGGAAGTGAAAACTTAATGGCTGATCATTTGTCACGGTTAGTCAATAATGAAGTCACTAGCAAGGAGTCTGAAATCTGGGAATCTTTTTCAGATGAATCACTCATGTATATTCAGCAGAGACCCTGGTTTGCTGATATGGCTAATTTCAAAGCTGCAAGAGTCATGCCGGAAGACTTAACTTGGCAACAAAGAAAGAAATTTTTGCATGATGCCAAGCAGTTTGTTTGGGATGATCCCTATTTGTTCAAAATTGGAGCAGATAATCTTCTGAGGAGATGTGTTACAAATGAAGAAGTAGAAGGAATTCTCTGGCATTGTCATGATTCACCTTATGGAGGACATTTTAATGGAGAAAGAACAGCAGCAAAAGTCCTTCAATCAGGATTTTATTGGCCAACTTTGTTTAAAGATGCTCATAATCATGCTAAAAATTGTGACAAATGTCAAAGAGCAGGGACAATCACTAAACGTCATGAGATGCCGTTACAAGGTATTTTAGAGGTTGAGGTTTTTGATTGTTGGGGTATTGACTTTGTTGGACTTTTCCCTCCATCTTTCAACAATGAATATATTCTGGTAGCAGTGGATTATGTGAGTAAATGGGTGGAAGCATTAGCTTGTCCTAAAAATGATGCTAGCACGGTAATTAAATTCTTGAAGAGGCAGATATTCTCACGTTTTGGCACTCCAAGAGTGTTGATCAGTGATGGAGGATCTCATTTTTGCAATTATCAGCTAGAGAAAGTACTCAAACACTATGGAGTAAAACATAAAGTAGCTGCACCTTATCATCCACAAACCAATGGACAAGCTGAGGTATCTAACAGGGAGATAAAACGGATCCTGGAAAAAACAGTGACTTCATCAAGAAAGGATTGGTCTCTCAAATTGGATGATGCTCTTTGGGCTTATAGGACAGCAATGAAGATGTCTATGGGATTATCACCATTTCAATTAGTCTATGGGAAAGCATGCCATTTGCCTGTAGAATTGGAGCATAAAGCATTATGGGCTTTGAAATTCTTGAATTTCGATCCTTATGAAACTAAATGCACACGCAGACGGCAGATTTTGGAGCTTGAAGAAATGCGATTACATGCATATGATTCATCCAAGGCTTACAAAGACAAAATTAAATTTTATCATGACAGAAAGTTGGTGAACAGAGTTTTCAATCCAGGACAACAGGTATTATTGTTCAATTCAAGATTGAAGATATTTCCTGGGAAGCTGAAGTCAAAATGGTCAGGACCATATGTGATAAAAGAAGTGCATCCGCATGGAGCAATTGAAATATTTAATCCAGTTGCTGCTGATCCACAAAGAAGTTGGGTGGTGAATGGTCAACGTCTCAAACCTTATCTAGGGGGAGAGGTGCAACAATTTTCCACAATGATGCTGTTGGTTGATCCTTGAAAGTTTGGGTCAGGCTCGTGACGTTAAACAAGCGCTCACTGGGAGGCAACCCAGTGTTTTGTAAGTATTTTCTGTTAGGGTTTGATGTACTCTAGTTGAACCCTTGTTTCTTGTGATGGTTTGCTATTAACTGTGATTGTGTGATAAGTAATGCTGAATGATGCTTATGATTGATTGATGTTGAGATAGATGTGCACATTAAATGCTTATACAGGTGATTCACAAGTTTTGTGAACAAATGCAGGATATTATGATTGTGAATGTGAAATTAAGCAGGATGTGTATGTCAAATGTGAATGAGCTTATGTGTGAGATTTTGAGCTCCAGAGTTGTTATTGTTGAATGCTATTACTTTGAAAGCATGAATGGTTTTGCCCAGGTTTTCTATGATTGAATCAATTGCTTGTTTTGCATCATGTGATCAAGGCCATTTGTTGAAAACCTTTTTATTGGCCAAATTCATAAAGTTAGCCCACTAAAAAAGAACACTTTGTGTTCAATCCTTTTGAACCCTTAGCCTTGAATATACACTGAAACCTTTGATTGAAAAATCTTTACCTTGAGTTAAGTAGAAGATCTTGTGTGGTATTGTTAAATGTTCAAGTTTGGGGTTGTTGGGAAAACATGAAAAGCATTGAGCTAAAAGCTAAGAAGTAAGAATATGCAAAGGCAAAAGAAAGTTGGGAATGAATAAGATGATTGTGTTGTTATGATTCTCTTAACTCAAGGGTTTTGTGATCTAGAAAAACCAATTTTCTTGTTAGCCCAGCCACATTATAAGCCATAGAAAAGTCCTTGTGATGATGCATGCTTGTGAATGTTTTTGATTGTGGTAAAATGAAAGGCAAAGTTAATTCATGTAACATTGTGATAGTAGAGTGAATGAGTGATCATCTCTTATACACTTGAGTGTGAGTGAAACACTTGACTTAGTGAGGAAATATCACATGAACACATGAACATCCATGCTTAATTGATTGATCATTCATGAAAATAGCATTTGTTGGAATTTAAATGACTTTGTGAACACTAAAGCATGTGCACATCTTGATTGAACTCTTGGTCATAAGTTTGAGTGAAGTTTTTGCTTATCTTGAAAAGAAGATTTTTGAATGAAGTGAACCATCATATGAATTGGTTTAAAGATGGAGTTACATATTATTTGCTTGAGGACAAGCAAAGTTTTAAGTTTGGGGTTGTGATAACAGTTGAAAAACTGTTATTTTCATGATTAAAATTGACACTAAAAGCAACCTTTACACTTAGAAACTAGCTTGAAATCATGTTTTTCCTCATGTTTTTAGAAATAAGAGAGCTGGACAGGTTTATGCTTGATTTCAGTGTTTTTGTGCAGGTTTTAAGGTGAATTTGGTGAAAGAAGTGAAGAAGGAGAGAGATGAAATCAGAAAAGACAATAAAAAGTGCAAAAGGAGAAGCCGAAGTCACCGCTCAGCGGCAGTTTACCGCTGAGCGGCACTCAGGAGCTTGCGGGAGGTCCGCTGAGGGGCACAATGGCCGCTGAGGGGAGAAAACAAGTCACGCACTCACCGCTGAGCGGTAGTTTACCGCTGAGCGGCACTCTGGAAGTCACGTAAGGTCCGCTGAGGGGCAAAATGGCCGCTGAGGGGAGAAAACATGTCACGCATTCACCGCTGAGCGGTATTTTACCGCTGAGCGGCACTTTAATGGGCTTGGACTTGACTTTGTGTAATTTACGAATGATACATAAGCTTTAGGGTTTCCTAGGGTTAGGTATCTCTGGCTGGAACGAGGCAAACACTCTCTCTACCACCCCTTTGAAGGAGGATCTTGGATGCTGAGGCTTCCTCTTCACCTTTTTAGGGTTTATTCTTTCATTCTTTCATTGTAATTCACTTAGGTTCACCATGAATATGGTGAACTAAACTCTGTATGTTTGTTGGGGAATCAATGTAGTCTTGTGAAACTCTCATATATGGAATCTGTTTTTACATCTTTTAATTAAGACTTATGCTTTCTTTCATCATTAGTTAGGGTTTTTCCTCTTTGCTTAATGCTTGCATTGTTTAACTCATTCGATGCATGATAATTGGTTTTGTCGATACGGGCACGTACGGGGAAGTCTAGATCCGGGGAATTTCTCCCAATTTTATATTGGTTGTCGTTAAGCTCCTGTACTTATGAACTGATCATTAGGAATGCTAGGAATTGTATGAACTCGTGATTAGGGAGAAGCCTTCTGGAAAGGTACATTAGAGAGTGGCATTAACAATGATGATTTGATTGTTGAATTCCTTAAAATATATGAGAGTGGATAAGATGAAATTGAACCCCAACAACATATTCATATCTATATTTCATTGAAAGTGTTTATCCTTTGATTTTTGCCATTGATCAAAATTCATGCATACATGTTTATTTTCTGTCTTGCATTTTAAACCCCGAATATTTCGTTTGTGAGTCTTAGTTAATCAAGAAACCACATAACTAAACTAGGCCGTGAGTCCTTTGGGAAGAACGATACTTGGTCTTACCAAGTTTTATTACTTGAACGATTCGGTCATACTTGCCGATTGAAAACAAGTTTGTGACATCATAATTTGGTGTTCATAAATTTGTCCATCAAATTGCTGAAGAGTTTCTTCCAACCTTGTTGATCTTTCATTAAGCATAGATAACTGTTGCCAAAAGGTTGGTTGCTGCTGCTGCTTATTATATTGACTAGCTTGCCCAGTTTGTCCTTGACCAATGCTTGGGTGTGGTTTCCACCCTTGATTGTAGTTCCCTTGACGGTATGGAAATTGATTGGCCATAAAATTAACGTCCTCTAAAGCTTCAACTGGAAAGGCACATTGACCATTGATATGGTCACCTCCACATAATTCGCACAACTGGGTTTGTACCTGTGCAGCAGTTTTCAACTCTTTAGGTAATTGTGCAAGAGTTTTAGTCAGAGTTTCCAGCTGTTGAGTTAGAATTTTATTTTGTTCTAGCAAGGAATCATGCGTCTGTAATTGTAGAACTCCTTTCTATTGTATAGGAGCTCCTCTCTCACTGTGCAGCTCATTATCACTAGTAGCCATGTTGTCAATGATTTCTATAGCTTCCTCTGGAGTTTTCCATTTGATATTTCCTCCTGCTGAGGCATCAAGCATCATCTTGGTTTGTGAACCAAGGCCTCCAAGGAAAGTTAAGACTACTTCCTGTTCTTCATAGCCATGCGTGGGTGTTTTTCTTAGTAGACTTTTGTATCTATCCCATGCATGCCCCAGTGATTCTTCCATGCCCTGCTTAAATGAAGAAATCTCTTGCTTGCCTTTTGTCACCTTTGATTGTGGAAAGTACTTGTTTAAAAACTTTGTCACCACTGCTTCCCACTCTGTGAAACTTCCTTCTGGGAAAGAATTCAACCAAAGCTTAGCATTGCCTCCCAATGAGAAAGGAAACAAACTAAGTTTAATCGCTTCATCTGGCACCCCATTAATTTTGACCGTGTTGCAGATCTCATTAAATGTAGTAAGGTTATCATAGGGGCTTTCATGAGATAACCCATTAAATTGATTGCTCTTCACCAGTTGGATCAGTGCTGGTTTGACCTCCATGTTAGCTGCATTGACTCTAGGTCTAGCTATACTGTTAAAGTGCTGAGGTCCAGCTGTATTGGTGTAATCAGCAAGAGTTCTTCTGATATTATTGTTCTCCATATTTTCTGTGCTATGGTCAGAACCTTGTGGTGATGGTTGCAACAGAGTTTCCGGAGGAGGGAAAAGTTCTCTAGATGTTCGGATTCTTCTCCTCCGTCTACTCTCATCTAAACCTTCAAGAAGAGGTTTTGCAGTTATCTTGCTCCTAGTTCGAATTGCCTCCTGCATACACAAGAACACAAAACCCTAGAATATTTGGTTAGCACAAAAAGATATAGGAGAAGATATAAGATTCAGAGAATAA
Organism: Vigna umbellata; assembly: GCF_029865625.1. Classification (NCBI taxonomy): domain Eukaryota; kingdom Viridiplantae; phylum Streptophyta; class Magnoliopsida; order Fabales; family Fabaceae; genus Vigna; species Vigna umbellata. The sequence goes on from NC_142174.1 coordinate 25,053,415, forward strand.
AATAAAATAAAATAAAATAAAAAAAGAAAAATAAAAACAGAAATTCAAAATTAAAGTCAAAGATAATCAATAATCACACAAATTAACCAGTTAAACCACGAGTCCCCGGCAACGGTGCCAAAAACTTGATGGACAAATTTATGATCACCAAAATATGATGTCACAAACTTGTTTTACAATCGGCAAGTATGACCGAATCGTTCAAGTAATAAACTTGGTAAGACCAAGTATCGTTCTTCCCAAAGGACTCACGGCCTAGTTTAGTTGTGTGGTTTGTTAATTAGCTAAGACTTTAAGGACGAAATATTTGGATTTTTCTATGCAAAAGACGAAAATAAACATGTATGCATGAGGTTTCGATCAATGGCAAAAGCAAAAGATAAACACTTTCAATGAAATATATGTATGAATATGTTGTTGGGGGTCAATTTCATCTTATCCACTCTCATATATTTTAGGAATTCAACATTCAAATCATCATTGTTAATGCCACTCTCTAAAGTACCTTTCAAGAAGGCTTCTCCCTAATTACGAGTTCATACAATTCCTAGCATTCCTAATAATTAGTTCATCAAGTGCAGGAGCTTAACGACAACCAATATAATATTGGGAGAGATTCCCCGGATCTAGACTTTCCCGTACGTGCCCGTATCCACAAAACCAATAATCATGCATTGAATGACTTAAACAACGCAAGCATTAAGCAAAGAGGAAAAACCCTAACTAATGATGAAAGAAAGCATAGGTCTTAAATAAAAGATGTAAAAACAAATTCCATATATGAGAGCTTCAAAAGATTACATTGATTCCCCAACAAACATACAAGGTTTAGTTCACCATATTCATGGTGAACCTAGATGAACAATAATGAAAGAATGAAAGATAAAACCCTAGAAAGGTGAAGAAGAAGCCTGAGCATCCAAGATCCTCCTTCAAAGGGGTGGAAGAGAGAGTGTTTGCTTCGTTTCTGCCAAAGATCCTAACCCTAGGAAACCCTAAATCTTATATATTATTCGTAAATTACAGAAAATTAGGTCCAAGCCCATAAAAATGCCGCTCAGCGGTAAATTGCCGCTCAGCGGTAAGTGCGTGAGTCGTTTCTTCCCCTCAGCGGCCATTTTGCCCCTCAGCGGATCTCCCGTAAGCTCCTGAGTGCCGCTCAGCGGTAAACTGCCGCTGAGCGGTGACTTCGGCTTCTCCTTTTGCACTTTTTGATGTCTTTTCTGATTTCATCTCTCTCCTTCTTCACTTCTTTCACCAAATTCACCTTAAAACCTGCACAAAAACACTGAAATCAAGCATAAACCTGTCCAGCTCTCTTATTTCTGAAAATATGAATAAAAGTATGATTTCAATCTAGTTTCTAAGTATAAAGGTTGCTTTTAGTATCAATTTTAAGCATGAAAATAACAGTTTTTCAACTGTTATCACTATGCCATATTCTTCACAAAATTTATCAAATGACTCATTTTCAAATTCTCCACCATGATCACTTCTCAAAGTTTTGATTTTCAAATCTTTTTCATTTTGAATACCTTTAGCAAAAATTTTAAATGCTGTGAAAGCTTCACTTTTCAGAGTTAAAAAGAAAGTCCAAGTGAATCTTGTGTAATCATCAACAATTACAAGAGCATAGTAATTTCCACCAAAACTTTTAATTCTAGATGGACCAAATAAGTCCATATGCAAAAGTTCTAAAGGTTTTGATGTTGAAATCATGCTTTTGGATGAAAATGAAGATTTGGTTTGTTTACCTTTTTGACATGCAGTGCATAATTTGTCTTTCTCAAATTTCAGTTTAGGCAAACCAATCACAAGATCTTTTGAAATCAATTTATTTAAATGTTGCATATGAATATGTGCAGCTCTTTTATGCCATAGCCAAGGATTTTCTTCTTTAGCAAATAAGCATGTTATACTATGATTAGATGCACTTTCAATATCAATCAAATAAATATTGTTATGCCTAACACCTTGCAAAGCAATATCAGCAGAATCTTTAAAGTAAACAGTGCATTTATCACTTTCAAAAGTTACCTTGAGACCTTTGTCGCATAATTGACTTATGCTTAAGAGGTTATGCTTGAGGCCTTCAACATATAGCACATCTCTTATAGTTAATGTATTTCCTCCTCCAATGTCTCCAGTACCCTTGATTCTACCTTTGTTGTTATCCCCATAAGTCACAAATCCTTGCTTTTTCTTCTCAAAAGAGATGAATCCTTTCTTGTCACCGGTCATGTGTCTTGAACATCCACTGTCAAGATACCACAATGACTTCTTTGACTTAGTAGATTCCTACAAAACAAATTAGCAAGAGTTTTAGGTCCCCAATCTAATTATGGGTCCTTGAGGTTAGTTCATGCAAGTATAAATCATTTTACAACTTTAACCCATGCATATTTACCATTTGGAACACCAAAATGTTTAATGTTGCATTTGTTTGATGTGTGTCCATGCTTCATACAGTAAAAACAACAAGCATTGCTTACTTTGTTTTTAATAAAAGTCCCTTTTTCAACCCAAACTCTATGAGTTCTTCTTACTTTGGACTTATTTATTTGATGCATATTTCTATTTTCAACATTGCTTTTCTTAAGGTTTATCTTAGCATGTGAATTATTCTTGGTTTCCTTTGCAAGTAAGTTTTCAAGTATATCAATATCAAACATATGATTCTTACAAGACAAGCATTCAACAGGTTCAACAGTAGCATTTGCATCAGATAATTTTGTTTCTAAAGAACTAACTTTATTTCTTAAGACAACTTCATCATCAAGCAACTTTTCATAATTCAATTTTAATTCATTGTGCTCTTTCTTAAGTTTTTTATGTGCAGCATCAAGTTTTTCAGATTCAATCAACAATTCACAGAAGGCCTTTTGCATGTCTAATTCACTAGATTCAAAGCTGGAATCACTTACTTGGCTTCCAGTATCTTTTGAGTCAGCCATTAGACAAATATTGGCTTCTTCATCTGAATCACTTGAGCTTGTTGAGCTAGATGCATTGTCTTCCCAAGCTATGTATGCTTTCTTTTTCCTTTGAAGTTTTCTTTCCTTCTTGTCTTCACTTTTCTTGCTTTTTGGACACTCAGATTTTACGTGCCCTCTTTCTCCACAACCGAAGCACTTTACGTTTGATGGAGATTCTGGACTTTCTTTCCTATCTTTGTGAAACTTGTCCTTTCCCTTTGCTTTCATGAACTTTGCAAATTTTTTTATCATCAAGCTCATGTTTTCTTCATCATCAGAATAATCTTCTTTGATCCTCTTAGAGTTTTTTCCATTAGATATTTCAGACTTCAAAGCTAGAGTTTTCCTTTTGCCTTGATCCTCTTCAGCAGTCAATCTTCTCAGCTCAAGTTCATGCTCACGGAGCTTTCCAAACAAGATTGGCATTGACATCTGAGTAAGATTTTGAGATTCCGAGATGGCAGTCACCTTTGGTTGCCAAGACCTGTCCAGACATTTCAGAATTTTCACATTAAGTTCATCAGTATCAAAAGTCTTACCCAACCCTGTTAAATGATTCACAATATGAGTGAATCGTTTTTGAACGTCAGATATAGTTTCTCCAGGTTGCATTCTGAACATCTCATATTCCTGAATGAGAGTGTTCTTCCTAGCGCGCTTCACGTCCTCTGTTCCTTCATGAGTGACTCTGAGGACTTCCCACATTTCCTGTGCTGTCTTACACACTGAAATTCTATAAAATTCATCAAGTACAACAGCAGATGAAATTATATTGCGAGCTTTAATGTCAAACTGAGCTCGTCTATTTTCTTCAGCAGTCCAATTAAAATAAGGTTTTTCAGTCTCTACACCATCAACAGTATTCATAGGAATATAAGGGCCATTTTGTACAGCTTCCCAGATACCTCTATCAACAGACCCCATAAAAATCTCCATTCTCACTTTCCAAAAAGCATAGTTATCACCAGTAAACAATGGAGGTCTGTTAATGGAAGCACCCTCAGCATATACATGGTTTTGATTGTGACCGGCCATTTTCGCAAATATTTTTTTTTTTTTGAAAAACTATCAAAGCAAGCTCTGATACCAATTGATGGTATCGGAGGGGGTAATTTTTGAAGAGTATAGCGCAGTGGAATTAAAACTCAGAGAGCGGAAAGCGTATTCGATCACAATTAAAATTAATTTTGTCCTTTTAGTAAAAATAATTTTCTTTCAGAAAATTAATCAAACAGTTGATATACGTAAAATAATATGAGTGTAGGGAATAAGAAGATCAACACAGAATTTTTATCCTGGTTCGAATCAAAAGATTCTACGTCCAGTCGTTAATCACTATAAATAGTGATTAACCTTTTTCACTAAAAATGGTTTAACAGATTACAAGATAATGAACAGGAATAAAACGAAAAGAACCACTCTACCAACTTGAAGAGAACCGCTCCAGCAATCGACCAACGATTCACAAGCTTCTCCTTACACAAGACCAGGCAGAGTACCTTGCTAACTTGAAGAGAGTCTGCTCCGACTATCGACACACGATACGCGAGCCTCTCCTTTCACAAGACCAAGCAAGGGAACAATGAACAAAAAGCTCTCTAAGAACGTTCCTCTGACACACAGTGTTCTAAGCTTTCTCAGTTCAAAAAACGTTACCTTCTGATTTCTCCAAATCAAATTATATAGCCAAGTACACTGAGTGCCAAAGGTCAGCTCTCAACTGCCATGAATAATCGATTATTGTAAGTGATAATCGATTATTCAAGTCCGTTATAGGTTTTCAAAAATGTGATAATCGATTATATGAAGTGATAATCGATTATTCAAGTATGACTTGTGATAATCGATTATTGCTTAACCATAATCGATTATACTAGTAAAAATTACAATGTTTAACATTTTCCTACTACATTCAAAATCTACAAGTTGCTTTTTTAAATATTTTCCTACTACATCCAAAATCTATAAGTTGCAGCATCATCAAAACACATCTTCAGGTTTTACCAATACTCCTTATTGGTAACAATCTGCTTGTTAAAGATGTACCTTTTGTGATGGATGAAGAATGTTTGAAAGCCTTTGACATCTTGAAAAGTAAATTGGTTTCGGCCCCAAGGATTGTAGCTCCAGATTGGAATCAAAATTTTGAACTAATGTGTGATGCTAGTGATTATGCAATAGGAGCTATGCTTGGTCAGTGAAAAGAGAAGGTATTTCACACAATCTATTATGCTAGCAAAGTTTTGAATGATGCCTAGTTGAATTATGCTACTACTGAGAAGGAGTTCCTGGCCATAGTTTATGCTTTGGAGAAATTTAGACCTTATCTCATTAGGTCTAAGGTGATTATCTACACAAATCATGCAGCTATAAAATATTTTTTGACAAAGCCAGATTCTAAGCCACGTCTGATTAGATGGGTGCTTCTATTGCAAGAATTTGATGTGGAAATCCGTGATAAGAAGGGGAGTGAGAATTTGATTGCTGATGATTTATCTCGGTTGGTTAACATTGAGGTTACTAGCAAGGAAGCAGAAATCTGGGAATCTTTTTAAGATGAAACACTCATGTACATTCAACAAAGGCCGTGGTTTGTTGATATGGCCAATTTTAAAGCTGCAGGAGTTATTCCAGAAGATCTTAATTGGCAACAAAGAAAGAAATTTTTGCATGATGCCAAGCAATTTATCTCGGATGATCCTTATTTGTTCAAAATTGGAGCAAATAATCTTTTGAGGCGGTGTGTGACAAATGAAGAAGCAGAACGAATTCTCTGGCACTGTCATGATTCACCTTATAGAGGACATTTCAATGGAGAAAGAACAACAGCAAAAGTTCTTCAGTCAGGATTTTATTGGCCTACCTTGTTTAAAGATACTCATAACCATGCCAGAAATTGTGATAAGTGTCAAAGAACTGGGACTATTTCAAGACGTCATGAGATTCCATTACAGGACATTTTAGAGGTTGAAGTTTTTGATTGCTGGGGTATTGATTTTGTAGGACCTTTCCACCATCTTTTAACAATGAATACATATTGGTTGCGGTGGACTATGTGAGTAAATGGGTGGAAGCATTGGCGTGTCCCAAAAATGATGCCAACACTGTGATTAAATTTCTAAAGAGGCAGATCTTCTCACGCTTTAGGACTCCAAGAGTACTTATTAGTGATGGAGGATCTTATTTTTGTAGTTATCAACTGTCAAAACTACTCAAACATTATGGTGTGAGACATAAGGTAGCTACACCTTATCATCCACAGACCAATGGGCAAGCTGAGGTGTCTAACAGAGAGATAAAGAGGATCTTGGAGAAAACAGTTGCTTCATCAAGAAAGGACTGGTTACAGAAACTGGATGATGCTCTTTGGGCATATAGGACAACAATGAAGACATCTATGGGTTTATCACCTTTTCAGTTAGTCTATGGGAAAGCATGTCATTAGCCAGTGGAGATGGAGCATAAAACTTTGTGGGCTCTTAAATTTTTGAATTTTGATCCCTATGAAACTCAGACCAAACGCAGAAGGCAGATGCTGAAGCTTGAAGAGATGCGGTTGCATGCATATGATTCATCTAGGAATTACAAAGAAAAGGTAAAATTCTATCATGACAGAAAGTTGATAAAAAAAATTCTTTATTCTAGGGCAGCAGGTGTTATTGTTCAATTCCCGATTGAAGCTTTTTCTTGGAAAGTTGAAGTCAAAATGGTCAGGACAGTTCATAGTGAAAAGTGTGCGTCCACATGGAGCAATTGAATTGGTTGATTCAGCTGCTAGTGATCCACAAAGAAGCTGGGTAATGAATGGTCAATGTCTCAAGCATTATCTGGGAGGAGAAGTGGAACGTTTGTCCACAGTGATGAAGTTGGTTGATCCTTGAGCTTATTGGGTCAGGCTCGTGATGTTAAACAAGCGCTTATTGGGAGACACCCAGTGTTCTAAACTCATATTTTTATTCTTATTTGCTTCTGTATTAGAATAGGTTGTGATGTACTCAGTGTGAAACCTTATATGCTCTGATGGTTTGCTTGTGATTTATGCATGATGAGTATTGCTTGATGATGCTTAGATATTGATTGATGTTGAGATTGTGCACTATATGCTAATATACAGGTGGTTGTTCACAAGCTATGTGAACAAATGCATGATGTTGTGATTGTGATTATGATGCTAAGCAGGATGTGTATGTCGAATGTTGAATGAGCCTATATGTGAGGTTTTGAACTTGATAACAGTTGAAAAACTGTTATTTTTAGACTTAATTTTGACCTTAAAGACAACCTTTATGACTTAGAAATTAGCTTGTAATCATGCTTTTGCTTATGTTTTGCAAATAAGAGAGTTGGATGGGTTTTATTCTTGGTTTCTCTTATTTTTGCAGGTTATAAGATGAACTGAATGGAGGAAGTGAAGTAGCCATAAGTTGGAGCTAGAAAAGGAAGAAAAAGTGCATTAAAGAAGAGCCGCAAGTACCGCTCAGCGAAAATTACCGCTGAGCGGCACTCTAAAGTCCCGTAGTCACCGTTGAGGGGCAAAACTGCATCTGAGTGTCAAATAGAAGAATCACACTTACCGCTTGATGAGTCAATATTTTCTTGACTTCATTTAGCTTGGTGTATCGAATTTAATCAGGGAATTGTGGTTGAATGTCTAGTATTTTTCCGTTTTTGCTAATTGTGCTTAATTTAATAAGAAATTCTTATTTTAATCAATTTGAATTATCTGAGTTAATTATTTGCATTATTAATTGCAGGGAAAATTTTGCAAATACAATTTGGGACATTTGAAAGTTAAATGAGAAATGCCAATTAGGCCCAAAGGTGGAGGTTTATTTTTTATGTGCAGCACACGATTTTATTTTGGAGAATGAACTTGATTATCCTTTAGAAGCAGCAACCACATGGTGTCATCGCTAGATTCATTTTGGGCTTATTAGAAAAGGTGCATTCAATTGAAGAGGTGCACACGGGTTGGGCTGGAATTCATGTCTAGTAGAAGCATTTTTTTTTTTTCAATTGAAGAAGAGTTGGTTGGAGCAACACACATGGTCCAGCATGCCACGGCCTGCACCCATTTATTTCTTCATCCAACAATCCAACACGTGAAGAATGGAGGTGCAGCAAAAGAAGAAAGCAGCCCACATTGGCAGGTCCAACTAGGCAACAACAACAGCATGTCCAGGAGGTGCACAAAGCAGCTTATTCGTTCAGCATTGTGCTTGAAGTTGCAGTAGGCCACATCACCGTCCAGTTGTTGAGCAGCAGTAGCACATCACGGCCCAAAGGAAATATAACAAGTTGGGGAGCTGCAAAATGAAGAGCTCATCACGACCCATGAGAAGAGAGGTGCGGGTTGTCCAGCAAGGCAGGTGGTGACGTCTAGCAATTTGCTGCCACGGCCTGCACACACGTTGTCCAGCATTGGAAGGGCAGCAGCACACGGAAGACAGCAAGGGGCTGCACGTCCAGCAGCTGGTCCAGCAAAGAAGAGGAGTCCAGCAAGCACATGAGGGCACATATACTTTGGCTGGATGGGAAAGAGGAGGGACATGATCTTTCATTTTAAAAAAAATTCCACGCACATGGAGGTTACGGCTAGGGGATTCATCTTTTCATTCAGGGGAGCCACCATTCTTCAAGGGAGCATGATGATTTTTCTTTGAACATTTTGAGAGCTTGAAAATGTTGTTCACGTTAATTGGCATTGGCTAATGAAAGAAACACATTTACTCTTCCTTTAGATTTTTCGAAAAAGCACTTGTGATTGAATGCTTTTATTTTCATTTCTTCCAACGTGTTGACAGCCTGATGATGATGGAATGGGAGAGAACATTTTCAATTTAATTCATTTAGTAAAAGGGATTTGTCCAGCCGCTACTTACATTAGCTTTTGTTGTTGAACGTTGTTTGGAGCTTCTATGTTTTTGAACATTTTCTTCACGCTGTTACGATGGAATGAAAAGAAGCAACTTTTCTTTTGCCAACGGGTGCATACGCCGTCTCAGGGGATGAATGGGATAAACCTTTTCTTTCTTTTCTTCTAGGGGGGTGCTTCATTGTGTAGGAATGTTTTTATATTAGTTTAATCATTCACTAAGTCCCTATTTTCGCATGGAATCTCAATTTCGTCCCTTTCTTTCTGAAAATATCAATTGGGTCCCAATTTTATGAAAATTGCAACAAATCGATCCTTTCCGTTAAATAGTGTCAAACGGCGTTAAAAAAATTTGAGTGGATGCTGAGATGACGAACGAACGCTCGTCCACCAGCGAACGAACGCTCGTTCACCAGCGAACGAACGCTCGTCCACCAGCGAACGAACGCTCGTCGACCACCGAACGAACGGTCGTCCAGTGTGGAACGAACGGTCGTCCAGTGTGGAACGAACGGTCGTCCAGTGTGGAACGTCCGTTCGTTGGTGGACGAGCGTTCGTTCGCTGGTGAACGAGCGTTCGTTCGCTGGTGGACGAGCGTTCGTTCGTCATCACAGCATCCACTCATCAATTTTTTTAACGCCGTCCAGCCCATTTAACGGAAAGGATCGATTTGTTGCAATTTTCATAAAATTGGGACCCAATTGATATTTTCAGAAAGAGAGGGACGAAATTGAGATTCTATGCGAAAATAGGGACTTAGTGAATGATTAAACCTTTTATATTTTAGCTTGAAAAACAAGATGGTGCACGCTGACTGAGAGAAGAGCACACGGACAGCAGCTAGCTCTGCTTAAAATCATTTATTTGCTTTTAGATAGGAAGATGTGTTGATGTAGGTGCTGGAACGAGGTAGGCATTTCACTTTGCTAGAAGGGAAAAACGTGGACTTTAATTGAAGGAAGCAACACGGTGCTGGGATTTATTTTTGGAGCCAATTATTTCCTTTCTTCCAGAAGAGATGCACTCGGTCACATCCTGCCAGCAACCGCTGATTTCAGCTTGGTGCACTCACGATTCTTCGGATTTTGGGTGAAGAGGTGTAACGGCCTGGCTGGAATCTTCATGGCTATTCTTCCAGGAAGATGCATTTTATTTTTTGGCAGTGTCATTGCCACATTAAGCGTTGCAGATTTGTCTTTTATTTTGCTTTAGCTCTAAAAAGGTCTCTTTATATTGTGTTGATGCTTGAATCGGTGGTGATTTTGTTTTACAATTTCCAAGCTCTATTCCGATGTGCATTTAATTTGTTAGTTCAACATTGCAATTTAAGAGCATTGATGCGTTTTGTCATTTATTTCTTGTATGTTAATTAGTTCACACATCATGCTTTATGACCATTCAATTTACTGTTTTCATGCTGTCTAATCTGTTCGACTTCTTTAGCTTCCTGCATTTCCAATTTCCTCACTTTTAGAGACCGTTTGGTCTCAATGTAGAACCGTTTGGTCATCTATAGGACCGTTCGGTCTTCATGCTTTGTTCATTTATTTCAATGTTTTCAATTATGTTTGGTTGTATTTAATTTCTAGTTTTAATTTAGTTCATTTCTAAGCACAAAAACACTATCAAAACCCCCCACTACGTGTTTGACCTAAGTCTCGAACCACATTTGGTCCTTGAGAGACGACCTAGGAGTCACTTCCTAGCACTATACTGCAATCTTATTTGAACATCAAATTTGTATGGCTCGGGACAACCCCATCAAATTTTGGCGCCGTTGTCGGGGACTAACGGTTCGGTCTGAGGTCTTTTGTTATGTTAGTGTATGTTGTGTTTTATTTTGTGATGTGAGTGTGTTGTTCTGTTTTGTGTGTGTTGTATTGTGTGTTACATTTAGATAGCTTTAGTTGTATATTTTCATTGCATTCTTCCTTTCCCCCTACTTTCACCATGTCTACCTATTTTGATTATGTGAATACTGCTTCTTCTGCTTCTGCCTATTGATGGACAAATTTATGATCACCAAAATATGATGTCACAAACTTGTTTTACAATCGGCAAGTATGACCGAATCGTTTCAAGTAATAAACTTGGTAAGACCAAGTATCGTTCTCCCAAAGGACTCACGGCCTAGTTTAGTTATGTGATTTGTTGATTAGCTAAGACTTAAGAACGAAATAATTGGATTTTTATATGCAAAAGACGAAAATAAACATGTATGCATGAGTGTGATCAATAGCTAAAGCAAAATACAAACACTTTCAATGAAATATATTGATGAATATGTTGTTGGGGGTCAATTTCATCTTATCCACTCTCATATATTTTAGGAATTCAACATTCAAATCATCATTGTTAATGCCACTCTCTAAAGTACCTTTCAAGAAGGCTTCTCCCTAATTACGAGTTCATACAATTCCTAGCATTCCTAATAATTAGTTCATCAAGTGCAGGAGCTTAACGACAACCAATATAATATTGGGAGAAATTCCCCGGATCTAGACTTCCCCGTACGTTTCCGTATCGACAAAATCAATAATCATGCATTGAATGAGTTAAACAAAGCAAGCATTAAGCAAAGAGGAAAAACCTTAACTAATGATGAAAGAAAGCATAAATCTTAGATTAAGATGCAAGCACAAATTCCATATATGAGAGCTTCAAAAGATTACATTGATTCCCCAACAAACATACAAGGTTTAGTTCACCATATTCATGGTGAACCTAGATGAACAATAATGAAAGAATGAAAGATAAAACCCTAGAAAGGTGAAGAGGTAGCCTGAGCATCCAAGATCCTCCTTCAAAGGGGTGGAAGAGAGAGTGTTTGCTTCGTCTTTGCCAAAGATACAAACCCTAGGACGTCCTAAAGCTTATATACTATTCTAAAATTACAAAAAATCTAGGTCCAAGCCCATAAGTGTGCCGCTCAGCGGTAAAGTACCGCTCAGCGGTAAGTGCGTGAGTCGTTTCTTCCCCTCAGCGGCCATTTTGCCCCTCAGCGGACCTCCCGTAACTTCCTGAGTGCCGCTCAGCGGTAAACTACCGCTGAGCGGCAGTTGCGTCTTCTCCTTTTGCACTTTTTGATGTGTTTTCTGATTTCATCTCTCTCCTTCACTTCTTTCACCAAATTCACCTTAAAACCTGCACAAAAACACTGAAATCAAGCAAAAACCTGTCCAGCTCTCTTATTTCTGAAAATATGAATAAAAGCATGATTTCAAGCTAGTTTCTAAGTGTTAAAGGTTGCTTTTAGTATCAATTTAAGCATGAAAATAACAGTTTTTCAACTGTTATCACCTATAATTATGATTCTCCTTCTGCATCTAACTCTAAGTTTAGTTCTCATGTATATTCTGCTGATTTCTATGTTGAGAACAATATGACTCATCCTCTAACTCCTGAGAGTGCTCCTTGGGAGCCGGTGCCACTTGATGAGGAGGATGTTTGTTGTGTTTTCAACACTGGATTGATACATTTGTTGCCCGAGTTTCATGGTTTTGCAAGTGAATAACGACATAAACATTTGGAGAATTCTATCTCATTTGCTTTGTAATGAAACCTCCTAATGTCCCGGATGATCACATTTTCTTAAGGGCATTTCCGTACTCATTACAAGAAGCAGCAAAGGATTGGGGATACTGTCTTCCTCCAGGATCCGTCACCAGTTGGGAAGATCTTGAGCATCAGTTTCTGGACAAATTCTTCCATGTGCAGTATGGTTACAACAATGATCCTGGATGGAATGATCCTAACATGGAATGGTATGGTACCCCACAACATCAATATCAAGAACCACCATTCCAAAATACTTGTATGCCTCCGCCAGTCCAACAACAACAGCAGTTGCAACTTTATCAGCCTGCCCAAATAGCTCCTCAACCTTCTACTTCTGAGCCTACATTGCAGGAGTTGTTGGAGCAGATGACCATGCAGAACCTTCAGTTTCAGCAAGAGAACAAATCATACTTTCAAAGCTTGAGCAATCAGATAGGGCAGATGACCACTCAGCTCAATCAGGAATAGTCTCAAGACTTAGGGCAATCACCATTTCAGACTGTTCAGATTCCTGATGATGTTAGTGTCATCCACATAGGAGATGAGGAGTAGAGTCATGAGTTTACTATTGCGCCACCTACTTTCCTACCGCCCTATGTCCCTACTCTTGCATCTCAGGAGACTGATGAAGATTTTAAGGAACAGGCAGATATGAGCAACACTTTTGAGATAGGTAGACCATCATCATCTTCCACCACTTCAGTCATATTTAGGGAAGTGGAGGTAAACATACCTCAGTTTGATTATGCTATTGATGATTATGTTGTTCATGATTATGTAGTTGATAGGTATGTTGATGATTGTATTGTTGATGAGCATGCTTTTAATTCTCCCTCTCTGCATGATGAGAACCACTTTTTGCTATCACATCTGAATGTTTATTCTCCATGCACTGAACATGAATCTGAGCCTGTGTTTGATATTGTTTCTAAATTTGAATTTGATTCATGTTCTGAGGGTATATCTGAGGTTCAGCCTGTTACACTTGGATTGGGTGTTGTACCCCTGCATGTCATTTCTTTGGAACCACATTGCACTAACCCTATTGCAGGAGGAGGTACACATGAATTTGACCAACAAGCACCCACAGTGGTGAACAAAGGTGCGAGCCTATAAAACAACTTCAAGATCAATAGGCACGGGCTGAACCCACTCATCAACAATCTTTGCTTCTTAGATCCAGCTGTGGAAGACATTTCCCTGCTAGATCAAATCTGGAGGATGAAACAATTCTTCCTCAAAACTTCCTTGCTGGATCCTGTGGTAGAAAACATCTCCCTGATAGTCCGAAATTGGCAACTACCACCATGACCAGGGGAGTTTTCTTTTCCCTTCTCCCCCTTTCCCTTCTTTTATTGCACTTGTCCATGATCTGTTCACTGTTCTGATTTCTGATCTTATGCTTATGACACATTGAGGACACTGTGTAGTTTAAGTGTGGTCTATTGGGGGAGATTTTTATTTTTCTTCGCTAGGTTTTGTTTTCTTGGTTAAATTTTTTCTTTTCTAGGTTATTTTTGTCGTTTGTGTACAGTTTGCATGTTTCTCTTGATTTATGGACTTTGTTTAGGTTGTAGGTTTTTCCTTTACTTCATTGATACTCTTATGGTTTGAAATCCTTGCTTTTTCTTTGCTTGGAAAGATTATTATGATGTTTGAGAGGTTGATTTGATTGTGACAGAAATACCCTGTGTGAGATTTGAGTCACTTTATGTTCTTTCTTGTGTGATATGTCTCTTGACTGCTCGCGCATATTGATGCGGCTGTCTGATAACAGTTGAAAAACTGTTATTTTCATGCTTAAAAGTGATACTAAAAGCAACCTTTAGACTTAGAAACTAGCTTGAAATCATGCATTTTGTTTATATTTTCAGAAATAAGAGAGCTGGACAGGTTTATGCTTGATTTGAGTGTTTTTGTGCAGGTTTTGAGGTGAATTTGGTGAAAGAAGTGAAGAATGAGAGAGAGGACATTAGAAAAGACAAGAAAGAGTGCAAAAAGAGAAGTCGAAGGCACCGCTCAGCGGCAAACTACCGCTGAGCGGCACTCAAGAGGTGGCGTTGGAACCGCTGAGGGGCAAATGGCCGCTGAGGGGAAGAAAGAAGACGCGTAACCACCGCTGAGCGGTAAATGGCGCTGAGCGGCACTTTTTGGGCTTGGGCTTTTGTAATCTTTTGTAACTCTAGATTAGTATATAAGGGCTTGCACGTCCTATAGTTAGGCATCTTTGGCAGAAACGAGGCAAACACTCTCTCTTTCACCCCTTTGAAGGAGGATCTTGGATGCTCAGGCTACCTCTTCCACTTTATTGGGTTTATTCTTTCATACTTTCATTGTTATTCATCTAGGTTCACCATGAATATGGTGAACTAAACCTTGTATGTTTGTTGGGGAATCAATGTAATCTCTTGAAGCTCTCATATATGGAATCTGTTGAGTACATCTTTGAATTAAGACATATGTTTTTTTTCATCATTAGTTAGGGTTTTTCCTCTTTGCTCAATGCTTGCATTGTTTAACTCATTCTAATGCATGATTATTGGTTTTGTTGATACGGACACGTACGGGGAAATCTAGATCCGGGGAATTTCTCCCAATATTTTACTGACAACATTATATTGGTTGCCTTAAGCTCCTGCACTCATGAACTAATCATTAGGAATGCTAGGAATTGTATGAACTATTTGATTAGGGAGAAGCCATCTAGAATGGTACATTAGAGAGTGGCATTAACAATGATGATTTGAAAGAGGAATTCCTAAAATATATGAGAGTGGATGAGATGAAATTGACCCCCAACAACATATTCATTCATTTAATCCATTGAAAGTGTTTATCTTATGTCTTTGCCATTGATCAATTCATGCATACATGTTTATTTTCGTCTTGCATATTAAAATTTCAATCATTGTTTTCTTAAGTCTTAGCTAATCAAGAAATCACATAACTAAACTAGGCCGTGAGTCCTTTGGGAAGAACGATACTTGGTCTTACCAAGTTTTATTACTTGAACGATTCGGTCATACTTGCCGATTGTGAAACAAGTTTGTGACATCATATTTTGGTGCTTACAAATTTGTCCATCAAGTTTTTGGCGCCGTTGCCGGGGACTCGTGGTTTAACTGGTTAATTTGTGTGATTATTGATTATCTTTGACTTATTTTTTTTATTTTTAATTTAAATTTCGAATTTTTTTTTTATTTTTTTTATTTTTTTTCTGTTTATATTTTACAGTTTGTATTTTATTTGATTTTATTTTATTTTTCTGTTTTCTGTTTTTTTATTTTTTCTATTTTTATTTTTATTTTATCTTTTTAGATTAGATTTTTTTATCTTTTTAGATTAGATTAGATTAGATTTGATTTTATTTTATTTGATTAGATTTTATTTTATTTTATCTTTTAGATTAGGTTAGATTAGATTTTATTTTATTAGGTTAGATTTTATTTTATTTTATTTTATTTTATCTTTAGATTAGGTTAGATTTTATTTTATCTTTTAGATTAGGTTAGATTTTATATTTTTTAGATTAGGTTTTATTTTATTCTATCTTATTTGATTCTATCTTCTAAATCTTTTTATCTTCTGAATATTTATCTATCTTCTCTATCTTTATGTGCTAACAATTATTTTCTAGAGTTTTGTGCCTAACGTTTGCAGGATGCAATTCGAACAAGAATTTAATAGGCACTCAATTCTACTAAGGTAATTTCAATCACTGGTGGGATCTCACTCAAGCATGAATGATGATCAATTTTGGCAAGCTGTCGAACAATTTAAGAATCTACCACCACAACAAAGGCAGAAAAAACCCTCTCTATCGGGAAGAAGGATAACGTTGGAGGAGGCAGTTCAACAGTACATACAGATACCTGATTGTCATCACAAAACCACTCAAGCTGCCGAAGAATTTGATAGGCTACCACCACAACAATGGCAGCAACAACCCTCTCCATCAGTAAATTTGGATGACACTCAACAATTTTTGAAAAATTTGGAGATGCACCTTCGTTTCATTAGACAAAAATTGAATGATGAGGTTAATACTGAAGTTAACCTTAAGGAGGAAGGGCAAACCAATGTTACCGAAAGTGACAAGATTCTTGATGAGGAAAAATTAGAGAGAGAGGAGGAAAAGGTAGAGAGAAAAGAGAAAGAAGAGTTGAGTGAGAAAAATAAAGATGAAGAAAAAGAGAAAGAAGTGGTTGAGAGAGAAGAGAGAAAGAAGATTTGTGTGAAAAGAAAGAAGTTGAAAAGAAAAAGAAAAGGGAAGAAAAAAATAAAAGAAAGGAAAAAGAGAAATTTTAGGGAGAGAAAAAGGAAGAAAAAGAAGATGAGAGGAAAGAAGAAGAAATCATATGAAAAATCCCATCCTCATCTAAAGAAGAATCATGGGAAGGAAAAGATATTCAAGTGCTTTATGGAAATCTTCAAGAAATTGGAGATTAAAGTTCCTATGATTGAAACACTGCAACAGGTTCCTGGTTTAATCAAATTTCTGAAGAAGTTCAGTAGAAAGAAGAAAAAGAAGAAGGAACATGAGCTTTATTGGGTCAAGCTAATGACGTTAAAAGAGCGCTTGCTGGGAGGCAACCCAGTGATTTAAGAACTTTTGATTTTATTTTGGTTTTGTAATTTTTAATTTAGGGACATTATTTTTGTAACTATTTTGTTAGAGATAGCATCTACTGAAGGATGCTAGGTGGTTGAGTATCTACTGAAGGATACTAGGTTTGTAACACCTACTGATGGGTGTTAGTGAGAAAATTTTGCACCTACTGATGGGTGCTGGTAAGTTTGAAACACCTACTGATGGGTGTTGGTGGATTTTGGGTCAGGCTCGTGACGTTAAACAAGCGCTACCTGGGAGGCAACCCAGTTGATTGATTGTTTTTGTTTGTTTTAGTTAGGGTTTGCATAAGTATTTTAAACATTGAATTGCAGGGAACCAGTGGGGGGCATGTCTAGGAGGCACGTAGGTTAAGAAAAGAAGGAGAAGAGCACATCACGCAAGTGCCGCTGAGCGGTATTTTACCGCTGAGCGGTACTCTCGCAGAATGGGCTTTAGTTCCCCTTAGCGGGACCCGAGCCCATTAGGGTATTTTTATACCCTAAGCTGCGCATAAGCTTCTATTTTCAGGCTCTTCTCTGCACACACACTCCCACATACCTTTTCCAAGGTTTTCCACATCTTTTCACTCTTCCCTCTTAAGAAAATCTCTCTTCTATTCATTTTTTCACTAGTGTGCCATCAAAGTTTGGGGTTGGAAGAGAGCATTCTAGTTTGAAGGCATTCTCATTGCATCTAGTATCTCCACCCAAGTAAGTAAAATGCATTTTGTTCATTCTAGGGTTCTTGAATTTGAATGTGATTGTCAAAGCATGAATATTTAGGGGTTTTGATTTCTATGCATGATTTGATGATATATTTGATGTTTGAACCGATTAAAACTGCATGATTATGAACTGGAAAACTGAAAATTGCATTTGGGTGGAGTTAGGGAAGCTTTAAAACTGATTTTTCATAAATCTGCAGAGTTACCGCTGAGGGGTAAATTACCGCTGAGCGGCACTCTGCCAGATTTGGTTTTTTCTGATTTTTGCGTGTTGGAATGTGGCGCTGGTGGCGCTGAGGGGAAATTCTGGCCCTCAGCGGTGGTTTAGCTTCAAAAGGAGTTTTGTTTTGTGTTTACTAATGATTAACATCATGTTCTGTGGTTTTGGATTTATGTTTGAATGCAGGAATGGCATCCTCTTCAGGAAAGAGATTGAAAACCATGGCAACCAAGAGAAAGGAAAAGGAACCAGAGCAGCCCCATAATGGCAGGTTCCTCTCTAGGAAACATGAGAAGCACTTTAGAGTGGTTCAGGACAGGAGACTTCTAATGGAGAGAAAGGTTGGAATGATACCTAACTTTGCTCCTCAATTTGGAGAGCAAGTGTTAGGGAATGATTGGGGGAAGCTAGCCACTTATCCATCACCTGCCAACATAGCTGTGGTGAAAGAATTCTACACCAATGCAAAGAAGATTGGTGATTATCCAGCTGAGAATTATTTGGGCTATGTTAGAGGCCATGCTATCAGGTATGATCCTGACTCCATAAATAACTTTCTGGATACTGTGTGGGCTGGTGAGCAATGCCAGTTTGCTCTTAGCATGGAGGAAGGTGCTGATTATGAGGATGTGGAGAGAGTATTGTGTATACCTGGAGGACACTTCCAAAGGAATAGATCTGGCTCAGTGGTTAACATTAGGAGGACAGATTTGACTCCTCTTGCAAAGTATTGGATGGCATTTTCTCATGCCAACATTCAGCCATGTTCACATGTGTCAGATATTACTCTCAGCAGGGCACTCTTCATCTACTGTGTTATCAGAAACTTGAATGTTAATATTGGGCAGGTGATAGCTGATGAGATTAGTGTGTGTGCTAACACCTCAAACAACAAAGCACCACTGGGACATCCGTCTTTGATCACTCACCTTTGCAAGCTAGCTGGGGTGGACACTTCTGTTCCACCATTTGAGAGGCCAAGAAAAGCTATAGATGAGGCATATTACAGACAGTACTGTGGAGGTGAGGAGGCAGCCCAGCCAGTGCCACCACGCCAGGCTCGTAGAGAGAGAAGGCCAGCACAGAGCAGGACTTCTGTTGATACTCATGAGGCAGAACCATTCCAGATGAGGGACATGTATATGTCTCTTATAGGTGCTCAGTTGCAGTCCATCCACAGAGGGCAGGTGGCCACGGCTGAGATGATAGTGGGGATGTATGATACCCCTCCAGCACACAGGTGGACTATGGATGAATTCCATAATGTGGTAGCTTGGCCAGAAGAACCAGTATATGGAGGAGCTGGAGCAGCTGAAGCTTCAGCCAGAGATATGGAGGAAGATGAAGCAGAGGAGGAGGATGCATTTGATGAAGATGATGATGAAGAGGAAGAGGAAGATACAGAGAGCTCGGACTGATGAGGAGCTGAGATAGCATTTACTGATGAATGCTATCATATGATTATGCTTTTATGGTTTAAGTTTTCTGAACTTATTTGTTTTTGTTTTTAGATTAGGGTTTGATGTACTCTATTGAACACCTGGTTTGTTATGATGGTTTGCTATTAACTGTGATTGTGTGATAAGTAATGCTTGATGATGCTTATTGATTGATTAATGTTGAGATGATGTGCACATTAAAATGCTTATACAGGTGATTCACAAGCTTTGTGAACAAATGCATAATATCATGATTGTGATTGTGAAATTAAGCAGGATGTGCATGTCAAATGTGAATGAGCTTATATGTGAGGTTTTGAGCTCCAGAGTTATTATTGTTGAATGCTATTACTTTGAAAGCATGAATGACTTTGCCCAGGTTTTCTATGATTGAATCAATTGCTTGTTTTGCATCATATGATCAAAGGCCGTGTTTTTGAAACCCTTTTTATTGGCCAAATTCATAAAGTTAGCCTTCTAAAAGAGAACACGTTGTGTTCTATCCTTTGAACCTTTAGCCTTAAATATACACTGAACACCCTTGATTGAAAATCTTTACCTTGAGTTAAGTAGAAGATCTTGTGTGGTATTGTTAAATGTTCAAGTTTGGGGTTATTGGGGAAACATGAAAAAGGAAAAAGCATTGAGCTAAGAGCTAAAAAGTAAGAATATGCAAAGAAAAGAAAAGAAAAAGAAGCAAAGCTCAATGCAAATGCAAAAGCAAAGGCAAAAGAAAGTTGGGAATGAATAAGAAGATTGTGTGTTATGATTCTCTTAACTCAAGGATTTTGTGATCCAGAAAAACCAATTTTCTTGTTAGCCCAGCCACATTATAAGCCATTGAAAAGTCCTTGTGATGATGCATGCTTGTGAATGTATTTGATTGTGGTTAAATGAAAGGCAAAGTTGATTCATGTGATAGTGATAGTGGAGTGAATGAGTGAAACACTTTACCTCTTATACACTTGTGTGTTGAGTGAAACACTTTACCTAGTGAGGAAATATTCCATAAGCACATGAACATCCATGCTTAATTGATTGATCATTCATGAAAAATAGCATTTGTTGGAATTTAAATGACTTTGTGAACACTAAAGCATGTGCACATCTTGATTGAACTCTTGGTCTTAAGTTTGAGTGAAGTTATTACTTATCTTGAAAAGAGGATTTTGAATGAGTAAACCATCATATGAATTGGTTGGAGATGGAGTTACATTTTGTTTGCTTGAGGACAAGCAAAGTTCTAAGTTTGGGGTTGTGATAACAGTTGAAAAACTGTTATTTTCATGCTTAAAAGTGATACTAAAAGCAACCTTTAGACTTAGAAACTAGCTTGAAATCATGCATTTTGTTTATATTTTCAGAAATAAGAGAGCTGGACAGGTTTATGCTTGATTTGAGTGTTTTTGTGCAGGTTTTGAGGTGAATTTGGTGAAAGAAGTGAAGAATGAGAGAGAGGACATTAGAAAAGACAAGAAAGAGTGCAAAAAGAGAAGTCGAAGGCACCGCTCAGCGGCAAACTACCGCTGAGCGGCACTCAAGAGGTGGCGTTGGAACCGCTGAGGGGCAAATGGCCGCTGAGGGGAAGAAAGAAGACGCGTAACCACCGCTGAGCGGTAAATGGCGCTGAGCGGAACTTTTTGGGCTTGGGCTTTTGTAATCTTTTGTAACTCTAGATTAGTATATAAGGGCTTGCACGTCCTATAGTTAGGCATCTTTGGCAGAAACGAGGCAAACACTCTCTCTTTCACCCCTTTGAAGGAGGATCTTGGATGCTCAGGCTACCTCTTCCACTTTATTGGGTTTATTCTTTCATACTTTCATTGTTATTCATCTAGGTTCACCATGAATATGGTGAACTAAACCTTGTATGTTTGTTGGGGAATCAATGTAATCTCTTGAAGCTCTCATATATGGAATCTGTTGAGTACATCTTTGAATTAAGACATATGTTTTTTTTCATCATTAGTTAGGGTTTTTCCTCTTTGCTCAATGCTTGCATTGTTTAACTCATTCTAATGCATGATTATTGGTTTTGTTGATACGGACACGTACGGGGAAATCTAGATCCGGGGAATTTCTCCCAATATTTTACTGACAACATTATATTGGTTGCCTTAAGCTCCTGCACTCATGAACTAATCATTAGGAATGCTAGGAATTGTATGAACTATTTGATTAGGGAGAAGCCATCTAGAATGGTACATTAGAGAGTGGCATTAACAATGATGATTTGAAAGAGGAATTCCTAAAATATATGAGAGTGGATGAGATGAAATTGACCCCCAACAACATATTCATTCATTTAATCCATTGAAAGTGTTTATCTTATGTCTTTGCCATTGATCAATTCATGCATACATGTTTATTTTCGTCTTGCATATTAAAATTTCAATCATTGTTTTCTTAAGTCTTAGCTAATCAAGAAATCACATAACTAAACTAGGCCGTGAGTCCTTTGGGAAGAACGATACTTGGTCTTACCAAGTTTTATTACTTGAACGATTCGGTCATACTTGCCGATTGTGAAACAAGTTTGTGACATCATATTTTGGTGCTTACAAATTTGTCCATCACTGTCACGGCCCATCAAATTTGATGTGCAAATAAGAATGCAGTATAACTAGGAAGTGACTCCTAGGTCGTCTCTCAAGGGCCAAATGGGGGGGTTTGAAAGTGTTTTTGTGATTCAAAATGAACTAAATTAAAATAGAAACTAGACACAACTGAACATAATTGAAAGCATTAAAGTAAATGAAAACAACAAACTGAACGGTCCTAAAGCAAGGTGTGTGAACTAATTTAAATGCACTAGAGAAATCTGAAAACTCATTTAACACTATTGAATTCAACGCATCAGCAGAAGCACAATTCAGCAAGAGTAAAATAGTTGGAATGAAACGTCAATGCAAAACATCATTAATGAGCACATGCAGCGAGACTAAAATTTAAATGCAAAAGGGTGTTAACCACTTAGGATGCAGTGGACACTTCAACAAAGGCAATTAACCTATTAAAATGCAACTATTTAGGTAAACAAAATAAATTGCTTATTGAAGACATTCACCAAAGCAAATCATTCACGGAAGCAATACGCGTGCACAAGCCAAATAAATCACCGCTGCCGCACTTTCAAGTAAATCACCTTCCTATTCTCTGAATAAAAATAAAACCGAGAGCTGCTGGAATAGAAAGAAAAAAGAAAAAAAAAACGTGCACAACAAACTGCTAGAATGAAAACTTTAATAAAAACAAAATGCTTGAACAAAAAATATTGAAAATGGCATGTGTAATCTGCAACATAAAAATAAAGTAGGCTTTTTCCTCAAAATCTAAACATTCCTAGCCAAAGAAAAATCAGTGAGTGTGGCGTCTGAAACACATAATCGTGCTTCCCATTCCAGCGAGCGTGCTGCACCCTCTCATAATTGAATCAGCATTTGCTTTTCCTAAATGAAAGAAAATAAAATAAAATGACTTCCGAAGGAGTAGCAGCTGCACTCCCCAATAACGTAGTACCACTACTGCTCACAACGTGTTGCCTCCGTGTTCAAGCAAGCCGTGACACACCACACTTCTCAACGTGATTCTGCCATGCCGTGACAGCACCTGCTAGCACCGTGTGCTCTCTCCAGGCCGTCCCAAGTGGCGACTGGACCTACTCTCTGGATGATGCTACGTGATGTTGATGACAAATTTATGAACACCGAAAAACGGCGCCAAAAACTTGTTTAACAATCGGCAAGTGTGACCGAATCGTATCAAGTAATAAAACAAGGTAAGACATGGTATCGTTTTCCCAAAGGACTCACGACCTAGTTTAGCTATGTGATTTGTTGATTATTTAAGACTTAAGAACAAATTGATTATAGGTTTTAATGCAAAAGACAATAACTAAACATGTATGCATGAATTTGATCAATGGAAAAGAACAAAACAAACACTTCAATGAATTATATGGATGAGTATGTTGTTGGGGTTATCAATTTCATCTTATCCACTCTCATATATTTTCAGGAATTCATCATTCTTAACATCAATGCTAATGCCACTCTCTAAATTACCTTGCAAGAAGGCCTATCCCTAATTACGAGTTCATACAATTCCTAGCATTCCTAGTAATTAGTTCTTAAAGTGCAGGAGCTTAAAGGCAACCAATATGCTATTGGGAGAAATTCCCCGGATCTAGATTTCCCCGTACGTTCCCATATCGACAAAATCAATAATCATGGCAATGAATGAGTTAAACAAAGCAAGCATTAAGCAAAGAGGAAAATCCCTAACTAAAGATGAAAGAAAGCATGTATCTTAATATAAGATGTTAAAACAAATTCCATATATGAGAGTTTCACAAGACTACATTGATTCCCCAACAACAATACAAGGTTTAGTTCACCATATTCATGGTGAAACTAGATGAACAATAATGAAAGAATGAAAGATAAAACCCTAGAAAGAGGAGGAGGTAGCCTGAGCATCCAAGATCTTCCTTCAAGGGGTGGAAAAGAGAGTGTTTACTTCGTCTCTGCCAAAGATACAAAACCCTAAGACATCTAGGTCTTTAAATAGGACATAAAAATATTAGAAAACGGGTCCAGGCCCAAACAGATCATAAAATCGCAGAAAACTGGCCCAAAACTCGTTTGGTTGACTTTTTCCTTATTCTGGTTGACTGGTTGACTTTTCTGGTTTCTGGTTGACTTTTCAGCACTTCAATCATTCGGTACTTCAATTCTTCTTTCAAATCATTCAATTAGCCTACAAAATCAAGGGAATCTTGCACAAAATCATTAAATTCACTTTTAACTCTCTTATTCACAAAACTAAAGCAAAAATATGAGTTCAAGATAGTTTCTAAGTCTTAAAGGTTGCTTTTGGTATCAATTTTAAGCATAAAAATAACGGTTTTTCAACCGTTATCACAACCCCAAACTTAAAACTTTGCTTGTCCTCAAGCAAACAAGATGTAACTCAATCTTCCATCAATCCATATAATGGTTCACCACATTCAAAAATCCTTCTTTCAAGACAAGTAAATACTCAATTTAGCTCATCATCAAGACTTCAATCAAGATGTGCACATGCTTTTAGTGATCACTGAAACACATACTATACAACAAATGCTATTTTCATGAATGATCAATTAACTAAGCAAAGATGTTCTTATGTGTTCATGGAATCTATCCTCACTAGATAAAGTGTTTCACTCAAACACACAAGTGTATAGGATATATTCACTCATTCACTCTACTATTACAATGTCACATGAATCAACTTTCCCTTTCATTTAACCATAATCAAAAACACTTACAAGCACACATCATCACAAGGACTTTTCAATGGCTTATAATGTGGCTAGGCTAACAAGAAAATTGGTTTTTCTAGATCACAAAACCCTTGAGTTAAGAGCATCACATAAACACAACCATTCTTACTTATTCCAACTTTCCTTTGCATTCTTTTCTCTTCTTTCTCTTTTTCTTTTGCTTTTCACATACTTACTTCTTAGCTCTTAGCTCAATGCTTTCAATTTCCCTTTCTATTTTCCAACAACCCCAAACTTGAACATTTATCAATACCACAAAATATTTTCTACTTAACTCAAGGTAAAACTTTTCAACAAGGGTTTTCAAATCATGTTCAAGGCTAGAGGTTCAAAGGGTAGAACACATAGTGTTCTCTTTTAGTGGGTTAAATTTATGAATTTGCCTAATAAAAGGGTTATCAACAAATGGCCTTGATCATATGATGCAAACAAGCAAGTAATTCAATCATAGAAAACCTGGGCAAAGTCATTCATGCTTTCACAGTAATAGTATTCAACAATAACAACTCTGGAGTGATAACAGTTGAAAAACTGTTATTTTCATGATTAAAATTGATACTAAAAGCAACCTTTAACACTTAGAAACTAGCTTGAAATCATGCTTTTGTTCATATTTTCAGAAATAAGAGAGCTGGACAGATTTATGCTTGATTTCAGTGTTTTTGTGCAGGTTTTAAGGTGAATTTGGTGAAAGAAGGGAAGAAGGAGAGAGATGGAATTAGAAAAGACATCAAAAAGTGCAAAAGGAGAAGCCGCAACTGCCGCTCAGTGGCAGTTTACCGCTGAGCGGCACTTAGGAGTTCACGTTGGCACCGCTGAGGGGCAAAATGGCCGCTGAGGGGAGAAAACGACTCACGCACTTACCGCTGAGCAGCACTTTACCGCTGAGCGGCACACTTATGGGCTTGGACCTAAATTTTCTGTAATTTTAGAATAGTATATAAGCTTTAGGACGTCCTAGGGTTTGTATCTTTGGCAGAAACGAAGCAAACACTCTCTCTTCCACCCCTTTGAAGGAGGATCTTGGATGCTCAGGCTACCTCTTCACCTTTCTAGGGTTTTATCTTTCATTCTTTCATTATTGTTCATCTAGGTTCACCATGAATATGGTGAACTAAACCTTGTATGTTTGTTGGGGAATCAATGTAATCTTTTGAAGCTCTCATATATGGAATTTGTGTTTACATCTTAATCTAAGACCTATGCTTTCTTTCATCATTAGTTAGGGTTTTTCCTCTTTGCTCAATGCTTGCTTTGTTTAACTCATTCAATGCATGATTATTGATTTTGTCGATACGGGAACGTACGGGGAAGTCTAGATCCGGGGAATTTCTCCCAATAGTATATTGGTTGCCTTAAGTTCCTGTGCTAAAAAAACTAATTATTAGGAATGCTAGGAATCGTATGAACTCGTAATTAGGGAGAAGCCCTCTTGAAAGGTAATTTAGAGAGTGGCATTAACAATGATGAATTGAATGTTGAATTCCTAAAGTATATGAGAGTGGATAAGATGAAATTGATAACCCCAACAACATACTCACCCATATATTCCATTGAAAGTGTTTGTATTTTTCTTTAGCCATTGACCACACTCATGCATACATGTTTATTTTCGTCTTTTGCATAGTAAAATCCAATTATTTCGTTCTTAAGTCTTAGCTAATCAACGAATCACATAACTAAACTAGGCCATGAGTCCTTTGGGAGAACAATACTTGGTCTTACCGAGTTTATTACTTGAAACGATTCGGTCACACTTGCCGATTGTTCAACAAATTTGTGGCGCCGTTTTTCGGTGTTCATAAATTTGTCATCATGGAGCTCAAAACCTCACATATAAGCTCATTCACATTCCACATATAACATCCTGCTTAGAATCATAATCACAATCACAATCACAACATCATGCATTTGTTCACAATGCTTGTGAACCACCTGTATAAGCATATAATGTGCACATTCTCAACATCAATCACTATCAAAGCATCATCAGGCATTACTTATCAAACAACAATCATAAGTAAACCATCATAACAGACAAAGTTTTCAATTGAGTACATCAAATCCTATTCTAAAAACAAAAGTGATTGATAAAACAAATCCTACTCTAGTGCTTTTAAAAACTCAGCCCCATCAATGATGCTCTCTCCCAACCCCAAACTTAGATGGAAAACTAGTGAGAAAGTAAGTGGAAGGGAGATTTTCTAAAGAGGAATGAAAGGAAAAATGTAAAGAACCTTTGGAAAAGTGTTTAGGAGTGTGTGTGCAGAGAAGAATCTGAAAATAGAGGCCAACGCGCGCCCTAGGATATAAAAATACCCCAATGGGCTCGGGTTCCGCTAAGGGGCAACCTAAGCCCATTCTGCGACACTACCGCTCTGCGGCAGTTTGCCGCTCAGCGGTACTTTCGGGAAGTGCTTTTCTTCTTCCTAAGTGCATCCTACTCATGCCCCTTACTTGCTCCTTGTAATTAAGTTCTCAGATCACTCAAACATTCAATCCCTATCATGCAATTAAAGTAGAATCAAAACAAACAATACAGATAAAATCAATCAACTGGGTTGCCTCTCAGGTAGCGCTTGTTTAACGTCACGAGCCTGACCCAAAATCCTCCAACACCCTTCAGTAGATGCAAATCTTTCTTACCAACACCCATCAGTAGGTGTATACAAACATAGTATCCTTCAGTAGATACTCTTTCGCCTAACATCCATCAGTAGATGTAAACCCTGTAACAAACTTGGAACAAAAATACCCAAAAGTTCAAAATTACATCACCAAACCAAAAATTAAGAGTTTTTAAATCACTGGGTTGCCTCCCAGCAAGCGCTCTTTTAACGTCACTAGCTTGACCCAATAAAGCTTCAAGTTCCATCTTCTTTTTCTTCTTCTTTCTACTGAACTTCTTCAGAAATTTGATCAAACTAGGAACCTGTTGCAATGTTTCAATCATAGGAACTTTAATCTCCAATTTCTTGAAGATTTCCATAAAGCGCTCAAATTTCTTCTTCCTATGATACTTCTTTGGATGAGGAAGAGGTTTTTCATATGATTCTTTCTTTTTTTCTCTCGTCCTCTTTTTCTTTTCTCTCACTTTCTTTTTGCTCTTTTTCTTTTCTCTTATTTTTTTCTTCCCTTCTCTTTTTCTTCTCAACTTCTTTATTTTCACACAAATTTTCTTTCTCTCTTTTCTCTCAACCACTTCTTTTTCTTTTTCTTCATCTTTATATTTCTCACTCAACTCTTCTTTTTCTTTTCTCTCTATCTTTTCCTCATCTCTCCCTATTTTTTTGCTCAGCAAAAACCTTGTCACTTTCAGTGACAATGGTGATGGACAAATTTATGAACACCAAATTATTGTGTCACAAACTTGTTTTTCAATCGGCAAGTGTGACCAAATCGTTCAAGTAATAAACTTGGTAAGACCAAGTATCGTTCTTCCCAAAGGACTCACGGCCTAGTTTAGTTGTGTGGTTTCTTGATTAGCTAAGACTTAAAAACGAAATATTTGGATTTTATATGCAAAAGACGAAAATTAAATATGTATGCATGAAGTTTTGATCAATGGCAAAAAGCAAAAGATAAACACTTTCAATGAAATTTATGGATGAATATGTTGTTGGGGGTCAATTTCATCTTATCCACTCTCATATACTTTAGGAATTCAACATTCAAATCATCATTGTTAATGCCACTCTCTAAAGTACCTTTCAAGAAGGCTTCTCCCTAATCACGAGTTCATACAATTCCTAGCATTCCTAATGATCAGTTCATAAGTGCAGGAGCTTAACGACAACCAATATAATATTGGGAGAAATTCCCCGGATCTAGACTTCCCCGTACGCGCCCGTATCGACAAAACCAATAATCATGCATCGAATGAGTTAAACAATGCAAGCATTAAGCAAAGAGGAAAAACCCTAACTAATGATGAAAGAAAGCATAAGTCTTAATTAAAAGATGTAAAAACAGATTCCATATATGAGAGCTTCAAAAGATTACATTGATTCCCCAATAAACATACAGAGTTTAGTTCACCATATTCATGGTGAACCTAGATGAATTACAATGAAAGAAGGAAAGATAAAACCCTAAAAAGGTGAAGAGGAAGCCTCAGCATCCAAGATCCTCCTTCAAAGGGGTGGAAGAGAGAGTGTTTGCTTCGTTCCAGCCAAAGATACAAACCCTAGGAAACCCTAAAGCTTATATATTATTCGTAAATTACAGAAAATTAGGTCCAAGCCCATTAAAGTGCCGCTCAGCGCTAAAATACCGTAAAGCGGTAAGTGCGTGTCACGTTTCTTCCCCTCAGCGGCCATTTTGCCCCTCAGCGGTCCTCCCGTGAACTCCTGAGTGCCGCTCAGCGGTAAACTGCCGCTGAGCGGTGACTTCGGCTTCTCCTTTTGCACTTTTTAATGTCTTTTCTGATTCCATATCTCTCCTTCTTCACTTCTTTCACCAAATTCACCTTAAAACCTGCACAAAAACACTGAAATCAAGCATAAACCTGTCCAGCTCTCTTATTTCTGAAAATATGAAGAAAAACATGATTTCAAGCTAGTTTCTAAGTATAAAGGTTGCTTTTAGTATCAATTTTAAGCATGAAAATAACAGTTTTTCAACTGTTATCACAACCCCAAACTTAGTGATAACAGTTGAAAAACTGTTATTTTTATGATTAAAATTGACATTAAAAGCAACCTTTACACTTAGAAACTAGCTTGAAATCATGCTTTTCTTTATATTTTTGGAAATAAGAGAGCTGGACAGGTTTATGCTTGATTTCAGTGTTTTTGTGCAGGTTTTAAGGTGAATTTGGTGAAAGAAGTGAAGAAGGAGAGAGATGAAATCAGAAAAGACAATAAAAAGTGCAAAAGGAGAAGCCGAAGTCACCGCTCAGCGGCAGTTTACCGCTGAGCGGCACTCAGGAGCTTGCGGGAGGTCCGCTGAGGGGCAAAATGGCCGCTGAGGGGAGAAAACAAGTCACGCACTCACCGCTGAGCGGTATTTTACCGCTGAGCGACACTTTAATGGGCTTGGATTTGACTTTTTGTAATTTACGAATGATATATAAGCTTTAGGGTTTCCTAGGGTTAGGCATCTCTGGCTGGAACGAAGCAAACACTCTCTCTTCCACCCCTTTGAAGGAGGATCTTGGATGCTGAGGCTTCCTCTTCACCTTTTTAGGGTTTATTCTTTCATTCTTTCATTGTAATTCATCTAGGTTCACCATGAATATGGTGAACTAAACTCTGTATGTTTGTTGGGGAATCAATGTAATCTTGTGAAACTCTCATATATGGAATCTGTTTTTAGATCTTTTTATTAAGACTTATGCTTTCTTTCATTATTAGTTAGGGTTTTTCCTCTTTGCTTAATGCTTGCATTGTTTAACTCATTCGATGCATGATTATTGGTTTTGTCGATACGGGCACGTACGGGGAAGTCTAGATCCGGGGAATTTCTCCCAATTTTATATTGGTTGTCGTTAAGCTCCTGCACTTATGAACTGATCATTAGGAATGCTAGGAATTGTATGAACTCGTGATTAGGGAGAAGCCTTCTGGAAGGGTACATTAGAGAGTGGCATTAACAATGATGATTTGACTGTTGAATTCCTAAAAATATATGAGAGTGGATAAGATGAAATTGACCCCCAACAACATATTCATATCTATATTTCATTGAAAGTGTTTATCTTTTGCTTTTTGCCATTGATCAAAATTCATGCATACATGTTTATTTTCTGTCTTGCATATTAAACTCCAAATATTTCGTTTGTAAGTCTTAGTTAATCAAGAAACCGCATAACTAAACTAGGCCGTGAGTCCTTTGGGAAGAACGATACTTGGTCTAACTAAGTTTATTACTTGAACGATTCGGTCATACTTGCCGATTGAAAACAAGTTTGTGACATCATAATTTGGTGTTCATAAATTTGTCCATCAAGTTTTTGGCGCCGTTGCCGGGGACTCGTGGTTTAACTGGTTAATTTGTGTGATTATTGATTATCTTTGACTTATTTTTTTATTTTTTTTTATTTTATTTTTAAATTTCGAATTTTTATTTTATTTTTCTGTTTTTTATTTTTATTTTCTGAATATTATATCTTCTCTTATATCTTTTTGTGCTAACCAAATCTTTTCTAGGGTTTTGTGTTCTTGTGTATGCAGGAGGCAATTCGAACTAGGAGCAAGAAAACAACAGAACCTCTGCTTGAAGGATTAGAAGACAGTAGACGGAGGGGAAGAATCAGAACATCTAGAGAACTTTTCCCTCCTCCGGAAACTCTGTTGCAACCATCACCACAAGGTTCTGACAATAGCACAGAAAATATGGAGAATAATAATATCAGAAGAACTCTTGCTGATTATACCAATATAGTTGGACCTCAACACTTTAACAGCATAGCTAGACCTAGAGTCAATGCAGCCAATATGGAGGTCAAACCAGCACTGATCCAACTGGTGAAGAGCAATCAATTTAATGGGTTATCTCATGAAAGCCCATATGAGCACCTTACTACATTTAATGAAATTTGCAACACAGTGAAAATCAATGGGGTGCCAGACGAAGCAATCAAACTTAGTTTGTTTCCTTTCTCACTGGGAGGCAATGCTAAGCTTTGGTTGAACTCTTTTCCAGAAGGAAGTTTCACAGAGTGGGAAGCAATGGTAACAAAGTTTTTGAACAAGTACTTTCCACAATCAAAGGTGACAAAAGGCAAGCAAGAGATATCTTCATTTAAGCAGGGCATGGAAGAATCACTGGGGCATGCATGGGATAGATACAAAAGTCTGCTATGAAAAACACCCACGCATGGCTTTGAAGAACAGGAAGTAGTCTTAACTTTCCTTGGAGGGCTTGGTTCACAAACCAAGATGATGCTTGATGCCTCAGCAGGAGGCAATATTAAATGGAAAACTCCAGAGGAAGCTATAGAAATCATTGACAACATGGCTACTAGTGATAATGAGCTGAACAGTGAAAGAGGAGCTCCTATGCAACAAAAAGGGGTTCTCCAATTACAGACACATGATGCCTTGCTAGCTCAAAATAAAATTCTAACTCAACAGCTGGAGACTCTGACTAAAACTCTTGCACAATTACCTAAAGAGTTGAAAACTACTGCACAGGTACAAACCCAGTTGTGCGAATTATGTGGAGGTGATCATATCAATGGTCAATGTGCTTTTCCAGTGGAAGCCTTGGAGGATGTTAATTTCATGGCTAATCAATTTCCATACCGTCAAGGGAATTACAATCAAGGGTGGAAACCACATCCAAGCATTGGTCAAGGACAAACTGGGCAAGCAAATCAATATAATAAGCAGCAGCAGCAACCAACCTTTTGGCAACAGTTATCTATGCTTAATGAAAGATCAACAAGGTTGGAAGAAACTCTTCAGCAATTCATACAGAAAACCGAATCTTCTC
Source organism: Vigna umbellata (assembly GCF_029865625.1). NCBI lineage: Eukaryota > Viridiplantae > Streptophyta > Magnoliopsida > Fabales > Fabaceae > Vigna > Vigna umbellata. The sequence continues at coordinate 25,085,582 of NC_142174.1, forward strand.
AAAAGAACACTGAAGCTGCTATAAAGAATTTGGAGATTCAAATGGGTCAGATTACCAAGCAATTGGAAGAAAGGCCAAATAGAAATTTTGGGGCTAATACTATGGTTAACCCTAGAGAAGAGTGCAAAGTGGTAAAGAGTGTGAATGAAGAGATAATTGAGTTAGAAGAAGGAGAAGCAGAAGAAAGAAGAGAAATAGAGAGCAAAAACAATTTTCCTTTTCCAATAAATCAAGAGAAACAAATGGACTTCACAGAATTATTCAGAATGGTGGATAATAAAGCACCTTGGGAACAGATTTTGCAGAAAATTGCAGTTTACACAAAATCTGATGAAGAAATCTCTACAAAGAAGAGACGTAGAGATGATGAGGAAAAAGAGTGTATAACTGTTAAGAAAGAGTCATTCCCTCCTAAAGCATCAGATCCAGGCAGTTTTTCTATCCCTTGTACTATAGGGAAGAAAAAGGTAAAGAAAGCTCTCCTTGATTTAGGTTCAAGTGTTAACTTGATGCCTTATTCTTTACTGGAGCAAATCGGCAATGTTAAAATGAAACCTGCAAAGGTTAAAATAGTAATGGCCGATGGATCTTCAAAGGAGCCATGTGGGATTGTAGAGGACATTATAGTTTGTGTTGGCAAACTTCAGTTCTTGGCAGACTTTGTGGTGATGAAGATGGAGACTGAGAAGATACCTATCATACTTGGAAGACCGTTTATGAAAACGGCCAGGGCTATCATAGATGTAAATGAAGGTATAGTGGTGCTCCAGGACAGAGAGGAGAGAGTGGTGGTAGATGTCTTCAAAGATGTGATGCAAGCAAAGGAGGAAGAAGCTAGTTATAAAGCTGCATTTCAAGATGCACCCATGACTAGCCGTAAAGAAGAAAATCTTGAGGTTTCAGGTAACCATTGTTTGTTGTTTCAGGTACCCCAGGAAGAAGAGATTGGAAGAGGAGAAGAAATTCCTAGAGACTGGAAGAAAAGAAGACTCCAACTTGGCACACCTGTTAGAATCAAGAACAAGTTGTGAGTTGTGAAGGGCTTTAAAGAGAAGGAGATGATAGAGATAGAGTCTCCATATTCTAGAAGAACCAAAACAGTTCAAAGGAAACAGCTGAGGAGTTGGTGGAATGACAACATCAACTATAAAGAAGATGGAACTTGAGCTTTATTGGGTCAAGCTAATGACGTTAAAAGAGCGCTTGCTGGGAGGCAACCTAGTGAATTTAAAAACTTTTGATTTGGTTTTGTAATTTTTAATTTGTGAACATTAGTTTTGTAATTATTTTGTTGGAGATAGCATCTACTAAAGGATGCTAGGTGGTTAAGTATCTACTGAAGGATACTATGGCTGTAACACCTACTGATGGGTGTTGGTAAGAAAATTTTGCACCTACTGAAGGGTGTTGGTGGATTTTGGGTCAGGCTCGTGACGTTAAACAAGCGCTACCTGGGAGGCAACCCAGTTGATTGAATATTTTTGTTGATTTGTTTTAGTTAGGGTTTGCATAAGCATTTTTGAACATTGAATTGCAGGGAGCCAGTGAGGGGCATGTCTAGGAGGCACGTAGGTTAAGAAAAGAAGGAGAAGAGCACTTCACGAAAGTGCCGCTGAGCGGTACTCTCGCAGAATAGGGTTTTAGTTCCCCTTAGCGGGACCCGAGCCCATTAGGGTATTTTTAAACCCTAAGCTGCGCATTCTTTCACAATTTCAGACTTTTCTTCGCACAAACACTCCCACATACCTACTCCAAGGTTTTCCACATCTTTTCACTCTTCCCTCTTAAGAAAATTTCTCTTCTACTCACTTTTTCACTAGTGTGCCATCAAAGTTTGGGGTTGGAAGAGAGCATTCTAGCTTGGAAGCATTCTCATTGCATCTAGTATCTCCACCCAAGTAAGTAAAATGCATTTTGTTCATTCTAGGGTTTTGATGTTGAATATGATGGTCAAAGCATGAAGATTTAGGGGTTTTGATTTCTTGGCATGATTTGATGATATATTTGATGTTTGAACCGATTAAACTGCATGATTATTGATGAGTCGTTATTTCTTGAATTAGATTTAGTTTATTGCACTTAAATAAACCAGGGAATTGTGTTTAATTGTTTGGCATTTCCCCGTTTTTCGAATTCCGCTTAATTTGGTCGGAAATTTGTAATTGTGCTAATTTGGATTTTCTGAGCTGATTAAGTGCATTTTTTGAAATGCAGGAAAATTTCGGAAATACATTTTGGGACATCAGGAAGAATGCCGAATAAATTAAAGACTCTCCACACAGACATTTTAGAATTAATTAAATTGTAATTCAGTAGTTTAGAATTTTTGTATCAACTCTTACATTATGGGTCAATTTTTGGTAAATTAGAGTAGACCCAAAAATTAGAAGTTAGTGATTTAGACCTAGGTTTTTCTTTTGTGTGGACCCCATTATTAAAGGTGACCCACGGCTCTTGAAAAGCCCTAGCCGCCACCCTCATTTCGTGAGTTTTAGTTTTTGGCTGGAACATTTTTTTTAAGAAAGATGATGCACGCTGTTACGGAGGAATGGAGAGTTCCTTGATTTAATTTTGGTGATTTGCTTGCTGCTTTGAATTGATTCAATAAAAATTGCATTGAAGTCTCTTTTATTCCAGCACACAAGGGGGTTTCACGTGGAGAATGGAGGTGAGCGGTCCATCCAGCATTTGGAAGAAGGCACGGTGATTGAGAATGTGCTTGAGCAAATGCAGCAACACGTTAGCAACACGGTGATTGAGAGCAAAGTCTTTACTTTTATTTCATTTAGAAAGTGTGCGCTGGAAGGTGCTACCACGTCCAGCTGCAAGCGTTGAAGAAACTTCCAATTCATTAGAAGAAACTCACGCGTCTTGGAGGTTGGTGTCCAGGGAGCAGCTGTCACCCTTCATCCACTCACGGGATTCCATTCAGTTGATGTGTGCACGCGAAAGGCAAGTTGCACGGTGTCACGGCTTGGCTGGAAAGGTGCGGATGCTGAAATGGTGCCACGGTGATGGAAGGGAGTTGCTGTCACGTCTGCAAAGATTTAATGTTATGCTTGTTTTTTTTGGGAGAATGAAGAAGAGGTGATTCTCGGCACATGAGAGGCATGATTTCAATTTCAGGAAAAAGGATGATGATTTACTTTTGGAGGAGGGCACATGGGTGTCACATCCAGAGGGGTACACATGACGTTTTCCAGCCACATTGCATTTTATTTATTAGCTAAAGAGTTGCGTTTTCTTATCCCAGTGCATCGTGATTAAATTGCTAACACATTGTCTTCCAATTATTATCTTGAATGTTGCATTTTTTTTATTCCCGCTACAATGATAATTTTTCTAATTTAGCAGTTTCATTTTCATTTGGCGATTTCATGTCTAACTTATGTGATTTATGATTTAGCAATTTCAAGGGGATCACACATTTAGTTTTCACGCCAAATTTAATTATCTCGCTGGTGTGCAATGTTTGGTTTAGGACTGTTCGGTTTACTATTTTCATGCACTTTAATGCTTTCAATTATATTCGGTTTTATTTAATTTCCGATGTCAATTTAGTTTAATTGCATTCACAAAAACACTTTCACAAACCCCCCACTACGTGTTTGATCTGAGACTGAACCCAAATTGGTCCTTGAGAGACGACCTAGGAGTCACTTCCTAGTACTGTACTGCATTCTTTTATGCACAACTTTTGTGGGAGGTGCGACCCTTTCATCAAAATGGCGCCGTTGCCGGGGACCAATGGTTCGGTCTTAGGTTTTTGTTGTGTGTGTGTTGTGTTTTGTCTTGTGTGTTTGAGTGTGTGTGATTTGGTTGTTTAGGTTGTTTTGTGTGTTCAAAATTTTTGTGATATCGTTTCATGATTTTAGGGTGTTCTGACTTAGTGCATGACTAGGGGAAATCCTGGGCCTATACCACCCTTTGATCCGGAGATTGATAGAACTTTTCATAGGTTAGCTAGGCATTCTAGGAATTTATCTTTAGAGTCTGTTTTTGAGTCTGTTCCATTGGATACTGTGCATCCCACTGCTGAGTATTTTGTGCATACTGCATCTACTGCATCTGTTGCATCTGCACGTGACTCTGATTCTGATTCTGTTGTTTTTCACACTGAGAACAATATGGCACAACCTCCACCTCGCGAGAGGACTTTTAGGGAGATGGCTGCACCTGATTTCGATATCGAAAGCTTGTGCATCCAATATCCTGATGAGGACGTTCCATGTGTTCTCAAGACTGGACTGATCCATTTGTTGCCCAAGTTTCATGGTCTTGCAGGTGAGAGTCCTCATAAGCATTTGAAGGAATTCCACATTGTCTGTTCTAGTATGAAACCACATGATGTTCCTGAAGAGCACATCTTCTTAAAGGCATTCCCTCATTCATTGGAAAATGTTGCTAAGGATTGGTTGTATGGTTTGGCGCCTAGATCCGTCACTAGCTGGGATGATCTGAAGAGGCTGTTCTTAGATAAATTTTTTCCAGCAGCCCGGACCACAGCTATCAGAAAAGACATAACTGGTATTAGGCAGCTTGGTGGAGAGAACTTATATGAGTATTGGGAGAGATTCAAGACACTTTGTGCTAGTTGTCCCCACCATCAGATACCTGAGCATCTCCTTGTCCAGTATTTCTATGAGGGTTTGAACAACATGGACCGTGGTATGATTGATGCTGCCAGTGGTGGAGCTCTTGGAGACACCACACCTGCTGAGGCCAGGCAATTGATTGAGAAGATGGCCTCCAACTCCCAGCAGTTTAGCACCAGGAATGATGCCATTGTGGTGAGGGGCGTACATGATGTTGTTGCCCAGTCTTTATCAGCTGTTGAAAGCAAGTTGGAAGGAAAGATTGACTCTCTTACAAAGATGGTGACACAGTTGACTACCAACCAGAGATCTGCAGCTCCATCTGCATCTGTTGCACGACTATGTGCTATTTGTCCTTCTAGTGACCATTATACAGATGCTTGTCCTTCTTTGCAGCACTCTGCTGCCTCTGAGGCGCCTCAGGCTTATGCTACGAACATCTACAACAACAGGCAGCAACAACAGCAAAATCATGACTTATCCAGCAACAGGTACAACCCAGGGTGGAGGAATCACCCCAATCTGAGATGGAACAATGCGCCACAGCATCAACAGCAGGCACCACCTTTCCAGAATGCTGGAGCACCTAACAGATATGTGCCTCCACCTATGCAACAACACCAGAGGCAACAACAACAGCAGCAACAAGAGGCACCTGCCCAACCAGTTGCCCAACCTTCCACTTCGTCTGAACCTTCATTGGAAGAGTTAGTGAGACAGATGACTATGCAGAACCTGCAGTTTCAGCAGGAGACTAGAGCTTCCATACAGAGTCTCACTAACCAGATGGGTCAGATGGCTACTCAGATAAACCAGGCGCAGTCTCAGAATTCGGATAAGTTGCCATCCCAGACTGTGCAGAACCCAAGGAATGTGAGCGCCATAACCCTTAGATCAGGGAAGCAGATTTTTGTGCCTTCAGAGCCCGCTTCTACACCTACACCCATGCCTGCTACTTGTCCTAGAAAGAACGACCATGACGGTCCGAGCAAGGCATTTGAGGATGGTGAATCTTCTTCTCCAGCTGGTGGTTCTTCTTCAGGTGGATCTTCTCCCTCTTCCACCACCACCGCTGCCGCACCTTCTCCATTGGTTGACCGACCTATCCCTCTACCATTCCCTTCACGGGGGCTTCCTAGCAAAAAGATGGAAGATGTGGATAAGGAAATTCTGGAGACCTTCAGGAAGGTAGAGGTGAACATACCTCTACTTGATGCCATCAAGCAGATACCGAAGTATGCCAAATTCTTGAAGGAGTTGTGCACACACAAGAGGAAGATGAAGGGAAATGAGAGGATTAGCATGGGAAGGAATGTATCTGCGCTTATTGGTAAGTCGGTCCCGCACATCCCTGAAAAGTGCAAGGACCCAGGTATATTTTGCATTCCTTGTGTGATTGGAAACAATAAATTTGAAAATGCCATGCTTGATTTGGGTGCTTCTGTTAATGTCATGCCTTTGTCTATATATGCATCTTTGTCTCTTGGTCCTTTGCAAACCACGGGTGTGGTCATTCAGTTGGCCAATAGGAGTGTTACCCACCCAGCAGGTTTCATAGAGGATGTCTTGGTTAGGGTTGGTGAATTGATTTTTCCTGCTGACTTTTATGTTTTGGAAATGGAGGAGGGATTCTCTCATGGATCCGCTCCCATTATCTTAGGCAGGCCATTCTTGAAAACTGCCCGAACTAAGATTGATGTGTATGCTGGAACTTTGTCTATGGAATTTGCTGATATTGTTGTTGATTTTAATATCCTTGATGCAATGAAATTTCCAGCTGAGGACCATTCTCTGTTTAGGATCGATGCATTGGATGACATTATTGATAGATATGTTGTTGATGATTTTGATTCTTTGCATAAGAAAGAGCATTCTTTTCTATCTTCTCTACATACATGCATTGAATCTGAATTTGAGAATGATGTTGATTTTGAAGAGAATTTTAATATCCATGATGTTGATGATGTTTCTGATATGGATAATGTTGATAATGTAATTGTCATGGATATGGATTTGGAGCTTGATGAGATAGGTGTTCCGCCTTTACCTGTGAATTCTTTGGAGTCAGAATGCACTAACCACTTTGTAGGAAGTACAAATGAATCTGACTTGCAGGCACCTACTCTTGAGTTGAAACAGCTCCCAGATAACCTCAAGTACGTGTACTTGGAGGATGATGAGAAGAAACCGGTGATCATTTCCACCTCCCTTGATTCTGTTCAAGAGGAGAAGTTGCTTGGTGTGTTGAGGAAGCACAAGAAGGCCATTGGTTGGAGTTTGGCTGACATACCTGGTATTAGCCCATCCACATGCATGCATAGAATTCTTTTGGAAGATGGGGCAAGGCCAGTGAGACAGCCACAAAGAAGGCAAAACCCCGTGATCATGGACGTCATCAAGAAGGAGGTGACCAAGCTTTTGCAAGCTGGGATCATCTACCCTATTTCAGATAGTCAGTGGGTTAGCCCCATCCATGTTGTGCCCAAGAAAACTGGCCTCACTGTGGTGAAGAATGAGAGGGATGAGCTTATCCCAACTAGAGTGCAGAACAGTTGGAGAGTCTGCATTGACTATAGGAGGCTCAACCAAGCAACCAGGAAAGATCATTTCCCCCTGCCATTCATTGATCAGATGCTGGAGCGCCTGGCAGGTAAATCTCATTATTGTTTTCTTGATGGTTTTTCTGGTTACTTTCAAATAAATATTGCTCCTGAGGATCAAGAAAAAACCACATTCACCTGCCCCTTTGGCACTTTTGCCTATAGGAGGATGCCCTTTGGTCTATGCAACGCCCCTGGTACCTTCCAGCGGTGCATGCTTAGCATTTTTAGCGACTTTCTTGAGAATTGCATAGAGGTGTTTATGGATGATTTTACTGTGTATGGATCCTCCTTTGATGCATGTTTAGACAGTCTGGAAAAAGTTTTGAAAAGATGCATAGAAACAAACCTTGTTCTCAATTTTGAGAAATGTCACTTCATGGTTGGACAAGGTTTGGTTCTAGGGCATATCATTTCTGAAAAGGGAATAGAGGTAGACCCTGCTAAGATATCTGTGATTTCGCAGTTGCCTTACCCCTCTTGCGTGCGAGAGGTGCGATCTTTTCTTGGACATGCAGGTTTCTACAGGCGCTTCATCAAAGATTTCAGCAAGAAGGCGCTTCCCTTGTCCAGACTGCTGCAGAAAGATATTGATTTTTCTTTTGATGAAAGATGCAAGCAGGCGTTTGATTGCCTGAAGGAAGCTTTGACTACCGCCCCTATCATTCAGGCACCGGATTGGACAGCCCCATTTGAGCTCATGTGTGATGCGTCTAATTATGCATTAGGGGCTGTCTTGACACAGAAAATTGACAAGCTGCCGAGAGTGATCTACTATGCTTCACGCACTTTGGATGTTGCACAGGCAAATTATACCACCACTGAAAAAGAGTTGTTGGCAATTGTTTTTTCCCTTGATAAGTTTAGGTCATATTTGCTTGGATCACCTGTTATTGTGTATACTGACCATGCAGCTCTAAAGTTTCTATTGAAAAAGGCGGAGTCGAAGCCTAGATTGATCAGGTGGATGCTACTGCTCCAGGAGTTTGACTTGCAAATTGAAGACCGGAGTGGAGCACGAAATTTGGTTGCAGACCACTTAAGCCGGATTGAAAAAGCTGGGAATGAAGCTGATGTGTTTCCCATACAGGATACCTTTCCTGACGAGAGTTTGTTGATGATTTCTTACTCTCACCCCACTCCTTGGTTTGCACACATTGTAAATTATTTGGTTGCTTCTGTTTTTCCTCCCCTAGCATCACGTGCTCAGATTGCTAAAATTAAGAGTGATGCTAAGTATTATGTTTGGGATGACCCATATCTGTGGAAGTTGTGCAGTGACCAGGTTACTAGGAGATGCATTCGGGACCATGAGATTGACTCGGTCCTGCAGTTTTGTCATGCCTCCTCACCTGGTGGTCATCTGGGGATACAGAGAACAGCTCGCAGGGTGCTGGACTGTGGTTTTTATTGGCCTTCCATCTTCAAAGATGCGGAGAAGATCTGCAGCACTTGTGAGCCTTGTCAGAGAGCAGGAGGATCAATTTCACAGAGACAAGAGATGCCTCAACAACCTATGTTGTTCTGTGAGGTGTTTGATGTATGGGGTATAGATTTCATGGGTCCTTTTCCTGTTTCTTTTGGTTTCTCTTATATTCTCCTTGCTGTGGATTATGTTTCAAAATGGGTGGAAGCTAGAGCCACCAGGACTAATGATGCTCGGGTTGTTGTAGATTTTGTTAGATCTCACCTCTTTTGTAGGTTTGGAGTACCTAGAGCAATTGTTAGTGATCAAGGAACCCATTTTTGCAACAGATCCATGCAAGCTTTGCTCAAGAAATATGGGGTGACGCACAGAATTTCTACACCATACCACCCCCAAACAAATGGGCAGGCTGAGATCTCCAACAGGGAGATTAAGAGGATTTTGGAGAAGATTGTCCAGCCCAACAGGAAAGATTGGAGCAATAGGTTAGACGATGCTCTTTGGGCTCACAGGACAGCTTACAAAGCACCGATAGGGATGTCTCCCTACCGGGTTGTCTTCGGAAAAGCATGTCACCTACCGGTCGAGATTGAGCATCGGGCATATTGGGCTGTGAAGATTTGCAACTTCTCCATGGACCAAGCTGGAGAGGAAAGAAAGTTGCAACTGAATGAATTGGATGAGATCCGATTGGAGGCATATGAGAACTCGAAGTTCTACAAGGAAAGGACAAAGAAGTTCCATGATAGTTCTATTGTTAGAAAGGACTTCGAGGTGGGCCAACAGGTTTTGTTGTATAACTCTAGACTCGGCCTCATGGGCGGTAAGTTGAGATCAAAATGGACTGGACCTTTTGTTGTGACTAATGTTTATCCTTATGGTGCAGTAGAGATCCAAGGTCCATCTACAGCTAAAAGCTTCAAGGTGAACGGGCATAGACTGAAGCCTTTCCTCAGCAACCCTTCTTTAGTGGATGTAGTGGTGGAGGAGACGTCTTTGGTCCACCCCACCTATCCTCCCATCTGACTAAGGGAGTTTCTTTTCTCCTCCCCCCCTCACTTTTATTGCACTTTGTCGATATCTGATAATTGTTCTGATTGTTTGATCTACTGATTGTGACACACTGAGGACATTGTGTCGTTTAAGTGTGGTCTATTAGGGGAGGTTGTTTCTTTGTTCATGTTTCGGTTTTTATGTAGTTTGTTGTGTCTTGTGTACAGTTTTGCATGCTTTTCGTAAATTCTGGATTGTGGTTAGGTTGTCAGTTTTCCTTCACTTCATTGATACTCTGAGATGTTGGATTCCTTGCTTTTCTTTGCTTGGAAGATGATCATGATGTTTGAGAGTTGAATTGATTGTGACACAAATGCCCTGTGTGAGATTTGAGCCACTTTATGTTCTTTCTTGTGTGTGATATGTCTCTTGATTGCTTGCACATATGCCTTGGCTTTACTCTTGTTGATAATTCTTGACTGATATGCATGTTTGGAAGTGATAAAGGCAGTTTTGTTCTTGAGCCTCTCTAGCCAAATAAGCTCACCTTGTTCTAATCCTTTGAAAACCCTTTTAGCCTATACTTTCCACCATTTCTTTGTTTTGAAGCTCATACACTAGCCTCAGTGAAAAACAATGATTACCTTAACCTTAGGGAATTTTGGAGCTTTGGAAGTGTTTTGGGAACAAGTGTGGTCTCTTGGGGGTTTCTGATGAGTTGGCTAGTTGGTTCCTCTCTTGTTTTGTTTTGGTAAATATATGTGTATCTTGTCTTTTACAGTTTTGTTTTGAAAAGGGAGAAAAGAAAAGAGACAGGATGAAAAAAAAAAGAGAGCAGAAAAGTAGTGAAAAAAAATAATAATAAAAAATTTGTGGGAATAATTGTGGATAATGGAGTCAAGAAGAGGATGGTATTAGAGGTTGTGGGTGTGTTTGAATGTGTTTACACTTGTTCCCCATTGCTCCTCTGTTCCTTATGGTTTGTAGCTTCTTATCCAAATATACCCTCCCTTGTCCTTGGCCCCATTACAACCATGAAAAGACCTTTTGATTTGAACATGCGTATGTGCTTGAGTGTTGATATTAGAGGCTTGCCAAGTCTATTTGTGATTGCTTTCTTGAGTGCATTGAGTGACATTGATTTACCTTAAACACTTGAGGGAAACACTGATTGTGTGCATCTGTGAGGCTCTGTTGCTTTTGATTCATCTCTTGAACTGATTGAATGTTTTCCTTGTATTGAACTGTTTGGATGATTCTTTGAGTATTTGCTTTCATTGACTCTGTGTGGGATTCTGCCTATACCTTTTACCGTCCAGATTTTGTGAGAATGGTGCAACTGTGTTTCTGTTTTGGAGTCTTTGTTGTCTGTCTGTCGAGTCTGTGTCAACTCCCTGATGTTTGAGTAGTTCCCTGGTTTTCGTTTTAGTTTTGCCCAGGAGTGCAAAAGACTAAGTGTGGTCTATTTTGATGAGTCGTTATTTCTTGAATTAGATTTAGTTTATTGCACTTAAATAAACCAGGGAATTGTGTTTAATTGTTTGGCATTTCCCCGTTTTTCGAATTCCGCTTAATTTGGTCGGAAATTTGTAATTGTGCTAATTTGGATTTTCTGAGCTGATTAAGTGCATTTTTTGAAATGCAGGAAAATTTCGGAAATACATTTTGGGACATCAGGAAGAATGCCGAATAAATTAAAGACTCTCCACACAGACATTTTAGAATTAATTAAATTGTAATTCAGTAGTTTAGAATTTTTGTATCAACTCTTACATTATGGGTCAATTTTTGGTAAATTAGAGTAGACCCAAAAATTAGAAGTTAGTGATTTAGACCTAGGTTTTTCTTTTGTGTGGACCCCATTATTAAAGGTGACCCACGGCTCTTGAAAAGCCCTAGCCGCCACCCTCATTTCGTGAGTTTTAGTTTTTGGCTGGAACATTTTTTTTAAGAAAGATGATGCACGCTGTTACGGAGGAATGGAGAGTTCCTTGATTTAATTTTGGTGATTTGCTTGCTGCTTTGAATTGATTCAATAAAAATTGCATTGAAGTCTCTTTTATTCCAGCACACAAGGGGGTTTCACGTGGAGAATGGAGGTGAGCGGTCCATCCAGCATTTGGAAGAAGGCACGGTGATTGAGAATGTGCTTGAGCAAATGCAGCAACACGTTAGCAACACGGTGATTGAGAGCAAAGTCTTTACTTTTATTTCATTTAGAAAGTGTGCGCTGGAAGGTGCTACCACGTCCAGCTGCAAGCGTTGAAGAAACTTCCAATTCATTAGAAGAAACTCACGCGTCTTGGAGGTTGGTGTCCAGGGAGCAGCTGTCACCCTTCATCCACTCACGGGATTCCATTCAGTTGATGTGTGCACGCGAAAGGCAAGTTGCACGGTGTCACGGCTTGGCTGGAAAGGTGCGGATGCTGAAATGGTGCCACGGTGATGGAAGGGAGTTGCTGTCACGTCTGCAAAGATTTAATGTTATGCTTGTTTTTTTTGGGAGAATGAAGAAGAGGTGATTCTCGGCACATGAGAGGCATGATTTCAATTTCAGGAAAAAGGATGATGATTTACTTTTGGAGGAGGGCACATGGGTGTCACATCCAGAGGGGTACACATGACGTTTTCCAGCCACATTGCATTTTATTTATTAGCTAAAGAGTTGCGTTTTCTTATCCCAGTGCATCGTGATTAAATTGCTAACACATTGTCTTCCAATTATTATCTTGAATGTTGCATTTTTTTTATTCCCGCTACAATGATAATTTTTCTAATTTAGCAGTTTCATTTTCATTTGGCGATTTCATGTCTAACTTATGTGATTTATGATTTAGCAATTTCAAGGGGATCACACATTTAGTTTTCACGCCAAATTTAATTATCTCGCTGGTGTGCAATGTTTGGTTTAGGACTGTTCGGTTTACTATTTTCATGCACTTTAATGCTTTCAATTATATTCGGTTTTATTTAATTTCCGATGTCAATTTAGTTTAATTGCATTCACAAAAACACTTTCACAAACCCCCCACTACGTGTTTGATCTGAGACTGAACCCAAATTGGTCCTTGAGAGACGACTTAGGAGTCACTTCCTAGTACTGTACTGCATTCTTTTATGCACAACTTTTGTGGGAGGTGCGACCCTTTCATCAATTATGAACTGGAAAACTGAAAATTGCATTTGGGTGGAGTTAGGAAAGCTTTAAAACAGGTTTTTCAAAAATCTGCAGAGTTACCGCTGAGGGGTAAACTGCCGCTGAGCGGCACTCTGCCAGATTTGATTTTTCTGGTTTTGTGTGATCTGGAATGTGGTACTGGTGGCGCTGAGGGGGAATTCTGGCCCTCAGCGGTGGTTTAGCTTCGAAAGGAGTTATGTTCTATGTTTTACTAATGATTAACATCATGTTCTGTGGTTTTGTTTGTGTTCTAAATGTAGGAATGGCATCCTCATCAGGAAAAAGATTGAAAACCATGGCAACTAAGAGAAAGGAAAAGGAACCAGAGCAACTTCACTCTAGCAGGTTCCTCTCTAGGAAACATGAGAAGCACTTTAGGGTGGTTCAGGACAGAAGACTTTTGATGGAGAGAAAGGTTGGAATGATACCTAACCTTGCTCCTCAATTTGGAGAGCAAGTTTTAGGGAATGACTGGGGAAAGCTAGCCACTTATCCTCCACCTGCCAACATAGCTGTGGTTAAGGAATTTTACACCAATGCAAAGAAGATTGGTGATTATCCAGCTGAGAATTATTTGGGCTATGTCAGAGGCCATGCTATCAGGTATGATCCTGATTCAATTAATAACTTTCTGGACACTGTATGGGCTGGTGAGCAGTGCCAGTTTGCTCTTTGCATGGAGGAAGGTGCTGATTATGAGGATGTGGAGAGAGTATTGTGTATACCTGGAGGACACTTCCAAAGGAATCGATCTGGCTCAGTGGTTAACATTAGGAGAACAGATTTAACTCCTCTTGCAAAGTATTGGATGGCGTTTTCTCATGCCAACATTCAGCCATGTTCACATGTGTCAGATATTACTCTCAGCAGGGCATTCTTCATCTACTGTGCTATCAGAAACTTGAATGTTAATATTGGGCAGGTGATAGCTGATGAGATTAGTGTGTGCGCTAATACTTCAAACAACAAAGCACCACTAGGACATCCTTCTTTGATCACGCACCTTTGTAAGATAGCTGGGGTGGACACTTCTGCTCCACCTTTTGAGAGGCCAAGAAAAGCTATTGATGAGGCCTACTATAGACAGTACTGTGGAGGTGATGATGCAGCTCAGCCAGTTCCACCACGCCGTGCTCGTAGAGAGAGAGGGCCAGCACAGAGCCAAACATCTGCTGATACACATGAAGCAGAACCATTCCAGATGAGGGACATGTACATGTCTCTTATAGGTGCTCAGTTGCAGTCCATTCACAGAGGGCAGGTGGCCACTGCTGAGATGATTGTGGGGATGTAAGATACACCTCCAGCCCACAGGTGGACTATGGATGAATTCCATAATGTGGTAGCTTGGCCAGAGGAGCCAATGCATGGAGGAGGAGCTGGAGCAGCTGAAGCTTCGGCTAGAGAGATGGAAGAAGATGAAGCTGAAGATGATGATGCATTTGAAGATGCTGAAGATGAGGAAGAAGAAGAAGATACAGAGGACAGCTGAGACTGATGAGGAGCTGAGATAGCATTTACTGATAAATGCTATCATGTGCTTATGTTTTGTGGTTTAACTTTTCTGAACTTATTTGTTTTTGTTTTTAGATTAGGGTTTGATGTACTCTATTTGAAACCTGGTTTGTTATGATGGTTTGCTATTAACTGTGATTGTGTGATAAGTAATGCTAAATGATGCTTATGATTGATTGATGTTGAGATGATGTGCACATTAAAATGCTTATACAGGTGATTCACAAGCTTTGTGAACAAATGCATGATATCATGATTGTGATTGTGAAATTAAGCAGGATGTGTATGTCAAATGTGAATGAGTTTATATGTGAGATTTTGAGCTCCAGAGTTGTTATTGTTGAATGCTATTACTTTGAAAGCATGAATGATTTTGCCCAGGTTTTCTATGATTGAATCAATTGCTTGTTTTGCATCATATGATCAAGGCCGTTTGTTGGAAACCTTTTTATTGGCCAAATTTGTAAAAGTTAGCCCACTAAAAGAGAACACTTTGTGTTCAATCCTTTTGAACCCTTAGCCTTGAATATACACTGAAACCCTTGATTGAAAATCTTTACCTTGAGTTAAGTAGAAGATCTTGTGTAGTATTGTTAAATGTTCAAGTTTGGGGTTGTTGGGAAAACATGAAAAGCATTGAGCTAAGAGCTAAAAAGTAAGAATATGCAAAGAAAAAGAAAAGAAAAGAAAAAGAAGCAAAGCTCAATGCAAAGGCAAAAGAAAGTTGGGAATGAATAAGATGATTGTGTTGTTATGATTCTCTTAACTCAAGGATTTTGTGATCCAGAAAAACCAATTTTCTTGTTAGCCCAGCCACATTATAAGCCATAGAAAAGTCCTTGTGATGATGCATGCTTGTGAATGTTTTTGATTGTGGTAAAATGAAAGGCAAATTTGATTCATGTGACATTGTGATAGTAGAGTGAATGAGTTATCCTCTCTTATACACTTGAGTGTGAGTGAAAAACTTGACTTAGTGAGGAAATATTACATGAACACATGAACATCCATGCTTAATTGATTGATCATTCATGAGAATAGCATTTGTTGGAATTTAAATGACTTTGTGAACACTAAAACATGTGCACATCCTGATTAAACTCTTGGTCATAAGTTTGAGTGAAGTTGTTACTTATCTTGGAAAAGAGGATTTTTGAATGAGTGAACCATCATAAGAATTGGTTGAAGATTGAGTTACATCTTATTTGCTTGAGGACAAGCAAAGTTTTAAGTTTGGGGTTGTGATAACAGTTGAAAAACTGTTATTTTTATGATTAAAATTGACATTAAAAGCAACCTTTACACTTAGAAACTAGCTTGAAATCATGCTTTTCTTTATATTTTTGGAAATAAGAGAGCTGGACAGGTTTATGCTTGATTTCAGTGTTTTTGTGCAGGTTTTAAGGTGAATTTGGTGAAAGAAGTGAAGAAGGAGAGAGATGAAATCAGAAAAGACAATAAAAAGTGCAAAAGGAGAAGCCGAAGTCACCGCTCAGCGGCAATTTACCGCTGAGCGGCACTCAGGAGCTTGCGGGAGGTCCGCTGAGGGGCAAAATGGCCGCTGAGGGGAGAAAACAAGTCACGCACTCACCGCTGAGCGGTATTTTACCGCTGAGCGGCACTTTAATGGGCTTGGATTTGACTTTTTGTAATTTACGAATGATATATAAGCTTTAGGGTTTCCTAGGGTTAGGCATCTCTGGCTGGAACGAAGCAAACACTCTCTCTTCCACCCCTTTGAAGGAGGATCTTGGATGCTGAGGCTTCCTCTTCACCTTTTTAGGGTTTATTCTTTCATTCTTTCATTGTAATTCATCTAGGTTCACCATGAATATGGTGAACTAAACTCTGTATGTTTGTTGGGGAATCAATGTAATCTTGTGAAACTCTCATATATGGAATCTGTTTTTACATCTTTTTATTAAGACTTATGCTTTCTTTCATTATTAGTTAGGGTTTTTCCTCTTTGCTTAATGCTTGCATTGTTTAACTCATTCGATGCATGATTATTGGTTTTGTCGATACGGGCACGTACGGGGAAGTCTAGATCCGGGGAATTTCTCCCAATTTTATATTGGTTGTCGTTAAGCTCCTGCACTTATGAACTGATCATTAGGAATGATAGGAATTGTATGAACTCGTGATTAGGGAGAAGCCTTCTGGAAAGGTACATTAGAGAGTGGCATTAACAATGATGATTTGACTGTTGAATTCCTAAAAATATGAGAGTGGATAAGATGAAATTGACCCCCAACAACATATTCATATCTATATTTCATTGAAAGTGTTTATCTTTTGCTTTTTGCCATTGATCAAAATTCATGCATACATGTTTATTTTCTGTCTTGCATATTAAACTCCAAATATTTCGTTTGTAAGTCTTAGTTAATCAAGAAACCACATAACTAAACTAGGCCGTGAGTCCTTTGGGAAGAACGATACTTGGTCTAACTAAGTTTATTACTTGAACGATTCGGTCATACTTGCCGATTGAAAACAAGTTTGTGACATCATAATTTGGTGTTCATAAATTTGTCCATCACTTAGAACTTTGCTTGTCCTCAAGCAAACAAGATGTAACTCAATCTTCAACCAATTCTTATGATGGTTCACTTATTCAAAAGTCTTCTTTTCAAGATAAGTAAAAACTTCAATCAAACTTATGACCAATATTTCAATCAAGATATGCACATGCTTTAGTGTTCACAAAGTCACTTAAATTCCAACAAATGCTATTTTTCATGAATGATCAATCACTTAAGCATGGATGTTCATGTGCTAAGGGAATATTTCCTCACTAGATAAAGTGTTTCACTCACACACAAGTGTATAAGAAGTAATCACTCATTCACTCTATTATCACAATGTCACATGAATTAACTTTGCCTTTCATTTTACCACAATCAAAAACATTCACAAGCATGCATCATCACAAGGACTTTTCAATGGCTTATAATGTGGCTAGGCTAACAAGAAAATTGGTTTTTCTGGATCACAAAATCCTTGAGTTAAGAGAATCATAACAACACAATCATCTTATTCATTCCCAACTTTCTTTTGCCTTTGCATTGAGCTTTGCTTATTTTTCTTTTCTTTTCTTTTTCTTTGTATATTCTTACTTTTTAACTCTTAGCTCAATGCTTTTCATGTTTTCCCAACAACCCTAAACTTGAACATTTAACAATATCACACAAGATCTTCTACTTAACTCAAGGTAAAGATTTTCAATCAAGGGTTTCAATATATGTTCAAGGCTAAGGGTTCAAAAGGATAGAACACAAAGTGTTCTCTTTTAGTGGGCTAATTTTACAAATTTGGCCAATAAAAAGGTTTCCAACAAAAGGCCTTGATCATATGATGCAAAACAAGCAATTGTTCAATCATACAAAACCTGGGCAAAATCATTCATACTTTCAAAGTAATAACATTCAACAATAACAACTCTGGAGCTCAAAACCTCACATATAAGCTCATTCACATTTGACATACACATCCTGCTTAATTTCACAATCACAATCATGATATCATGCATTTGTTCACAAAGCTTGTGAATCACCTGTATAAGCATTTTAATGTGCACATCATCTCAACATCAATCAATCAATAAGCATCATTCAGTATTACTTATCACACAATCATAGTTAATAGCAAACCATCATCAAACCAGGTGTTCAATAGAGTACATCAAACCCTAATCTAAAAACAAAAACAAATAAGTTCAGAAAACTTAAACCACAAAAGCATAATCATATGATAGCATTTATCAGTAAATGCTATCTCAGCTCCTCATCAGTCTGAGCTATCCTCTGTATCTTCCTCTTCCTCCTCATCTTCTTCATCTTCAAATGCATCATCATCATCAGCTTCATCTTCTTCCATCTCTCTAGCTGAAGCTTCAGCTGCTCCAGCTCCTCCATGCACTGGTTCTTCTGGCCAAGCTACCACATTATGGAATTCATCCATAGTCCACCTGTGGGCTGGAGGTGTATCATACATCCCCACAATCATCTCAGCAGTGGCCACCTGCCCTCTGTGAATGGACTGCAACTGAGCACCTATAAGAGACATATACATGTCCCTCATCTGGAATGGTTCTGCTTCATGTGTATCAGCAGATGTCTGGCTCTGTGCTGGCCCTCTCTCTCTACGAGCCCGGCGTGGTGGAACTGGCTGAGCTGCTTCCTCACCTCCACAATACTGTCTGTAATAGGCCTCATCAATAGCTTTTCTTGGCCTCTCAAATGGTGGAACAGAAGTGTCCACCCCAGCTAGCTTGCAAAGGTGAGTGATCAAAGAAGGATGTCCTAGTGGTGCTTTGTTGTTTGAGGTGTTAGCACATACACTAATTTCATCAGCTATCACCTGCCCAATATTAACATTTAAATTTCTGATGGCACAGTAGATGAATAGTGCCCTGCTGAGAGTAATATCTGACACATGTGAACATGGCTGAATGTTGGCATGAGAAAACGTCATCCAATACTTTGCAAGAGGAGTCAAATTCGTCCTCCTAATGTTAACCACTGAGCCAGATCTATTCCTTTGGAAGTGTCCTCCAGGTATACACAATACTCTCTCCACATCCTCATAATCAGCACCTTCCTCCATGCAAAGAGCAAACTGGCACTGCTCACCAGCCCATACAGTGTCCAGGAAGTTATTAATAGAATCAGGATCATACCTGATAGCATGGCCTCTGACATAACCCAAATAATTCTCAGCTGGATAATCACCAATCTTCTTTGCATTGGTGTAAAATTCCTTTACCACAGCTATGTTGGCAGGTGCAGGATAAGTGGCTAGCTTTCCCCAATCATTCCCTAACACTTGCTCTTCAAATTGAGGAGCAAAGTTAGGTATCATTCCAACCTTTCTTTCCATCAGAAGTCTCCTGTCCTGAACCACCCTAAAGTGCTTATCATGTTTCCTAGAGAGGAACCTGCTAGATTGGGGTTGCTCTGGTTCCTTTTCCTTTCTCTTGGTTGCCATGGTTTTCAATCTTTTTCCTGAAGAGGATGCCATTCCTACATTCAAAACACAAATACAAAACCACAGAACATGATGTTAATCATTAGTAAAACACAGAACACAACTCTTTTCGAAACTAAACCACCGCTGAGGGCCAGATTTCCCCTCAGCGCCACCAGTACCACATTCCAGATCACAAAAAAAAAAACAGAAAAACCAAATCTGGCAGAGTGCCGCTCAGCGGCAGTTTACCCCTCAGCGGTAACTCTGCAGATTTTTGAAAAACCTGTTTTAAAGCTTTCCTAACTCCACCCAAATGCAATTTTCAGTTTTCCAGTTCATAATCATACAGTTTAATCGGTTCAAACATCAAATATATCATCAAATCATGCATAGAAATCAAAACCCCTAAATATTCATGCTTTGACAATCACATTCCAATTCAAGAACCCTAGAATGAACAAAATGCATTTTACTTACTTGGGTGGAGATACTAGATGCAATAAGAATGCTTCCAAGCTAAGATACTCTCTTCCAACCCCAAACTTGAATGGAACACTAGTGAGCAAGTGAGTGGAAGAGAAATTTTCAAGAGGAAAGAATGAAAAGATGTGGAAAACCTTGGAAAAGGTATGTGGAAGTGTTTGTGCAGAGAAGAGCCTGGATAGAAAACCTAAAACGCAACTTGGGGTATAAAAATACCCTAATGGGCTCGGGTCCCGCTAAGGGGAACTAAAGCCCATTCTGCGAGAGTACCGCGCAGCGGTAAATTACCGCTCAGCGACACTTTCGTGATGTGCTCTTCTCCTTCTTTTCTTAACCTACGTGCCTCCCATACATGCCCCTCACTGGTTCCCTGCAAGTCAATGTTTAAAATGCTTATGCAAATCCTAACTAAAACAAACAAACAGAAATATTCAATCAACTGGGTTGCCTCCCAGGTAGCGCTTGTTTAACGTCACGAGCCTGACCCAAAATCCACCAACACCCATCAGTAGGTGCAAAATTTTCTTACCAACACCCATCAGTAGGTGTTACAAACATAGTATCCTTCAGTAGATACTTAACCACCTAGCATCCTTCAGTAGATGCTATTTCCAACAAAATAATTACAAAAATAATGTTCACAATTAAAAATTACAAAAACCAAATCAAAAGTCTTTAAATCTACTGGGTTGCCTCCCAACAAGCGCTCTTTTAACGTCATTAGCTTCACCCAATAAAGTTCAAGTTCCATCTTCTTTATAGTTGCTGTTGTCATTCCACCAACTCCTCAGCTATTTCCTTTGAACTGTTTTGGTCATTCTAGAATATGGAGACTCTATCTCTATCATCTCCTTCTCTTTAAAGCCCTTCACAACCCACAACTTGTTCTTGATTCTTACAAGTGTGCCAAGTTGGAGTCTTCTTTTCTCCCAGTCACTAGGAATTTCTTCTCCTCTTCCTATCTCTTCTTCCTTGGGTACCTGAAACAACAAACAATGGTTATATGCAACCTTGAGATTTTCATCTTTATGGCTAGTCATGGGTGCATCTCGAAATGCATCTTTATAACTAGCCTCTTCCTCCTTTGCTTGCGTCTCATCTTTGAAGACGTCTACCACCACTCTCTCCTCTCTGTCCTGGAGCACCACTATACCTTCATTTACATCAATGATAGCCCTGGCCTTTTTCATAAACGGTCTTCCAAGTATGATAGGTATCTTCTCTGTCTCCATCTTCATCACCACAAAGTCTGCCAAGAACTGAAGTTTGCCAACACAAACTATAATGTCCTCTACAATCCCACATGGCTCCTTTGAAGATCCATCGGCCATTACTATTTTAACCTTTGCAGGTTTCACTTTAACATTGCCAATTTGCTCCAGTAAAGAATAAGGTATCAAGTTAACACTTGAACCTAAATCAAGGAGAGCTTTCTTTACCTTTTTCTTCCCTATGGTACAAGGGATAGAAAAACTGCCTGGATCTGATGCTTTAGGAGGGAATGACTCTTTTTTAACAGTTATACACTCTTTTGCCTCATCATCTCTACGTCTCTTCTTTGTAGAGATTTCTTCATCAGATTTTGTGTAAACTGCAATTTTCTGTAGAATCTGTTCCCAAGGTGCTTCATTATCCACCATTCTGAATAATTCTGTGAAGTCCATTTGTTTCTCTTGATTTATTGGAAAAGGAAAAGTATTTTTGCTCTCTATTTCTCTTCTTTCTTCTGTTTCTCCTTCTTCTAACTCAATTATCTCTTCATTCACATTCTTTACCACCTTGCACTCTTCTCTAGGGTTAACCTCAGTATTAGCCCCAAAATTTCTATTTGGCCTTTCTTCCAATTGCTTGGTAATCTGACCCATTTGAATCTCCAAATTCTTTATAGCAGCTTCAGTGCTCTTTTGAGAAGATTCAGTTTTCTGTATGAATTGCTGAAGAGTTTCTTCCAACCTTGTTGATCTTTCATTAAGCATAGATAACTGTTGCCAAAAGGTTGGTTGCTGCTGCTGCTTATTATATTGAATAGCTTGCCCAGTTTGTCCTTGACCAATGCTTGGGTGTGGTTTCCACCCTTGATTGTAATTCCCTTGACGGTATGGAAATTGATTGGCCATAAAATTAACGTCCTCTACAGCTTCAACTGGAAAGGCACATTGACCATTGATATGGTCACCTCCACATAATTCGCACAACTGGGTTTGTACCTGTGCAGCAGTTTTCAACTTTTTAGGTAATTGTGCAAGGGTTTTCGTCAGAGTTTCCAGCTATTGAGTTAGAATTTTATTTTGAGCTAGCAAGGCATCATGTGTTTGTAATTGAAGCACCCCTTTTTGTTGCATAGGAGCTCCTCTCTCACTGTGCAGCTCATTATCACTAGTAGCCATGTTGTCAATGATTTCTGTAGCTTCCTCTGGAGTTTTCCATTTGATATTTCCTCCTGCTGAGGCGTCAAGCATCATCTTGGTTTGTGAACCAAGACCTCCAAGGAAAGTTAAGACTACTTCCTTCTGGGAAAGAATTCAACCAAAGCTTGGCATTGCCTCCCAATGAGAAAGGAAACAAACTAAGTTTGATCGCTTCATCTGGCACCCCATTAATTTTGACTGTGTTGCAAATTTCATTGAATGTAGTAAGGTGCTCATATGGGCTTTCATGAGATAACCCATTAAATTGATTGCTTTTCACCAGTTGGATCAGTGCTGGTTTGACCTCCATGTTAGCTGCATTGACTCTTGGTCTAGCTATGCTGTTAAAGTGCTGAGGTCCAGCTATATTGGTGTAATCAGCAAGAGTTCTTCTGATATTATTGTTCTCCATATTTTCTGTGCTATTGTCAGAACCTTGTGGTGATGGTTGCAACAGAGTTTCCGGAGGAGGAAAAAGTTCTCTAGATGTTCGGATTCTTCTCCTCCGTCTACTGTCTTCTAATCCTTCAAGCAGAGGTTCTGTTGTTTTCTTGCTCCTAGTTCGAATTGCCTCCTGCATACACAAGAACACAAAACCCTAGAAAAGATTTGGTTAGCACAAAAAGATATAAGAGAAGATATAAGATTCAGAAAATAAAAACAGAAAACAGAAAAACAGAAAACAGAAAAATAAAATAAAATCAAATAAACTACAAACTGAAAAATATAAACAGAAAAATAAAATAAAAAAAAATTCGAAATTTAAATTAAAAATAAAAAAAAATAAGTCAAAGATAATCAATAATCACATAAATTAACCAGTTAAACCACGAGTCCCCGGCAACGGCGCCAAAAACTTGATGGACAAATTTATGAACACCAAATTATGATGTCAAAAACTTGTTTTTCAATCGGCAAGTGTGACCGAATCGTTCAAGTAATAAACTTGGTAAGACCAAGTATCGTTCTTCCCAAAGGACTCACGACCTAGTTTAGTTGTGTAGTTTCTTGATTAGCTAAGACTTAAAAACGAAATATTTGGATTTTATATGCAAAAGACGAAAATTAAATATGTATGCATGAAGTTTTGATCAATGGCAAAAAGCAAAAGATAAACACTTTCAATGAAATTTATGGATGAATATGTTGTTGGGGGTCAATTTCATCTTATCCACTCTCACATACTTTAGGAATTCAACATTCAAATCATCATTGTTAATGCCACTCTCTAAAGTACCTTTCAAGAAGGCTTCTCCCTAATCACGAGTTCATACAATTCCTAGCATTCCTAATGATCAGTTCATAAGTGCAGGAGCTTAACGACAACCAATATAATATTGGGAGAAATTCCCCGGATCTAGACTTCCCCGTACGCGCCCGTATCGACAAAACCAATAATCATGCATCGAATGAGTTAAACAATGCAAGCATTAAGCAAAGAGGAAAAAGCCTAACTAATGATGAAAGAAAGCATAAGTCTTAATTAAAAGATGTAAAAACAGATTCCATATATGAGAGCCTCAAAAGATTACATTGATTCCCCAACAAACATACAGAGTTTAGTTCACCATATTCATGGTGAACCTAGATGAATTACAATGAAAGAAGGAAAGATAAAACCCTAAAAAGGTGAAGAGG
The DNA here is from genome assembly GCF_029865625.1 of Vigna umbellata. NCBI lineage: Eukaryota > Viridiplantae > Streptophyta > Magnoliopsida > Fabales > Fabaceae > Vigna > Vigna umbellata. The sequence continues at coordinate 25,109,389 of NC_142174.1, forward strand.
AAGCCTCAGCATCCAAGATCCTCCTTCAAAGGGGTGGAAGAGAGAGTGTTTGCTTCGTTCCAGCCAAAGATTCCTAACCCTAGGAAACCCTAAAGCTTATATATTATTCGTAAATTACAGAAAATTAGGTCCAAGCCCATAAAAGTGCCGCTCAGCGGTAAGTGCGTGAGACGTTTCTTCCCCTCAGCGGCCTTTTTGCCCCTCAGCGGACCTCCCGTGACTTCCTGAGTGCCGCTCAGCGGTAAACTGCCGCTGAGCGGTGACTTCGGCTTCTCCTTTTGCACTTTTTGATGTCTTTTCTGATTCCATCTCTCTCCTTCTTCACTTCTTTCACCAAATTCACCTTAAAACCTGCACAAAAACATTGAAATCAAGCATAAACCTGTCCAGCTCTCTTATTTCTGAAAATATGAAGAAAAGCATGATTTCAAGCTAGTTTCTAAGTATAAAGGTTGCTTTTAGTATCAATTTTAAGCATGAAAATAACAGTTTTTCAACTGTTATCACAACCCCAAACTTAGAACTTTGCTTGTCCTCAAGCAAACAAGATGTAACTTCATCTTCAACCAATTCATATGATGGTTCACTCATTCAAAAATCCTCTTTTTCAAGATAAGTAACAACTTCACTCAAACTTATGACCAACAGTTCAATCAAGATGTGCACATGCTTTAGTGTTCACAAAGTCATTTAGATTCCAACAAATGCTATTTTTCATGAATGATCAATCAATTAAGCATGGATGTTCATGTGCTAATGGAATATTTCCTCACTAGGTAAAGTGTTTCACTCAACACACAAGTGTATAAAAGGTAATCACTCACTCACTCTACTATCACAATGTCACATGAATCAACTTTGCCTTTCATTTTACCACAATCAAAAACATTTACAAGCATGCATCATCACAAGGACTTTTCAATGGCTTATAATGTGGCTGGGCTAACAAGAAAATTGGTTTTTCTGGATCACAAAATCCTTGAGTTAAGAGAATCATAACACACAATTATTCTTATTTTTTCCAACTTGCCTTTGCATTTGCATTGAGCTTTGCTTCTTTTTCTTTTCTTTTCTTTTTCTTTGCATATTCTTACTTTTTAGCTCTTAGCTCAATGCTTTTCCTTTTTCATGTTTTCCTAACAACCCCAAACTTGAACATTTAACAATACCACATAAGATCTTCCACTTAACTCAAGGTAAAGATTTTCAATCAAAGGTTTTTCAATTTATGTTCAAGGCTAAGGGTTCAAAGGATAGAACAATAAGTGTTCTCTTTTAGTGGGCTAACTTTATGAATTAGGCCAATAAAAAGGGTTCCAACAAACGGCCTTGATCATATGATGCAAAACAAGCAATTGATTCAATCCTAGAAAACCTGGGCAAAATCATTCATGTTTCCAAAGTAATAGCATTCAACAATAACAACTCTGAAGCTCGAAACCTCACATATAAGCTCATTCACATTTGACATACACATCCTGCTTAATTTCACAATCACAATCATGATATCCTGCATTTGTTCACAAAGCTTGTGAATCACCTGTATAAGCATTTTAATGTGCACATCATCTCAACATCAATCAATCATAAGCATCATTCAGCATTACTTATCACACAATCACAGCTAAGAGCAAACCATCATAACAAACCAGGTGTTCAATAGAGTACATCAAACCCTAATCTAAAAACATAAAATACTTACCTAATACTGGGTTGCCTCCCAGTAAGCGCTTGTTTAACGTCACGAGCCTGACCCAAACTTTCAAGGATCAACCAACAACATCATTGTGGAAAATTATTGCAGCTCTCCCCCTAGATAGGGTTTGAGACGTTGACCATTCACCACCCAACTTCTTTGTGGATCATCAGCAGCTGGATTAAATATTTCAACTGCTCCATGCGAATGCACTTCTTTTACCACAAATGGTCCTGACCATTTTGACTTTAGCATCCCAGGAAATATCTTCAATCTTGAATTAAACAATAATACCTGTTGTCCTGGATTGAAAACTCTATTCACCAACTTCCTGCCATGATAAAATTTAATCTTGTCTTTGTACGCCTTTGATGAATCATATGCATGTAATCGCATTTCTTCAAGTTCCAAAATCTGCCTTCTGCGTGTGCATTGAGTTTCATAAGGATCAAAATTCAAGAATTTTAAAGCCCATAATGCTTTATGCTCCAATTCTACTGGCAAATGGCATGCTTTCCCATAGACTAATTGAAACGGTGATGATGGACAAATTTGTAAGCACCAAAATATGATGTCACAAACTTGTTTCACAATCGGCAAGTATGACCGAATCGTTTCAAGTAATAAACTTGGTAAGACCAAGTATCGTTCTCCCAAAGGACTCACGGCCTAGTTTAGTTATGTGATTTGTTGATTAGCTAAGACTTAAGAACACAATAATTGAAGTTTAATATGCAAAGACGAAAATTAAATATGTATGCATGAATTGATCAATGACAAAGACAAAAGATAAACACTTTCAAGGAAATATATGAATGAATATGTTGTTGGGGGTCAATTTCATCTCATCCACTCTCATATATTTTAGGAATTCAACATTCAAATCATCATTGTTAATGCCACTCTCTAATGTACCATTCTAGATGGCTTCTCCCTAATCAAATAGTTCATACAATTCCTAGCATTCCTAATGATTAGTTCATGAGTGCAGGAGCTTAAAGGCAACCAATATAATATTGTCAGTATAATATTGGGAGAAATTCCCCGGATCTAGATTTCCCCGTACGTGTCCGTATCAACAAAACCAATAATCATGCATTAGAATGAGTTAAACAATGCAAGCATTGAGCAAAGAGGAAAAACCCTAACTAATGATGAAAGAAAGCATATGTCTTAATTCAAAGATGTACTCAACAAATCCATATATGAGAGCTTCAAGAGATTACTTTGACTCCCCAACAAACATACAAGGTTTAGTTCACCATATTCATGGTGAACCTAGATGAATTACAATGAAAGTATGAAAGAATAAACCCAATAAAGGTGAAGAGGTAGCCTGAGCATCCAAGATCCTCCTTCAAAGGGGTGAAAGAGAGAGTGTTTGCCTCGTTTCTGCCAAAGATGCCTAACTATAGGACGTGCAAGCCCTTATATACTAATCTAGAGTTACAAAAGATTACAAAAGTCCAAGCCCAAAAAGTGCCGCTCAGCGGTATTTACCGCTCAGCGGTGATTGCGCGTCTTCTTTCTTCCCCTCAGCGGCCATTTTGCCCCTCAGCGGTTCCAACGTCACCTCTTGAGTGCCGCTCAGCGGTAGTTTGCCGCTGAGCGGTGCCTTCGACTTCTCCTTTTTTGCACTCTTTCTTGTCTTTTCTAATGTCCTCTCTCTTATTCTTCACTTCTTTCACCAAATTCACCTCAAAACCTGCACAAGAACACTTAAATCAAGCATAAACCTGTCCAGCTCTCTTATTTCTGAAAATATAAACAAAAGGCATGATTTCAAGCTAGTTTCTAAGTCTAAAGGTTGCTTTTAGTATCAACTTTAAGCATGAAAATAACAGTTTTTCAACTGTTATCACAACCCCAAACTTAGAACTTTGCTTGTCCTCAAGCAAATAAAATGTAACTCCATCTCCAACCAATTCATATGATGGTTCACTCATTCAAAATCCTCTTTTCAAGATAAGTAATAACTTCACTCAAACTTAAGACCAAGAGTTCAATCAAGATGTGCACATGCTTTAGTGTTCACAAAGTCATTTAAATTCCAACAAATGCTATTTTTCATGAATGATCAATCAATTAAGCATGGATGTTCATGTGCTTATGGAATATTTCCTCACTAGGTAAAGTGTTTCACTCAACACACAAGTGTATAAGAGGTAAAGTGTTTCACTCATTCACTCCACTATCACAATGTCACATGAATCAACTTTGCCTTTCATTTAACCACAATCAAATACATTCACAAGCATGCATCATCACAAGGACTTTTCAATGGCTTATAATGTGGCTGGGCTAACAAGAAAATTGGTTTTTCTGGATCACAAAATCCTTGAGTTAAGAGAATCATAACAACACAATCTTCTTATTCATTCCCAACTTTCTTTTGCCTTTGCTTTTGCATTTGCATTGAGCTTTGCTTCTTTTTCTTTTCTTTTCTTTGCATATTCTTACTTTTTAGCTGTTAGCTCAATGCTTTTTCCTTTTTCATGTTTCCCCAATAACCCCAAACTTGAACATTTAACAATACCACACAAGATCTTCTACTTAACTCAAGGTAAAGATTTTCAATCGAGGGTGTTCAGTGTATATTTAAGGCTAAGGGTTCAAAGGATAGAACACAACGTGTTCTCTTTTAGAAGGCTAACTTTATGAATTTGGCCAATAAAAAGGGTTTCAAAAACACGGCCTTTGATCATATGATGCAAAACAAGCAATTGATTCAATCATAGAAAACCTGGGCAAAGTCATTCATGCTTTCAAAGTAATAGCATTCAACAATAACAACTCTGGAGCTCAAAACCTCACATATAAGCTCATTCACATTTGACATGCACATCCTGCTTAATTTCACAATCACAATCATGATATTATGCATTTGTTCACAAAGCTTGTGAATCACCTGTATAAGCATTTTAATGTGCACATCATCTCAACATCAATCAATCATAAGCATCATTCAGCATTACTTATCACACAATCACAGTTAATAGCAAACCATCACAAGAAACCAGGTTTCACATAGAGTACATCGAACCCTAATCTAAAAACAAAAACAAATAAGTTCAGAAAACTTAAACCACAAAAGCATAATCATATGATAGCATTCATCAGTAAATGTTATCTCAGCTCCTCATCAGTCTGAACTGTCCTCTGTATCTTCCTCTTCTTCCTCATCATCATCATCATCAAACGCATCCTCCTCCTCAGCTTCATCTTCATCCATGTCTCGGGCTGAAGCTTCAGCTGCTTCAGCTCCTCCATGCCATGGTTCTTCTGGCCAAGCTACCACATTATGGAATTCATCCATAGTCCACCTGTGTGCTGGAAGGGTATCATACATCCCTACTATCATCTCAGCCGTGGCCACCTGCCCTCTGTGGATGGACTGCAACTGAGCACCTATAAGAGACATATACATGTCCCTCATCTGGAATGGTTCTGCCTCATGAGTATCAGCAGAAGTCCTGCTCTGTGCTGGCCTTCTCTCTCTACGAGCCTGGCGTGGTGGCACTGGCTGAGCTGCCTCCTCACCTCCACAGTACTGTCTGTAATAGGCCTCATCTATAGCTTTTCTTGGCCTCTCAAATGGTGGAACAGAAGTGTCCACCCCAGCTAGCTTGCAAAGGTGAGTGATCAAAGAAGGATGTCCCAGTGGTGCTTTGTTGTTTGAGGTGTTAGCACACACACTAATCTCATCAGCTATCACCTGCCCAATATTAACATTCAAGTTTCTGATAGCACAGTAGATGAAGAGTGCCCTGCTGAGAGTAATATCTGACACATGTGAACATGGCTGAATGTTGGCATGAGAAAATGCCATCCAATACTTTGCAAGAGGAGTCAAATCTGTCCTCCTAATGTTAACCACTGAGCCAGATCTATTCCTTTGGAAGTGTCCTCCAGGTATACACAATACTCTCTCCACATCCTCATAATCAGCACCTTCCTCCATGCTAAGAGCAAACTGACATTGCTCACCAGCCCACACAGTATCCAGGAAATTGTTGATAGAATCAGGATCATACCTGATAGCATGGCCTCTGACATAGCCCAAATAATTCTCAGCTGGATAATCACCAATCTTCTTTGCATTGGTGTAGAATTCCTTCACCACAGCTATGTTGGCAGGTGCAGGATAGGTGGCTAACTTTCCCCAGTCATTCCCTAACACTTGCTCTCCAAATTGAGGAGCAAAGTTAGGTATCATTCCAACCTTTCTCTCCATCAGAAGTCTCCTGTCCTGAACCACCCTAAAGTGCTTCTCATGTTTCCTAGAGAGGAACCTGCTAGAGTGAGGTTGCTCTGGTTCCTTTTCCTTTCTCTTGGTTGCCATGGTTTTCAATCTTTTTCCTGATGAGGATGCCATTCCTACATTCAAAACACAAGCCAAACCACAGAACATGATGTTAATCATTAGTAAAACATAGAACATAACTCCTGTCGAAGCTAAACCACCGCTGAGGGCCAGAATTTCCCCTCAGCGCCACCAGCGCCACATTCCAACACGCAAAAATCAGAAAAAAAAAAACCAAATCTGGCAGAGTGCCGCTCAGCGGTAATTTACCCCTCAGCGGTAACTCTGCAGATTTTTGAAAAATCAGTTTCAAAGCTTCCCTAACTCCACCCAAATGCAATTTTCAGTTTTCCAGTTCATAATCATGCAGTTTAATCGGTTCAAAAATCAAATATATCATCAAATCATGCATAGAAATCAAAACCCCTAAATATTCATGCTTTGACAATCACATTCAAATTCAAGAACCCTAGAATGAACAAAATGCATTTTACTTACTTGGGTGGAGATACTAGATGCAATGAGAATGCCTTCAAACTAGAATGCTCTCTTCCAACCCCAAACTTTGATGGCACACTAGTGAAAAAGTGAATAGAAGAGAGATTTTCTTAAGAGGGAAGAGTGAAAAGATGTGGAAAACCTAGGAGAAGGTGTGTGGAAGTGTTTGTGCAGAGAGAAGTCTGGAAATAAACCCTAAAACGCAGCTTGGGGTATAAAAATACCCTAATGGGCTCGGGTCCCGCTAAGGGGAACTAAAGCCCAGTCTGCGAGAGTACCGCTCAGCGGTAAAATACCGCTCAGCGGCACTTTCGTGATGTGCTCCTCTCCTTCTTTTCTTGACCTACGTGCCTTCCCTACATGTCCCTCATAGGTTCCCTGCAATTCAATGTTAAAAATGCTTATGCAAACCCTAACTAAAATAAACAAACAAAAACAATCAATCAACTGGGTTGCCTCCCAGGTAGCGCTTGTTTAACGTCACGAGCCTGACCCAAATTCCACCAGCACCCATCAGTAGGTGTTTCCAACTTACCAGCACCCATCAGTAGGTGCAAAATTTTCTCACCAACACCCATCAGTAGGTGTTACAAACCTAGCATCCTTCAGTAGATGCTTAACCACCTAGCATCCTTCAGTAGATGCTGGATCCAACAAAAATATTTACAGAATAATGTCCACAATTTAAAAGTTACAAAACCAAATCAAAAGTTTTTAAATCCACTGGGTTGCCTCCCAGCAAGCGCTCTTTTAACGTCATTAGCTTGACCCAGTAAAGCTCATGTTCCTTCTTCTTTTTCTTCTTTCTACTGAACTTCTTCAGAAATTTGATCAAACCAGGAACCTGTTGCAATGTCTCAATCATAGGAACTTTAATCTCCAATTTCTTGAAGATTTCCATAAAGCACTTAAATTTCTTTTCCTTCCTATGATTCTTCTTTAGATGAGGATGTGATTTTTCATGTGATTTCTTCTTCTTTCCTCTCATCTTCTTTTTCTTCCTTTTTCTCTCCCTAAATTTTCTCTTTTTCTCTTCTTTTATTTTTTTCTTCCTTTCTCTTTTTCTCCTCAACTTCTTTATCTTCACACAAATTTTCTTTCTCTCTTTTCTCTCAACCAATTCTTTTTCTTTTTCTTCATCTTTATCTTTCTCACTCAACTCTTCTTTCTCTTTTCTCTCTACCCTTTCCTCATCTCCCTCTAATTTTTCCTCATCAAGAATCTTGTCACTTTCAGTGATAATGACTTGCCCTTCCTCCTTAAGGTTAACTTCAGTATTAACCTTAACATTCAATTTTTGACTAATGAAACTAAGGTGCATCTCCAATTTTTTCAAAAATTGTTGGGTGTCATCCAAATTTACTGATGGAGAGGGTTGTTGCTGCCATTGTTGTGGTGGCAGCCTATCAAATTCTTCGGCAGCTTGAGTGGTTTTGTGATGACGATCAGGTATCTGTATGTACTGTTGAACTGCCTCCTCCAACGTTATCCTTCTTCCCGATAGAGAGGGTTTTTTCTGCCTTTGTTGTGGTGGTAGATTCTTAAATTGTTCGACAGCTTGCCAAAATTGATCATCATCCATGCTTGAGTGAGATCCCACCAGTGATTGAAATTACCTTAGTAGAATTGAGTGCCTATTAAATTCTTGTTCGAATTGCATCCTGCAAACATTAGGCACAAAACTCTAGAAAATATTTGTTAGTACAAAAAGATATAGGAGAAAATAAAGATTGAAAAGATATAAGAAGATAAAAGATTTAGAAGATAGAATCAAATAAAATAGAATAAAACCTAATCTAAAAAATAAAATCTAATCTAAAAGATAAAATAAAATAAAATCTAACCTAACCTAAAAGATAGAATAAGAATAAAATAAAATCTAACCTAAAAAGATAAAAAGATAAAATCTAATAAAACAAAATAAAATCTAATCTAAAAAGATAAAATAAAATCAAATAAAAATCGAAAAATAAACAGAAAATAAAAACAGAAAACAGAAAAACAGAAAACAGAAAAAATAAAATAAAATCAAATAAAATACAAACTGAAAAATATAAACAGAAAAATAAAATAAAATAAAAATTCGAAATTTAAAATAAAATAAAAAAAATAAGTCAAAGATAATCAATAATCACACAAATTAACCAGTTAAACCACGAATCCCCGGCAACGGCGCCAAAAACTTGATGGACAAATTTGTAAGCACCAAAATATGATGTCACAAACTTGTTTCACAATCGGCAAGTATGACCGAATCGTTTCAAGTAATAAACTTGGTAAGACCAAGTATCGTTCTCCCAAAGGACTCACGGCCTAGTTTAGTTATGTGATTTGTTGATTAGCTAAGACTTAAGAACACAATAATTGAAGTTTAATATGCAAAGACGAAAATTAAATATGTATGCATGAATTGATCAATGACAAAGACAAAAGATAAACACTTTCAAGGAAATATATGAATGAATATGTTGTTGGGGGTCAATTTCATCTCATCCACTCTCATATATTTTAGGAATTCAACATTCAAATCATCATTGTTAATGCCACTCTCTAATGTACCATTCTAGATGGCTTCTCCCTAATCAAATAGTTCATACAATTCCTAGCATTCCTAATGATTAGTTCATGAGTGCAGGAGCTTAAAGGCAACCAATATAATATTGTCAGTATAATATTGGGAGAAATTCCCCGGATCTAGATTTCCCCGTACGTGTCCGTATCAACAAAACCAATAATCATGCATTAGAATGAGTTAAACAATGCAAGCATTGAGCAAAGAGGAAAAACCCTAACTAATGATGAAAGAAAGCATATGTCTTAATTCAAAGATGTACTCAACAAATCCATATATGAGAGCTTCAAGAGATTACTTTGATTCCCCAACAAACATACAAGGTTTAGTTCACCATATTCATGGTGAACCTAGATGAATTACAATGAAAGTATGAAAGAATAAACCCAATAAAGGTGAAGAGGTAGCCTGAGCATCCAAGATCCTCCTTCAAAGGGGTGAAAGAGAGAGTGTTTGCCTCGTTTCTGCCAAAGATGCCTAACTATAGGACGTGCAAGCCCTTATATACTAATCTAGAGTTACAAAAGATTACAAAAGTCCAAGCCCAAAAAGTGACGCTTAGCGGTATTTACCGCTCAGCGGTGATTGCGCGTCTTCTTTCTTCCCCTCAGCGGCCATTTTGCCCCTCAGCGGTTCCAACGTCACCTCTTGAGTGCCGCTCAGCGGTAGTTTGCCGCTGAGCGGTGCCTTCGACTTCTCCTTTTTGCATTCTTTCTTGTCTTTTCTAATGTCCTCTCTCTTATTCTTCACTTCTTTCACCAAATTCACCTCAAAACCTGCACAAAAACACTTAAATCAAGCATAAACCTGCCCAGCTCTCTTATTTCTGAAAATATAAACAAAAGGCATGATTTCAAGCTAGTTTCTAAGTCTAAAGGTTGCTTTTAGTATCAACTTTAAGCATAAAAATAACAGTTTTTCAACTGTTATCACAAGCCCTTATATACTAATCTAGAGTTACAAAAGATTACAAAAGTCCAAGCCCAAAAAGTGCCGCTCAGCGGTATTTACCGCTCAGCGGTGATTGCGCGTCTTCTTTCTTCCCCTCAGCGGCCATTTTGCCCCTCAGCGGTTCCAACGTCACCTCTTGAGTGCCGCTCAGCGGTAGTTTGCCGCTGAGCGGTGCCTTCGACTTCTCCTTTTTTGCACTCTTTCTTGTCTTTTCTAATGTCCTCTCTCTTATTCTTCACTTCTTTCACCAAATTCACCTCAAAACCTGCACAAGAACACTTAAATCAAGCATAAACCTGTCCAGCTCTCTTATTTCTGAAAATATAAACAAAAGGCATGATTTCAAGCTAGTTTCTAAGTCTAAAGGTTGCTTTTAGTATCAACTTTAAGCATGAAAATAACAGTTTTTCAACTGTTATCAGGTGACAATCCCATAAACGTCTTCATTGCTGTCCTATAAGCCCAAAGAGCATCATCCAATTTGAGAGACCAATCCTTTCTTGATGAAGTCACTGTTTTTTCCAGGATCCTTTTTATTTCCCTGTTAGACACCTCAGCTTGTCCATTGGTTTGTGGATGATAAGGTGCAGCTACCTTATGTTTTAGTCCATAGTGTTTGAGTACTTTCTCTAGCTGATAATTGCAAAAATGAGATCCTCCATGACTGATAAACACTCTTGGAGTGCCAAAGCGTGAGAATATCTGCCTCTTCAGGAATTTAATTACTGTGCTAGCATCATTTTTAGGACAAGCTAATGCTTCCACCCATTTACTCACATAATCCACTGCTACCAGAATATATTCATTGTTGAAAGATGGAGGGAAAGGTCCAACAAAATCAATACCCCAACAATCAAAAATCTCAACCTCTAAAATACCCTGTAAAGGCATCTCATGACGTTTAGTGATTGTCCCTGCTCTTTGACATTTATCACAATTTCTAGCATGATTATGGGCATCTTTAAATAAAGTTGGCCAATAAAACCCAGATTGAAGGACTTTTGCTGTGATGGACAAATTTGTAAGCACCAAAATATGATGTCACAAACTTGTTTCACAATCGGCAAGTATGACCGAATCGTTTCAAGTAATAAACTTGGTAAGACCAAGTATCGTTCTCCCAAAGGACTCACGGCCTAGTTTAGTTATGTGATTTGTTGATTAGCTAAGACTTGAGAGCACAATAATTGAAGTTTAATATGCAAAGACGAAAATTAAATATGTATGCATGAATTGATCAATGACAAAGACAAAAGATAAACACTTTCAAGGAAATATATGAATGAATATGTTGTTGGGGGTCAATTTCATCTCATCCACTCTCATATATTTTAGGAATTCAACATTCAAATCATCATTGTTAATGCCACTCTCTAATGTACCATTCTAGATGGCTTCTCCCTAATCAAATAGTTCATACAATTCCTAGCATTCCTAATGATTAGTTCATGAGTGCAGGAGCTTAAAGGCAACCAATATAATATTGTCAGTATAATATTGGGAGAAATTCCCCGGATCTAGATTTCCCCGTACGTGTCCGTATCAACAAAACCAATAATCATGCATTAGAATGAGTTAAACAATGCAAGCATTGAGCAAAGAGGAAAAACCCTAACTAATGATGAAAGAAAGCATATGTCTTAATTCAAAGATGTACTCAACAAATCCATATATGAGAGCTTCAAGAGATTACTTTGATTCCCCAACAAACATACAAGGTTTAGTTCACCATATTCATGGTGAACCTAGATGAATAACAATGAAAGTATGAAAGAATAAACCCAATAAAGGTGAAGAGGTAGCCTGAGCATCCAAGATCCTCCTTCAAAGGGGTGAAAGAGAGAGTGTTTGCCTCGTTTCTGCCAAAGATGCCTAACTATAGGACGTGCAAGCCCTTATATACTAATCTAGAGTTACAAAAGATTACAAAAGTCCAAGCCCAAAAAGTGCCGCTCAGCGGTATTTACCGCTCAGCGGTGATTGCGCGTCTTCTTTCTTCCCCTCAGCGGCCATTTTGCCCCTCAGCGGTTCCAACGTCACCTCTTGAGTACCGCTGAGCGGTGCCTTCGATTTCTCCTTTTTGCACTCTTTCTTGTCTTTTCTAATGTCCTCTCTCTTATTCTTCACTTCTTTCACCAAATTCACCTCAAAACCTGCACAAAAACACTTAAATCAAGCATAAACCTGTCCAGCTCTCTTATTTCTGAAAATATAAACAAAAGGCATGATTTCAAGCTAGTTTCTAAGTCCAAAGGTTGCTTTTAGTATCAACTTTAAGCATGAAAATAACAGTTTTTCAACTGTTATCATGCTGCTGTTCTTTCTCCATTAAAATGTCCTCCCTAAGGTGAATCATGACAATGCCAGAGAATTCCTTCTGCTTCTTCATTTGTAACACATCTCCTTAGAAGATTATCTGCTCCAATTTTGAACAAATAAGGATCATCCCAAACAAACAGCTTGGCATCATGCAGAAATTTCTTTCTTTGTTGCCAAGTTAAGTCTTCCGGCATGACTCTTGCAGCTTTGAAATTCTCCATATCAGCAAACCAGGGCCTCTGTTGGATATACATGAGTGATTCATCTGAAAAAGATTCCCAGATTTCAGACTCCTTGCTAGTGACCTCATTGTTGACTAACCGTGACAAATGATCAACAATTAAGTTCTCACTTCCTTTCTTGTCACGGATTTCTACATCAAATTCTTGCAATAGTAGTACCCACCTAATCAAACGTGGCTTAGAATCTGGTTTTGTCAACAAATATTTGATAGCTGCATGATCTGTATAGACAATCACCTTAGACCCAATAAGATAAGGTCTAAATTTCTCTAGAGCATACACAATGGCAAGAAATTCTTTCTCTGTGGTAGCATAATTCAATTGAGCATTGTTCAGAACCTTGCTAGCATAATAAATTGGATGAAACTTTTGTTCTTTCCGCTGGCCAAGGACAACTCCTATTGCATAATCACTTGCATCACACATTAATTCAAAATTTTGATTCCAATCTGGCGCTACAATTACTGGAGTTGACACTAACTTCTTCTTCAATATGTCGAAAGCTTTCAGACAATCTTCATTCATCACAAAAGGAACATCCTTCATCAAAAGATTACTCAATGGTTTAGCAATTTTTGAGAAATCTTTGATGAATCTTCTATAAAACCCAGCATGACCAAGAAAACTTCTAATTCCCTTTACATTTGTTGGTGGAGGTAATTTCTCAATGACTTCTACTTTAGCTTTGTCTACCTCAATTCCTTTAGCAGAGATTTTATGCCCCAATACAATTCCTTCAGTTACCATGAAATGACATTTCTCCCAATTAAGAACAAGATTTGTCTGAACACATCTTTTGAGGACAGTGTTCAAATTAGCCAAACATCTTTGGAAAGAATTTCCAAAAACTGAGAAATCATCCATGAATACCTCAATGCATTTTTCTAAGAGATCTGCAAAAATTGCCTGCATACACCTCTGAAACGTAGCTGGAGCATTACATAATCCAAAAGGCATCTTTCTATATGCAAAGATACCAAAGGGACAAGTAAAAGCCGTCTTCTCCTGGTCTTTTGGATCTACCACAATTTGATTGTATCCAGAATATCCATCTAGAAAACAATAGAAAGCCTGCCCTGATAACCTTTCTAACATCTGATCCATGAAAGGAAGAGGAAAATGATCTTTCCTAGTAGCTTTATTCAGCTTCCTGTAATCAATGCACATACGCCCACCAGTAACTGTCCGAGTAGGAATAAGTTCATTCTTATCATTATAAATTACTGTCATCCCACCTTTCTTTAGAACCACCTGTACTGGACTCACCCATTCACTGTCAGAGATTGGATAGATGATACCAGCTTCTAACAGTTTCAACACTTCTTTTCTGACCACCTCCTTCATAACAGGATTTAATCTCCTCTGTGGTTGAGCACTTGGTTTATAATCTTCTTCCATAAATATTTTGTGCATGCAGTAAGTTGGGCTAATACCTTTAAGATCTGATATTGACCACCCAATTGCTTCTTTGTTGGCTTTCAGAATTTCTATCAATTGCTCTTCTTCTTGTAAAGATAAAGAGTTATTGATGATGACTGGCTTTGTTCCATCTTCTTCTAGAAAGACATATTTCAGATGTGATGGTAATCTTTTTAATTCTGGTGTCTGTGCGTTGACTGCTTCTTCCTTATCAAGTATTTCGAATATTGGATCTTCCTCTGGACTCTTTTTCAATGTTTCCAAGTCCATTAGACATTCATCAATCAATTTCTCTTCTTCTTCATCTAAATCTTCACATGCATCAATGAGAGTTTTTTCCAATGGAGAAATATTTCGCACCATCCTTGCTTGCACCATACAAACTTCATCAAGTTCATCAAATTGAAAACATGCTTTGTCATCATTTGGATATGTCATGGCCTTGGATACGTCAAAAGTGACTTCTTCATCATCAACTCTCAATTTAAGCTTACCATTCTCTACATCAATCAAAATTCTAGCAGTCTTCATAAAAGGTCTCCCAAGAATAAGAGGAACATCACTATTTCCTTCCATCTCCATCACAATAAAATCCACTGGGAATACAAATTTGTCAACCTTCACTAGAACATCTTCAACCACTCCATATGGATATTTAAGAGACCTGTCCGCCAATTGAAGAGTCATTCTGGTTGGTTTAATTTCCAACCCCTGAATTGTTTTGCACATGGATAGCGGCATTAGATTAATGCTAGCTCCCAAATCAATCAATGCTCTTCCAACTTTCACATCTCCTATGGTGCATGGAATAGTGAAGCTTCCTGGATCTTTAAGTTTAGGAGGTAGTTTCTGTATGATTACACTGTAGTTACCCTGTATATTGATAGTTTCCTTCTCAATGTACTTGTGTTTCTTTGTGAGGAGTTCCTTCAAAAACTTTGCATATGCTGGCATCTGTTGCAATGCTTCAGAGAATGGTATAGTGATCTCCAACTTCTTAAACAATTCCATGAATCTTTCCAACTGCTTTTCTTTCTCCTTCCTTGAATAACTCTTTGGATAAGGAAGTGGCTTTTCATACTCTTCCTCTTTCTTTTCTCTCCTCTCCTCTTCTTCTTTTTTCTTTTTCTCTCTCTCAACTCTTTCTTTCCACTCACATGTTTCTTTTTCACTCTCACTCTCATTTTCTTTCTCCTCTCTTTCTTTTTGTCTCTCCTCTAACACTCTACCACTTCTGGTCACAACAGTTTTACACTCCTTTCTGAGATTATCATGTTTCATCTCGTCAACTATTCTCTCAACATAAACCTCCATATTTTTAAATGCAGCATCCATATTATGACAATAAGACGCATTCGTCTTCAAGAATCTTTGGAAAGTCTCTTCAAGCTTTGTTGTTTTTTCAACTGGAGTAAATTGCATCTCCCATTTTTGTTGTTGTACTTGAACCATTGAAACCTGTTGTATTTCCTGTGGTATTTGAGAAAGTTTCATAGTTACCTCTTCAAGCTGTTGAGAGATAATTCTATTTTGAATAAGCAAAGCCTCATTTGATTGTAACAACTCCTTCTGACTAAGATCTCCTTTTTCAATGTTGAGTTCGTTGTCACTAGTAGCCATATTTTCAATAATTTCAGTTGCTTCCTCTGGAGTTTTCCATTTAATGTTTCCTCCTGCTGAGGCATGAAGCATCATCTTAGTTTGTGAACCAAGACCTCCAAGGAAAGTTAAGACTACTTCTTCTTTGAAACCATGCATAGGAGTTTTTCGTAACAGGCTTTTGTATCTGTCCCATGCATGCCCCAGTGATTCTTCCATGCCCTGCTTAAATGAAGAAATCTCTTGCTTGCCTTTTGTCACCTTTGATTGTGGAAAGTACTTGTTTAAAAACTTTGTCACCACTGCTTCCCACTCTGTGAAACTTCCTTCTGGGAAAGAATTCAACCAAAGCTTAGCATTGCCTCCCAATGAGAAAGGAAACAAACTAAGTTTAATCGCTTCATCTGGCACCCCATTAATTTTGACCGTGTTGCAGATCTCATTAAATGTAGTAAGGTGCTCATAGGGGCTTTCATGAGATAACCCATTAAATTGATTGCTCTTCACCAATTGGATAAATGCTGGCTTGACCTCCATGTTAGCTGCATTGACTCTAGGTCTAGCTATACTGTTAAAGTGCTGAGGTCCAGCTGTATTGGTGTAATCAGCAAGAGTTCTTCTGATATTATTGTTCTCCATATTTTCTGTGCTATGGTCAAAACCTTGTGGTGATGGTTGCAACAGAGTTTCAGGGGGAGGGAAAAGTTCTCTAGATGTTCGAATTCTTCTCCTCCGTCTACTCTCGTCTAGACCTTCAAGAAGAGGTTCTGTTGTTTTCTTGCTCCTAGTTCGAATTGCCTCCTGCATACACAAGAACACAAAACCCTAGAATATTTGGTTAGCACAAAAAGATATAGGAGAAGATAAAAACAGAAAACAGAAAATAAAATAAAATAAAAATAAAAACCGAAAAATAAAAACAGAAATTCAAAATTAAAGTCAAAGATAATCAATAATCACTCAAATTAACCAGTTAAACCACGAGTCCCCCGCAACGGCGCCAAAAACTTGATGGACAAATTTATGAACACCAAATTATGATGTCACAAACTTGTTTTTCAATCGGCAAGTGTGACCGAATCGTTCAAATAATAAACTTGGTAAGACCAAGTATCGTTCTTCCCAAAGGACTCACGGCCTAGTTTAGTTGTGTGGTTTCTTGATTAACTAAGACTTAAAAACGAAATATTTGGATTTTATATGCAAAAGATGAAAATTAAATATGTATGCATGAAGTTTTGATCAATGGCAAAAAGCAAAAGATAAACACTTTCAATGGAATTTATGTATGAATATGTTGTTGGGGGTCAATTTCATCTTATCCAGTCTCATATATTTTAGGAATTCAACATTCAAATCATCATTGTTAATGCCACTCTCTAAAGTACCTTTCAAGAAGGCTTCTCCCCAATCACGAGTTCATACAATTCCTAGCATTCCTAATGATCAGTTCATAAGTGCAGGAGCTTAACGACAACCAATATAATATTGGGAGAAATTCCCCGGATCTAGACTTCCCCGCACGCGCCCGTATCGACAAAACCAATAATCATGCATCAAATGAGTTAAACAATGCAAGCATTAAACAAAGAGGAAAAACCCTAACTAATGATGAAAGAAAGCATAAATCTTAAATAAAAGATGTAAAAACAGATTCCATATATGAGAGCTTCAAAAGATTACATTGATTCCCCAACAAACATACAGAGTTTAGTTCACCATATTCATGGTGAACCTAGATGAATAACAATGAAAGAAGGAAAGATAAAACCCTAAAAAGGTGAAGAGGAAGCCTCAGCATCCAAGATCCTCCTTCAAAGGGGTGGAAGAGAGAGTGTTTGCTTCGTTCCAGCCAAAGATTCCTAACCCTAGGAAACCCTAAAGCTTATATATTATTCGTAAATTACAGAAAATTAGGTCCAAGCCCATAAAAGTGCCGCTCAGCGGTAAAGTACCGCTCAGCGGTAAGTGCGTGAGACGTTTCTTCCCCTCAGCGGGCATTTTGCCCCTCAGCGGACCTCCCGTGACTTCCTGAGTGCCGCTCAACGGTAAACTGCCGCTGAGCGGTGACTTCGGCTTCTCCTTTTGCACTTTTTGATGTCTTTTCTGATTCCATCTCTCTCCTTCTTCACTTCTTTCACCAAATTCACCTTAAAACCTGCACAAAAACACTGAAATCAAGCATAAACCTGTCCAGCTCTCTTATTTCTGAAAATATGAAGAAAAGCATGATTTCAAGCTAGTTTCTAAGTATAAAGGTTGCTTTTAGTATCAATTTTAAGCATGAAAATAACAGTTTTTCAACTATTATCAGAAGGCTTTCAAGCAACACGCGCACAAACATCTCGAAAGAAAAGATCAAATTATTATTTTTGATTAAACACTTGACCTTAGAAAAACTTGACAACCCAATTTTCCTTTTGATTATTCATCATTTTTCCTTTTATCACCTTTTCGTTATCTTTGAAAAACAAGAGTTTAACGATTCACAAGAAAAACAAGTGACTCAAGATTGACTTCGTCTTATTTTTGTTTTTTCCCCTCTTTTTTTTGCAATACCCTTTTAGGACTCGATTTGCAGTACTACTTGGAGAAACTCTGTAGTGAATGTTCACATTGAAAGTCATGGATGAAGACGTGATACCGATGAGCATACTTCTCCATAGCAAGACACTTCACAACATCAAATTCACTTGTACAATGACTGATGCTTTCTTATGTGGTCTTAAAGCCCACTTCATTTCTTCATGGCATTTGTAGAGGCATTCTCAAGCCTTGCCTCAGTGTTGGGTTGACTTTCTTCAGACTTTAATCATCTTGAATGAATCAAAGTTTGCCTTTGCGCTTGAACAACCAGCACTTTTGGTGGAATGACCGATAGCCACTCCATGGTAATCACCTTTTGTATATGATGCATCACGAGTCTTGAGGTATTAAGGCTTTAAAGGCTTCATGTAACAAGTAGAGACCAAGCCTTTTTATGCAGGAGACTTGGAAGAAATGTTGCCTAAGTTAGAAGGTTAGGAGTGAAACTCATATGCCTTTCGTCTTGATCAACATTTTTTCCTGGCGGCTTGGTAGGAAGTTGAGTTTGGGTCGAGTCTCAAATTTTTCCTCAAAACGGTTTCAAAGGGTAGGCCAGCGGTATTTGAGCGGTGGGATGTGATTGAGCTCTTTCTTCTCTCCTTATCCCAAGCTTAGACCAGACTTGTTCACATTTACTGCCATGGTAGGACCTTGAGCGATCTTTTCAGTCTTCACACAAATTTCAATTCTTTCTCCAAGTATCCTCAAGTCTGCAAAGTTTGAGGAAACACTACTCACCATATGCTGATAGAAGGGTGATTGTAGAGTTTTTAAGAACATGAAAACCATCTCCTTATTACTCATAGGATACCCTACTTGAGCAGCAATCTCTTTCCACCTTTGGGCATATTCTTTGAGCGATTTGAACTCCCTCACCATGCTCTACAATTGCAATCTATCAGGTGCTACATCCAGGTTGTATTTGTACTACCTCAAGAAAGCATCACTAGTGGAAAAATGACATTTTATAACGTACAAAAATGATCTTTTATAACATAGTTACTAGGGACATAGTTCTGGGCGATATAGTAAGTCTACGCATTTTATAACGTAGCAGAAATTTACGTTATAATATGTTCAACATATTATAATATGTTCAACATATTATAACGTAGTTTCTGAAGTACGTTATAATATGCGCAGTTTATTATGACAAATTTTGATTTGTATGTTATAATAGGATGGAAGGTTTTATGACGTAGAAGTTTTTGTACGTTATAATATGTGATATATTATTACGTATATATTGTTGTACGTTATAATATATGATCAACTATCATAACGTACATTGTTTAGTACGTTATAATATATAATTTTTTTTTAAAAAAATTGATTATTACATTTGACATCCAATAAAATTATAATAATATTCATGTATTATGATCTCATCCAATCAATTTATAATCAATATAGTTCAAATAAACAAATTTAAGGAAATTAACAAAATAGAATTCATTTCAAATGTTAAATAGTCTAATATTTAATACATTCATTTATACATCACTTAAAATAAAAGAAGCTCAGTTTCTTGTAATGTCTTCAATGTTTGCAACTTTCATGGGAGATGAATCATTAAAGATCTACAAATAAAATAATAGAATTAAAAAATATTCTAATGAATAGTTCAAGTTACATTAGAGATGTCAGACTAAAACCATTTGATACATCTGAATCTGATTATTAAATCTGAATGTAACAAAAAAATTTACTATATCACAAAATTATGACAAAAGGTAAAATAAAAAAAATAAGTATAATTAGATATAAAAACAATCAGTTTTTTTTAAATTATTTATTTCCAATCAAAATTTCAACCTCATGTCATTTCAAGAAAAGAAAAAAGACTAGTAAATTACACAAATGATGACAAATCCATAAAAATAAAGTAACACAAGATAATGCTCTAAAGAAGTGGATAAGGTTAAAACAAACATTTTTTAACTGGTTGTCACATACTAAAAAATTCATCGAGCAATGATATTAAAATCCATATAATTTGAGGCATTTACTTATCTAAATTGGTACAAATTGATTTATTGATTTCATTAATTACTCAATCCAAGGATACCCTTTGGCCAGAACTCATTGACCACTATTTAGGAAATTATATGCAGTTAGCAATTTCAATGACTTCACCCAGAAGTCGATCAAACCAACTATAAAACTACTCATTATTATTAAATTATCCTACATGTGTATGAAGATTCCCAACATGCTAACAACTTAATTCTTATTGTAAATTAACCTACTGAATTAAGTTGAGTATTTTGTAAATATTATTTTTTTTAATTCTTATTTTTTTTAATTGTGAGTGTTTGAGAAGATATTTGTTGTATTGATTGAATGCCATAATAATGTTTTTGTTTGATCTGTGTGCAGAGAAGACTGAGAAGCTTTGCTACTCATCATTATTCAACTTGTCGAGGAATTGTTCATTTCTCTTTGTTGTAACTATCTCTCTCCATATATACTATTTGTTCTTCAACATCAACATTTCTCAAGAAAATCCTATAACCTCTCAGTTACCTAATACTGATTGCTTTTATGTAGAGCAACAACCGAATCTTGAAACTCATGCTGACAGGTGATTGAAATAGCAGAGGTACTTTATATGATCTAGAGGTCCTTGAGGTATTTGTAAAACCAATTGATAACAATATTTTATTGAAATTGAATTCAATTTTTATTATTTTCTCTCTTGTATTTACTCTTACTGCCATTTGGTATTGTATTCATCTGGAAGCACCACGAGAACCAGATAGCTAGGTCCTGCTAAACCATCTTTATTTTACTTGTTCATCAAACAACATTAGTCTTTGACCTTAAGGTGTGTTTATGCTATAAAATTTACAAGCTTGTAATAAGCACTTTCCAATAAGAAAAAAGTTAATCTAAAAAATACAATTAGGTATACCACCATTTAGGTATAATCAAACATGACTTTAACTGCAAGAATACGATAACATTGTCCCAGGAACAGGCTCAAAAACTTCGACTATTTCTATGTCAAGCATGTTTGGTGATAAGTGTGAAAAAGAGTTGTTTTTATACTTATAAATGAGCTCAATCTTGTAATTATTCATGTTGTTCCTCATTGAAAAGTTGTAATAGGTAGTAGATTGTTATGTAAAATATTGTACAGGAAATGGTGTATTATTTAGACTCTGTCAGCCAATTTTCGCAAATCGAAAGCCAAAATTCGCACTGCCAGAAGAAGAAAATTCGCATAGCGCACTAGTACCTGTGCGCTGAGCGAATAACATTAGTTAAAGTACAGCAGTTAAGAAAATTCGCATAGCGCACCAGCACATGTGCACTGAGCGAATTAATGAAATTAAGTGGCTTTAAAAGACGTGACAGAAAGACAGAAACATTCTGTTCTAACAGAAGTTCTAGACAAAAGAAAGAAACGAAAACATCTCAGGAACTTTCGGAGACTACTTCAAGGCATCAAAACACCATTGTTGCAAGGGATTGCTTCAAATGTGTACGTTTTAGATGACTAGGAGTAGTTAAATTTCTCTTTCGTTGGGATTGGATGTAATGAACTCATTGTGATTTAATTTTCCTCCTCAATATATCGTTGTTCGTTCATATGCTCTTTCTTGAATTTATTATCATTGTATGAAAATATAATGTTATTTGAATGTCTTTGATTACTGGAAAGTAACTTTGAACATGAACGTAGATAGAGAGCACTTAAGTGATTTGGGATCTAGGGATAGACTCAATAACTTGATCATTCTTAACATCAGACTTAATGCAAATTGTATATTAAATTGAATAAGGGATTATCATTTTAATATATTAATTTAGAACTTGTTGCTAAGGGATTAGGACTAGTATGTCTTGATGTGAATATTTGAATGAAGTAATGAAATATTGAACAGAATTTTATATTCATATGATTCATGAAACCCAATTCCAACGAAGTTTCTTTTAAAAATAAATTCCTTGCACACCAACTGTTTGATAAAATACCAAAAATAGTTTCTTGTGTTGTTTTGTGCATTTTTATGTCTAATTGAGTTATAAAAGGAAGAATTGCCATGTGTTGCACAAGTCCCTTGGGAGACGATACTTTTACTTATTCAATGTATTACTTGGAACGATTTGGTATACTTGCCAAAAAGTTATCATTTGGTTTTTTCTATAACAGTCTTACCTTAGATCTTAAGCTTTTGAGACGTGTTGTCAGACAAATAAATTTTGCTGGATCCTTCCAAATGAGAGGCAGTGACGAAGTTGGACAATCCTAAAACAACAATGTAACTTAGTTGGATACTATAGAAAATTTGTTTAAGGGTCCTCCAAAATTTTGATGACAATAACTAAGTTAATTCACAAGAATCAACCATTCACTTAGACAAACCAATATGAATAAACATAATTTTTGATGAAGTATATTAGGAAGTTGGATAATTCATAATATTCTGATGAATAAATACTCACTTGAATATATTTTTAGTAGGTCTCTGATAGCATGCAAAAAATTATCACTGTCATGTGATAACAGTTGAAAAACTGTTATTTTCATGCTTAAAGTTGATACTAAAAGCAACCTTTAGACTTAGAAACTAGCTTGAAATCATGCCTTTTGTTTATATTTTCAGAAATAAGAGAGCTGGACAGGTTTATGCTTGATTTAAGTGTTTTTGTGCAGGTTTTGAGGTGAATTTGGTGAAAGAAGTGAAGAATAAGAGAGAGGACATTAGAAAAGACAAGAAAGAGTGCAAAAAGGAGAAGTCGAAGGCACCGCTCAGCGGCAAACTACCGCTGAGCGGCACTCAAGAGGTGACGTTGGAACCGCTGAGGGGAAAAATGGCCGCTGAGGGGAAGAAAGAAGACGCGCAATCACCGCTGAGCGGTAAATACCGCTGAGCGGCACTTTTTGGGCTTGGACTTTTGTAATCTTTTGTAACTCTAGATTAGTATATAAGGGCTTGCACGTCCTATAGTTAGGCATCTTTGGCAGAAACGAGGCAAACACTCTCTCTTTCACCCCTTTGAAGGAGGATCTTGGATGCTCAGGCTACCTCTTCCACTTTATTGGGTTTATTCTTTCATACTTTCATTGTAATTCATCTAGGTTCACCATGAATATGGTGAACTAAACCTTGTATGTTTGTTGGGGAATCAAAGTAATCTCTTGAAGCTCTCATATATGGATTTGTTGAGTACATCTTTGAATTAAGACATATGCTTTCTTTCATCATTAGTTAGGGTTTTTCCTCTTTGCTCAATGCTTGCATTGTTTAACTCATTCTAATGCATGATTATTGGTTTTGTTGATACGGACACGTACGGGGAAATCTAGATCCGGGGAATTTCTCCCAATATTATACTGACAATATTATATTGGTTGCCTTTAAGCTCCTGCACTCATGAACTAATCATTAGGAATGCTAGGAATTGTATGAACTATTTGATTAGGGAGAAGCCATCTAGAATGGTACATTAGAGAGTGGCATTAACAATGATGATTTGAATGTTGAATTCCTAAAATATATGAGAGTGGATGAGATGAAATTGACCCCCAACAACATATTCATTCATATATTCCATTGAAAGTGTTTATCTTTTGTCTTTGCCATTGATCAAAATCCATGCATACATGTTTATTTTCTGTCTTGCATTTTAAACCCAAATATTTCGTTTGTAAGTCTTAGTTAATCAAGAAACCACATAACTAAACTAGGCCGTGAGTCCTTTGGGAAGAACGATACTTGGTCTTACCAAGTTTTATTACTTGAACGATTCGGTCATACTTGCCGATTGTGAAACAAGTTTGTGACATCATATTTTGGTGCTTACAAATTTGTCCATCAAGTTTTTGGCGCCGCTGCCGGGGATTCGTGGTTTAACTGGTGAATTTGTGTGATTATTGATTATCTTTGACTTTAATTTTGAATTTCTGTTTTTATTTTTTCTGTTTTTATTATTTTATCTTTTTAGATTTTATTTTTATCCTTTAGGTTAGATTTTATTTTTATCTTTTTAGATTAGATTTTATTTTATTTTCGAATTTTTATTTTATTTTATTTTTCTGTTTATATTTTTCAGTTTGTATTTTATTTGATTTTATTTTATTTTTTCTGTTTTCTGTTTTTCTGTTTTCTGTTTTTATTTTCTGTTTTTTATTTTTCGGTTTTTATTTGATTTTATTTTATTTTATTAGATTATATTTTATTTTATTTTATTTTATTTTCTGTTTGTATTTTATTTTATTTTATTTTATTTTATGTTTTTATTTTTCTGTTTTTATTTCCTATCTTCTTATCTTTTCAATTATATCCTTTGATTTTTTTTTCTTTTCTCTATCTTTTTGTGCTAACAATTGTTTTTATTTTTCTGTTTTTATTGTATTTTAGGTTTGATTTTATTTTATTCTTATTCTATCTTTTAGGTTAGGTTAGATTTTATTTTATTTTATCTTTTAGGATTAGATTTTATTTGGTTAGATTTTATTTTATCTTTTAGGTTAGATTAGATTTTATTTTATTTTATTTTATTAGTTAGGTTAGATTTTATTTTATTTTATTTTATTTTATTCTATCTTATTCTATCTTATCTTCTGAATCTTATATCTTCTCTTATATCTTTTATTTGACTTTAATTTTGAATTTCTGTTTTTATTTTCTGTTTTTATTTTTTTGGTTATTATTTTATTTTATTTTATTTTATTTTCTGTTTTTATTTTATTTTATTTTATTTTATTTTTCTGTTTTTATTTTTCTGTTTTTATTTCCTATCTTTTTATCTTTTCAATTATATCCTTTGATTTTTTTTATTTTTTTTTCTCTATCTTTTTGTGCTAACAATTGTTTTTAGGGTTTTGTGCCTAATGTCTGCAGAATGCAATTCGGTCAAGAATTTAACTATATGGGCACTCAATTCTACCAAAGTAATCTCAACCAATGGTGGGAACCTCACTCAAGCATGGATCAAAGCCAATTTTGGCAAGCTGCTGGACAATTTGAGAACCAACCACAACAACAATGGCAGCAACAACCCTTTCTATCAGGAAGTTTGGATAGGTTGGAGGACACCCTTCAACGATTTTTAAAAAATTCCGACTCTACTCAGAAAAGCATTGAAGAATCATGTAAAAGAATGGAGATGCAACTTCGTCACATTAGTCAGATATTAAATGATGATGTTAATACTGATGTTAACCTTAAGGAGGAAGGGCAAGTCATTATCACTGAAAGTGACAAGATTCTTGATGAGGAAAAATTAGAGGGAGATGAGGAAAGGGTAGAGAGAAAAGAGAAAGAAGAGTTGAGTGAGAAAGATAAAGATGAAGAAAAAGAAAAAGAATTGGTTGAGAGAGAAGAGAGAAAGAAAATTTGTGTGAAGATAAAGAAGTTGAGGAGAAAAAGAGAAAGGAAGAAAAAAATAAAAGAAGAGAAAAAGAGAAAATTTAGGGAGAGAAAAAGGAAGAAAAAGAAGATGAGAGGAAAGAAGAAGAAATCACATGAAAAATCACATCCTCATCTAAAGAAGAATCATAGGAAGGAAAAGAAATTTAAGTGCTTTATGGAAATCTTCAAGAAATTGGAGATTAAAGTTCCTATGATTGAGACATTGCAACAGGTTCCTGGTTTGATCAAATTTCTGAAGAAGTTCAGTAGAAAGAAGAAAAAGAAGAAGGAACATGAGCTTTACTGGGTCAAGCTAATGACGTTAAAAGAGCGCTTGCTGGGAGGCAACCCAGTGGATTTAAAAACTTTTGATTTGGTTTTGTAACTTTTAAATTGTGGATATTATTCTGTAATTATTTTTGTTGGATCCAGCATCTACTGAAGGATGCTAGGTGGTTAAGCATCTACTGAAGGATGCTAGGTTTGTAACACCTGCTGATGGGTGTTGGTAAGAAAATTTTGCATCTACTGATGGGTGCTGGTGGAATTTGGGTCAGGCTCGTGACGTTAAACAAGCGCTACCTGGGAGGCAACCCAGTTGATTGATTGTTTTCTGTTTGTTTATTTTTAGGATTTGCATAAGCATTTTTAACATTGAATTGCAGGGAACCTATGAGGGGTATGCTAGGAAGGCACGTAGGTCAAGAAAAGAAGGAGAAGGGCACATCACGAAAGTGCCGCTGAGCGGCAATCACCGCTGAGCGGTACTATCGCAGATGGGCTTAAGTTCCCCTTAGCGGAACCCGAGCCCATTGGGGTATTTTTAAACTCTAAGCTGCGCGTTTTTATATTCTTTCAAGCTCTTCTCTGCACTAAGACTCCCACATATCTCCTCTTAGGTTTCCCACATCTTTTTACTCTTCCCTCTTTAGAAAATTTCTCTTCCACTCACTTTTACACTAGTGTGCTATCAAAGTTTGGGGTTGGAAGAGAGCATTCTAGTTTGGAAGCATTCTCATATCATCTAGCATCTCCACCCAAGTAAGTAAAATGCATTTTGTTCATTCTAGGGTTCTTGAAATTGACTGTGATTGTCAAAGCATGAATATTTAGGGGTTTTGATTTCTATGCATGATTTGATGATATATTTGATGTTTGAACCGATTAAACTGCTTGATTATGAACTGGAAAACTGAAAATTGCATTTGGGTGGAGTTAGGACAGTTTAAAAACGAGATTTGCAAAAATCTGCAGATCACCGCTGAGCGGCATTTACCGCTGAGCGGCACTCTGCCAGATTTGCTTTTTCTGGTTTGTTGCGTGTTTGAATGTGGCACTGGTGGCGCTGAGGGGAAATTCTGGCCCTCAGCGGTGGTTTAGCTTCAAAAGGAGTTTTGTTTTGTGTTTACTAATGATTAACATCATGTTCTGTGGTTTTGGATTTATGTTTGAATGCAGGAATGGCATCCTCTTCAGGAAAGAGATTGAAAACCATGGCAACCAAGAGAAAGGAAAAGGAACCAGAGCAGCCCCATAATGGCAGGTTCCTCTCTAGGAAACATGAGAAGCACTTTAGGGTGGTTCAGGACAGGAGACTTCTGATGGAGAGAAAGGTTGGAATGATACCTAACCTTGCTCCTCAATTTGGAGAGCAAGTGTTAGGGAATGATTGGGGAAAGCTAGCCACTTATCCAGCACCTGCCAACATAGCTGTGGTGAAAGAATTCTACACCAATGCAAAGAAGATTGGTGATTATCCAGCTGAGAATTATTTGGGCTATGTCAGAGGCCATGCTATCAGGTATGATCCTGATTCTATCAACAATTTCCTGGATACTGTGTGGGCTGGTGAGCAATGTCAGTTTGCTCTTAGCATGGAGGAAGGTGCTGATTATGAGGATGTGGAGAGAGTATTGTGTATACCTGGAGGACACTTCCAAAGGAATAGATCTGGCTCAGTGGTTAACATTAGGAGGACAGATTTGACTCCTCTTGCAAAGTATTGGATGGCATTTTCTCATGCCAACATTCAGCCATGTTCACATGTGTCAGATATTACTCTCAGCAGGGCACTCTTCATCTACTGTGCTATCAGAAACTTGAATGTTAATATTGGGCAGGTGATAGCTGATGAGATTAGTGTGTGTGCTAACACCTCAAACAACAAAGCACCACTGGGACATCCTTCTTTGATCACTCACCTTTGCAAGCTAGCTGGGGTGGACACTTCTGTTCCACCATTTGAGAGGCCAAGAAAAGCTATAGATGAGGCCTATTACAGACAGTACTGTGGAGGTGAGGAGGCAGCCCAGCCAGTGCCACCACGCCAGGCTCGTAGAGAGAGAAGGCCAGCACAGAGCAGGACTTCTGCTGATACTCATGAGGCAGAACCATTCCAGATGAGGGACATGTATATGTCTCTTATAGGTGCTCAGTTGCAGTCCATCCACAGAGGGCAGGTGGCCACGGCTGAGATGATAGTGGGGATGTATGATACCCCTCCAGCACACAGGTGGACTATGGATGAATTCCATAATGTGGTAGCTTGGCCAGAAGAACCATGGCATGGAGGAGCTGAAGCAGCTGAAGCTTCAGCCTGAGACATGGATGAAGATGAAGCTGAGGAGGAGGATGCATTTGATGAAGATGATGATGAAGAGGAAGAGGAAGATACATAGAGCTCGGACTGATGAGGAGCTGAGATAGCATTTACTGATGAATGCTATCATATGATTATGCTTTTGTGGTTTAAGTTTTCTGAACTTATTTGTTTTTGTTTTTAGATTAGGGTTTGATGTACTCTATTGAACACCTGGTTTGTTATGATGGTTTGCTATTAACTGTGATTGTGTGATAAGTAATGCTTGATGATGCTTATTGATTGATTGATGTTGAGATGTCTTGCACATTAAAATGCTTATACAGGTGATTCACAAGCTTTGTGAACAAATGCAGGGTATCATGATTGTGATTGTGAAATTAAGCAGGATGTGTATGTCAAATGTGAATGAGCTTATATGTGAGGTTTTGAGCTCCAGAGTTGTTATTGTTGAATGCTATTACTTTGAAAGCATGAATGACTTTGCCCAGGTTTTCTATGATTGAATCAATTGCTTGTTTTGCATCATATGATCAAAGGCCGTGTTTTTGAAACCCTTTTTATTGGCCAAATTCATAAAGTTAGCCTTCTAAAAGAGAACACGTTGTGTTCTATCCTTTGAACCCTTAGCCTTAAATATACACTGAACACCCTTGATTGAAAATCTTTACCTTGAGTTAAGTAGAAGATCTTGTGTGGTATTGTTAAATGTTCAAGTTTGGGGTTATTGGGGAAACATGAAAAAGGAAAAAGCATTGAGCTAAGAGCTAAAAAGTAAGAATATGCAAAGAAAAAGAAAAGAAAAAGAAGCAAAGCTCAATGCAAATGCAAAAGCAAAGGCAAAAGAAAGTTGGGAATGAATAAGAAGATTGTGTTGTTATGACTCTCTTAACTCAAGGATTTTGTGATCCAGAAAAACCAATTTTCTTGTTAGCCCAGCCACATTATAAGCCATTGAAAAGTCCTTGTGATGATGCATGCTGGTGAATGTATTTGATTGTGGTTAAATGAAAGGCAAAGTTGATTCATGTGACATTGTGATAGTGGAGTGAATGAGTGAAACACTTTACCTCTTATACACTTGTGTGTTGAGTGAAACACTTTACCTAGTGAGGAAATATTCCATAAGCACATGAACATCCATGCTTAATTGATTGATCATTCATGAAAAATAGCATTTGTTGGAATTTAAATGACTTTGTGAACACTAAAGCATGTGCACATCTTGATTGAACTCTTGGTCTTAAGTTTGAGTGAAGTTATTACTTATCTTGAAAAGAGGATTTTGAATGAGTGAACCATCATATGAATTGGTTGGAGATGGAGTTACATTTTATTTGCTTGAGGACAAGCAAAGTTCTAAGTTTGGGGTTGTGATAACAGTTGAAAAACTGTTATTTTCATGCTTAAAGTTGATACTAAAAGCAACCTTTAGACTTAGAAACTAGCTTGAAATCATGCCTTTTGTTTATATTTTCAGAAATAAGAGAGCTGGACAGGTTTATGCTTGATTTAAGTGTTCTTGTGCAGGTTTTGAGGTGAATTTGGTGAAAGAAGTGAAGAATAAGAGAGAGGACATTAGAAAAGACAAGAAAGAGTGCAAAAAGGAGAAGTCGAAGGCACCGCTCAGCGGCAAACTACCGCTGAGCGGCACTCAAGAGGTGACGTTGGAACCGCTGAGGGGCAAAATGGCCGCTGAGGGGAAGAAAGAAGACGCGCAATCACCGCTGAGCGGTAAATACCGCTGAGCGGCACTTTTTGGGCTTGGACTTTTGTAATCTTTTGTAACTCTAGATTAGTATATAAGGGCTTGCACGTCCTATAGTTAGGCATCTTTGGCAGAAACGAGGCAAACACTCTCTCTTTCACCCCTTTGAAGGAGGATCTTGGATGCTCAGGCTACCTCTTCCACTTTATTGGGTTTATTCTTTCATACTTTCATTGTAATTCATCTAGGTTCACCATGAATATGGTGAACTAAACCTTGTATGTTTGTTGGGGAATCAAAGTAATCTCTTGAAGCTCTCATATATGGATTTGTTGAGTACATCTTTGAATTAAGACATATGCTTTCTTTCATCATTAGTTAGGGTTTTTCCTCTTTGCTCAATGCTTGCATTGTTTAACTCATTCTAATGCATGATTATTGGTTTTGTTGATACGGACACGTACGGGGAAATCTAGATCCGGGGAATTTCTCCCAATATTATACTGACAATATTATATTGGTTGCCTTTAAGCTCCTGCACTCATGAACTAATCATTAGGAATGCTAGGAATTGTATGAACTATTTGATTAGGGAGAAGCCATCTAGAATGGTACATTAGAGAGTGGCATTAACAATGATGATTTGAATGTTGAATTCCTAAAATATATGAGAGTGGATGAGATGAAATTGACCCCCAACAACATATTCATTCATATATTCCATTGAAAGTGTTTATCTTTTGTCTTTGCCATTGATCAAAATCCATGCATACATGTTTATTTTCTGTCTTGCATTTTAAACCCAAATATTTCGTTTGTAAGTCTTAGTTAATCAAGAAACCACATAACTAAACTAGGCCATGAGTCCTTTGGGAAGAACGATCCTTGGTCTTACCAAGTTTTATTACTTGAACGATTCGGTCATACTTGCCGATTGTGAAACAAGTTTGTGACATCATATTTTGGTGCTTACAAATTTGTCCATCAAGTTTTTGCAAATTTGTCCATCATCATGTACTCCTCCTTGTTCTTGAACATCAGAGGCACCTTGGATCATGGCCAAGCAATGACCCTGCAAACCATAAAGGGAAGTTCAAAAGATAAAAGTAGAGGTGTGATGCAAAATTGGACTTTGACTCCTCAAAGGTGAGAGGAGAACACCTGATAGGATTGTGATAAAATAAATTATGCTTAATTGAAGGACCCAAATACATTCAACAATTATGAGTTCACTTTGTTCTCTAAAGTGCACCTACTACCTTTAAAGGAGCCAAATCCCTTAGTGGCAGAGGACAAAAGGGAGAATTTATATAAGAAACTCTACTTAGCGTGACTCTAATAAAACCACATTGCATCTATTTCATGTTAATCACTAATATTTCTTAAGTGCAACCAACAAATCATGAATGATAAGACCTAACATTGTATCGTATGCCTTCACTCTTAGATTGGATTAAACAAATGAAAAATACTTGGGCGTATAATTTCATAAACATTTTAATAGAGTAATTCTATCTGTTTGTATGATTTCATTATACTACTATGAAAGAAGAAACGAGAACAGGAGCAAAAGCTCCTCATGATCAAAGATCACTCAATGACCCCGTTTCCATATGACAACACTTGTTTTCTTTCCACAACTAACTATTCCCCATCCCATCTCACTACTCACCTAAAGGGGGTCTAAGATAACCAATCACACCATGTGTAAGAAAAGAAAATCAGACACTTTAAATTGGATGTGGTAAATGGGAATTTTGAAATAAGAAATATACCACTACAAGTCAAAGCAATGAAAATAAATAATCATACAAAATTAAAGAATAAGTGCAATGCCAAAATTCTAAGGATACATACCACCCGTCCCTCAATTACAAACAAGTATGCTTGAAGCTCAGACTCAATAACCTTGAGCAATGAAAATGCTCCAAGCATGTGCTTCTTTTTCAATTGGCAGGCTATCTTTAAGAACTAATGCCTGGCAAGGAGATTGATGAATCATCAAGGATGAAGGAGAGAAGAGAAGAGAACAGAGTAGCATTGCAGTGATAGGAAAATTTATAATGCAGGGAGATCTCACAACAACTGCAAAAGGAAAACTCCTCATGTAAGCATTTAAGCAAAAAACCAAGGCCCAAACGGCAACCATTGCAATTCTACTCAAAATGCTAAGAAACCGCTCTCTCACCACACAAAAACCAAAACAAAACCACACAACACTGACATTTTCGTTTTCATATTATACACATCACCTACAAAACATTCTATCAAACGACCATAACTTCCCAAATCAACTCAGGATCGAAAGAAGGTAACCTCGCCAGAGCACAACCTTCGAACTTCGTCTTGTCTGTTACCATCATCGGACACTCCGTCGAAACCGAGGTCAGCGAGGTCTCACCCTTCCAAATCCCATCCTCCTCCTCTCTCTTATGCTAACGCCGCTGATTTCCCCACCAATCCAAACACAATCCCCACCAATTTAGGACAAATTAGTGAGATTAATAGAAGAAAAACATAACAAATTAGGAAAAAACAAATAGTAGAAGAAATTTCGGCGATTTCGAAGTATGAATCATAAAACCTACTTGGTCAAACTTCGAAGATTTCGACGAAGAGGCAGCGGAGGCAGAAGCAGTCTCCAAAGGTTCTATAACTACTTGGTCAGCCGTAGGAATAGTGCTTTCAGTTTGCTGCCCTTCGCCTTCCCCTAACCTAGCTCTCCTTCTCTCTATAGCCTAAACCACAACCACAATCGCACGGAGGGAGGAGTGTTCTCGGAGCCGAGAAAAGCATGGGCGCGGAGTAGTGTTCTTAGAGTGTTTGGAGGGAGGAGTGCCAAGAAATTTAAGATGAGAGGGAACAAGAGGGAAAGTGATAATAGGTTTTGAACGAGAGGAGTCTTCGGAGGTTTAGAGATGCGGAAGAGAGGAACGAGATGAGAGGGAAAGTTGAAATGAAATTAAGGAAATGTGAAAAATTAGAAAGGGGGAGATATTATAACTGATTTTCAAAACTACGTTATAATATGTCTTAAACTTATTTACAAGTTTGCCACCGCGTTTCATATTATAATTGATTTACAAAATTACGTTATAATATGTCCTATTATGATGGATAATTTTTATCCGTCACAATAGGTTCATTATAAAATGTCATTTTTCCACTAGTGCATCCACCAGATCCTCCCAAGACTGGATGCACGAAGATTCAAGATGAGTGCCCCAGCTTGGTGGCACGCCAACCAAATTATCTTGGAAAAAATGAATTAGGGACTTTTCAACATGCATGAACAACCATTTTCTTCCCATATCTCATGAGATGGGTCTTAAGACAAGTGGTATGTCCTTGTCATCTATACTTTGGGAGGTATCACCACCTCTGAGACTAAGCATAGTTGATGAGAGGGTCGCACCTCCCACAAAAATTGATTGCATAAAAGAATGCAGTATAGTACTAGGAAGTGACTCCTAGGTCGTCTCTCACGGACCAATTTGCGGTTCAGTCTCAGATCGAACACGTAGTGGGGGGGGGGGTTTGTGAAAGCAAGTGAACTTAAATTAAATTGAAAACTAAACGCAACCGAACATAATTGAAGGCATTTAAAGTAAATGGAAATAGTGAACTGAACGATCCTAAAGCAAGGTGTGTGAACTAATTTAATTACTCTCAAAAAATCTAAAAACTTATCTCACACTATTGAAATCAAGACATCAGCAGAATCACACTTCAGCGAGAATAAAATAGTTGGAATGAAACATCAATTCAAAACACAATTAATGAACACATGCAACTACACTAATTTTTTTTAAATGCAAAAAGGCTTTAACCACTTATGACGGAGTAGACACTTCAGCAAAGTCACTTAACCTATTAAAAATGAAACTATTGAGATAAAAATGTAAATTTTTAATTGAAGATATTCACCAACACATATCATTCACGGAAGCAACACGTGTGCACATTCCAATTAAACATAAAATTTCATCACCAACCCAAATGGGCATAATCCACCGAGTGCACCAGCTCCTTGCTTCACCTTTTCTCCCTCATTAAAACAGCATCCTATTCTCTAATTTCAGCTTTGTAGGTGGCGGCATACGGCTACTTCTTCTAAAGGAGATGAAATAAAAAAATTGCCAGCACCACCCAAAGTCCATCCGGACGTGACAATGCTCTCACTTTTACAAGTTGTCCTCGCTGGAATCCAGCTTCAATAAAAAGTGCGTAACCAAATTGAAAACAGCACATTAAAAAAAAATTAAAACTTCCCTTTTTCTTTTTCATCACCGTGCACATCATTCCAGCCCAGCCAGCCGTGACACCTCATTCTTTCCCTCTCGGTGCCCATCTAATCACTTCTTCATTCTCTGGAAAAAGACAGTTCTCTTTTCTTCCAGCAGCCGTGATGTGGATGCTCCAAGAATTTCATCACCGAGTGTGCACTTCTGCAGCCGTGACCCCACACTCTCCAACGTGCTGCTGCTCTCCAAAATGAAATGTGCTACATTGCAGCCGTGACACCTCCAGCTTTCTTCTTCCCACTCATCCAAGATCCAACAGTGTAAACATGGTTCACCGCCAAACTAAGAAAGAAAAATTCCCGTGAGCTGCTTCTATGCTTCCAGCTCACCGTGTGCGTACAGCTGCTGGACGAACGTGAGGACCCAAACTTCTTTTCAAAATGAAATACAACCTAATTTATAGAGTATGAAGATGGAATTTTAATTCAAGCATGCAAAAGAAAAACGAGACCGGACACCATCCAAGATTGAAAGCAAAATAAATTCACGCTGGAATCAAAATCACCGTTGGAAGCAACATGCCATTCCTACAAAAAAACGTTCAAAAGCCGAGAGAAGAAAAACTAGTAAACAGTGGCCAAAAAACATGTAAGTGGCGGCTGCACAAGGGCCGTGTGTCCCTTTTTAATAAGGGTAGGGTCCACACAAAAAACCCTAGGGTGCCAAGTCACTAACTTCTAATTTTTGGGTCTAATCTAATTTACCAAAAATTGACCCAAAATATAAGAGTTGATACAGAAATTCTAAACTACTGAATTACAATTTAATTAATTCTAAAATGTCTGTGTGGAGAGTCTTGAATTTATTTGGCATTCTTCCTGATGTCCCAAAATGTATTTCCGAAATTTTCCTGCACTTCAAAAATGCACTTAATCAGCTCAGAAAACCCAAATTAGCACAATTACAAATTTCCGACCAAATTAAGCAGAATTCGGAAAACGGGGAAATAACAAACAATTAAACACAATTCCCTGGTTTATTTAAGTGCAATAAACTAAATATAATTCAAGAAATAACGACTCATCAAAATAGACCACACTTAGTCTTTTGCACTCCTGGGCAAAACCAAAACGAAAACCAGGGAACTACTCAAACATCAGGAAGCTGACACAGACTCGACAGACAGACAACAAAGACTCCAAAACAGAAACACAGTTGCACAATTCTCACAAAATCTGGACGGTAAAAGGTATAGGCAAAATCCCACACAGAGTCAATGAAAGCAACTACTCAAAGAATCATCCAAACAGTTCAGTACAAGGGAAACAGTCAATCAGTTCAAGAGATGAATCAAAAGCAACAGAGCCTCACAGATGCACACAGTCGGTGTTTCTCTCAAGTGTTTAAGGTAAATCAATGTCACTCAATGCACTCAAGAAAGCAAACAACAACAGACTTGGCAAGCCTCTAATATCAACACTCAGAAACATATGCATGTTCAAATCAAAAGGTCTTTTCATGGTTGTAATGGGGCCAAGGACAAGGCAGGATATATCTGGATAAGAAGCTACAAACCATAAGGAACAGAGGAGCAATGGGGAACAAGTGTAAACACATTCAAACACACTCACAACCTCTAATTCCTTCCTCTTCTTGACTCCATTATTCACAATTATTCACAAATTTTGTTTTTTTTTTCACTATTTTTCTGCTCTCTTTTTTTTTCCATCCTGTCTCTTTTCTTTTCTCTCTTTTCAAAACAAACTGTAAAAGACAAGATACACATATATTTACCAAAACAAAACAAGAAGAGGAACCAACTAGCCAATTCATCAGAAACCCCAGGAAGACCACACTTGTTCCCAAAACACTTCCAAAGCTCCAAAATTCCCTAAGGTTAAGTTAAACATGGTTTTTCACTTAGGGCTAGTGTATGAGCTTCAAAACAAAGAAATAGGGAAAGTACAGGCTCAAAAGGGGTTATCAAAGGATCACAATAAGGTAGGCTTATTTGGCTAGAGTGGCTCAAGAACAAAACTGCCTTTATCACTTCCAAACATGCATATCAATCAAGAATTATCAACAAGAGTCAAGCCAAGGCATATGCGCAAGCAATCAAGAGATATATCACACACAAGAAAGAACATAAAGTGGCTCAAAACTCACACAGGGTAATTCTGTCACAATCAATTCAACCTCTCAAACATCATAATCATCTTCCCAAGCAAAGAAAAGCAAGGATTTCAAGCCAAGTATCAGTGAAGTGAAGGTCAAGTCTACAACCTAAACAAAGTCTAGAAATCAAGAGAAACATGTAAAACTGTACACCAGACAAAACAAAAACTACCTAGAAAAGAAAAAATTTAACACAGAAAACAAAAATTCACAAAGAAAAATCAGAATCTCCCCCAATAGACCACACTTAAACTACACAGTGTCCTCAATGTGTCATAAGCATAAGATCAGAAATCAAAACAGTCAACAGATCATGGACAAGTGCAATAAAAGTAGGGAAAGGGGGAGAAGAGAGAAAGAAAACTCCCCTGATCATGGTGGCAGTTGCCAATTTTGGACTTTCAGGGAGATGTCTTCCACCACCGGATCCAGCAAGGAGGTTTTGAGGACGAACTGCTTCATCCTCCAAATCTGATCTAGTAGTGAAATGTTTTCCACAGCTGGATCTATGTAGTGATTGTTGATGAGCAGGTTCAACAGGTGCCTGCTGATCTTCAAACTATTGTGTATGTAAGCACCCTTGTCTTCCACTAGGGGTGCATGTTGGTCAAATTCATATGTACCTCCTGCAGCATGGTTAGTACATTGTGGTTCCAAAGAATTGACACACAGGGGTATAACACCCAATCCTAGTGTAACAGGCTGAACAACAGATAAACTCTCAGAACATGAATCAATTTCAAATTCAGAAACAATATCAACCACAGATTCAGATTCATGTTCAGTGCATGGAGAATAAACATACAAATTTGATATCAAAAATTGATTCTCATCATGCAGAGAGGAAGAATTAAAAACAGACTCATCAACAATACAATCACCAACATACCTATCAACAACATAATCATCGACAGCATAGTCAAAATTAGGTATGTTTTCCTCCACTTCCCTAAAGATTGGAAAAGTGGTGGAAGATGAAAATTGTCTACCTGATTCAAAATTACTGCTTATACCTGCCTGGTCCTCAAGATCTTCAACAGTCTCCTCAGGTGCAAGAGTGGGGCCATAGGGCGATGGGAAAGTAGGTGGCGCAACAATAAGCTCATGACTCTTCTCCCCATCTTCTATGTTGATGCCACTATCATCATCAGGAATTAGAACAGTCTGAAATGGTGATTCCTCTAAATCTTGAGACTGTTCCTGATTGAGTTGAGTGGTCATCTGCCCTATCTGATTGCTCAAACATTGAAGGTGTGCTCTGTTCTCTTGCTGAAACTGAAGGTTCTGCATGGTCATCTGCTCCAACAACTCCTGCAATGTAAGCTCAGAAGTAGAAGGTTGAGGAGCTATCTGGGCAGACTCATAAAGTTGCAGCTGTTGTTGTTGCTGGACTGGCGGAGGCATACAAGCATTCTGAGATGGTGCTTCCTGATATTGCTGTGGAGCATCATACCATCCCAAACTAGGGTCATTCCATCCAAGATCGTTGCTGTAACCATACTGAGCGGGGAAGAATTCATCCAAGAACATATGCTTAAGATCTTCCCAAGAAGTGATAGATCCTGGAGGAAGACAATACAGCCAATCCCTTGCTGCTTCTTGTAATGAATGTGGGAATGCCCTTAAGAACATGTGATCAACCGGTACATGTGGATGCTTCATTGAAGAGCAAATGCTGTGGAATTCCTCCAAATGTCTGTGTGGGCATTCACTTGCAAAACCATGAAACTTAGGCAGCAAATGTATCAGTCCAGTCTTGAGAACGCAATGAACATCATCCTTAGTAGGTGGAACCGGTTCCCAAAGAGAACTCTCAAAATTCGGAGGATGAGCCATATTGCTCTCAACATACAAATCAGCAGAATATGAATCACAATCAAAGTAACATGCAGAAGGAGAATCATAATCAGAGGCACTGGCAGAATAAGCAGTATTCACAAAATCAAAATAGGTAGACATGGTGAAAGAAGGGCGAAGGTGGAAAGGAAATGCTAAAAATTACGAAACAAACAAAACTCAACACAATCAAACATGCGACACGCACACACAATAACACACACAAAAAAACCAAAACATCACACTCACAAAACATCACATCACAACACAAGACAAAACACAACACATACTAACACAACAAAAGACCTAAGACTGAACCGTTGGTCCCCGGCAACGGCGCCATTTTGATGAGAGGGTCGCACCTCCCACAAAAATTGATTGCATAAAAGAATGCAGTATAGTACTAGGAAGTGACTCCTAGGTCGTCTCTCAAGGACCAATATGCGGTTCAGTCTCAGATCGAACACGTAGTGAGGGGGGGGGTTTGTGAAAGCAAGTGAACTTAAATTAAATTGAAAACTAAACGCAACCGAACATAATTGAAGGCTGATGAGTCAATATTTTCTCAATTTCACTTAGCTTATTGTGCTAGATTTAATCAGGAAATTGTGCTTAATTGTCCGGTATTTTTTCGTTTTTGCTAATTATGCTTAATTTGACCAAAAATTCTAATTTTAATTAATTTGGATTATTTGAGTAAATTATTTGCATTATTAATTGCAGAAAAATTCTGGAAATGCAAATTGGGACATTTGGAAGAATATTCATCTGCATACTGTGCCATTTCACTTGGAAGAGGCTACACATGATTCAATTATTTATTCTAGGGCCCGTTGGAAATTTCATTTTGGGAAGGAATAAGTTGAAAATCTGGTATGCACGGCTGAAAATGGAATGGAAGACAAGGCCCACATTGAAGCACACGGCCACACATTTAGGAGGTGCATCCAGCACATGGTCCAGCACGCAATGGGGGTGTTTATTCCTAGAGCTGCAGGACGTGGAGAGAGGGATGAGAAGTGGCAACAAGTATACACGGCCCATGAGCACATTGGAGGTGCTTGGATAGCAGCGGGGTGCATCCAGCAAACAGCTTCCACATCCAGCTGAAGCAAGGAAGCACACGGCCCAACATGTTTCTTCAATTCCCAGCAGCTTGGGGTGTGCACGGGGAGAACAGAAGAGTCCACCAAGAGTCCAGCATCACGCCACGGACACGCTCTTTTGGGCTGGAGTTTTCTGAAGATTGAAGTGTTACGGCTGGAAGCACGAGGAGCACGCGGACAACAAATGCAGCAACGGGTGGTGTCCAGCAAGAAATCGGTCCAGTTGCCAGCAAATTGAAAAGGTGCATCCAGCAGCATGGGTGGCAAAAAGAAGAAGCTGGCACACTCCACGCTCACGGTCCAGCAAGCGGAAGAGGCTTTCACGTCCAGTAGGTTGGATGGCTGAAGGAGGAACATTGGTGCATAAAGAGAAAAGGAGGAGAGCCGCCAGAGAGAGGGGGGCTTTTACTTTTGGGAGAGAGAAGAATGTAAGAGGGTGAACGGTGATTGAAGAAGGAGCTCCAGCTGCCAACCTCGGGGGGTCTTTGCTTGGAACGTTTTTCTTGTCTTTCATGAAATAAAAAAAAAGCACTATGTTACTGGACAATTTTTGAATGTTGCTTCCAACGGTGATTTTGATTACAGCGTGAATTCATTTTGCTTTTAATCATGGATAGTGTCCGGTCTCAGTTTTCTTTTTGATGCTTGAATTAGAATTCCATCTAGGTTGCTATTTCATTTTGAAAAGAAGTGTGTGGTATTCCGAAAGCAAGCAGCAGCGGTGATGAATTTCTTTTCTTTGCTGGAATGATAGTAGCTTTTTCTTTTGTTTTAAAGAAATAAGAAGTAGATTAGGTTGGAGTAGATGTTGTCACGTCCAGCAAAGGGGAGAAGCCACATCCAACATTTTCATTTTCATTGCATTTGCCACATCCAATCTCGGTTACATTAAATGTTAAGCCCAAGTTTTTTTTTATTTTATTCCAATTCCACGGTGTTTCAAATAGCTGACTCACTGCACGGTGATGATTCATTTTTAATTGGAGAAAAGAGAGATGTTGATTTTCATTTTAGTAGGTGTACGGTGTAGAACATCATGGAAGTAGAAGGCAAGGTGTATTTTAGTTTGCTGGAAGCTAGCACACGGTCACATCAAGGGAGTTAGTTTTCTTTTAAATTAGGGAGAGGTGTTGTCACGGGAAGGCCACGGAGAAAGGCTACCCCACTTTAATTTTCTTTGGATAAACATTTTGAAGATTTATTTACTTTGAGAAATGATGAAGTACATTATCTTTGCTGGAATGGTGAGCACGTTAACCAATTGCTTGAGTATGAGAAGTAGATTACGTTCCAGCAGTAGTGGTGTCACGGCTTTTAAGGGCTTATCAGTTTTATTTTCATTTTGGAAGCTCGACATGTCACGGCTAGAGAGGACTTTTAGAAGCATTTGCAATTTCAAACCCTTTTGGTAGATGCACATGGGTCACGGTTAATGGTAGAGAAAAATTTATTTTCTTTTATTTCTTTTACCTAAGAATGGTTTACATTATAGGTTGAATTGATTTTCTTCTTTTTGATGGTGAATTGTGTTTGGATATTTATCTGTTGCAATGTTCACTTTAATGCTTTCAATTCTAGTTACGGTTTTATTTAATTTCCAGTTTAATTTAATTTTTTTTTCGTATCAAAACGAAATTTCCAAACCCCCCCCCTTCGTGTTTGACCTGATTTTCGAACCACATATTGGTCCTTGAGAGACGACCTAGGAGTCACTTCCTAGAACTATACTGCATTCTTTTATGCACAACTTTTGTTGGGAGGTGCGACCCTCTCATCAAAATGGCGCCGCTGCCGGGGACCAATGGTTCAGTCTTAGGTTTTTGTTGTGTTTGTGTGTGTTGTGTTTTGTCTTGTGTTGTGATGTGATGTGATGTGATGTTCTGTTTTGTGTGTGAGTGTTGTCTGTATAGATGTGTTGTGTTTTATTTGTTTCGTGATTTTTAGTATTCTTCTTTTCCCATGTCTACCTATTTTGATTTCGTGAATACTGCTTGTTTTGCTAGTGCCTCTGATTATGATTCTCCTTCTGCATGTTACTCTGATTGTAATTCATATTCTGCTGATTTCTATGTTGAGAACAATACGACTCATCCTCTAATTTCTGAGAGTGCTCTTTGTGATCCGGTTTCACTTAAGGAGGATGATCTTCATTGCGATCTCACCCCTGGACTGATACATTTGCTGCCTAAGTTTCATGGTTTTGCAGGAGAATGCCCACACAGACATTTGGAGGAGCTCCACATCATGTGCTCTTCAATGAAGCCTCCAGATGTCCCTCTTGATTACATTTTCTTGAGCGCATTTCCGCATTCATTACAAGGAGCAGCTAAGGATTGGAAAGACTCTCTTCCTCTGAGATCCGTTACCGATTGGGGATATCTTGAGCATCAGTTTCTGAGCAAATTTTCCCTTGTGCAATATGCTTACAGCAACGGTCTTGGATGGAATGACCCTACTTTGGGATGGTATAATGCTCCACAGCATCAATATCAAGAACCACCATTCCAGAGTACTTTCATGCCTCCACCAGTCCAGCAATATCAGAGTCAACAATATGATGCTCCTGCCCAAATAGCTCCTCAGCCTTCTACTTCTGAGCCTACATTGCAGGAGTTGTTGGAGCAGATGACCATGCAGAACCTTCAGTTTCAGCAAGAGAACATGCAGTTCCAGCAAGAAATAGGAGCTGCCATTCAGAGTATGACTGATCAGATAGGGCAGATGGCCACTCAACTCACTGAGGAACAGTCTCAAGATTCAGAGTTACCATTTCAGACTGTTCAGATTCCAAACGATGATGATAGTGGCATCAACATAGAAGATGGGGAGAAGAGTCATGAGCTTACTACTGCGCCACATACTTTCCCACCTTCAGATGGTCCCACTCTTGCACCTGAGGAGACCGAGAATGATTTTGAGGACCAGGCATATATGAGCAACATTTGTGAGCCAGGTAGACCATTTTCATCTTTCACCACTTTTCCAAGCTTTAGAGAAGTGGGGGTAAGCATACCTCAATTTGATTATTCTGTTGATGATTATGCTGTTGAGGGGTATGTTGATAATTATACTGTTGATGAGCATGTTTTTAATTCTCCCTATGTGCATGATGAGAACCACTTTTTGCTACCACATCTGAATATTTATTCTCCATGCACTGAACATGAATCTGAGCCTGTTATTGATATTGTTTCTACATCTGAAATTGATTCATGTTCTGAGGATGTATCTGAGGTTCAGCCTGTTACACTGAGATTGGGTGTTATACCCCTGCATGTTATTTCTTTGGAACCACATTGCTGATAACAGTTGAAAAACTGTTATTTTCATGCTTAAAGTTGATACTAAAAGCAACCTTTAGACTTAGAAACTAGCTTGAAATCATGCCTTTTGTTTATATTTTCAGAAATAAGAGAGCTGGATAGGTTTATGCTTGATTTAAGTGTTTTTGTGCAGGTTTTGAGGTGAATTTGGTGAAAGAAGTGAAGAATAAGAGAGAGGACATTAGAAAAGACAAGAAAGAGTGCAAAAAGGAGAAGTCGAAGGCACCGCTCAGCGGCAAACTACCGCTGAGCGGCACTCAAGAGGTGACGTTGGAACCGCTGAGGGGCAAAATGGCCGCTGAGGGGAAGAAAGAAGACGCGCAATCACCGCTGAGCGGTAAATACCGCTGAGCGGCACTTTTTGGGCTTGGACTTTTGTAATCTTTTGTAACTCTAGATTAGTATATAAGGGCTTGCACGTCCTATAGTTAGGCATCTTTGGCAGAAACGAGGCAAACACTCTCTCTTTCACCCCTTTGAAGGAGGATCTTGGATGCTAAGGCTACCTCTTCACCTTTATTGGGTTTATTCTTTCATACTTTCATTGTAATTCATCTAGGTTCACCATGAATATGGTGAACTAAACCTTGTATGTTTGTTGGGGAATCAAAGTAATCTCTTGAAACTCTCATATATGGATTTGTTGAGTACATCTTTGAATTAAGACATATGCTTTCTTTCATCATTAGTTAGGGTTTTTCCTCTTTGCTCAATGCTTGCATTGTTTAACTCATTCTAATGCATGATTATTGGTTTTGTTGATACGGACACGTACGGGGAAATCTAGATCCGGGGAATTTCTCCCAATATTATACTGACAATATTATATTGGTTGCCTTTAAGCTCCTGCACTCATGAACTAATCATTAGGAATGCTAGGAATTGTATGAACTATTTGATTAGGGAGAAGCCATCTAGAATGGTACATTAGAGAGTGGCATTAACAATGATGATTTGAATGTTGAATTCCTAAAATATATGAGAGTGGATGAGATGAAATTGACCCCCAACAACATATTCATTCATATATTTCCTTGAAAGTGTTTATCTTTTGTCTTTGTCATTGATCAATTCATGCATACATATTTAATTTTCGTCTTTGCATATTAAACTTCAATTATTGTGTTCTTAAGTCTTAGCTAATCAACAAATCACATAACTAAACTAGGCCGTGAGTCCTTTGGGAGAACGATACTTGGTCTTACCAAGTTTATTACTTGAAACGATTCGGTCATACTTGCCGATTGTGAAACAAGTTTGTGACATCATATTTTGGTGCTTACAAATTTGTCCATCAAGTTTTTGGCGCCGTTGCCGGGGACTCGTGGTTTAACTGGTTAATTTGTGTGATTATTGATTATCTTTGACTTTAATTTTTAATTTCTGTTTTTATTTTTTCTGTTTTTATTATTTTATCTTTTTAGATTTTATTTTTATCCTTTAGGTTAGATTTTATTTTAAATTTCGAATTTTTATTTTATTTTATTTTTCTGTTTATATTTTTCAGTTTGTATTTTATTTGATTTTATTTTATTTTTTCTGTTTTCTGTTTTTCTGTTTTCTGTTTTTTTTATTTTTCGGTTTTTATTTGATTTTATTTTATCTTTTTAGATTAGATTTTATTTCATTTTATTAGATTTTATCTTTTTATCTTTTTAGGTTAGATTTTATTTTATTCTTATTCTATCTTTTAGGTTAGGTTAGATTTTATTTTATTTTATCTTTTAGATTAGATTTTATTTTTTAGATTAGGTTTTATTTTATTTTATTTCATTCTATCTTCTAAATCTTCTATCTTCTAAATCTTTTTATCTTTTGAATCTCTATCTTCTCCTATATCTTTTTGCGCTAACAAATCTTTTCTAGGGTTTTGTTTTCTTGTGTATGCAGGAAGGTCAAACCAGCACTAGTTCAATAGCACAAGGAGTATGGAGAACAATAATGCTAGAAGAACTCTTGCAAATTATACTAATCTTGCTGGACCTCAACACTTTAACAGCATAGCTCGACCTAGAGTCAATGCAACCAACATGGAGGTCAAACCAGCATTAATTCAACTGGTGAAGAGTAATCAATTTAATGGGTTATCACATGAAAACCCATATGAGCACCTTACAACCTTTAATGAGATCTGCAATACGGTCAAGATTAATGGGGTGCCAGATGAAGCTATTAAACTTAGCTTGTTTCCTTTCTCATTGGGAGGCAATGCTAAGCTTTGGTTGAACTCTTTTCCAGCAGAAAGTTTTACAGAGTGGGAAGCAGTGGTTACAAAGTTTTTAAAC
Source organism: Vigna umbellata (assembly GCF_029865625.1). NCBI lineage: Eukaryota > Viridiplantae > Streptophyta > Magnoliopsida > Fabales > Fabaceae > Vigna > Vigna umbellata. Next base: position 25,154,214 of record NC_142174.1, read on the forward strand.
AAATACTTCCCACAATCTAAGGTGACTAAGGGCAAGCAAGAGATATCTTCATTCAAGCAGGGCATGGAAGAATCACTTGGACATGCATGGGACAGATACAAAGGATTGTTACGTAAAACTCCTATGCATGGTTTCAGAGAAGAAGAAGTAGTCCTAACTTTCCTTGGAGGGCTTGGTTCACAAACCAAGATGATACTGAATGCTTCAGCTGGAGGCAATATCAAATGGAAGACTCCAGAGGAAGCAACTGAAATTATTGAAAATATGGCTACTAGTGACAACGAACTCAATATTGAAAATGGAGACTTTCATCAGAGGGAGTTGTTACCATTACATGATGCTCTGCTAGAACAAAATAAAACTCTCTTTCAACAGCTTGAGGAAGTAACCATGAAACTTTCTCGAATACCACAGGGAATACAACAGGTCTCAATGGTTCAAGAACGACAAAAATGGCAGATGCAAGTTACTCCAGTTGAGAAAACAACAAAGCTTGAAGAGACTTTCCAGAGATTCTTGAAGACAAATGCGTCTTATTGTCATAATGTGGATGTTGCATTTAAAAAAATGGAGGTTCATGTTGAGAGAATAGTTGACGAAATTAAACAGGATAATCTTGGAAAGGAGTGCAAAACTGTTGTGACTAGAAGCGTGATAACAGTTGAAAAACTGTTATTTTCATGCTTAAAAGTGATACTAAAAGCAACCTTTAGACTTAGAAACTAGCTTGAAATCATGCATTTTGTTTATATTTTCAGAAATAAGAGAGCTGGACAGGTTTATGCTTGATTTAAGTGTTTTTGTGCAGGTTTTGAGGTGAATTTGGTGAAAGAAGTGAAGAATAAGAGAGAGGACATTAGAAAAGACAAGAAAGAGTGCAAAAAGGAGAAGTCGAAGGCACCGCTCAGCGGCAAACTACCGCTGAGCGGCACTCAAGAGGTGACGTTGGAACCGCTGAGGGGCAAATGGCCGCTGAGGGGAAGAAAGAAGACGCGTAACCACCGCTGAGCGGTAAATGGCGCTGAGCGGCACTTTTTGGGCTTGGACTTTTATAATCTTTTGTAACTCTAGATTAGTATTTAAGGGCTTGCACGTCCTTTAGTTAGTATCTTTGGCAGAAACGAGGCAAACACTCTCTCTTCCACCCCTTTGAAGGAGGATCTTGGATGCTCAGGCTACCTCTTCAACTTTATTGGGTTTATTCTTTCATACTTTCATTGTTATTCATCTAGGTTCACCATGAATATGGTGAACTAAACCTTGTATGTTTGTTGGGGAATCAATGTAATCTCTTGAAGCTCTCATATATGGATTTGTTGAATACATCTTTGAATTAAGACATATGCTTTCTTTTCATCATTAGTTAGGGTTTTTCCTCTTTGCTCAATGCTTGCATTGTTTAACTCATTCTAATGCATGATTATTGGTTTTGTTGATACGGACACGTACGGGGAAATCTAGATCCGGGGAATTTCTCCCAATATTTTACTGACAACATTATATTGGTTGCCTTAAGCTCCTGCACTCATGAACTAATCATTAGGAATGCTAGGAATTGTATGAACTATTTGATTAGGGAGAAGCCATCTAGAATGGTACATTAGAGAGTGGCATTAACAATGATGATTTGAAAGAGGAATTCCTAAAATATATGAGAGTGGATGAGATGAAATTGACCCCCAACAACATATTCATTCATTTAATCCATTGAAAGTGTTTATCTTATGTCTTTGCCATTGATCAATTCATGCATACATGTTTATTTTCGTCTTGCATATTAAAATTTCAATCATTGTTTTCTTAAGTCTTAGCTAATCAAGAAATCACATAACTAAACTAGGCCGTGAGTCCTTTGGGAAGAACGATACTTGGTCTTACCAAGTTTTATTACTTGAACGATTCGGTCATACTTGCCGATTGTGAAACAAGTTTGTGACATCATATTTTGGTGCTTACAAATTTGTCCATCAAGTTTTTGGCGCCGTTGCCGGGGACTCGTGGTTTAACTGGTTAATTTGTGTGATTATTGATTACCTTTGACTTTAATTTTGAATTTCTGTTTTTATTTTTTCTGTTTTTATTTTTTATCTTTTTAGATTTGATTTTTATCTTTTAGGTTAGATTTTATTTTTATCTTTTTAGATTAGATTTTATTTTATTTTCGAATTTTTATTTTATTTTTCTGTTTTCTGTTTTTTTATTTTTAGGTTAGATTTTATTTTATTTTATTTTTATCTTTTAGGTTAGATTTTATTTTTATCTTTTTAGGTTAGATTTTATTTTATTCTTATTCTATCTTTTAGGTTAGGTTAGATTTTATTTTATCTTTTAGATTAGATTTTATTTTTTTAGATTAGGTTTTATTTTATTTGATTCTATCTTCTAAATCTTTTATCTTCTTATATCTTTTCAATCTTTATTTTCTTCTATATCTTTTTGTGCTCACAAATCTTTTCTAGGGTTTTGTTTTCTTGTGCATGCAGAAGGCAATTCGAACTAGAAGTAAGAAAACAACAGAACCACTACTTGAAGGGCTAGACGAGAGTAGAAGGAGGAGAAGAATCAGAACGTCCAGAGAACTTTTCCCTTCTCCTGAAACTCTCCTACAATCATCACCACAAGGTTCTGTTCACAGCACAGGGAGTATGGAGAACAATAATAATGCTAGAAGAACTCTTGCAGATTACACTAATCTTGCTGGACCTCAGCACTTCAATAACATAGCTCGGCCTAGAGTCAATGCAGCCAACATGGAGGTCAAACCAGCATTAATTCAACTGGTAAAGAGTAATCAATTTAATGGGTTATCACATGAAAGCCCATATGAGCACCTTACAACATTTAATGAGATCTGCAACACGGTCAAGATCAATGGGGTGCCAGACGAAGCTATCAAACTTAGCTTGTTTCCTTTCTCATTGGGGGGCAATGCTAAGCTTTGGTTGAACTCTTTTCCAGAAGAAAGTTTCACGGAGTGGGAAGCAGTGGTTACAAAGTTTCTAAGCAAATACTTCCCACAATCTAAAGTGACTAAAGGAAAGCAAGAGATATCTTCATTCAAGCAGGGCATGGAGGAATCACTGGGACATGCATGGGACAGGTATAAAAGCTTGTTACGTAAAACTCCTACGCATGGCTTTGAAGATCAAGAAGTAGTCCTAACTTTCCTTGGAGGGCTTGGTTCACAAACCAAGATGATGTTGGATGCCTCAGCTGGAGGCAATATCAAATGGAAAACTCCAGAGGAAGCAACTGAAATTATTGAAAATATGGCTACAAGTGATAATGAGCTTCACAATGAAAGAGGCGCCCCTATGCAACAGAAAGGGGTTCTTCAATTACAAACCCATGATGCTCTGCTAGCACAGAATAAAATTCTAACTCAACAGCTAGAGACTCTGACAAAAACTTTGGCTCAATTACCTAAAGAGTTGAAGTCTGCTGCCCAGATACAAACCCAGTTGTGCGAACTATGTGGAGGTGATCACATAAATGGCCAGTGTGCTTTTCCAGTGGAGGCCTTGGAGGATGTTAACTTCATGGCTAATCAGTTTCTATACCGTCAAGGGAATTATAATCAGGGTTGGAAACCACATCCAAGCATTGGCCAAGGACAAACTGGGCAGGCTAATCAATTTAATAAGCAGCAGCAGCAACCAACCTTGTGGCAACAATTATCTATGCTTAATGACAGATCAACAAAGTTGGAAGAAACTCTTCAGCAATTCATCCAGAAAACTGAATCTTCTCAAAAGAGCACTGAAGCTGCTATAAAGAATCTGGAGATTCAGATGGGTCAGATCACCAAGCAATTGGAAGAAAGACCCAACAGAAACTTTGGGGCTAATACTGAGGTTAATCCCAGAGAAGAGTGCAAAGTGGTCAAGAGTGTAAATGAAGAGATCATTGAGTTGGAAGAAGATGAAACAGAAGAGAGAAGAGAAGAAGAAAGAAAGGACACTTTTCCTTTTCTAACAAATCAGGAGAAACCAATGGATTTCACAGATTTATTCAAAATGGTTGATAATGAAGCTCCTTGGGAACAAATTCTACAGAAAATAGCAGTTTACACCAAATCAGATGAAGGAACCTCTACAAAAAGAAGACGTAGAGAGGATGAGGAAGAAAAGTGTATAACTGTTAAGAAAGAATCATTCCCACCAAAAGCAGCAGATCCAGGCAGTTTTTCTATCCCTTGCATTATAGGGAAGAAAAAGGTAAAGAAAGCTCTCCTTGATTTAGGCTCAAGTGTTAACTTGATGCCTTATTCTCTATTGGAGCAAATTGGCCATGTTGAAATAAAACCTGTAAAGGTTAATCTTGTAATGGCTGATGGATCTTCAAAGGAGCCATGTGGGATTGCAGAAGACATTGTAGTTTGTGTTGGCAAACTTCAGTTCTTGGCAGACTTTGTGGTGATGAAGATGGAAACTGAGAAAATACCTTTCATACTTGGAAGGCCGTTTATGAAAACGGCTAGGGCTATCATTGATGTGAATGAAGGTATAGTGGTTCTCCAAGACAGAGAGGAGAGAGTGGTGGTGGATGTGTTCAAAGATGAGATACAAGCAAAGGAGGAAGAAGCCAGTTATAAAGCTGCATTTCGAGATGCACCCATAACTAGAGGTAAAAATAAAAATCTTAAGGTTTCTGATAACCATTGTTTGTATTTTCAGGCACCCAAGGTAGAAGAGATTGGAAAAGGAGAAGAAGTTCCTAGAGACTGGAAAAAATTAAGACTCCAACTTGGCACACCTGTAAGACTCAAGAACAAGTTGTGGGTTATTAAAGGCTTTAAAGAGAAGGAGATGATAGAGATAGAGTCTCCATATTCTAGAGAATCTAAGACAGTCCAAAGGAAGCAGTTGAAAGGTTGGTGGAAGGACTACGTCAACTATAAAGAAGATGGAACGTGAGCTTTAACAGGGTCAAGCTAGTGACATTAAAGAAGCGCTTGCTGGGAGGCAACCCAGTGGATTTACAAACTTTTGATTTGATTTTGTAATTTATAATTTGTGAACATTATTCTGGACATTATTTTGTTGGATCTAGCATCTACTGAAGGATGCTAGGTGATTAAGTATCTACTGAAGGATACTAAGTTTGTAACACCTACTGATGGGTGTTGGTGAGAAGATTTTGCACCTACTGATGGGTGCTGGTAAGTTTGAAACACCTACTGATGGGTGTTGGTGGATTTTGGGTCAGGCTCGTGACGTTAAACAAGCGCTACCTGGGAGGCAACCCAGTTGATTGATTGTTTTCTGTTTGTTTATTTTTAGGATTTGCATAAGCATTTTTAACATTGAATTGCAGGGAATCTATGAGGGGTATGTTAGGAAGGCACTTAGGTCAAGAAAAGAAGGAGAAGGGCACATCACGAAAGTGCCGCTGAGCGGTACTATCGCAGATGGGCTTAAGTTCCCCTTAGCGGAACCCGAGCCCATTGGGGTATTTTTAAACCCTAAGCTGCGCGTTTTTATATTTTCAGGCTCTTCTCTGCACACACACTCCCACATACCTTTTCCAAGGTTCTCCACATCTTTTCCCTATTCCCTCTTAAGAAAATCTCCCTTTCACTCACTTTCTCACTAGTTTTCCATCTAAGTTTGGGGTTGGGAGAGAGCATCATTGAAGGGGATGATTTCTTCATTGTGGTTTACTAATGCTTAACAATGTATCTGTTGGTTTTGTGAATTATGTTTGATGTAGGGATGGCCTCCTCATCGGGCAAAAAGAATCAAGACTATAAGATTCAAGAAGAGGAAGATACAGAGAGCTCGGACTGATGAGGAGCTGAGATAGCATTTACTGATGAATGCTATCATATGATTATGCTTTTGTGGTTTAAGTTTTCTGAACTTATTTGTTTTTGTTTTTAGATTAGGGTTTGATGTACTCTATTGAACACCTGGTTTGTTATGATGGTTTGCTATTAACTGTGATTGTGTGATAAGTAATGCTTGATGATGCTTATTGATTGATTGATGTTGAGATGATGTGCACATTAAAATGCTTATACAGGTGATTCACAAGCTTTGTGAACAAATGCATAATATCATGATTGTGATTGTGAAATTAAGCAGGATGTGCATGTCAAATGTGAATGAGCTTATATGTGAGGTTTTGAGCTCCAGAGTTGTCATTGTTGAATGTTATTACTTTGAAAGCATGAATGACTTTGCCCAGATTTTCTATGATTGAATCAATTGCTTGTTTTGCATCATATGATCAAGGCCGTGTTGTTGAAACCCATTTTATTGGCCAAATTCATAAAGTTAGCCTACTAAAAGAGAACACGTTGTGTTCTATCCTTTGAACCCTTAGCCTTAAACATACACTGAACACCCTTGATTGAAAATCTTTACCTTGAGTTAAGTAGAAGATCTTGTGTGGTATTGTTAAATGTTCAAGTTTGGGGTTATTGGGGAAACATGAAAAAGGAAAAGCATTGAGCTAAGAGCTAAAAGTAAAAATATGCAAAGAAAAAGCAAAGAAAAGAAAAAGAAGCAAAGCTCAATGCAAATGCAAAAGCAAAGGCAAAAGAAAGTTGGGAATGAATAAGAAGATTGTGTTGTTATGACTCTCTTAACTCAAGGATTTTGTGATCCAGAAAAACCAATTTTCTTGTTAGCCCAGCCACATTATAAGCCATTGAAAAGTCCTTGTGATGATGCATGCTTGTGAATGTATTGATTGTGGTTAAATGAAAGGCAAAGTTGATTCATGTGACATTGTGATAGTGGAGTGAATGAGTGAAACACTTTACCTCTTATACACTTGTGTGTTGAGTGAAACACTTTACCTAGTGAGGAAATATTCCATAAGCACATGAACATCCATGCTTAATTGATTGATCATTCATGAAAAATAGCATTTGTTGGAATTTAAATGACTTTGTGAACACTAAAGCATGTGCACATCTTGATTGAACTCTTGGTCATAAGTTTGAGTGAAGTTATTACTTATCTTGAAAAGAGGATTTTGAATGAGTGAACCATCATATGAATTGGTTGGAGATGGAGTTACATTTTGTTTGCTTGAGGACAAGCAAAGTTCTAAGTTTGGGGTTGTGATAACAGTTGAAAAACTGTTATTTTCATGCTTAAAAGTGATACTAAAAGCAACCTTTAGACTTAGAAACTAGCTTGAAATCATGCCTTTTGTTTATATTTTCAGAAATAAGAGAGCTGGACAGGTTTATGCTTGATTTAAGTGTTTTTGTGCAGGTTTTGAGGTGAATTTGGTGAAAGAAGTGAAGAATAAGAGAGAGGACATTAGAAAAGACAAGAAAGAGTGCAAAAAGGAGAAGTCGAAGGCACCGCTCAGCGGCAAACTACCGCTGAGCGGCACTCAAGAGGTGACGTTGGAACCGCTGAGGGGCAAAATGGCCGCTGAGGGGAAGAAAGAAGACGCGCAATCACCGCTGAGCGGCACTTTTTGGGCTTGGACTTTTGTAATCTTTTGTAACTCTAGATTAGTATATAAGGGCTTGCACGTCCTATAGTTAGGCATCTTTGGCAGAAACGAGGCAAACACTCTCTCTTTCACCCCTTTGAAGGAGGATCTTGGATGCTAAGGCTACCTCTTCACCTTTATTGGGTTTATTCTTTCATACTTTCATTGTAATTCATCTAGGTTCACCATGAATATGGTGAACTAAACCTTGTATGTTTGTTGGGGAATCAAAGTAATCTCTTGAAACTCTCATATATGGATTTGTTGAGTACATCTTTGAATTAAGACATATGCTTTCTTTCATCATTAGTTAGGGTTTTTCCTCTTTGCTCAATGCTTGCATTGTTTAACTCATTCTAATGCATGATTATTGGTTTTGTTGATACGGACACGTACGGGGAAATCTAGATCCGGGGAATTTCTCCCAATATTATACTGACAATATTATATTGGTTGCCTTTAAGCTCCTGCACTCATGAACTAATCATTAGGAATGCTAGGAATTGTATGAACTATTTGATTAGGGAGAAGCCATCTCGAATGGTACATTAGAGAGTGGCATTAACAATGATGATTTGAATGTTGAATTCCTAAAATATATGAGAGTGGATGAGATGAAATTGACCCCCAACAACATATTCATTCATATATTTCCTTGAAAGTGTTTATCTTTTGTCTTTGTCATTGATCAATTCATGCATACATATTTAATTTTCGTCTTTGCATATTAAACTTCAATTATTGTGTTCTTAAGTCTTAGCTAATCAACAAATCACATAACTAAACTAGGCCGTGAGTCCTTTGGGAGAACGATACTTGGTCTTACCAAGTTTATTACTTGAAACGATTCGGTCATACTTGCCGATTGTGAAACAAGTTTGTGACATCATATTTTGGTGCTTACAAATTTGTCCATCAATTGCACTAACCATGTTATAGGAGGTACACATACATTTAACCAACAAACGCCCACGGTGAAAGACAAAGGTGCTCACATACACAACAGTTTGAAGATCAATAGACACCGGCCGAACCCGCTCATCAACAATCCTTGCTTCTTAGATCCAGCTGTGGAAGACATTTCCCTGCTCGATCAAATATGGAGGATGAAGCAGTTCTTCCTCAAAACTTCCTTGCTGGATCTTGTGGTGGACGACATCTCCCTGATAGTCCAAAATTGGCAACTGCCACCATGACCAGGGGAGTTTTCTTTCTCTCTTCTCCCCCTTTCCGTACTTTTATTGCACTTGTCCATGATTTGTTCACTGTTCTGATTTCTGATCTTATTGTTTGTGACACATTGAGGACACTGTGTAGTTTAAGTGTGGTCTATTAGGGGAGATTTTTATTTTTCTTTGTTAGTTTTTGTTTTTCGTGTTAAATTTTTTTTTCTTTTCTAGGTAGTTTTTGTTGTGTCTTGTGTACAGTTTTACATGTTTCTCTTGATTTCTGGACTTTGTTTAGCTTGTAGATGTGTCTTTCACTTCATTCATACTCTGAGTTGTTTGAAATCCTTGCTTTTCTCTGCTTGGAAGATGATCATAATGTTTGAGAGTTGAATTGATTGTGACACAATGCCCTGTGTGAGAATTTGAGCCACTTTATGTTCTTTCTTGTGTGTGATATGTCTCTTGATTGCTTGCGCATATGCCTTGGCTTGACTCTTGTGACAACTCTTGATTGATATGCATGTTTGGAAGTGATAAAGGCAGTTTTGTTCTTGAGCCTCTCTAGCCAAATAAGCTTACCTTGCTCTGATTCTTTGAAAACCCTTTTTGAGCCTATACTTTCCCCATTTCTTTGTTTTGAAGCTCATACACTAGCCCTAAGTGAAAAACCATGATTACCTTAACCTTAGGGAATTTTGGAGCTTTGGAAGTGTTTTGGGAACAAGTGTGGTCTCCTCGGGGTTTCTGATGAGTTGGCTGGTTGGTTCCTCTTCTTGTTTTGTTTTGGTAAATATGTGTATCTTGTCTCTTGAAATTGTGTGCTGAATAGAGAAAAGAAAAGAGACCGGATGAAAAAAAAGAGAGCAGAAAAATAGTGAAAAAAAAATGTGAAAAATTGTGAATAATGGAGTCAAGAAGAGGATTGAATTAGAGGTTTGGGTGTGATTTGACTGTGTTTACACTTGTTTCCCCATTGCTCCTCTATTTCTTATGGTTTGTAGCTTCTTATCCAGATATATCCTCCCTTGTCCTTGGCCCCATTACAACCATGAAAAGACCTTTTGATTTGAACATGCGTATATGCTTGAGTGTTGATATTAGAGGCTTGCCAAGTCTATTTGTGATTGCTTTCTTGAGTGCATTGAGTGACATTGATTTACCTTAAACACTTGAGAGAAACACTGATTGTGTGCATCTGTGAGGCTCTGTTGCTTTTGATTCATCTCTTGAACTGTTTGACTGCTTTCCTTGTACTGAATTGTTTGGATGATTCTTTGAGTATCTGCTTTCGTTGACTCTGTGTTGGATTCTGCCTATACCTTTTACCGTCCAGATTTTGTGAGAATTGTGCAACTGTGTTTCTGTTTTTGAGTCTTTGTTGTCTGTCTGTCGAGTCGGTGTCAACTCCCTGATGTTTGAGTAGTTCCCTGGTTTTCGTTTTGGTTTTGCCCAGGAGTGCAAAAGACAAAGTGTGGTCTATTTTGATGAGTCAATATTTTCTCAATTTCACTTAGTTATTGTGCTAGATTTAATCAGGAAATTGTGCTTAATTGTCCGGTATTTTTCCGTTTTTGCTAATTATGCTTAATTTGACCAAAAATTCTAATTTTAATTAATTTGGATTATTTGAGTAAATTATTTGCATTATTAATTGCAGAAAAATTCTGGAAATGCAAATTGGGACATTTGGAAGAATATTCATCTGCACACTGTGCCATTTCACTTAGAAGAGGCTACACATGATTCAATTATTTATTCTAGGGCTCGTTGGAAATTTCATTTTGGGAAGGAATAAGTTGAAAATCTGGTATGCACGGCTGAAAATGGAATGGAAGACAAGGCCCACATTGAAGCACACGGCCACACATTTAGGAGGTGCATCCAGCACATGGTCCAGCACGCAATGGGGGTGTTTATTCCTAGAGCTGCAGGACGTGGAGAGAGGGATGAGAAGTGGCAACAAGTATACACGGCCCATGAGCACATTGGAGGTGCTTGGACAGCAGCGGGGTGCATCCAGCAAACAGCTTCCACATCCAGCTGAAGCAAGGAAGCACACGGCCCAACATGTTTCTTCAATTCCCAGCAGCTTGGGGTGTGCACGGGGAGAACAGAAGAGTCCACCAAGAGTCCAGCATCACGCCACGGACACGCTCTTTTGGGCTGGAGTTTTCTGAAGATTGAAGTGTTACGACTGGAAGCACGAGGAGCACGCGGACAACAAAAGCAGCAACGGGTGGTGTCCAGCAAGAAATCGGTCCAGCTGCCAGCAAATTGAAAAGGTGCATCCAGCAGCATGGGTGGCAAAAAGAAGAAGCTGGCACACTCCACGCCCACGGTCCAGCAAGCGGAAGAGGCTTTCACGTCCAGTAGGTTGGATGGCTGAAGGAGGAACATTGGTGCATAAAGAGAAAAGGAGGAGAGCCGCCAGAGAGAGGGGGGCTTTTACTTTTGGGAGAGAGAAGAATGTAAGAGGGTGAACGGTGATTGAAGAAGGAGCTCCAGCTGCCAACCTCGGGGGGTCTTTGCTTGGAGCGTTTTTCTTGTCTTTCATGAAATAAAAAAAAAGCACTATGTTACTGGACAATTTTTGAATGTTGCTTCCAACGGTGATTTTGATTCCAGCGTGAATTCATTTTGCTTTTAATCATGGATAGTGTCCGGTCTCAGTTTTCTTTTTGATGCTTGAATTAGAATTCCATCTAGGTTGCTATTTCATTTTGAAAAGAAGTGTGTGGTATTCCGAAAGCAAGCAGCAGCGGTGATGAATTTCTTTTCTTTGCTGGAATGATAGTAGCTTTTTCTTTTGTTTTAAAGAAATAAGAAGTAGATTAGGTTGGAGTAGATGTTGTCACGTCCAGCAAAGGGGAGAAGCCACATCCAACATTTTCATTTTCATTGCATTTGCCACATCCAATCTCGGTTACATTAAATGTTAAGCCCAAGTTTTTTTTTATTTTATTCCAATTCCACGGTGTTTCAAATAGCTGACTCACTGCACGGTGATGATTCATTTTTAATTGGAGAAAAGAGAGATGTTGATTTTCATTTTAGTAGGTGTACGGTGTAGAACATCATGGAAGTAGAAGGCAAGGTGTATTTTAGTTTGCTGGAAGCTAGCACACGGTCACATCAAGGGAGTTAGTTTTCTCTTAAATTAGGGAGAGGTGTTGTCACGGGAAGGCCACGGAGAAAGGCTACCCCACTTTAATTTTCTTTGGATAAACATTTTGAAGATTTATTTACTTTGAGAAATGATGAAGTACATTATCTTTGCTGGAATGGTGAGCACGTTAACCAATTGCTTGAGTATGAGAAGTAGATTACGTTCCAGCAGTAGTGGTGTCACGGCTTTTAAGGTCTTATCAGTTTTATTTTCATTTTGGAAGCTCGACATGTCACGGCTAGAGAGGACTTTTAGAAGCATTTGCAATTTCAAACCCTTTTGGTAGATGCACATGGGTCACGGTTAATGGTAGAGAAAAATTTATTTTCTTTTATTTCTTTTACCTAAGAATGGTTTACATTATAGGTTGAATTGATTTTCTTCTTTTTGATGGTGAATTGTGTTTGGATATTTATCTGTTGCAATGTTCACTTTAATGCTTTCAATTCTAGTTACGGTTTTATTTAATTTCCAGTTTAATTTAATTTTTTTTTCGTATCAAAACGAAATTTCCAAAACCCCCCCCCCCTTCGTGTTTGACCTGATTTTCGAACCACATATTGGTCCTTGAGAGACGACCTAGGAGTCACTTCCTAGAACTATACTGCATTCTTTTATGCACAACTTTTGTTGGGAGGTGCGACCCTCTCATCAAAGGCATTTAAAGTAAATGGAAACAGTGAACTGAACGATCCTAAAGCAAGGTGTGTGAACTAATTTAAATACTCTCGAAAAATCTAAAAACTTATCTCACACTATTGAAATCAAGACATCAGCAGAATCACACTTCAGCGAGAATTAAATAGTTGGAATGAAACATCAATTCAAAACACAATTAATGAACACATGCAACTACATTAATTTTTTTTAAATGCGAAAAGGCTTTAACCACTTATGACGGAGTAGACACTTCAGCAAAGTCACTTAACCTATTAAAAATGAAACTATTGAGATAAAAATGTAAATTTTTAATTGAAGATATTCACCAACACATATCATTCGCGGAAGCAACACGTGTGCACATTCCAATTAAACATAAAATTTCATCACCAACCCAAATGGGCATAATCCACCGAGTGCACCAGCTCCTTGCTTCACCTTTTCTCCCTCATTAAAACAGCATCCTATTCTCTAATTTCAGCTTTGTAGGTGGCGGCATACGGCTACTTCTTCTAAAGGAGATGAAATAAAAAATTGCCAGCACCACCCAAAGTCCATCCGGACGTGACAATGCTCTCACTTTTACAAGTTGTCCTCGCTGGAATCCAGCTTCAATAAAAAGTGCGTAACCAAATTGAAAACAGCACATTAAAAAAAAATTAAAACTTCCCTTTTTCTTTTTCATCACCGTGCACATCATTCCAGCCTAGCCAGCCGTGACACCTCATTCTTTCCCTCTCGGTGCCCATCTAATCACTTCTTCATTCTCTGGAAAAAGACAGTTCTCTTTTCTTCCAGCAGCCGTGATGTGGATGCTCCAAGAATTTCATCACCGAGTGTGCACTTCTGCAGCCGTGACCCCACACTCTCCAACGTGCTGCTGCTCTCCAAAATGAAATGTGCTACATTGCAGCCGTGACACCTCCAGCTTTCTTCTTCCCACTCATCCAAGATCCAACAGTGTAAACATGGTTCACCGCCAAACTAAGAAAGAAAAATTCCCGTGAGCTGCTTCTATGCTTCCAGCTCACCGTGTGCGTACAGCTGCTGGACGAACGTGAGGACCCAAACTTCTTTTCAAAATGAAATACAACCTAATTTATAGAGTATGAAGATGGAATTTTAATTCAAGCATGCAAAAGAAAAACGAGACCGGACACCATCCAAGATTGAAAGCAAAATAAATTCACACTAGAATCAAAATCACCGTTGGAAGCAACTTGCCATTCCTACAAGAAAACGTTCAAAAGCCGAGAGAAGAAAAACTAGTAAACAGTGGCCAAAAAAAAGAGTAGTAATAGGGTGACACGCCTACGTGTCACTTACACTCATTTGACACGTCCAGGTCAGCTTTTTTTAAAAAAAATTGCAATGTGATGGAGGGTAAAAGTGGAAAAACACCTACTAGGGGACGTTTCTTGTTTAGGTTAAGAATCTAAATCCCCATTTCAGTTTTCTTTCAAAACTCGATTTCCACCACTGTTGTATGGTTCCCATTTTCATGTTTGAGGCAGTTTAGTGGTTTGTTGTGAACGTTATTCAGGCGCTGAAGTGGTTTATTGTGGAGGCTTGTGCTTGGTGTATCGATTTGTGTCGCGTGTGTCGTCTTCGGGTTTGAGGTACAGGTTTTTGATTTTATTTTTTCTGTCTTAGGCTTTGTAGTTTTTGTCCCAATGTCATTTTTTGCTATATCGGTTTATTGATTTGGGGTTGTGGGGGACCAATCTCTTATTTTTGGGTTGATAGGAGGTGGGGTTGGTTTGTTGGTGATGTGTTCTATGTTGGAGGTGGGGTTGCTTTGCTGGTAACGTGTTTTAGTAGTACTCTTTGAGACTTTTTTGTAGGAGCTTTATGTGTGGTGCGACAGGAAGCACACTAGTAAAAAGGTTGAGACTTTTGTGTTTGATTTTGACCCTAAGGAAGAAGGGTGTAGGCGTAATAAGGGGTCCATTCGGTTAAAAATTGGGGAGGTGGTTTTTAAGAGTTTTGAGTTTGATTTTGTCGCTATGTCATTGACTGAGGTGGGTTTTTAAGACCCTTTATGCATGCATTAGTTGAGTAATGAGCTGCAGTAAGTGGTTATGTTGTTAATCCTATGTGGTTATTTGTAAATCTGGTTTTGTACTGCCGTAGAAGTTTTTTATATTCAATGAGACAATGAGAGCCTTAGAAACAATGAGACCCTTCACAACCTGCTAAGCCAGTGAGCTTCCAGGACAACCTCTTCTTCCACTCCCAAACGGAATGAGATGAAATTATTCTCCCTGCAGTAGCTGGTTATCTTGTTAGTCGGATGTGGTTATTTGTAAATCGGGTTTTGTACATCTGTAGCAGTTTTTATATACAATATCAATGTCCACATTTTAAAATGCAATAAGTGGTGATATGGTTAGTTATGCATGCATTAGTTAGATACATTGTATTTTTTGGTACAGTAAGTGGTCAATGTTCAAATTTTAATATCACAATTCCACTTTATGCATGCATCAGTTAGATACATTGTATTTAACCAATTTATTAATTTGAACATGTGACTGTCAAGTGAGATACATAGTATTATACAATCAATTTTATTTTGTTTTGTTAAATTTGCAGGATATAGTGATATGGACAAAGAAGTCAGTGAAATGGTAAGTATGGTGTATTTTTATTAATTTACTATTAAATATGCACATTGTTGTATTGAATTAAGTAACATATGGTTTGATTTATACTTGCAGGCCTCACTTAGAGTTAGGCATCGAGTCCAGACACAACATATAGTTCAAGTGAACGGTTGCCTATCATCCTTTCAAAAGGAACGTTTAAAGTCAACACCTTTCAAGTGGTTGGTTGTTAGGGCCTGGCGAGTGTACGAGAGAAGAAGATATAGGAGGGATAGGGGAGAGGACGAGCGTCCTGAGCAAGAGGGGAATCGTACGGTAACGGACGAGCGTTCTGGGCCGGAGATAACGAGGGGCGAGGACGAACGTCCTCAGCGAGGGGAGGCCGAGCGAGCGGGGCAACAAGGAGTGAGGCCGAGCGCCCTGGGCGAGCAGAGCGAGGACGTACGTTCGGAGCGAACGGGACAACAGGGAGTGAGGACGATCGTCCTAAGTGAGGACGAGCGTCTTGAACAAAGGGAGACGACAACGAACGTCTAACTGGCAAGCGGAAGGACAGGCGGGACTCAAGGGACGTCAACAGAGTATTACAGTAATAAATACAATAAATATAGTAAATAAGGATAGAATGATTCTTTCCAGATAATTATAATAAATAGGCAATTACTATTATAGTAAATAAGGATAGAATGATTCTTTCCAGATAATTATAATAAATAGGCAATTACTATTATTCCCTACCTTTTCTGGAAGGAGTGATTAGTATAAATAAAGGAGGCACCTAGAGCTTAGGGATGCTTTTGATTATTTGAGTACTGTAAGGGAGGTTATGCTCTCGTGTGACTGAAGGAGACCCTGCTCCCAGTCATTGGTTGTGTTTTGTGATTACCAAAGTTGCAATAATAAAGAGTTTTTATTCAGTTAAGTACGTTTGCTCACTGTGAGAGGCAAGTTATGGGGTCAGGCACGTAACATTGGTGGATATGGTTGATGATATGGTTATTTCTAGCCCTATTCTTATAGAGTTAATCAGTAGGTGGGATGTTCAAAAATTGATAACATCGTAAGTTCAAATACCCGAAAGTTGTTGTGTAGAAGTACTATGTGAGGAGTATATAGAACGGTTAAGATTAAAAAATTCTACATTATTTTATTATAATGAAATATAAATGTGAAAAGGATATTGAGTGATTGGTTATGAACTTTTGGTGTAGGTTATGCTGTTTGCGACTGCGATGGTTGTGTTAAATCAATTGCATAAATCAGGAATGATCACTCGATGTTGTTTCAATCCATTTTTTGCGGTACATTAATTATTCATTGATGTTTGACCTTGGTGAAGTACGCATGTTTGAACTAATGTTACTGATGCAATTTTTGTAGACAACGATCATTGAAAGAATGAAGATTCCTAAAAAAAAGAGAGAATTATTGGAAGCAATAGATTACCATAATTTCTTCCAACCTCAGAGTTGTTCATTAAATCATTTGTTAATTTCTGAATTTGTAAGTACTTCAACCTATACCTTTATCATAACATGTGTTGTTCACTATATTGATGTTTGTGGTTGTGGTTATGTAGTTGTTTGTGCCTACTGTGAGTGATGACCATTGGTGGTGCTATTGTGTCAATTGCCAATCAAGGGAATTTTTCATTTTAGATTCTCTTGGTCATAAGAGGCGGACCAGATATGGTATTGACAAGGCAATGGTAAGAGAAGTTGTTTTGTAGACTTGTTATTTTGATGGAAGTATTATTTTAGAGTAAAAGGTGTACAATAATAATGAATGTGTTGAATACAAATTTCCAAGGTGGGTTGTTTGCAAGAGTTATTCAATATGATAGATAATGAAGCAAATTGTAAGGAGCGACAATTGAAGGTCATTAAAGAAGATTTGCCAATTCAACCAAATACGTTAGTGACCTTATCCATAACCAATGTATTAGGTTGTCTCATATGTGATCCTTCTAATATTAGTTTAATGTGTAGGTATGATTGTGGTTTGTTGGTGATGAAATATATGGAGTTATGGGACAACCAACCTAAATTTGATGGCAAAAAAATGCCCGATTACACAACGGTTGGTCTTCTTTAAGTATATGTTTGTATTGTTTGATATGGTTTTTGAAAACAGGTTATTAATTATAATATTTCACAACTGTAATATCAATGCAGGAGCAATTACAACTTATTCGACAACAAACGGTTTGTAATTGGGTATTACATGAAGGAAATATGCATAGAAGTACAGTAATGAAGAACTGTGGAATGCTATAGCAAATGAAGAAGTCATGAAGTAGGACAAAATGAAGAATTTGAAGACACTAAAGAAGGGATATAACTTGTAATGATGTTGGTGGAATATGATAGAATATGAAACAATTTTTGTTATCACTTTTTAAGTTGTTTACTATGTATAATGAAGGATCACAAATTGCATTAGTTATGTACTAGTATCACCAGTGTCCAATGTAGTTCCAGGAGGTGTTAAATGACCAATGTCCATTTTGTGTACATAAGCTATTAACTAAATTAGCAGAACATGCAGTGAACAAAAGTTATTGAGCAAATAACCATATAAAACTTAATAGATAACCAGTTACTGTACGAAAAATATTTGACATTGAAATTGAAGTTGAACACTTGTATTGTTGTACATAACCTATTCAGTAAATAACCGAATAAAGTTGTCCATATATCCAGTTACTGCATCAAAGAATTAAAACTTTGATATTGAATTTAACCAGTAATATTCTTGTACAACATAAAATTCAGAAATACCCACATAGGTTTAACAACATAACCAGTTATTGTAACCAAATCAGCGCCTATGCATGACGTGACCGAGCGCTCTGTACACGTGACCGAGCGTTCGCTCTGTCCAGCTGACCGAGCGTCCAGCGTTTCAGCACATCACCGTGCGCCTCCTTTACTGTGACGTGACCGAGTGATAGGTGTAAACTTAACTTGTTTTTGTTGCTTAAATTGTTGTGCTATTGAGTAAGTTTTAGTGTTAATTCTCATGAAAAGTATATAATTGTTGATATAAGTACAATTTTTACTGTTTAAATGTTTTTTGATGCTTTTGTTTGTTTATTTCGAAGTAAAATAAAGATTGGATACTATGAAAGACTTGGACCAGGCTCAGTGGCGCTGTTCTGCCGAGAGTTTCATGCCCGGGCGCCGAAAAAGGGCGTGATGCAGGACGCTCGTCGCCCAGGACGCTCGTCACATAGCGAGCACACGAACATTTCATAGCAAGCGGACGCTCGTCGCCCCCTGCACGCACAAGAGGACGCTCGTCCACAGAATATCAAGTCGACGCTCGATCTGGTAGTGGACGCTCGTCCATACGTCCGACGCTCGCACATGGACGCTCGTCTAGCGCTCGTGCAGACGCTGGAGCAGATGGACGCTCGTCCAGACGCTAATCCAGAAGGACGGTCGTCCAGAAGTATACGGTCGTCCAGACGCTCATCCAGAACGACGCTCGTCCAGACGCTCGTCCAGAAGTGGACGCTCGTCCAGAAAATTGGATGGTCGTCCAGAAAAGTGGACGTTGGCCCAGCGAGACACCCGTGACTCAATAATTGGACCCTTCTCTTTAAAAACCAGATCTGGAGTCCAGAACCAGAGAGTTCTGACGGGGAGGAAACCAGAGGACGCTGCAGCCGTGGTGGTGTAGAAAACCAATTCAATAAATAACCACTTGTATTGTTGTAGAAAACCAATTCAATAAATAACCGAATAAAGTTGTCCATAAAGTTAAACACTTTTATTTTTCACCAAATAAACTTCATATAAAACTTATAACATAACGAACATTACATAAGCACTTAATGCAACAACAAATTGATCAACATAAGTTAAGTAGTTCACAAATTTTTCTAAATAACACATCCATGTAACCATGCACAATATTCGACAACAAACAACAACGATAAATCTGAAATACAAGCAAGGAAATTATGAAAGTTTTCAAGTTGTTGCATTTATATTGTTCTTATTTCATCCAGTGCCTTCAGGTTTGTCAAGAGGTGGAATCAATTTCGATAGAATGTCATCAACGGATCGTGTTGGAGGCTTGTTGGTATCAATTGGTATTGATAGACGTACTAGGTCATCAGTTGGGCCCCCAATATCACTTCCAAAAACCTGCACAATCCCAGAGTATCATTTAAAGTCATAGAAAAGTTTACAACATATATAACAGTACAATAGAAAATTGTTCACAAAAATCTTTACCTTGACAATATTCCTCAGAGTTATGTTAAGATAGTATGTTTCACGTATTGGTGAAAAAATTGAAACCTGTACAAATATTATTGGTGGAATCCATATTTTGATGTGGGAATATAAGGTCAATAGCTAAGTATTTATGAAAATGAAATATACTTACATCTTGTAGGATTATCACACTTCCAACTTTTAAGTGTACACCTATTTCAGGATGATCAATGGCCTTGTGGTGAACACTTGCTTTTACAGTCCCTGTTGGATCCTATTAAGAAAGAGGTTCATTTATCACAATTATTGGTTGACAACCTTAGTTCATTTGTAAACAAGCATGACCTACAAATTTCATCTTCACCATACGTCGACAACAATAGCCACATACAAGAAGAACACCTGTATGATAGTAACATAGGCCATGATGTAGACACCACTACAAACACTGCTCAAATCCAAAGCCCCAAAAGTAGCTCCAGCATTGGCGCGAAGAGAGTTAGAAACGTTTGCGTTGCATTTCGTGCTGCTGCTGAGCAGAATAACCGTGCTGGGTGGGTGCCATTTTGCAAACTATTCCAATCACTATTCCCTCTGATTTCGTGCAACTTTTTCACTCTCTAGCTCTCCATCGCCACTACCCTTTTTCCATTTCTTCTAATCATCTCACACTTTATCCATTTATTGCAATATTCCCTTTTGCAAATAAGCAAAGCAAGCCCAAAAACACTAAGGACAGTAAATAATCCTACAGGTTTGCCCAATCGAGAATTTTATCTCTCACGACATTTCCCCCTTTAGTCTAGGGTTTCCGAAAATAAACCAAAAATAAAAAGAAAGATAGACAAATTATGAGAACAGAAGAAAGGAAGAAGAAACTCATACTTTATATTCTTCAAACGGTACAAAGGGGAGAAATTAGAAAGGGGACAAACCTTCCGCGCTCCACATCGATCACGTCCGGTACGAACTTTGCCTTTGGCTTCACCTTCGCTGGTACAAACTTTTCCGATCACGTCCAGCCTCCGGTGGCAGCAATGGAGTTCTCCTTTTTTTTTCTCTCTCGTTATCTCTCGTTCTCTCTCAACCCTAACCCCGGGAGGTGGAAAAAATTGCCTCTTCCTAAATGAAATGCTCGAACTTTCAAAATTTCAAATCCCACACACGATCCTAAGACAGCAAGTGAAACGCAACGTTTCATTTACTTTTTTACAAGCCAACTCAGCACCAGCCATAAACTGAAATGGCCAATCTATCCTTCATGATGTTGACAATTATCGGGTCCCACCGCGTGTCAAATGAATGTATATTTCTTTAACCGTGTCAAAGAATCATTTTTGCAAAAAAAATGTAACTGGCAGCTGCACAAGGGCCGTGTGTCCCTTTTTAATAAGGGTAGGGTCCACACAAAAAAACCCTAGGGTGCCAAGTCACTAACTTCTAATTTTTGGGTCTAATCTAATTTACCAAAAATTGACCCAAAATATAAGAGTTGATACAGAAATTCTAAACTACTGAATTACAATTTAATTAATTCTAAAATGTCTGTGTGGAGAGTCTTGAATTTATTTGGCATTCTTCCTGATGTCCCAAAATGTATTTCCGAAATTTTCCTGCACTTCAAAAATGCACTTAATCAGCTCAGAAAACCCAAATTAGCACAATTACAAATTTCCGACCAAATTAAGCAGAATTCGGAAAACGGGGAAATAACAAACAATTAAACGCAATTCCCTGGTTTATTTAAGTGCAATAAACTAAATATAATTCAAGAAATAACGACTCATCAATAGTCCTGCAACATTTTCAAACTCAAGGCTTCCTCCACCTTCTATGACTCTCATCCTTTTTTCAGCACTTCTTATTTACATTTTTCAACCTCAACATCCATTAGTGTAATGACCAGAGGGAAAGATTTCAAATCGGGTTCCTTCGTCATGGTCTTGCTCACAAGGTGTGGCTGAATCATTCCCTTAGGGAGCATGAAAGTGATTGCTCCAAGCTTGTTTCTTCCTTCAACGGCGTTATTTTTTGCCTTTTGAGTGTGAACATGCCTCAATTCCACTCCCAAGGGTGAAGTGTAATGTAGGGGAAGACCATATGAGGGGAAAATTTAGGCCTCTCGAACTCTGTGTTATGGTTATGGTGTGGGCGAACCTCTAGGATTCGGCTCATTTGCTCATTTGCTCATTCAATTGTTGGATATCAACTTTCATCCCTTCTTGAATTTCTCCTTGGTTCTCCAAGATTTGATAATTGGTTCGAGTCCTTTAGAGTATCTTGGATATTAAGCTGTATTTTTAAGTTTTTTTTTATTAGATGAAACAAATTAAGAAAAAGAAAATGAAAATGAAAAGAAAAAAGAAGAGACAATGTAGTTCAAATACTCTAGTCGGAAATTATAAAGCTGTGAAAACATTGCCCCGGTATAGTTTGGAAATTAACACGAAACAGAGTCAATAGGGTGGTTCATACAATGAAACATCCAGCACATCCAGAAGTTCAAAAAATGTGAAGCATAGAAAGTCTTGGTCAACCATCTCGGGCCTTAGCCATCACATTCTTCATTTCTCTAGTCAGCTCTTGCAGCAATTGAGGAAAGTTTCAATCCCCTTAGGCGGGTTAAAGATTGACACTCCAGACTGATGGACAAATTTGTAAGCACCAAAATATGATGTCACAAACTTGTTTCACAATCGGCAAGTATGACCGAATCGTTCAAGTAATAAAACTTGGTAAGACCAAGTATCGTTCTTCCCAAAGGACTCACGGCCTAGTTTAGTTATGTGGTTTCTTGATTAACTAAGACTTACAAACGAAATATTTGGGTTTAAAATGCAAGATGGAAAATAAACATGTATGCATGAATTTTGATCAATGGCAAAGACAAAAGATAAACACTTTCAATGGAATCTATGAATGAATATGTTGTTGGGGGTCAATTTCATCTCATCCACTCTCATATATTTTAGGAATTCAACATTCAAATCATCATTGTTAATGCCACTCACTAATGTACCATTCTAGATGGCTTCTCCCTAATCAAATAGTTCATACAATTCCTAGCATTCCTAATGATTAGTTCATTACCGCAGGAGCTTAAGGCAACCAATATAATATTGTCAGTAAAATATTGGGAGAAATTCCCCGGATCTAGATTTCCCCGTACGTGTCCGTATCAACAAAACCAATAATCATGCATTAGAATGAGTTAAACAATGCAAGCATTGAGCAAAGAGGAAAAACCCTAACTAATGATGAAAAGAAAGCATATGTCTTAATTCAAAGATGTATTCAACAAATCCATATACGAGAGCTTCAAGAGATTACATTGATTCCCCAACAAACATACAAGGTTTAGTTCACCATATTCATGGTGAACCTAGATGAATAACAATGAAAGTATGAAAGAATAAACCCAATAAAGGTGAAGAGGTAGCCTGAGCATCCAAGATCCTCCTTCAAAGGGGTGAAAGAGAGAGTGTTTGCCTCGTTTCTGCCAAAGATACCTAACTAAAGGACGTGCAAGCCCTTATATACTAATCTAGAGTTACAAAAGATTACAAAAGCCCAAGCCCAAAAAGTGCCGCTCAGCGCCATTTACCGCTCAGCG
The DNA here is from genome assembly GCF_029865625.1 of Vigna umbellata. NCBI lineage: Eukaryota > Viridiplantae > Streptophyta > Magnoliopsida > Fabales > Fabaceae > Vigna > Vigna umbellata. The sequence continues at coordinate 25,177,112 of NC_142174.1, forward strand.
GTGGTTACGCGTCTTCTTTCTTCCCCTCAGCGGCCATTTGCCCCTCAGCGGTTCCAACGCCACCTCTTGAGTGCCGCTCAGCGGTGGTTTGCCGCTGAGCGGTGCCTTCGACTTCTCTTTTTGCACTCTTTCTTGTCTTTTCTAATGTCCTCTCTCTCATTCTTCACTTCTTTCACCAAATTCACCTCAAAAACCTGCACAAAAACACTCAAATCAAGCATAAACCTGTCCAGCTCTCTTATTTCTGAAAATATAAACAAAATGCATGATTTCAAGCTAGTTTCTAAGTCTAAAGGTTGCTTTTAGTATCACTTTTAAGCATGAAAATAACAGTTTTTTCAACTGTTATCACAACCCCAAACTTAGAACTTTGCTTGTCCTCAAGCAAACAAAATGTAACTCCATCTCCAACCAATTCATATGATGGTTCACTCATTCAAAATCCTATTTTCAAGATAAGTAATAACTTCACTCAAACTTATGACCAAGAGTTAATTCAAGATGTGCACATGCTTTAGTGTTCACAAAGTCATTTAAGTTCCAACAAATGCTATTTTTCATGAATGATCAATCAATTAAGCATGGATGTTCATGTGCTTATGGAATCTTTCCTCACTAGGTAAAGTGTTTCACTCAACACACAAGTGTATAAGAGGTAAAGTGTTTCACTCATTCACTCCACTATCACAATGTCACATGAATCAACTTTGCCTTTCATTTAACCACAATCAAATACATTCACAAGCATGCATCATCACAAGGACTTTTCAATGGCTTATAATGTGGCTGGGCTAACAAGAAAATTGGTTTTTCTGGATCACAAAATCCTTGAGTTAAGAGAATCATAACAACACAATCTTCTTATTCATTCCCAACTTTCTTTTGCCTTTGCTTTTGCATTTGCATTGAGCTTTGCTTCTTTTTCTTTTCTTTTCTTTGCATATTCTTACTTTTTAGCTCTTAGCTCAATGCTTTTTCCTTTTTCATGTTTCCCCAATAACCCCAAACTTGAACATTTAACAATACCACACAAGATCTTCTACTTAACTCAAGGTAAAGATTTTCAATCAAGGGTGTTCAGTGTATGTTTAAGGCTAAGGGTTCAAAGGCTAGAACACAACGTGTTCTCTTTTAGAAGGCTAACTTTATGAATTTGGCCAATAAAAAGGGTTTCAACAACACGGCCTTTGATCATATGATGCAAAACAAGCAATTGATTCAATCATAGAAAACCTGGGCAAAGTCATTCATGCTTTCAAAGTAACAGCATTCAACAATAACAACTCTGGAGCTCAAAACCTCACATATAAGCTCATTCACATTTGACATGCACATCCTGCTTAATTTCACAATCACAATCATGATATTATGCATTTGTTCACAAAGCTTGTGAATCACCTGTATAAGCATTTTAATGTGCACATCATCTCAACATCAATCAATCAATAAGCATCATCAAGCATTACTTATCAAACAATCACAGTTAATAGCAAACCATCATAACAAACCAGGTGTTCAATAGAGTACATCAAACCCTAATCTAAAAACAAAAACAAATAAGTTCAGAAAACTTAAACCACAAAAGCATAATCATATGATAGCATTCATCAGTAAATGCTATCTCAGCTCCTCATCAGTCCGAGCTCTCTGTATCTTCCTCTTCCTCTTCATCATCATCTTCATCAAATGCATCCTCCTCCTCAGCTTCATCTTCATCCATGTCTCGGGCTGAAGCTTCAGCTGCTTCAGCTCCTCCATGCCATGGTTCTTCTGGCCACGCTACCACATTATGGAATTCATCCATAGTCCACCTGTGTGCTGGAGGGGTATCATACATCCCCACTATCATCTCAGCCGTGGCCACCTGCCCTCTGTGGATGGACTGCAACTGAGCACCTATAAGAGACATATACATGTCCCTCATCTGGAATGGTTCTGCCTCATGAGTATCAGCAGAAGTCCTGCTCTGTGCTGGCCTTCTCTCTCTACGAGCCTGGCGTGGTGGCACTGGCTGGGCTGCCTCCTCACCTCCACAGTACTGTCTGTAATAGGCCTCATCTATAGCTTTTCTTGGCCTCTCAAATGGTGGAACAGAAGTGTCCACCCCAGCTAGCTTGCAAAGGTGAGTGATCAAAGAAGGATGTCCCAGTGGTGCTTTGTTGTTTGAGGTGTTAGCACACACACTAATCTCATCAGCTATCACCTGCCCAATATTAACATTCAAGTTTCTGATAACACAGTAGATGAATAGTGCCCTGCTGAGAGTAATATCTGACACATGTGAACATGGCTGAATGTTGGCATGAGAAAACGCCATCCAATACTTTGCAAGAGGAGTCAAATCTGTCCTCCTAATGTTAACCACTAAGCCAGATCTATTCCTTTGGAAGTGTCCTCCAAGTATACACAATACTCTCTCCACATCCTCATAATCAGCACCTTCCTCCATGCTAAGAGCAAACTGGCATTGCTCACCAGCCCACACAGTATCCAGAAAGTTATTTATGGAGTCAGGATCATACCTGATAGCATGGCCTCTAACATAGCCCAAATAATTCTCAGCTGGATAATCACCAATCTTCTTTGCATTGGTGTAAAATTCTTTCACCACAGCTATGTTGGCAGGTGATGGATAAGTGGCTAGCTTCCCCCAATCATTCCCTAACACTTGCTCTCCAAATTGAGGAGCAAAGTTAGGTATCATTCCAACCTTTCTCTCCATTAGAAGTCTCCTGTCCTGAACCACCCTAAAGTGCTTCTCATGTTTCCTAGAGAGGAACCTGCCATTATGGGGCTGCTCTGGTTCCTTTTCCTTTCTCTTGGTTGCCATGGTTTTCAATCTCTTTCCTGAAGAGGATGCCATTCCTGCATTCAAACATAAATCCAAAACCACAGAACATGATGTTAATCATTAGTAAACACAAAACAAAACTCCTTTTGAAGCTAAACCACCGCTGAGGGCCAGAATTTCCCCTCAGCGCCACCAGTGCCACATTCAAACACGCAACAAACCAGAAAAAACAAATCTGGCAGAGTGCCGCTCAGCGGTAAATGCCGCTCAGAGGTGATCTGCAGATTTTTGCAAATCTCTTTTTAAAACTGTCCTAACTCCACCCAAATGCAATTTTCAGTTTTCCAGTTCATAATCAAGCAGTTTAATCGGTTCAAACATCAAAGATATCATCAAATCATGCATAGAAATCAAAACCCCTAAATATTCATGCTTTGACAATCACAGTCAATTTCAAGAACCCTAGAATGAACAAAATGCATTTTACTTACTTGGGTGGAGATGCTAGATGATATGAGAATGCTTCCAAACTAGAATGCTCTCTTCCAACCCCAAACTTTGATGACACACTAGTATAAAAGTGAATGGAAGAGAAATCTTCTAAAAAGGGAAGAGTAGAAATATGTGGAAAACCTAGGTGAAGAGGTGTGGAAGTGTTTATGCAGAGAAGAACTTGAAAGAGTGTAAAAACGCGCAGCTTAGGGTTTAAAAATACCCCAATGGGCTCGGGTTCCGCTAAGGGGAACTTAAGCCCATCTGCGTTAGTACCGCTCAGCGGTAAATGCCGCTCAGCGGCACTTTCGTGATGTGCCCTTCTCCTTCTTTTCTTGACCTACGTGCCTTCCTAGCATACCCCTCATAGGTTCCCTGCAATTCAATGTTAAAAATGCTTATGCAAACCCTAACTAAAATAGACAAACAGAAAACAATCAATCAACTGGGTTGCCTCCCAGGTAGCGCTTGTTTAACGTCACGAGCCTGACCCAAAATCCACCAACACCCATCAAGTAGGTGTTTCAAACTTACCAGCACCCATCAGTAGGTGCAAAATCTTCTCACCAACACCCATCAGTAGGTGTTACAAACTTAGTATCCTTCAGTAGATACTTAATCCACCTAGCATCCTTCAGTAGATGCTAAATCCAACAAAATAATGTACAGAATAATGTTCACAAATTATAAATTACAAAACCAAATCAAAAGTTTGTAAATCCACTGGGTTGCCTCCCAGCAAGCGCTTCTTTAACGTCATTAGCTTGACCCTGTTAAAGCTCACATTCCATCTTCTTTATAATTGATGTAGTCCTTCCACCAACCTTTCAACTGCTTCCTTTGGACTGTTTTGGACTCTCTAGAATATGGAGACTCTATCTCTATCATCTCCTTCTCTTTAAAGCCTTTAATAACCCACAACTTGTTCTTGAGTCTTACAGGTGTGCCAAGTTGGAGTCTTAATTTTTTCCAGTCTCTAGGAACTTCTTCTCCTTTTCCAATCTCTTCTACCTTGGGTGCCTGAAAATACAAACAATGGTTATCAGAAACCTTAAGATTTTTATTTTTACCTCTAGTTATGGGTGCATCTCGAAATGCAGCTTTATAACTGGCTTCTTCCTCCTTTGCTTGTATCTCATCTTTGAACACATCCACCACCACTCTCTCCTCTCTGTCTTGGAGAACCACTATACCTTCATTCACATCAATGATAGCCCTAGCCGTTTTCATAAACGGCCTTCCAAGTATGAAAGGTATTTTCTCAGTTTCCATCTTCATCACCACAAAGTCTGCCAAGAACTGAAGTTTGCCAACACAAACTACAATGTCTTCTGCAATCCCACATGGCTCCTTTGAAGATCCATCAGCCATTACAAGATTAACCTTTACAGGTTTTATTTCAACATGGCCAATTTGCTCCAATAGAGAATAAGGCATCAAGTTAACACTTGAGCCTAAATCAAGGAGAGCTTTCTTTACCTTTTTCTTCCCTATAATGCAAGGAATAGAAAAACTGCCTGGATCTGCTGCTTTTGGTGGGAATGATTCTTTCTTAACAGTTATACACTTTTCTTCCTCATCCTCTCTACGTCTTCTTTTTGTAGAGGTTCCTTCATCTGATTTGGTGTAAACTGCTATTTTCTGTAGAATTTGTTCCCAAGGAGCTTCATTATCAACCATTTTGAATAAATCTGTGAAATTCATTGGTTTCTCCTGATTTGTTAGAAAAGGAAAAGTGTCCTTTCTTTCTTCTTCTCTTCTCTCTTCTGTTTCATCTTCTTCCAACTCAATGATCTCTTCATTTACACTCTTGACCACTTTGCACTCTTCTCTGGGGTTAACCTCAGTATTAGCCCCAAAGTTTCTGTTGGGTCTTTCTTCCAATTGCTTGGTGATCTGACCCATCTGAATCTCCAAATTCTTTATAGCAGCTTCAGTGCTCTTTTGAGAAGATTCAGTTTTCTGGATGAATTGCTGAAGAGTTTCTTCCAACTTTGTTGATCTGTCATTAAGCATAGATAATTGTTGCCACAAGGTTGGTTGCTGCTGCTGCTTATTAAACTGATTAGCCTGCCCAGCTTGTCCTTGGCCAATGCTTGGATGTGGTTTCCAACCCTGATTATAATTCCCTTGACGGTATGGAAACTGATTAGCCATGAAGTTAACATCCTCCAAGGCCTCCACTGGAAAAGCACACTGGCCATTTATGTGATCACCTCCACATAGTTCGCACAACTGGGTTTGTATCTGGGCAGCAGACTTCAACTCTTTAGGTAATTGAGCCAAAGTTTTTGTCAGAGTCTCTAGCTGTTGAGTTAGAATTTTATTCTGTGCTAGCAGAGCATCATGCGTTTGTAATTGTAGAACCCCTTTTCTGTGGCATAGGAGCTCCTCTTTCATTGTGCAGCTCATTATCACTTGTAGCCATATTTTCAATGATTTCAGTTGCTTCCTCTGGAGTCTTCCATTTGATATTGCCTCCAGCTGAGGCATCTAACATCATCTTGGTTTGTGAACCAAGCCCTCTAAGGAAAGTTAGGACTACTTCTTGATCTTCAAAGCCATGCGTGGGAGTTTTACGTAACAAGCTTTTATACCTATCCCATGCATGTCCAAGTGATTCTTCCATGCCCTGCTTGAATGAAGATATCTCTTGCTTTCCCTTAGTCACTTTAGATTGTGGGAAGTATTTATTCAAAAACTTTGCAACCACTGCTTCCCATTCCGTGAAACTTTCTTCTGGAAAAGAGTTCAACCAAAGCTTAGCATTGCCTCCCAATGAGAAAGGAAACAAGCTAAGTTTGATAGCTTCGTCTGGCACCCCATTAATCTTGACCGTGTTACAAATCTCATTAAATGTTGTAAGGTGCTCATATGGGCTTTCATGTGATAACCCATTAAATTGATTACTCTTTACCAGTTGAATTAATGCTGGTTTGACCTCCATGTTGGCTGCATTGACTCTAGGCCGAGCTATGCTATTGAAGTGCTGAGGTCCAGCAAGATTAGTGTAATCTGCAAGAGTTCTTCTAGCATTATTATTGTTCTCCATACTCCCTGTGCTATGAACAGAACCTTGTGGTGATGATTGTAGGAGAGTTTCAGGAGAAGGGAAAAGTTCTCTGGACGTTCTGATTCTTCTCCTCCTTCTACTCTCGTCTAGTCCTTCAAGTAGTGGTTCTGTTGTTTTCTTACTTCTAGTTCGAATTGCCTTCTGCATGCACAAGAAAACAAAACCCTAGAAAAGATTTGTTAGCACAAAAAGATATAGAAGAAAATAAAGATTGAAAAGATATAAGAAGATAAAAGATTTAGAAGATAGAATCAAATAAAATATAATAAAACCTAATCTAAAAAAATAAAATCTAATCTAAAAGATAAAATAAAATAAAATAAAATCTAACCTAACCTAAAAGATAGAATAAGAATAAAATAAAATCTAACCTAAAAAGATAAAAAAAATAAAATCTAATAAAATAAAATAAAATCTAATCTAAAAAGATAAAAATAAAATCTAACCTAAAAGATAAAAAAAAAAAATAAAATCTAACCTAAAAAGATAAAATAAAATCAAATAAAAACCGAAAAATAAAAAACAGAAAACAGAAAAACAGAAAACAGAAAAATAAAATAAAAATTCGAAATTAAAATAAAATCTAATCTAAAAAGATAAAAATAAAATCTAACCTAAAAGATAAAAATCAAATCTAAAAAAATAAAAAAATAAAAACAGAAAAAATAAAAACAGAAATTCAAAATTAAAGTCAAAGGTAATCAATAATCACACAAATTAACCAGTTAAACCATGAATCCCCGGCAACGGCGCCAAAAACTTGATGGACAAATTTGTAAGCACCAAAATATGATGTCACAAACTTGTTTCACAATCGGCAAGTATGACCGAATCGTTCAAGTAATAAAACTTGGTAAGACCAAGTATCGTTCTTCCCAAAGGACTCATGGCCTAGTTTAGTTATGTGGTTTCTTGATTAACTAAGACTTACAAACGAAATATTTGGGTTTAAAATGCAAGATGGAAAATAAACATGTATGCATGAATTTTGATCAATGGCAAAGACAAAAGATAAACACTTTCAATGGAATCTATGAATGAATATGTTGTTGGGGGTCAATTTCATCTCATCCACTCTCATATATTTTAGGAATTCAACATTCAAATCATCATTGTTAATGCCACTCACTAATGTACCATTCTAGATGGCTTCTCCCTAATCAAATAGTTCATACAATTCCTAGCATTCCTAATGATTAGTTCATTACCGCAGGAGCTTAAGGCAACCAATATAATATTGTCAGTAAAATATTGGGAGAAATTCCCCGGATCTAGATTTCCCCGTACGTGTCCGTATCAACAAAACCAATAATCATGCATTAGAATGAGTTAAACAATGCAAGCATTGAGCAAAGAGGAAAAACCCTAACTAATGATGAAAAGAAAGCATATGTCTTAATTCAAAGATGTATTCAACAAATCCATATACGAGAGCTTCAAGAGATTACATTGATTCCCCAACAAACATACAAGGTTTAGTTCACCATATTCATGGTGAACCTAGATGAATAACAATGAAAGTATGAAAGAATAAACCCAATAAAGGTGAAGAGGTAGCCTGAGCATCCAAGATCCTCCTTCAAAGGGGTGAAAGAGAGAGTGTTTGCCTCGTTTCTGCCAAAGATACCTAACTAAAGGACGTGCAAGCCCTTATATACTAATCTAGAGTTACAAAAGATTACAAAAGCCCAAGCCCAAAAAGTGCCGCTCAGCGCCATTTACCGCTCAGCGGTGGTTACGCGTCTTCTTTCTTCCCCTCAGCGGCCATTTGCCCCTCAGCGGTTCCAACGCCACCTCTTGAGTGCCGCTCAGCGGTGGTTTGCCGCTGAGCGGTGCCTTCGACTTCTCTTTTTGCACTCTTTCTTGTCTTTTCTAATGTCCTCTCTCTCATTCTTCACTTCTTTCACCAAATTCACCTCAAAACCTGCACAAAAACACTCAAATCAAGCATAAACCTGTCCAGCTCTCTTATTTCTGAAAATATAAACAAAATGCATGATTTCAAGCTAGTTTCTAAGTCTAAAGGTTGCTTTTAGTATCACTTTTAAGCATGAAAATAACAGTTTTTCAACTGTTATCACAGATTCAACATCAGTTAATAACTTCGGAACACCTTCAATGGCTTCATTGGCGAGGGAAGCTAGTTGTGAGAGACTTCTCTTTCAATTCCCCCTTGCTCAACAATATGCTTCTTCATTTGAATTATCAATTCTTTATGTCTCCTATTTAGCTTGATATCAACATTCCATATTAAGTTTTCTCACTGCTGCTTTGACACGCTGCTGATGGACAAATTTATGAACACCAAATTATGATGTCACAAACTTGTTTTCAATCGGCAAGTATGACCGAATCGTTCAAGTAATAAACTTGGTTAGACCAAGTATCGTTCTTCCCAAAGGACTCACGGCCTAGTTTAGTTATGTGATTTCTTAATTAACTAAGACTTACAAACGAATTAATTGGGGTTTAAAATGCAAGACAGAAAATAAATATGTATGCATGAATTTTGATCAATGGCAAAAAGCAAAAGATAAACACTTTCAATGAAATTTATGTATGGATATGTTGTTGGGGGTCAATTTCATCTTATCCACTCTCATATATTTTAGGAATTCAACAATCAAATCATCATTGTTAATGCCACTCTCTAATGTACCTTTCTAGAAGGCTTCTCCCTAATCACGAGTTCATACAATTCCTAGCATTCCTAATGATCAGTTCATAAGTGCAAAAGCTTAACGACAACCAATATAAAATTGGGAGAAATTCCCCGGATCTAGACTTCCCCGTACGTGCCCGTATCGACAAAACCAATAATCATGCATCGAATGAGTTAAACAATGCAAGCATTAAGCAAAGAGGAAAAACCCTAACTAATGATGAAAGAAAGCATAAGTCTTAATTAAAAGATGTAAAAACAGATTCCATATATGAGAGTTTCACAAGATTACATTGATTCCCCAACAAACATACAGAGTTTAGTTCACCATATTCATGGTGAACCTAGATGAATTACAATGAAAGAATGAAAGAATAAACCCTAAAAAGGTGAACAGGAAGCCTCATCATCCAAGATCCTCCTTCAAAGGGGTGGAAGAGAGAGTGTTTTCTTCGTTCCAGCCAGAGATGCCTAACCCTAGGAAACCCTAAAGCTTATATATCATTCGTAAATTACAAAAAGTCAAATCCAAGCCCATTAAAGTGCCGCTCAGCGGTAAAATACCGCTCAGCGGTGAGTGCGTGACTTGTTTGCTCCCCTCAGCGGCCATTTTGCCCCTCAGCGGACCTCCCGCAAGCTCCTGAGTGCCGCTCAGCGGTAAACTGCCGCTGAGCGGTGACTTCGGCTTCTCCTTTTTGCACTTTTTGTTGTCTTTTCTGATTTCAACTCTCTCCTTCTTCACTTCTTTCACCAAATTCACCTTAAAACCTGCACAAAAACACTGAAATCAAGCATAAACCTGTCCAGCTCTCTTATTTCTAAAAACATGAAGAAAAGCATGATTTCAAGCTAGTTTCTAAGTGTAAAGGTTGCTTTTAGTGTCAATTTTAATCATGAAAATAACAGTTTTTCAACTGTTATCAGCTGCTCAGCAGTGTGAAATTGTTTTTCACAATTTGGGTATGGAGAAATTACATTGAATGACAACTTGACTGTCTTAACCCTCTCTGTGATTCATTGGCTAAGGGAACCTTTCATCAAAACTCCATGATCTTGTGTCTCCCATCGAACGAAACAACATTACTCCAAGCGTCTCTAACTTGATGAAGCATTTCAACAAAGGTTCCTTCCCCATAATATTTGCAACGTGGCAAGAGATGCAGACATTGAAGTTACTCATATTGCTTTTGTGCTAACACAAGATTGTAATTAATACAACACCGGATACCCATGAGGGGCACATTAGGGTAATTCTCGCAATAGTGTATGATACAAGATCTTTATTGCCAAGAAAACATGTCATTTAACCTTCTATTTGTTTAATCTTGCATAGAGTTGCGCTCATTCATTTTCCCCTTTCATCTTTGGTTTACACTATAGTATCTCACCCAGGGGACATATGGCATTCAAAGCGTCCTCACTCATGCGAGAGATGAACCACACATACAACATTGGTAAGCAACATAACATCTTCCTTCTTTTTATCTCATAACAATGATTAAGGGTCCCATAAACTTCAACTAGGACAATAGTGACTGGATTCTCAGAGCGAACATTGTATCCCACGAAAACGTTCATAGCAGCATAGTCAACAAAATCCCTGATATTAGGGAAGAGCGTGACACCATAGAGGATAAAAGTCAATACATTCGTAATTGTTTCCCACTTTTCCTCCTCATCCAAACGATGCAAGTACCACTCTAGGTATCCTTGAGGAAAGTCGTTCACTTTACCCTTAAGTATGAATTGGCTTTCCAACTTCATAGGGTGCACTCTTATGATTCTCACTTGCGCAAGATATGGGTATATGATAACAGTTGAAAAACTGTTATTTTCATGCTTGAAATTGATACTAAAAGCAACCTTTAACACTTAGAAACTAGCTTGAAATCATGCTTTTATTCATATTTTCATAAATAAGAGAGCTGGACAGGTTTATGCTTGATTTCAGTGTTTTTGTGCAGGTTTTAAGGTGAATTGGGTGAAAGAAGTGAAGAAGGAGAGAGATGAAATCAGAAAAGACATCAAAAAGTGCAAAAGGAGAAGCCGCAACTGTTGCTCAGCGGCAGTTTACCGCTGAGCGGCACTCAGAAGCTCACGGGGGATCCGCTTAGGGGCAAAATGGCCGCTAAGGGGAAGAAACCAACTCACGCACTTACCGCTGAGCGGTACTTTACCGATGAGCGGCACACTTATGGGCTTGGGCCTAAATTTTCTGTAATTTTAGAATAGTATATAAGCTTTAGGACGTCCTAGGGTTTGTATCTTTGGCAGAAACGAAGCAAACACTCTCTCTTCCACCCCTTTGAAGGAGGATCTTGGATGCTCAGGCTACCTCTTCACCTTTCTAGGGTTTTATCTTTCATTCTTTCATTATTATTCATCTAGTTTCACCATGAATATGGTGAACTAAACCTTGTATTGTTGTTGGGGAATCAATGTAGTCTTGTGAAACTCTCATATATGGAATTTGTTTTTACATCTTATATTTAAGACATATGCTTTCTTTCATCATTAGTTAGGGTTTTTCCTCTTTGCTCAATGCTTGCTTTGTTTAACTCATTCAATGCATGATTATTGATTTTGTCGATACGGGAACGTACGGGGAAGTCTAGATCCGGGGAATTTCTCCCAATAGTATATTGGTTGCCGTTAAGCTCCTGCACTAAAAGAACTAATTATTAGGAATGCTAGGAATCGTATGAACTCGTAATTAGGGATAGGCCTTCTTGCAAGGTAATTTAGAGAGTGGCATTAATAATGATGAAAAGAATGTTGAATTCCTAAAGTATATGAGAGTGGATAAGATGAAATTGATAACCCCAACAACATACTCATCCATATATTCCATTGAAGTGTTTGTATTTTGTTTTAGCCATTGATCAAATTCATGCATACATGTTTATTTTCTGTTTTGCATATTAAACTCCACTTATTTCGTTCTTAAGTCTTAAATAATCAACGAATCACATAACTAAACTAGGCCGTGAGCCTTTGGGAGAACGATACTTGGTCTTACCGAGTTTATTACTTGAAACGATTCGGTCACACTTGCCGATTGTTAAACAAGTTTGTGGCGCCGTTTTTCGGTGTTCATAAATTTGTCATCAAGTTTTTGGCGCCGTTGCCGGGGATTCGTGGTTTAATTGGTTAATTTGTGTGATTATTGATTATCTTTGACTTTAATTTTGAATTTTTGTTTTTATTTTCTGTTTTTATTTTTTCTGTTTTTGTTTTATTTTATTTTATTTTATTTTATTTTATTTTATTCTCTGAATCTTATATCTTCTCCTATATCTTTTTGTGCTAACCAAATATTCTAGGGTTTTGTGTTCTTGTGTATGCAGGAGACAATTCGAATTAGGAGCAAGGTAACTGCAGAACCTCTTCTTAAAGGTTTAGACGAGAGTAGACGGAGGAGAAGAATCCGAACATCTAGAGAACTTTTCCCTCCTCCGGAAACTCTGTTGCAACCATCACCACAAGGTTCTGACCATAGCACAGAAAATATGGAGAACAATAATATCAGAAGAACTCTTGCTGATTACACCAATAAAGCTGGACCTCAGCACTTTAACAGTATAGCTAGACCTAGAGTCAATGCAGCTAACATGGAGGTCAAACCAGCATTGATCCAACTGATGAAGAGAAATCAATTCAATGGGTTATCTCATGAAAGCCCATATGAGCACTGTTGAGAGGGTCGCACCTCACACAAAAGTTGTTTGCAAAATTAATGCAGTATAGACTAGGAAGTGACTCCTAGGTCATCTCTCAAGGACCAATATGTGGTTCGAGAATCAGGTCAAACACGAAGGGGGGGATTTGTGAAAGTTTTGTTTTTGATGCGGAAAAATTAAAATGAACTAAATTAAAACACGAACATAAACACGGATGAACACAAGATTAAAACAGTTGATCACTTAAGCTAACATCGTAACTAAAATATCACAACCAAGAAAAATAGAGAACATTAAAATGAAAAGTGCTTTAACCAAATTAAAAGTGCAACATTGAGCTAAACAATTAAATGCAAATTGAGAATGGCGGACAATTGAAATGAATGCTTAAAGAAATTTAACATTAAATGCTTGAAGAAGTAAAGAAAACTAAAACCGTCACTCCAATGCACCGTGTGCCTCCAAAATCAATATCCTCATTAGCCCTTATGCCGAACGTATTAAAAGAAAGAAATAAAAATGCTCCCAATGTTGAATCACCGTTCTAACCTCTAAAGAAAGAAAAGAAAAGAAAATTCCCCTGTTGCTGAAATAAAATCCGAATTCCATTCCTAGGTCGTAGCATCCCTTTCCAAGTGAATGAGCTCCCTTATCAATTTGCAGCACAATAAATCCGAGAATGGAATTTAAATTCAGCTTGTGTAACCACTTGAATGCTATAGGTGAATAAGGAAATGTATCTACTGCCTTGAGATGCAACGCGTCAGCAAAATGAAGTATTGTGCAACTATAATAAAAAGAAAATGCAACGACGAATGAAATTTCAGCACCAAGCAGCGGAAATAAAATTCCAATTCAGCTAAGGAAAGAACTTGAATTGCAAGATAAATCAATGCTAGTAAAATTGCAATGATGAGCTAATAAAATAAAGGTACATTCCAGCTGAAGAAGAAAAATAGAACAACATTCAAGCTAATATAAGAAATGAAAACACATTGCAGCGGGAATGGCATTAAAAGAAAACACGTTAATCAATGAAATAAAACAAAATGAGTGAGCTAACATGTGGAGTATATAAATCCTTCTAGGTCCAAGCGTGATCTAATAAAACCCAAACCGTGTGCACCTCTTAAACAAATAAAAGAAATGAGCTTCTAAATGACCAGCAAACTGAGAACGGGAGTGAGCTGCTGCACCGTTTCTCCAATGGAAAAGCCCTGAAATGTTGATTTTTTGGAGCAATCCGTGTGCTTCCTTCTAGGTGGCGGCTGGACCATGTGTAGCTTGCAATTTTTATTCAAGTTACGTCTTCTTCCATAAGCACAAATGTAAAAATACAGTTCCCTTCTCTTAGCTACTGTGGCGGCTCCTTTTGTTTGCAACCTACTGGACGTGAAAGCCTCCTCTCTTGCTGGACCTTGCAAGTGTGCTTTTTTTCTGTTGCTTTTCCACCACTGGACGTGCTGCCCCTTGGACGCTTCAGTGCTGGGCCGATTGCCTTGTGCACCTCCTAATCTTTCTTCATGACACCACACTCCAAACGAATCCAGCCCATTGCTTTTTGAAGACGTGGCATGAGCCTTACTGGACCCCGTGGTCTTCTTTTCAAACTGAAGATATACAAGCTGCAACGTGCCTTTGTGCTTCTACCATTCTGCAACACACCATTTCAAAATTGAAAATCCAAAAGCTTCTCTTTTCCATGTGGATGTGAGCTTTCAACGTGGCAGCTACTCCCTCATGTGTGCCAACTCCTCTTTCATTCAAACAATTGCTTCTTTCCATTTTCACGTACGCTTCAAAGTGGTGGCCCCTCTATTATGTGCTTCCTCCAAAACGTATTGCTTAAGGCCGTGAGTGCCTCCCAAGTTGTTGGGTTCCTTGTTTAAGAGTGTTGGGAGGTTTTAGCACTGTCCAATTATCAATTCCTAGCCACCACAAGTACCCAACAGCAAGCAAATGCAAACAGATTAGAAATCACTCAAACAGTAATCACTGGACTGACATATGAGAGTAAAATAAATACTGGGAACAGCACAGAACGAATTTGAACAAAGTAAAAACTATACGTTAAAATAGACATCCAGACGAAACTATGAAAAAAAATTGCATGGAAAACGGATAAGAATTGAACTCAAACGAAGACACACAAGTTGACACAACATTCACGCGGCAGCCAGCGAAAATAAAAATGGCTAAGATGCATTGGCTTAATTGCCATTTCTCATTTAGCTTTCAAATGTCCCAAAAAGTTATCCAAAATTTTCCCGTAATTAATAATGCAAAATAATAAGCTCAGATAATTCAAATTAGTTAAAATAAGAATTTCCGATCAAATTAAGCACAATTAGGAAAAACAGGAAAATACCGGACGTTTAAGCATAATTCCCCGACTAATTCTAGCACATTAAACTAAGTGAAGTGAGGAAAATATTGGTTCATCAAGCACCTCACTACATTTAATGAGATCTGCAACACAGTGAAAATCAATGGGGTGCCAGATGAAGCGATCAAACTTAGCTTGTTTCCTTTCTCATTAGGAGGCAATGCTAAGTTTTGGTTAAATTCTTTTCCAGAGAGAAGTTTCACAGAGTGGGAAGCAGTGGTAACCAAGTTTCTAAATAAATACTTCCCACAATCAAAGGTGAACAAAGGCAAGCAAGAGATTTCTTCATTCAGGCAGGGCATGGAAGAATCACTGGGTCATGCATGGGATAGATACAAAAGCTTGCTACGAAAAACACCCACGCATGGATTCGATGAAGTGGAAGTAGTCCTTACCTTCCTTGGAGGTCTTGGTTCACAAACCAAGATGATGCTTGATGCCTCAGCAGGAGGAAACATTAAATGGAAAACTCCAGAGGAAGCAACATAAATTATTGAAAATATGGCTACTAGTGATAATGAGCTCCACAGTGAAAGAAGAGCTCCTATGCAACAGAAAGGAGTTCTACAATTACAGACACAAGATGCCTTTATAGCACAAAATAAAATTCTAACTCAACAGCTGGAGACTCTTACTAAAACACTTGCACAATTGCCTAAAGAGTTGAAAACTGCTGCACAGGTACAATCTCAGTTGTGTGAATTATGTGGAGGCGACCATATCAATGGTCAATGTGCTTTTCCAGCAGAAGCCGTGGAGGATGTGAATTACATGACCAATCAATACCGTCAAGGGAACTACAATCAAGGGTGGAAACCACACCCAAGCATTGGTCAAGGGCAAACTGGGCAAGCTGGTCAATTTAATAAGTAGCAGCAGCAACCCACCTTATGGCAGCAGATTTTTATGCTTAATGAAAGGCCCATGAGGATGGAAGACACTCTTAATAATTTCATACAGAAAATTGAGTCTACCCAAAAGAGCACTGAAGCTGCTATCAAGAATTTGGAGATTCAGATGGGGCAGATCACCAAGCAGGTGGAAGAAAGGCCAAATAGAAATTTTGGGGCTAATACTAAGGTTAACCCCAGAGAAGAATGCAAGGTGGTAGAGAGTGCTAAAAATGAGATAGTTGAGTTAGACAAAGGAGAAACAGAAGATAAAAGAGAAATAGAGAGCAAAAATACTTCTCCTTTTCCAATACATCAAGGGAAACAACTGGATTTCACAGAATTATTCAAGATGGTGGATAATGATGCACCTTGGGAGCAGATTCTACAACAAATTACGGTTTACACTAAATCTGATGAAGACGTCTCTACAAAGAAAAGACGTAGAGATGATGAGGCAAAGAAGTGTAAAACTGTTAAAAAGGAGCCATTCCCTCCAAAAGCAACAGATCCAGGAGGCTTTTCTATCCCTTGTACCATAGGGAAGAAAAGGATTAAAAAAGCTCTTCTTGATTTAGGTTCAAGTGTTAACTTGATACCTTACTCTTTACTAGAGCAAATCGGCGATGTTAATGTGAAACCTGTAAAGGTTAATTTAGTAATGGCCGATGGATCTTCAAAGGAACCATGTGGGATTGCAGAGGACATCATAGTTTGTGTTGGAAAACTCCAGTTCTTGGCAGACTTTGTGGTGATGAAGATGGAGACAGAAAAGATACCTATCATTCTTGGAAGACCGTTTATGAAAACGACCAAAGCTATCATTGATGTAAACGAAGGTATCGTGGTGCTCCAGGACCAAGAGGAGAGAGTTGTTGTAGATGTATTTAAAGATGAGACGCAAACATAGGAGCAAGAAGCTAGTTATAAAGCTGCATTTCAAGATGCACACATGACTAGCCATAAAGATGAAAAGCCCAAGGTTACAGGTAACCATTGTTTGTTGTTTCAGGTGCATAAAGGAGAACAGATTGGAAGAGGAGGAAAAGTTCCTGATGACTGGAATAAAGGAAGACCCCAACTTGGTACATGATGGACAAATTTATGAACACCAAATTATGATGTCACAAACTTGTTTTTCAATCGGCAAGTGTGACCGAATCGTTCAAGTAATAAACTTGGTAAGACCAAGTATCGTTCTTCCCAAAGGACTCACGGCCTAGTTTAGTTGTGTGGTTTCTTGATTAGCTAAGACTTAAAAACGAAATATTTGGATTTTATATGCAAAAGACGAAAATTAAATATGTATGCATGAAGTTTTGATCAATGGCAAAAGCAAAAGATAAACACTTTCAATGAAATATATGTATGAATATGTTGTTGGGGGTCAATTTCATCTTATCCACTCTCATATACTTTAGGAATTCAACATTCAAATCATCATTGTTAATGCCACTCTCTAAAGTACCTTTCAAGAAGGCTTCTCACCAACCACGAGTTCATACAATTCCTAGCATTCCTAATGATTAGTTCATAAGTGCAGAAGCTTAACGACAACCAATATGATATTGGGAGAAATTTCCTGGATCTAGACTTCCCCGTACGCGCCCGTATCGACAAAACCAATAATCATGCATCGAATGAGTTAAACAATGCAAGCATTACGCAAAGAGGAAAAACCCTAACTAATGATGAAAGAAAGCATAGATCTTAAATAAAAGATGTAAAAACAAATTCCATATATGAGAGCTTCAAAAGATTACATTGATTCCCCAACAAACATACAGAGTTTAGTTCACCATATTCATGGTGAACCTAGATGAACAATAATGAAAGAATGAAAGAGATAGAAAAACCCGAGAAAGAGAAGAGGAGAGCCGTCACCATCTCCCAATCTACCCCCAAGGGGTGAAAAGTGTGTTTCTACTTCCTCCCAGCCAATGATACAAACCCTAGGACGTGCAAGTCCTAAAATAGGGCATAAAAATAACATAAAACAAGTCCAAGCCCATAAAAACAAAAGAAAATCGGTCCAAGCCCACTTAGAATGCCGCTCAGCGGTATTTTACCGCTGAGCGGTTGATGAGAGGGTCGCACCTCCCACAAAAGTTGTGCATAAAAGAATGCAGTATAGAACTAGGAAGTGACTCCTAGGTCGTCTCTCAAGGACCAATTTTGGTTCAGTCTCAGATCAAACACGTAGTGGGGGGGATTTGATGGTTGTTTTTGTGCAGGAAAATGTAAATGTTGAAAGTAGTAAATTAACAAACCGTAAAAATAAAACAGTAAATAGTAAAAACGAAATTAAACAGTAAAAACCGAAATCACAGTGAAAATAAAATGCGGAACAGTAAATTGCAGAGACGCACAATTACGAAAATTAAATTTTGAAAGTGAAATTATTTCTAAAAATTCCTAAATGCCATAACATGTTGAGCTTCCATGTATTTCATTCAAAAGAAAAAAAATAAAACAAAAGGAAATAGGTTCTTCAAACAAAAAAAAAAAAAACCGTGGCCTCTCATCCTCTCCACACGTAAACATACTTACTTCTCCTATGATTAAACTACAATTTAAAATCAAGTGCTAAAGTATTCTACCAACTCTTATCCTTCACGTAAAGAAGAGAAGCCAAAACCAAATTCTCTTCTCATTTAATTAAGTTGCTCAAAGAAAAACCAAGCTCATGACAATAAGATTCAACACTAAGTATGCGGAAATAAGATTCTCATTCAGCTGAGTAAAGAACTTGAATTGCAAAGATAAGCCAATGCTAGTAAAATTTCAGTGATGTGCTAATAAAATAACAGTACATTCCAGCAGCTCAAGAAGAGAAATAGAACAACATTCAAGCTACTATAAGAAGTGAAAACATGTTCATGGAATAGAACAAAATGAGTGAACTTCCCCTCTTTCACGTCCCTTTCTCCATGTGTCAGCTCAACTCTTCCAGCTCAACCGTAACCCTCCATTCTCTCAACGTGCTGCGCCCCTTCTTCAAACCAAAGAAAACCAAAAAAACTCTAGGTGGCGGCTGGATGCCCCCCTCCTGGACGAACACCCCTTCATCCATGTGTCACGGGTTTTTAAAACCCTCCCATTCTCCGTGCAGCTCTCCTTTTTCTGGACCCCTCAAGCTGCTGATGCCACCTCTTTTTACTACCAAATCTGGACGTGGTTTTTTTTTTTCTTCCTGCACCCCCTCCTTTCTTAAACAATGTTCCAATTAATCCCCCGTGGCAGCTAGAAATCTCTGGGCCGCTTCTCTCCTGCCACCACGTGCTTACCACTCCAAACTCTTACCACTTCTTGTCTTTTTCCCAAAAAGCAATTGGCATTTACTTCTCCTGCAAACCCCTTCCAATTGAACATATAATAAAATATTCCAAAGTTGATCTATCATTCCCGTAACTCATGCAGAAAATGAATTTGGAATTTCTTCTACCATGTAAACCGTGTCTCCTTCTTTTAGGTGTCTAATCCAAAGAAAAATGGGTAGCTTTCTACGTGGCCTTCCCTTTGTCAATCAATACACCTCCTTTCCTTACTTCACTAAAACAAATCCACCTTCTCCACTTTTTTTTTATTCCAGCCGTGGCTTCTCTATGGTGCTGGATGTGCATGTGGCTGCTTTTTTTTTTCTTTGCTATTCAATAAAGCCAAGTTGTTGTATGCCTTGTTTAAGAGTGTTGGGAGGTTTTAGCACTGTCCAATTATCAATTCCTAGCCACCACAAGTACCCAACAGCAAGCAAATGCAAACAGATTAGAAATCACTCAAACAGTAAGCATTGGACTGACATAGGGGAGTAAAAAAAATACTGGGAACAGAACATAACGAATTTGAACAAAATAAAAACTATACGTGAAAATAGACATCCATACGAAACTATGAAAAAAAATTGCATGGAAAACGGATAAGAATTGAACTCAAACGAGGACACACAAGTTGACACAACTTTCACGCAACACTGTGCGAAAATTGAAATGACTGAGATGCATTGGGCTCAATTGCCATTTCTCATTTAACCTTCAAATGTCCCAAATTGTATCTCCAAATTTTCCTTGTAAAATAATTAGCTCAGATAATTCAAATTAGTTAAAATAAGAATTTCCGATCAAATTTAGCACAATTAGGAAAAATAGGATAATACCGGACGTTTTAGCACAATTCCCTGATTAAATTCGGTACAATAAGCTAAGTGAAATTGAGAAAATATTGATTCATCAAAATAGACCACACTTAGTCTTTTGCACTCCTGGGCAAAACCAAGACGAAAACCAGGGAACTACTCAAATATCAGGGAGCTGACACAGACTCGACAGACAGACAACAAAAACTCAACAAGGACAGAAACAAAATTACACAGTTCTCCAGGAATCTGGACCAAGAAAAGAAGTAGACAATATCCAACACAGAATCAATCAGAGAAAGCAGATACTCATGAAATTCATCCAAGCAATTCAAACATGGTAAAATAATCAATCAGCTCAAGAGGTGAATCAAAAGTAACAACCTCACAGATGCACTATTAGTGTTTCTCTCAAGTGTCTAAGGTAAGAAATGTAAACTCAATGCACTCAAGAAAACAAACACAAACAGACTTGGCAAGCCTCTAATATCAGCGCTCAAAATATATGCATGTTCAAATCAAAAGGTCTTTTCCTGGTTGTAATGGGGCCAAGGACAAGGGAGGATAACATATGGATGAGAAGTTATAAACCAAAAGAAATAGAGGAGCAATGGGGAACAAGTGTAAACACAATAAAATCACACCCAAACCTCTAATTCAATCCTCTTCTTGACTCCATTATTCACAATTTTTTTTTTCATTTTTTCTCTATTTTTTTTTTCATCCTGTCTCTTTTCTTTTCTTTCTTTTCAAAACAAAACTGTAAAAGACAAGATACACATATATTTACAAAAACAAAACAAGAAGAGGAACCAACTAGCCAACTCATAAGAATCCCTAAGGAGACCACACTTGTTCCCAAAACACTTCCAAAGCTCCAAAATTCCCTAAGGTGAAGGTAATCATGGTTTTTCACTTAGGGCTAGTGTATAAGTGATGGACAAATTTGTAAGCACCAAAATATGATGTCACAAACTTGTTTCACAATCGGCAAGTATGACCGAATCGTTTCAAGTAATAAACTTGGTAAGACCAAGTATCGTTCTCCCAAAGGACTCACGGCCTAGTTTAGTTATGTGATTTGTTGATTAGCTAAGACTTAAGAACACAATAATTGAAGTTTAATATGCAAAGACGAAAATTAAATATGTATGCATGAATTGATCAATGACAAAGACAAAAGATAAACACTTTCAAGGAAATATATGAATGAATATGTTGTTGGGGGTCACTTTCATCTCATCCACTCTCATATATTTTAGGAATTCAACATTCAAATCATCATTGTTAATGCCACTCTCTAATGTACCATTCTAGATGGCTTCTCCCTAATCAAATAGTTCATACAATTCCTAGCATTCCTAATGATTAGTTCATGAGTGCAGGAGCTTAAAGGCAACCAATATAATATTGTCAGTATAATATTGGGAGAAATTCCCCGGATCTAGATTTCCCCGTACGTGTCCGTATCAACAAAACCAATAATCATGCATTAGAATGAGTTAAACAATGCAAGCATTGAGCAAAGAGGAAAAACCCTAACTAATGATGAAAGAAAGCATATGTCTTAATTCAAAGATGTACTCAACAAATCCATATATGAGAGCTTTAAGAGATTACTTTGACTCCCCAACAAACATACAAGGTTTAGTTCACCATATTCATGGTGAACCTAGATGAATTACAATGAAAGTATGAAAGAATAAACCCAATAAAGGTGAAGAGGTAGCCTGAGCATCCAAGATCCTCCTTCAAAGGGGTGAAAGAGAGAGTGTTTGCCTCGTTTCTGCCAAAGATGCCTAACTATAGGACGTGCAAGTCCTTATATACTAATCTAGAGTTACAAAAGATTACAAAAGTCCAAGCCCAAAAAGTGCCGCTCAGCGGTATTTACCGCTCAGCGGTGATTGCGCGTCTTCTTTCTTCCCCTCAGCGGCCATTTTGCCCCTCAGCGGTTCCAACGTCACCTCTTGAGTGCCGCTCAGCGGTAGTTTGCCGCTGAGCGGTTCCTTCGACTTCTCCTTTTTGCACTCTTTCTTGTCTTTTCTAATGTCCTCTCTCTTATTCTTCACTTCTTTCACCAAATTCACCTCAAAACCTGCACAAGAACACTTAAATCAAGCATAAACCTGTCCAGCTCTCTTATTTCTGAAAATATAAACAAAAGGCATGATTTCAAGCTAGTTTCTAAGTCTAAAGGTTGCTTTTAGTATCAACTTTAAGCATGAAAATAACAGTTTTTCAACTGTTATCACAACCCCAAACTTAGAACTTTGCTTGTCCTCAAGCAAATAAAATGTAACTCCATCTCCAACCAATTCATATGATGGTTCACTCATTCAAAATCCTCTTTTCAAGATAAGTAATAACTTCACTCAAACTTAAGACCAAGAGTTCAATCAAGATGTGCACATGCTTTAGTGTTCACAAAGTCATTTAAATTCCAACAAATGCTATTTTTCATGAATGATCAATCAATTAAGCATGGATGTTCATGTGCTTATGGAATATTTCCTCACTAGGTAAAGTGTTTCACTCAACACACAAGTGTATAAGAGGTAAAGTGTTTCACTCATTCACTCCACTATCACAATGTCACATGAATCAACTTTGCCTTTCATTTAACCACAATCAAATACATTCACAAGCATGCATCATCACAAGGACTTTTCAATGGCTTATAATGTGGCTGGGCTAACAAGAAAATTGGTTTTTCTGGATCACAAAATCCTTGAGTTAAGAGAATCATAACAACACAATCTTCTTATTCATTCCCAACTTTCTTTTGCCTTTGCTTTTGCATTTGCATTGAGCTTTGCTTCTTTTTCTTTTCTTTTCTTTGCATATTCTTACTTTTTAGCTGTTAGCTCAATGCTTTTTCCTTTTTCATGTTTCCCCAATAACCCCAAACTTGAACATTTAACAATACCACACAAGATCTTCTACTTAACTCAAGGTAAAGATTTTCAATCAAGGGTGTTCAGTGTATATTTAAGGCTAAGGGTTCAAAGGATAGAACACAACGTGTTCTCTTTTAGAAGGCTAACTTTATGAATTTGGCCAATAAAAAGGGTTTCAAAAACACGGCCTTTGATCATATGATGCAAAACAAGCAATTGATTCAATCATAGAAAACCTGGGCAAAGTCATTCATGCTTTCAAAGTAATAGCATTCAACAATAACAACTCTGGAGCTCAAAACCTCACATATAAGCTCATTCACATTTGACATACACATCCTGCTTAATTTCACAATCACAATCATGATACCCTGCATTTGTTCACAAAGCTTGTGAATCACCTGTATAAGCATTTTAATGTGCACATCATCTCAACATTAAGCATCATTCAATCATTACTTATCACACAATCACAGTTAATAGCAAACCATCATAAGGAACCAGGTGTTCAATAGAGTACATCAAACCCTAATCTAAAAACAAAAACAAATAAGTTCAGAAAACTTAAACCACAAAAGCATAATCATATGATAGCATTCATCAGTAAATGCTATCTCAGCTCCTCATCAGTCCGAGCTCTCTGTATCTTCCTCTTCCTCTTCATCATCATCTTCATCAAATGCATCCTCCTCCTCAGCTTCATCTTCATCCATGTCTCGGGCTGAAGCTTCAGCTGCTTCAGCTCCTCCATGCCATGGTTCTTCTGGCCAAGCTACCACATTATGGAATTCATCCATAGTCCACCTGTGTGCTGGAGGGGTATCATACATCCCCACTATCATCTCAGCCGTGGCCACCTGCCCTCTGTGGATGGACTGCAACTGAGCACCTATAAGAGACATATACATGTCCCTCATCTGGAATGGTTCTGCCTCATGAGTATCAGCAGAAGTCCTGCTCTGTGCTGGCCTTCTCTCTCTACGAGCCTGGCGTGGTGGCACTGGCTGGGCTGCCTCCTCACCTCCACAATACTGTCTGTAATAGGCCTCATCTATAGCTTTTCTTGGCCTCTCAAATGGTGGAACAGAAGTGTCCACCCCAGCTAGCTTGCAAAGGTGAGTGATCAAAGAAGGATGTCCCAGTGGTGCTTTGTTGTTTGAGGTGTTAGCACACACACTAATCTCATCAGCTATCACCTGCCCAATATTAACATTCAAGTTTCTGATAGCACAGTAGATGAAGAGTGCCCTGCTGAGAGTAATATCTGACACATGTGAACATGGCTGAATGTTGGCATGAGAAAATGTCATCCAATACTTTGCAAGAGGAGTCAAATCTGTCCTCCTAATATTAACCACTGAGCCAGATCTATTCCTTTGGAAGTGTCCTCCAGGTATGCACAATACTCTCTCAACATCCTCAAAGTCAGCACCTTCCTCCATGCTAAGATCAAACTGGCATTGCTCACCAGCCCACACAGTATCCAGAAAGTTATTGATGGAGTCAGGATCATACCTGATAGCATGGCCTCTAACATAGCCCAAATAATTCTCAGCTGGATAATCACCAATCTTCTTTGCATTGGTGTAGAATTCTTTCACCACAGCTATGTTGGCAGGTGATGGATAAGTGGCTAGCTTCCCCCAATCATTCCCTAACACTTGCTCTCCAAATTGAGGAGCAAAGTTAGGTATCATTCCAACCTTTCTCTCCATTAGAAGTCTCCTGTCCTGAACCACCCTAAAGTGCTTCTCATGTTTCCTAGAGAGGAACCTGCCATTATGGGGCTGCTCTGGTTCCTTTTCCTTTCTCTTGGTTGCCATGGTTTTCAATCTCTTTCCTGAAGAGGATGCCATTCCTTCATTCAAACATAAATCCAAAACCACAGAACATGATGTTAATCATTAGTAAACACAAAACAAAACTCCTTTTGAAGCTAAACCACCGCTGAGGGCCAGAATTTCCCCTCAGCGCCACCAGTGCCACATTCAAACACGCAACAAACCAGAAAAAGCAAATCTGGCAGAGTGCCGCTCAGCGGTAAATGCCGCTCAGCGGTGATCTGCAGATTTTTGCAAATCTCGTTTTTAAACTGTCCTAACTCCACCCAAATGCAATTTTCAGTTTTCCAGTTCATAATCAAGCAGTTTAATCGGTTCAAACATCAAATATATCATCAAATCATGCATAGAAATCAAAACCCCTAAATATTCATGCTTTGACAATCACAGTCAATTTCAAGAACCCTAGAATGAACAAAATGCATTTTACTTACTTGAGTGGAGATGCTAGATGATATGAGAATGCTTCCAAACTAGAATGCTCTCTTCCAACCCCAAACTTTGATAGCACACTAGTGTAAAAGTGAGTGGAAGAGAAATTTTCTAAAGAGGGAAGAGTAAAAAGATGTGGGAAACCTAAGAGGAGATATGTGGGAGTCTTAGTGCAGAGAAGAGCTTGAAAGAATATAAAAAACGCGCAGCTTAGGGTTTAAAAATACCCCAATGGGCTCGGGTTCCGCTAAGGGGAACTTAAGCCCATCTGCGATAGTACCGCTCAGCGGTAATTGCCGCTCAGCGGCACTTTCGTGATGTGCCCTTCTCCTTCTTTTCTTGACCTACGTGCCTTCCTAGCATACCCCTCATAGGTTCCCTGCAATTCAATGTTAAAAATGCTTATGCAAATCCTAAAAATAAACAAACAGAAAACAATCAATCAACTGGGTTGCCTCCCAGGTAGCGCTTGTTTAACGTCACGAGCCTGACCCAAAATCCACCAACACCCATCAGTAGGTGTTTCAAACTTACCAGCACCCATCAGTAGGTGCAAAATCTTCTCACCAACACCCATCAGTAGGTGTTACAAACTTAGTATCCTTCAGTAGATACTTAACCACCTAGCATCCTTCAGTAGATGCTATATCCAACCAACTAAATACAAAAATAAGGTTCACAAATTAAAAATTACAAAACCAAAATAAAATCAAAAGTTCTTAAATCAACTGGGTTGCCTCCCAGCAAGCGCTCTTTTAACGTCATTAGCTTGACCCAAGCTCAAGTTCCTTCTTCTTTTTCTTCTTTCTACTAAACTTCTTCAAAAATTTGATCAAACCAGGAACCTGTTGCAATGTCTCAATCATAGGAACTTTAATCTCCAATTTCTTGAAGATTTCCATAAAGCACTTGAATTTCTTTTCCTTCCTATGATTCTTCTTTAGATGAGGATGGGATTTTTCATATGATTCCTTCTTCTTTCCTCTCATCTTCTTTTTCTTCCTTTTTCTCTCCCTAAATTTTCTCTTTTTCTTTTCTTTTATTTTTTTCTTCCCTTTTCTTTTTCTCCTCAACTTCTTTACTTTCACACAAATTTTCTTTCTCTCTTCTCTCTCAACCACTTCTTTTTCTTTTTCTTCATCTTTATCTTTCTCACTCAACTCTTCTTTCTCTTTTCTCTCTACCCTTTCCTCATCTCCCTTTAATTTTTCCTCATCAAGAATCTTGTCACTTTCAGTGATAATGACTTGCCCTTCCTCCTTAAGGTTAACTTCAGTATTAACATCATCATTCAATCTCTGATTGATGTAACGAAGTTGCATCTCCATTCTTTTACATGATTCTTCAATGCTTTTCTGAGTAGAGTCGGAATTTTTCAAAAATCGTTGAAGGGTGTCCTCCAACCTATCCAAACTTCCTGATAGAAAGGGTTGTTGCTGCCATTGTTGTTGTGGTTGATTCTCAAATTGTCCAGCAGCTTGCCAAAATTGGCTTTGATCCATGCTTGAGTGAGGTTCCCACCAGTGGTTGAGATTACTTTGGTGGAATTGAGTGCCCATATAGTTAAATTCTTGACCAAATTGCATTCTGCAGACATTAGGCACAAAACCCTAAAAACAATTGTTAGCACAAAAAGATAGAGAAAAAAAAAATCAAAGGATATAATTGAAAAGATAAGAAGATAGGAAATAAAAACAGAAAAATAAAAACAGAAAAATAAAATAAAATAAAATAAAATACAAACAGAAAATAAAATAAAATAAAATAAAATCTAATCTAATCAAATAAAATAAAATCAAATAAAAACCGAAAAATAAAAAACAAAAAATAAAAAACAGAAAATAGAAAAACAGAAAACAAAAAAATAAAATCAAATCAAATAAAATACAAACTGAAAAATATAAACAGAAAAATAAAATAAAATTAAAAAAATTCGAAATATAAATTAAAAATAAAAAAATAAGTCAAAGATAATCAATAATCACACAAATTAACCAGTTAAACCACGAGTCCCTGGCAACGGCGCCAAAAACTTGATGGACAAATTTGTAAGCACCAAAATATGATGTCACAAACTTGTTTCACAATCGGCAAGTATGACCGAATCGTTTCAAGTAATAAACTTGGTAAGACCAAGTATCGTTCTCCCAAAGGACTCACGGCCTAGTTTAGTTATGTGATTTGTTGATTAGCTAAGACTTAAGAACACAATAATTGAAGTTTAATATGCAAAGACGAAAATTAAATATGTATGCATGAATTGATCAATGACAAAGACAAAAGATAAACACTTTCAAGGAAATATATGAATGAATATGTTGTTGGGGGTCACTTTCATCTCATCCACTCTCATATATTTTAGGAATTCAACATTCAAATCATCATTGTTAATGCCACTCTCTAATGTACCATTCTAGATGGCTTCTCCCTAATCAAATAGTTCATACAATTCCTAGCATTCCTAATGATTAGTTCATGAGTGCAGGAGCTTAAAGGCAACCAATATAATATTGTCAGTATAATATTGGGAGAAATTCCCCGGATCTAGATTTCCCCGTACGTGTCCGTATCAACAAAACCAATAATCATGCATTAGAATGAGTTAAACAATGCAAGCATTGAGCAAAGAGGAAAAACCCTAACTAATGATGAAAGAAAGCATATGTCTTAATTCAAAGATGTACTCAACAAATCCATATATGAGAGCTTTAAGAGATTACTTTGACTCCCCAACAAACATACAAGGTTTAGTTCACCATATTCATGGTGAACCTAGATGAATTACAATGAAAGTATGAAAGAATAAACCCAATAAAGGTGAAGAGGTAGCCTGAGCATCCAAGATCCTCCTTCAAAGGGGTGAAAGAGAGAGTGTTTGCCTCGTTTCTGCCAAAGATGCCTAACTATAGGACGTGCAAGTCCTTATATACTAATCTAGAGTTACAAAAGATTACAAAAGTCCAAGCCCAAAAAGTGCCGCTCAGCGGTATTTACCGCTCAGCGGTGATTGCGCGTCTTCTTTCTTCCCCTCAGCGGCCATTTTGCCCCTCAGCGGTTCCAACGTCACCTCTTGAGTGCCGCTCAGCGGTAGTTTGCCGCTGAGCGGTTCCTTTGACTTCTCCTTTTTGCACTCTTTCTTGTCTTTTCTAATGTCCTCTCTCTTATTCTTCACTTCTTTCACCAAATTCACCTCAAAACCTGCACAAGAACACTTAAATCAAGCATAAACCTGTCCAGCTCTCTTATTTCTGAAAATATAAACAAAAGGCATGATTTCAAGCTAGTTTCTAAGTCTAAAGGTTGCTTTTAGTATCAACTTTAAGCATGAAAATAACAGTTTTTCAACTGTTATCAATAAGCTTTAAAACAAAGAAACAGGGGAAAGTATAGGCTCAAAAGGGGTTATCAAAGGATCAAAATAAGGTAAGCTTATTTGGCTAGAGCGGCTCAAGAACAAAACTGCCTTTATCACTTCCAAACATGCATATCAATCAAGAATTATCAACAAGAGTCAAGCCAAGGCATATGTGCAGGCAATCAAGAGACATATCACACACAAGAAAGAATATATAAAGTGGCTCAAATCTCACACAGGGTAATTCTGTCACAATCAATTCAACCTCTCAAACATCATAATCATCATCCAAGAAGAGAAAAGCAATGATTTCCAACCAATCAGAGTATTAATGAAGTGAAAGACACATCTACAACCTAAACAAAGTCCAGAAATCAAGAGAAGCATGTAAAACTGTACACAAGACAAAACAAAAAACTACCTAGAAAAGAAAAAAATTTAACCAAGAAAACAAAAACTAACAAAGAAAAATAAAAATCTCCCCCAATAGACCACACTTAAACTACACAGTGTCCTCAATGTGTCATAAGCATAAGATCAAAAATTAAAACAGTCAACAGATCATGGACAAGTGCAATAAAAGTAGGAAAAGGAGGAGAAGAGAAAAGAAAACTCCCCTGGTCATGGTGGCAGTTGCCAATTTTGGACTTGTAGGGAGATGTTTTCCACCACAGTATCCAGCAAGAAGGTTTTGAGGACGAACTGCTTCATCCTCCAGATTTGATCTAGCAGGGAGATATCATCCACAGCTGGATCTAAGAAGCAAGGATTGTTGATGAGCGGGTTCAGCAGGTGCCTATTGATGTTGAAACTAGTGTGTATGTAAGCACCTTTTCCTTCCACTGTGGGTGCATGTTGGTCAAATTCATGTGTACCTCCTGCAACATGGTTAGTGCAATGTGGCTCCAAAGAAATGACATGTAGAGGTACAACACCCAATCCTAATTTATTAATCTGAACTTCAAATATACTCTTAGAACATGAATCACTTACAAATTTAGAAACAATATCAACCACAAACTCAGATTCAAGTTCAGTGCATGGAGAATAAACATACGAATTTGATATCAAAAATTGGTTCTCATCATGCAGAGAGGGGGAATTAAAAACATGCTCATCAACAATATTATTATCAACATACCTATCAACAGCATAATCATCAACAACATAGTCAAAATTAGGTATGTTTACCTCCACTTCCTTGAAGATTGGAATAGTGGTGGAGGATGAAAATGGTCTACCTGGCTCAAAAATGTTGCTCATATATGCCTGGTCCTCAAAATCTTTCTCGGTCTCCTCAGGTGCAAGAGTGGGACCATCTGAAGGTGGGAAAGTATGTGGCGCAGTAGTAAGCTCATGACTCTTCTCCCCATCTTCTATGTTGATGCCACTATCATCATCATCTGGAATCTGAACAGTCTGAAATGGTAACTCTGAATCTTGAGACTGTTCCTCAGTGAGTTGAGTGGCCATCTGCCCTATCTGATCAGTCATACTCTGAATGGCAGCTCCTATTTCTTGCTGGAAGTGCATGTTCTCTTGCTGAAACTGAAGGTTCTGCATGGTCATCTGCTCCAACAACTCCTGCAATGTAGGCTCAGAAGTAGAAGGCTGAGGAGCTATTTGGGCAGGAGCATCATATTGCTGACTTTGGTATTGCTGGACTGGTGGAGGCATACAAGTACTCTGGAATGGTGGTTCTTGATAATGATGTTGTGGAGCATTATACCATTCCAAGGTAGGGTCATTCCATCCAAGACCGTTGCTGTAAACATATTGCACAAGGGAAAATTTTCTCAGAAACTGATGCTCAAGATATCCCCAATCGGTAACGGATTTCAGAGGAAGAGAGTCTTTCCAATCCTTAGTTGCTCCTTGTAATGAATGCGGAAATGCGCTCAAGAAAATGTAATCAAGAGGGACATCTGGAGGCTTCATTGAAGAGCACATGATGTGGAGCTCCTCCAAATGTCTGTGTGGGCATTCTCCTGCAAAACCATGAAACTTAGGCAGCAAATGTATCAGTCCAGAGGTGAGATCGCAATGAAGATCATCCTCCTTAAGTGAAACCGGCTCACAAAGAGCACTCTCAGAAATTAGAGGATGAGTCATATTGTTCTCAACATAGAAATCAGCAGAATATGAATTACAATCAGAGTAACATGCAGAATGAGAATCATAATCAGAGGCACTAGCAAAACAAGCAGTATTCACGAAATCAAAATAGGTAGACATGGAAAAAGAAGAATACTAAAAATCACGAAACAAATAAAACACAACACATTTATACATGCAACACGCACACACAAAACAGAACATCACATCACATCAGATCACAACACAACACAAGATAAAACACAACACACACAAACACAACAAAAAGACCTAAGACTGAACCGTTGGTTCCCCGACAACGGCGCCATTTTGATGAGAGGGTCGCACCTCCCACAAAAGTTGTGCATAAAAGAATGCAGTATAGAACTAGGAAGTGACTCCTAGGTCGTCTCTCAAGGACCAATTTTGGTTCAGTCTCAGATCAAACACGTAGTGGGGGGATTTGATGGTTGTTTTTGTGCAGGAAAATGTAAATGTTGAAAGTAGTAAATTAACAAACCGTAAAAATAAAACAGTAAATAGTAAAAACGAAATTAAACAGTAAAAACCGAAATCACAGTGAAAATAAAATGCGGAACAGTAAATTGCAGAGACGCACAATTACGAAAATTAAATTTTGAAAGTGAAATTATTTCTAAAAATTCCTAAATGCCATAACATGTTGAGCTTCCATGTATTTCATTCAAAAGAAAAAAAATAAAACAAAAGGAAATAGGTTCTTCAAACAAAAAAAAAAAACTGTGGCCTCTCATCCTCTCCACACGTAAACATACTTACTTCTCCTATGATTAAACTACAATTTAAAATCAAGTGCTAAAGTATTCTACCAACTCTTATCCTTCACGTAAAGAAGAGAAGCCAAAACCAAATTCTCTTCTCATTTAATTAAGTTGCTCAAAGAAAAACCAAGCTCATGACAATAAGATTCAACACTAAGTATGCGGAAATAAGATTCTCATTCAGCTGAGTAAAGAACTTGAATTGCAAAGATAAGCCAATGCTAGTAAAATTTCAGTGATGTGCTAATAAAATAACAGTACATTCCAGTAGCTCAAGAAGAGAAATAGAACAACATTCAAGCTACTATAAGAAGTGAAAACATGTTCATGGAATAGAACAAAATGAGTGAACTTCCCCTCTTTCACGTCCCTTTCTCCATGTGTCAGCTCAACTCTTCCAGCTCAACCGTAACCCTCCATTCTCTCAACGTGCTGCGCCCCTTCTTCAAAGCAAAGAAAACCAAGAAAACTCTAGGTGGCGGCTGGATGCCCCCCTCCTGGACGAACACCCCTTCATCCATGTGTCACGGGTTTTTAAAACCCTCCCATTCTCCGTGCAGCTCTCCTTTTTCTGTTCCCCTCAAGCTGCTGGATGTCACCTCTTTTTACTACCAAATCTGGACGTGGTTTTTTTTTTCTTCCTGCACCCCCTCCTTTCTTAAACAATGTTCCAATTAATCCCCCGTGGCAGCTAGAAATCTCTGGGCCGCTTCTCTCCTGCCACCACGTGCTTACCACTCCAAACTCTTACCACTTCTTGTCTTTTTCCCAAAAAGCAATTGGCATTTGCTTCTCCTGCAAACCCCTTCCAATTGAACATATAATAAAATATTCTAAAGTTGATCTATCATTCCCGTAACTCATGCAGAAAATGAATTTGGAATTTCTTCTACCATGTAAACCGTGTCTCCTTCTCTTAGGTGTCTAATCCAAAGAAAAATGGGTAGCTTTCTACGTGGCCTTCCCTTTGTCAATCAATACACCTCCTTTCCTTACATCACTAAAACAAATCCACCTTCTCCACTTTTTTTTCTTCCAGCCGTGGCTTCTCTATGGTGCTGGATGTGCATGTGGCTGCTTTCTTTTTTTTTTCTTTGCTATTCAATAAAGCCAAGTTGTTGTATGCCTTGTTTAAGAGTGTTGGGAGGTTTTAGCACTGTCCAATTATCAATTCCTAGCCACCACAAGTACCCAACAGCAAGCAAATGCAAACAGATTAGTAATCACTCAAACAGTAAGCATTGGACTGACATAGGGGAGTAAAAAAAATACTGGGAACAGAACAGAACGAATTTGAACAAAATAAAAACTATACGTGAAAATAGACATCCATACGAAACTATGAAAAAAATTGCATGGAAAACGGATAAGAATTGAACTCAAACGAGGACACACAAGTTGACACAACTTTCACGCAGCACTGTGCGAAAATTGAAATGACTGAGATGCATTGGGCTCAATTGCCATTTCTCATTTAACCTTCAAATGTCCCAAATTGTATCTCCAAATTTTCCTTGTAAAATAATTAGCTCAGATAATTCAAATTAGTTAAAATAAGAATTTCCGATCAAATTTAGCACAATTAGGAAAAATAGGATAATACCGGACGTTTTAGCACAATTCCCTGATTAAATTCGGTACAATAAGCTAAGTGAAATTGAGAAAATATTGATTCATCAGCGGTACTAGCGCATGATCCATTTTGCCCCCCAACTGCTGTTTTGCCCCTCAGCGGTGATTTCGGCACCTGAAAAGTGCCGCTCAGCGGTATTTTTCCGCTCAACGCCACTCGGTCAGACTTTTTCTGCGTTCTGGTTGGTTTTTCAGCATTCTGGTTGACTGGTTGACTTTTCTGTTTGACTGGTTGACTTTTCTGGTTGACTGGTTGACTTTTCTGGTTTCTGGTTGACTTTTCAACACTCCAATCATTCGGTATTTCAATTCTTCTTTCAAATCATTCAATTAGCCTACAAAATCAAGGGAATCTTGCACAAAACCATTAAATTCACTTTCAACTCTCTTATTCTCAAAACTAAAGAAAAAATATGAATTCAAGCTAGTTTCTAAGTCTTAAAGGTTGCTTTTGGTATCAAATTTAAGCATAAAAATAACGGTTTTTCAACCGTTATCACAACCCCAAACTTAAAACTTTGCTTGTCCTCAAGCAAACAAGATGTAACTCAAACTTCCATCAATCCATATAATGGTTCACCACATTCAAAAATCCTTCTTTCAAGACAAGTAAATACTCAATTTAGCTCATCATCAAGACTTCAATCAAGATGTGCACATGCTTTTAGTGATCACTCAAACACATACTATCCAACAAATTCTATTTTCATGAATGATCAATTAACTAAGAAAAGATGTTCTTATGTGTTCATGGAATGTATCCTCACTAGATAAAGTGTTTCACTCAAACACACAAGTGTATAGGAGATATTCACTCATTCACTCTACTATTACAATATCACATGAATCAACTTTGCCTTTCATTTAACCACAATCAAAAACACTTATCAGCAAGCGTCATCAAAAGGACTTTTCTATGGCTTATAACGTGGCTGGGCTAACAAGAAAATTGGTTTTTCTAGATCACAAAACCCTTGAGTTAAGAGAAACATATAAACACAATCATTCTTATTTATTCCCAACTTTCTTTTGCATTGAGCTTTGCTTTTTCTTTTCTTTTCTTTCTCTTTTTCTTTTTCTTTTCACATACTTAATTCTTAGCTCTTAGCTCAATGCTTTCAATTTCCCTTTCTATTTTCCAACAACCCCAAACTTGAACATTTGTCAATACCACAAAATATTTTCTACTTAACTCAAGGTAAAGCTTTTCAACAAGGGTTTTCCAATCATGTTCAAGGCTAGAGGTTCAAAGGATATAACACATAGTGTTCTCTTTTAGTGGGCTCAATTTATGAATTTGGCTAATAGAAGGGTTATCAACAAATGAATTTGGCTCCACATCATCTGCTCTTCAATGAAGCCTCCAGATGTCCCTCTTGATTACATTTTCTTGAGCGCATTTCCGCATTCATTACAAGGAGCAGCTAAGGATTGGAAAGACTCTCTTCCTCTGAGATCCGTTACCGATTGGGGATATCTTGAGCATCAGTTTCTGAGCAAATTTTCCCTTGTGCAATATGTTTACAGCAACGGTCTTGGATGGAATGACCCTACCTTGGAATGGTATAATGCTCCACAGCATCATTATCAAGAACCACCATTCCAGAGTACTTGTATGCCTCCACCAGTCCAGCAATACCAAAGTCAGCAATATGATGCTCCTTCCCAAATAGCTCCTCAGCCTTCTACTTCTGAGCCTACATTGCAGGAGTTGTTGGAGCAGATGACCATGCAGAACCTTCAGTTTCAGCAAGAGAACATGCAGTTCTGATGAGAGGGTCGCACCTCTCACAAAAGTTGTGCATAAAATTAATGCAGTATAGACTAGGAAGTGACTCCTAGGTCGTCTCTCAAGGACCAAATTGGGTTCAGTCTCAGATCAACACGTAGTGGGGGGGGTTTGTGAAAATGTTTTGCGATTAGAAATTAACAACATTAAAACTGGAAAGTAAATACAACCAAACATAATTTAAAACACTGAAATAAATAAGCAACCCATGAGGACCGAACTGTCCTAAAACAAGGTGTGTGAAGTAATTTAAATGCACTAGAGAAATCTAAACACTCACTTAACACTATTGAATTGCAAAGCGTCAAACGAAATAGACAAGATTAAAATGAACAGAAACGATAAACTGAACAATACAATAGATGAGTGTCCAAAGCAATTAAGGCCAATAAAATGCAAAGCTGAAACAAATGGCAAACGGCGTGAATAAATTCAAATGCAATAAGCTAAAACGAAAAATAAGGACACGTTGCAGCTTGGAATGAAATTAAATGCAAGGTTACGTGAACAAATTGAATGCATAAAGCAAATTCACAAACAGCAAGAAACACAAATGAAACCTATTAAATGAAGTGCCATGGAAAAGTAAAATAACTAAATAAGAAAACATTATCATGGTTGGCAGCTGGAATAAATGCAACAAGTAAAGCTAATAAATTAAAAGAACAAACAATGTCACATCTTCTTCACGTGGCTTCACACCGCTGGCGCCTCCTGCTACCATTCCCCCAAGCCGAGGCAACACCACTTCTTCCTCCTACGTGCTCTCCTCTCTCATCCATAAGCAATTCAATAAAATTTCTTTTCTCATAGCCTACCACCGTACACCTGCTACTCGTGCCCTCCAAATGCTACAATTGATGTGACCACTCCTTACTCCAACCTAATCTACTCTTCATTCCATGAACGTGCAGCTTCTCTTCTACCATGAGTCAGCGTGCTATTTTCTAAAGAAAGAAAAGAAAATTCAATTCCCCTGCTGCTTCTAGAACAAATGAAAGAAAATGCTAGTAACACAAAATGAAGGTGGCGGATCTTCCTGATTCAAAGCAAAAACAACAAATTCCTACATTCTCCTAAGACGTTCAAAGCCAAAAGCCTAAAAACCAAAACTCAGAGAGAGGCGGCCACTGGAACTCGTTAAAACCTCATGCCCTCCCTCCATTCTCCATAAAAACCTCTTCAAGTTGGACCGAGAGCTTCACAAGCTGGACCAGAATCTCGTGTCAACTCCTTCAAATTGCACCTCCCAAGCTTGACGTGAAGGAGCCCACCTTGTGCTACTGCTTCTGCTTTTTGGGTCGTGGCAGCTGCTGCTGGCTTCTCCTTTTGAACACCCTTTCCTCTCACTGTCTCCGTGGAGTAGCTTTCATTCAAGTTGGACGTATGAAGCTCTCCAAGTTGCTACTGGACCATGCCTTGCTACTTGGCCTACGTGGATTCTTTGCTGAATGCGTGAAGATGTGCACCTCCCTCTGGATGAAGCCCATGCTTGGTGCTTGTTGCTGGAAAATGAAGATACATGTTGGGCCGTGCTGAAGATGCTGGACTGCTTTTTCGGTGCAAGTGTGAATAAAGAAAACTGCAGCACCTCTTGGAGCTCTCCCTCTGCTGGAATATAGATCGAGAATCTCATTTCCATGTGCACACCCACGCTTTGTCTCCATTCCAGCCGTAACATCACTTAACGTGCGTGCTACTGTATGCGTTTAAAAGCACCACTTTTCTCAATAGTTTTCACTTTGCTGGATGTCACCCTTTTTTTCAATAATAAAGCACCCCTTTCAAAGATTAAAATGACCATAATGTCCTCCTTATTGTAGACACTTCTTTAATGGAGAGTCTTAATTATGTGGCAGCCTTCCAAATGTCCTAAATTATATTTCCAAAATTTTCCTACAATCCAAAATGAAAATAATAAGCGCAAATAATCCAAATTAATTAAAATAACAATTTTTGGTCAATTTAAGCACAATTAGCAAAAATAGGAAAATACTGGACATTCAAGCACAATTCCCTGATTAATTCTAGCACAATAAACTAGGTGAAGTGAATAAAATATCGACTCATCAAAATAGACCACACTTAGTCTTTTGCACTCCTGGGAAAAATTAAGACGCAAATCAAGGAATAGTTCAGAGGACATCAGGGAAATGACACAAACTCAGCACACCGAAAACAAAGACTTGCAAGGAAACAAACAGAATTTACACGGTCCTCAAGGAATCTAGACAAAGAAAAGATGTAGATAATATCCAACACCGAATCAAGGAATCCAGATACTTATGAAATCGTCCAAGCAATTCAAAACATGGTAAAATAATTAATCAGCTCAAGAGGTGAATCAAAAGTAACAAAACCTCACAGATGCACTATCAGTGTTTCTCTCAAGTGTATAAGGTAAAGAATTTCAACTCAATGCACTCAAGAAAGCAAACAACAACAGACTTGGCAAGACTCTAATATCAACACTCAAAACATATGCATGTTCAAATCAAAAGGTCTTTTGTGGGTGAAACGGGGCCAAGGACAAGGGAGGATAGATATGGATGAGAAGCTACAAACCAAAAGAAATAGAGGAGCAATGGGGAACAAGTGTAGACACAGTCAAACACACCCAAACCTCTAATTCAATCGTCTTCTTGACTCCATTATTCACAATTATTCACAATTTTTTTTTCATTTTTTTACTATTTTTCTACTCTCTTTTTTTTCCATCCTGTCTCTTTTCTTTTCTCTCTTCAGCACACAATTTCAAGAGACAAGATACACAACATATTTACAAAAACAAAACAAGAAGAGGAACTAACTAGCCAACTCATCAGAATCCCCAAGGAGACCACACTTGTTCCCAAAACACTTCCAAAGCTCCAAAATTCCCTAAGGTTAAGGTAATCATGGTTTTTCCTTAGGGCTAGTGTATGAGCTTCAAAACAAAGAAATGAGGAAAGTATAGGCTCAACAAGGGTTTTCAAAGAATCAGAACAAGGTAAGCTTATTTGGCTAGAGAGGCTCAAAAACAAAACTGCCTTTATCACTTCCAAACATGCATATCAATCAAGAATTATCAACAAGAGTCAAGCCAAGGCATATGCGCAAGCAATCAAGAGACATATCACACACAAGAAAGAACATAAAGTGGCTCAAATCTCACACAGGATAATTGTCACAATCAATTCAACCTCTCAAACATCATAATCATCTTCCCCAGCAAAGAAAAGCAAGGGATTTCAAACCAATAAGTATCAATCAAGTGAAGTGAAAGACGAGTCTACAACTTTAACACAGTCCATAAATGAAGAGAATCATGCAAAATTGTATACAAGATAAAACAAAACTACCTAGAAAAGAAAAAATTTAACACGAAAAACAAAAACTAACAAAGAAAAATAAAAATCTCCCCCAATAGACCACACTTAAACTACACAGTGTCCTCAATGTGTCACAAGCATAAGATCAGAAATCATAACAGTCAACAGATCATGGACAAGTGCAATAAAAGTAGGGAAAGGGGAAGAAGAGAGAAAGGAAACTCCCCTGATCATGGTGGCAGTTGCCAATTTTGGACTTTCAGGGAGATGTCTTCCACCATAGTATCCAGCAAGGAGGTTTTGAGGACGAACTGCTTCATCCTCCAAATCTGATCTAGCAGTGAAATGTTTTCCACAGCTGGATCTATGGAATGATTGTTGATGAGCAGGTTCAGCAGGTGCCTGTTGATCTTCAAACTATTGTGTATGTAAGCACCCTTGTCTTCCACTAGGGGTGCATGTTGGTCAAATTCATATGTACCTCCTGCAGCATAGTTAGTACATTGTGGCTCCAAAGAATTGACACACAGGGGTATAACACCCAATCCCAGTGTAACAGGCTGAACAACAGATACATCCTCAGAACATGAATCAATTTCAAAATCACAAGCAATATCAACTACAGACTCAGATTCATGTTCAATGCATGGAGAATAAACATTCGGATGCGATAGCAAAAATTGGTTCTCATCATGCATATAGGGAAAATTAAAATCAGACTCAACAACAATACAATCATCAACATAATCAAATTGAGGTATGTTTACCTCCTCTTCCTTGAAGATTGCTAAAGTGTGGGAAGATGAAGGTGGTCTACCTGGTTCAGGGTTACTGCTTATTTCTGCCTGCTCCTCAAAATACTCATCACTCTCCTCAGGTGCAAGAGTAGGGACATAGGATGATGGGAAAGTAGATGGCACAATAGTAAGTTCATGACTCTTCTCCCCATCTTCTATGTTGATGCCACTATCACCATCATCTGGAATCTGAACAGTCTGAAATGGTAACTCTGAATCTTGAGACTGTTCCTCAGTGAGTTGAGTGGCCATCTGCCCTATCTGATCAGTCATACTCTGAATGGCAGCTCCTATTTCTTGCTGGAACTGCATGTTCTCTTGCCTAAACTGAAGGTTCTGCATGGTCATCTGCTCCAACAACTCCTGCAATGTAGGCTCAGAAGTAGAAGGCTGAGGAGCTGTTTCGGCAGAAGCATCATGTTGCTGACTCTGATATTGCTGGACTGGTGGAGGCATGAAGGTACTCTGGAATGGTGGTTCTTGATATTGATGTTGTGGAGCATTGTACCATCCCAAGGTAGGGTCATTCCATCCAAGACCGTTGTCGTATCCATCTTGCACATGGGAGAATTTACTCAGAAATTTATGCTCAAGATCTTCCCATCTGGTAATGGATCCTGGAGGAAGAGAGTCTTTCCAATCTTTTGGTGCTCTTTCTAATGAGTGCGGGAATGCTCTTAAGAAAACTAGATCGTCCGGGACATTTGGAAGTTTCATTAAAGAGCAAATTCGATAAAACCTATCCAAATGTTCATGTGGGCATTCACCTGCAAGACCATAAAACTTGGGCAACAAATTCATCAGTCCAGTGGTGAGAACTAAATGATCACCATCCTCATTAGGTGGAACCGGCTCCCAAAGAGAGCTCTCAGAAATTTGAGGATGAGCCACATTGTTCTCAACATAAAAATCAGCAGAATTACAATCAGAGTAACATGCAGAAGGAGAATCATGATCAGAGGCACTAGCAAAATAAGCAGTATTCACAAAATCAAAATAGGTAGACATGGAAAAAGAAGAATACTAAAAATCACGAAACTAATAAAACACAACACATTTATACATGCAACACGCACACACAAAACAGAACATCACATCACATCACAACACAAGACAAAACACAACACACACAAACACAACAAAAGACCTAAGACTGAACCATTGGTCCCCGGCAACGGCGCCATTTTGATGAGAGGGTCGCACCTCTCACAAAAGTTGTGCATAAAATTAATGCAGTATAGACTAGGAAGTGACTCCTAGGTCGTCTCTCAAGGACCAAATTGGGTTCAGTCTCAGATCAACACGTAGTAGGGGGGGTTTGTGAAAATGTTTTTGCGATTAGAAATTAACAACATTAAAACTGGAAAGTAAATACAACCAAACATAATTTAAAACACTGAAATAAATAAGCAACCCATGAGGACCGAACTGTCCTAAAACAAGGTGTGTGAAGTAATTTAAATGCACTAGAGAAATCTAAACACTCACTTAACACTATTGAATTGCAAAGCGTCAAACGAAATAGACAAGATTAAAATGAACAGAAACGATAAACTGAACAATACAATAGATGAGTGTCCAAAGCAATTAAGGCCAATAAAATGCAAAGCTGAAACAAATGGCAAACGGCGTGAATAAATTCAAATGCAATAAGCTAAAAAGAAAAATAAGGACACGTTGCAGCTTGGAATGAAATTAAATGCAAGGTTACGTGAACAAATTGAATGCATAAAGCAAATTCACAAACAGCAAGAAACACAAATGAAACCTATTAAATGAAGTGCCATGGAAAAGTAAAATAACTAAATAAGAAAACATTATCATGGTTGGCAGCTGGAATAAATGCAACAAGTAAAGCTAATAAATTAAAAGAACAAACAATGTCACATCTTCTTCACGTGGCTTCACACCGCTGGCGCCTCCTGCTACCATTCCCCCAAGCCGAGGCAACACCACTTCTTCCTCCTACGTGCTCTCCTCTCTCATCCATAAGCAATTCAATAAAATTTCTTTTCTCATAGCCTACCACCGTACACCTGCTACTCGTGCCCTCCAAATGCTACAATTGATGTGACCACTCCTTACTCCAACCTAATCTACTCTTCATTCCATGAACGTGCAGCTTCTCTTCTACCATGAGTCAGCGTGCTATTTTCTAAAGAAAGAAAAGAAAATTCAATTCCCCTGCTGCTTCTAGAACAAATGAAAGAAAATGCTAGTAACACAAAATGAAGGTGGCGGATCTTCCTGATTCAAAGCAAAAACAACAAATTCCTACATTCTCCTAAGACGTTCAAAGCCAAAAGCCTAAAAACCAAAACTCAGAGAGAGGCGGCCACTGGAACTCGTTAAAACCTCATGCCCTCCCTCCATTCTCCATAAAAACCTCTTCAAGTTGGACCGAGAGCTTCACAAGCTGGACCAGAATCTCGTGTCAACTCCTTCAAATTGCACCTCCCAAGCTTGACGTGAAGGAGCCCACCTTGTGCTACTGCTTCTGCTTTTTGGGTCGTGGCAGCTGCTGCTGGCTTCTCCTTTTGAACACCCTTTCCTCTCACTGTCTCCGTGGAGTAGCTTTCATTCAAGCTGGACGTATGAAGCTCTCCAAGTTGCTACTGGACCATGCCTTGCTACTTGGCCTACGTGGATTCTTTGCTGAATGCGTGAAGATGTGCACCTCCCTCTGGATGAAGCCCATGCTTGGTGCTTGTTGCTGGAAAATGAAGATACATGTTGGGCCGTGCTGAAGATGCTGGACTGCTTTTTCGGTGCAAGTGTGAATAAAGAAAACTGCAGCACCTCTTGGAGCTCTCCCTCTGCTGGAATATAGATCGAGAATCTCATTTCCATGTGCACACCCACGCTTTGTCTCCATTCCAGCCGTAACATCACTTAACGTGCGTGCTACTGTATGCGTTTAAAAGCACCACTTTTCTCAATAGTTTTCACTTTGCTGGATGTCACCCTTTTTTTCAATAATAAAGCACCCCTTTCAAAGATTAAAATGACCATAATGTCCTCCTTATTGTAGACACTTCTTTAATGGAGAGTCTTAATTATGTGGCAGCCTTCCAAATGTCCTAAATTATATTTCCAAAATTTTCCTACAATCCAAAATGAAAATAATAAGCGCAAATAATCCAAATTAATTAAAATAACAATTTTTGGTCAATTTAAGCACAATTAGCAAAAATAGGAAAATACTGGACATTCAAGCACAATTCCCTGATTAATTCTAGCACAATAAACTAGGTGAAGTGAATAAAATATCGACTCATCAAGTTCCAACAAGAAATAGGAGCTGTCATTCAGAGTATGACTGATCAGATAGGGCAGATGGCCACTCAACTCACTGAGGAACAGTCTCAAGATTCAGAGTTACCATTTCAGACTGTTCAGATTCCAGATGATGATGATAGTGGCATCAACATAGAAGATGGGGAGAAGAGTCATGAGCTTACTACTGCGCCACATACTTTCCCACCTTCAGATGGTCCCACTCTTGCACATGAGGAGACCGAGAAAGATTTTGAGGACCAGGCATATATGAGCAACATTTTTTAGAAAGGTAGACCATCATCAGCTTCCACCACTCTTCCAATCTTCAGGGAAGTGGAGGTAAGCATACCTCAGTATGATTATGTCAGTGATGATTATATTGATGATTATGTTGTTGAGAGGTATGATGATGATTATATTGTTGTTGAGTCTGATTTTAATTTTCCCTCTATGCATGATGAGAACCAATTTTTGCTGTCGCATCCGAATGTTTATTCTCCATGCATTGAACATGAATCTGAGTCTGTAGTTGATATTGCTTGTGATTTTGAGATTGATTCATGTTCTGAGGATGTATCTGAGGTTCAGTCTGATAAATTGGGATTGGGTGTTATACCTCTGCACGTCATTTCTTTGGAGCCACATTGCACTAACCATGTTGCAGGAGGTACACATGAATTTGACCAACATGCACCCACAGTGGAAGGAAAAGGTGCTTACATACACACTAGTTTCAACAACAATAGGCACCAGCTGAACCCGCTCATCAACAATCCTTTCTTCTTAGATCCAGTTGTGGATGATATCTCCCTGCTAGATCAAATCTGGAGGAGGAAGCAATTCTTCCTCAAAACTTGCTTGCTGGATCCTGTGGCGGAAAACATCTCCCTGAAAGTCCAAAATTGGCAACTGCCACCATGATCAGGGGAGTTTTTTTTTTCTCTTCTCCCCCTTTCCCTACTTTTAGTGCACTTGTCCATGATCTGTTGACTATTTTGATTTCTGATCTTATGCTTATGACACATTGAGGACACTGTGTAGTTTAAGTGTGGTCTATTGGGGGAGATTTTTATTTTTCTTTGTTAGTTTTTGTTTTCTTGGTTAAA
Source organism: Vigna umbellata (assembly GCF_029865625.1). Taxonomy (NCBI): domain Eukaryota; kingdom Viridiplantae; phylum Streptophyta; class Magnoliopsida; order Fabales; family Fabaceae; genus Vigna; species Vigna umbellata. Next base: position 25,220,554 of record NC_142174.1, read on the forward strand.
TTTTTTCTTTTCTAGGTTATTTTTGTCGTGTCTTGTGTACAGTTTTACATGTTTCTCTTGATTTCTGGACTTTGTTTAGGTTGTAGATGTGTCTTTCACTTCATTGATACTCTGATTTGTTTGAAATCCTTGCTTTTCTCTGCTTGGGAAGATGATTATGATGTTTGAGAGGTTGAATTGATTGTGACAATTACCCTGTGTGAGATTTGAGCCACTTTATGTTCTTTCTTGTGTTTGATATGCCTCTTGATTGCTTGCGCATATGCCTTGGCTTGACTCTTGTTGATAACTCTTGATTGATATGCATGTTTGGAAGTGATAAAGGCAATTTTGTTCTTGAGCCTCTCTAGCCAAATAAGCTTACCTTGTTTTGATCCTTTGATAACCCTTTTTGAGCCTATACTTTTCTCATTTCTTTGTTTTGAAGCTCATACACTGGCCCTAAGTGAAAAACCATGATTACCTTAACCTTAGGGAATTTTGGAGCTTTGGAAGTGTTTCGGGAACAAGTGTGGTCTCCTTAGGGATTCTTATGAGTTGGCTAGTTGGTTCCTCTTACTGTTTTGGTTTTTGTAAATCTTGTCTTTTACAGTTTTGTTTTGAAAAGAAAGAAAAGAAAAGAGACAGGATGGAAAAAAAAAATGAAAAAAAAATTGAATGAAAAAAAAAATTTGTGAATAATGGAGTCAAAGAGAGGATTGAATTAGAGGTTTTGGGGTGTATTTGATTGTATTTACACTTGTTCCCCATTGCTCCTCTATTTCCCTTGGTTTATAGCTTCTCATCCATGTTTATCCTTGATGAGTCAATATTTCATTCACTTCACTTAGCTTATTGTACCGAATTTAATTAGGGAATTGTGCTTAAATGTCCGGTATTTTTCCGTTTTTGCTAATTGTGCTTAATTTGACCAAAAATTCTTATTTTAATTAATTTGAATTATTTGGACTAATTATTTGCATTATTAATTGTAGGGAAATTGTTGGATATTATTTGGGACATTTGGAGGTCAAAAGAAATTGCCACATCAATTTTATTTTAAACTAAGATAGAGAGGAGGTGTGGATTTCATTTTCGGGGGTGCACACAGCAGCATGTGGTGGCAAAGAAGCTGCACATTTAATTGTCCACGGTCCAGCTAGGATGATGAAGCACAATTTTTGACTTGTTTTTCCACCCAATGCTCACGGTTCTCTAAATTTAGTTGGAAGATAGCAAGTTACACGGCCAAAGGGTGCATTCAATTGAAAGAAGAAGCACACAGCAGCAGGTTGCGTTGCAAAGATGGTGTGCACGTTGGGCTTAATAGCTGCCACGCGTCCAAAATGTTTTCCTCATTCTCCAGCAGCCACAATGGAAGAGGGGGGTGCATCCAGCAAAGGGGGTGTCCAGAGAAGCACACTCACATGCACATGGGAGTGGTGTATGCATTGGAGAAAGGGTGTGACACGCAGCAAGTTTGGAATCCAGCAAAAGCACAGGGGCTTCACGCAGAGAATGGGAAGCGTCCCAGCAGGTGGTGTCACGGTTTTGGGCCATTGAATTCTTCTAGAGAAGAGGTGCACACGGAGCAGTCTTGGAGCATCAGCAAGCTTGGGAAGGTGACGCTGTTTTCAATTGATAATTCGATGAGTAAAAAGAAGAAACACTCAATCAGGGTGCACACGCCACACGGCCCACAAGAAGAGAAGCAACACTCACGCTCACACACGAAGCATCCACATCAGCACACGGGAGGCCCAGCAGTGAGGACGTGGTTCTGGAAGCACGGCCCAGCTAGCAGAAAAAGGTCCAGGAGGTGCAGGTTTTTGGGGGGGGCATCCAGCCGCCACTCTGACGTTTTGGGGTTTTGAGGCTTTTGGCTTTGAATGAAATCAGAGAAAAAAAAAAGAGGTGTGTTGGAGCCGCCACCTAACAGGAGCTGATTGAATTTTTGGAGAAAGAGCACACGTAGGAGAGATGGACGGTGATGTCCAGTAGGATTCAATTCACCTTCTTTGCTTTGAGGAGGGATTATTCATCTTTCATTTAGTGTACACACGGTGACGTTGCAGAGTAGAAGGTTTTCGTTTTCTTTTCTATGTTGGAACCGAGAAGAATTTTGAAGAGCACATGGTCTTGTTTTTGTCTTCATGTTTGAACCAGATTTTACTTTTATATTCTATAAATTAGAGTGTTATTTTGCTGTGAAGAAGTATACATGCCGCCACCCACATTTTGGATTCACTTTATTGTGCTGTGTGACTCATTTCATTTTCTTATTCTACTGTTCAAGCATTTATTGTTTTCTTTGTAAGTGTTTTACGGTGATAATTTGGAGAGAAGAAGTTTTATTCATGTGCTTTGGAGAATGGAGCACGTGGAATGTTTCACATGGGAATAGGAGAATGGTTTGATGAATGGAAAAGGTGTCACGGGAATATGGGAAGCACACAGGGGGCACACTGTTCGGGAACGAGTGTTTCTTTCCTTTAGAAAGTGCACGGTGTGATTGAATTTACTTGAGAAAAAAATGTTGATTTATTTTAGGAGAAGTTTTTAGTTTTTACTGGAAGAAGGTGCCACGTCCAGAGGAGCTCCAAGGTCTACTTTTATATCATTTTAAATGCTTAATCTTGCACTTAATTTGGTTACAATTTTCATATTGCATACACTTAGGTTTGAATGCTTGCTAATTTTTAAGTGAGTTTTGCTTGATTACCATGTTCTCCTTTCATAGTTAATCATCACAAAGTTAATTTTCACTCCTTTAATTTAAAAGTAATGTTAGCTTTAGTGACCAACCGCTTTAATTTTGTGATTGAGACCGTTTTTACGTTTCCGTTTGCATTAGTGTCTTATTTAATTTTATCCGCAACCAAAAACATTTTTCACAAACCCCCCCCCACTACGTGTTGATCTAAGACTGAACCCAAATTGGTCCTTGAGAGACGACCTAGGAGTCACTTCCTAGTCTATACTGCATTAATTTTGCAATCAACTTTTGTGTGAGGTGCGACCCTCATCATCAAAATGGCGCCGTTGCCGGGGACCAATGGTTCGGTCTTAGGTCTTTTTGTTGTGTTTGTGTGTGTTGTGTTTTGTCTTGTGTTGTGATGTGATGTGATTTGATGTTCTGTTTTGTGTGTGCGTGTTGCATGTATAAATGTGTTGTGTTTTATTTGTTTCGTGATTTTTAGTATTCTTCTTTCACCATGTCTACCTATTTTGATTTTGTGAATACTGCTTATTCTGCCAGTGCCTCTGATTATGATTCTCCTTCTGCATGTTACTTTGATTGTGATTCATATTCTGCTGATTTGTATGTTGAGAGCAATATGGCTCATCCTCCGACTTCTGAGAGTTCTCTTTCGGAACCGGTTCCACCTACTGAGGATGATGTTCATTGCGTTCTCAAGACTGGACTGATACATTTGCTGCCTAAGTTTCATGGTTTTGCAGGTGAATGCCCACTCAGACATTTGGAGGAATTCCACAGCATTTGCTCTTCAATGAAGCCTCCACATGTACCGGTTGGTCACATGTTCTTAAGGGCATTCCCACATTCATTACAAGAAGCAGCAAGGGATTGGCTGTATTGTCTTCCTCCAGGGTCTATCACTTCTTGGGAAGATCTTAAGCATATGTTCTTGGATGAATTCTTCCCCGCTCAGTATGGTTACAGCAACGATCCTGGATGGAATGACCCTACCTTGGGATGGTATAATGCTCCACAACATCAATATCAAGAACCACCATTCCAGAGTACTTTTATTCCTCCACCAGTCCAGCAATACGAGAGTCAGCAGTATAGTGCTCCTGCCGAAATAGCTCCTCAGCCTTCTACTTCTAAGCCTACATTGAAGGAGTTGTTGGAGCAGATGACCATGCAGAACCTTCAGTTTCAGCAAGAGAACAGAGCACACCTTCAATGTTTAACTGATCAGATAGGGCAGATGGCCACTCAACTCACTGAGGAACAGTCTCAAGATTCAGAGTTACCATTTCAGACTGTTCAGATTCCAGATGATGATGATAGTGCCATCAACATAGAAGATGGGGAGAAGAGTCATGAGCTTATTGTTGCGCCACCTACTTTCCCATCGCCCTATGGCCCCACTCTTGCACCTGAGGAGACTGCTGAAGATCTTGAGGACCAGGCAGGTATAAGCAGCAATTTTGAATCAGGTAGACAATTTTCATCTTCCACCACTTTTCCAATCTTTAGGGAAGTGGAGGAAAACATACCTAATTTTGACTATGCTGTCGATGATTATGCTGTTGATAGGTATGTTGGTGATTGTATTGTTGATGAGTCTGTTTTTAATTCTTCCTCTCTGCATGATGAGAATCAATTTTTGATATCAAATTCGTATGTTTATTCTCCATGCACTGAACATGAATCTGAATCTGTGGTTGATATTGTTTCTGAATTTGAAATTGATTCATGTTCTGAGAGTTTATCTGTTGTTCAGCCTGTTACACTAGGATTGGGTGTTATACCTCTGCATGTCATTTCTTTGGAGCCACATTGCACTAACCATGTTGCAGGAGGTACACATGAATTTGACCAACATGCACCCACAGTGGAAGGAAAAGGTGCTTACATACACACTAGTTTCAACATCAATAGGCACCAGCTGAACCCGCTCATCAACAATCACTTCTTCTTAGATCCAGCTGTGGATGATATCTCCCTGCTAGATCAAATCTGGAGGATGAAGCAATTCTTCCTCAAAACTTGCTTGCTGGATCCTGTGGTGGAAGACATCTCCCTGAAAGTCCAAAATTGGCAACTGCCACCATGATCAGGGGAGTTTTCTTTCTCTCTTCTCCCCCTTTCCCTACTTTTATTGCACTTGTCCATGATTTGTTCACTGTTTTGATTTTCGATCTTATGCTTATGACACATTGAGGACACTGTGTAGTTTAAGTGTGGTCTATTGGGGGAGATTCTGATTTTTCTTCGTCAGTTTTTGTTTTCCGTGTTAATTTTTTTCTTTTCTAGGTAGTTTTTGTTTTGTTTTGTGTACAGTTTTACATGTTTCTCTTGATTTCTGGACTTTGTTTGGGTTGTAGACTTATCATTTCCTTCACTTGATTGATACTTATTAGTTTGAAATTCTTGGTTTTCTTTGCTTGGAAGATGATCATGATGTTTGAGAGTTGAATTGATTGTGACACAAATGCCCTGTGTGAGAATTTGAGCCACTTTATGTTCTTTCTTGTGTGTGATATGTGTCTTGATTGCTTGCACATATGCCTTGGCTTGACTCTTGTTGATAATTCTTGATTGATATGCATGTTTAGAAGTGATAAAGGCAATTTTGTTCTTGAGCCTCTCTAGCCAAATAAGCTTACCCTGTTTTGATCCTTTGATAAACCCTTTTGAGCCTATACTTTCCCCCATTTCTTTGTTTTGAAGCTCATACACTAGCCCTAAGTGAAAAACCATGATTACCTTAACCTTAGGGAATTTTGGAGCTTTGGAAGTGTTTTGGGAACAAGTGTGGTCTCCTTAGGGATTCTGATGAGTTGGCTAGTTGGTTCCTCTTCTTGTTCTGTTTTGTTTTTGTAAATCTTGTCTTTTACAGTTTTGTTTTGAAAAAAGAGAAAAGAAAAGAGACAGGATGAAGAAAAAAAAAGAAGAGCAGAAAAATAGTGAAAAAAAAATGTGGGTCAATAATTGTGAATAATGGAGTCAAGAAGAGGATGGAATTAGAGGTTGTGGGTGTGTTTGAATGTGTTTACACTTGTTCCCCATTGCTCCTCTATTCCTTATGGTTTGTAGCTTCTTATCCAGATATACCCTCCCTTGTCCTTGGCCCCATTACAACCATGGAAAGACCTTTTGATTTGAACATGCATATGTTTTGAGTGTTGATATTAGAGTCTTGCCAAGTCTGTTGTTGTTTGCTTTCTTGAGTGCATTGAGTTGAAATTCTTTACCTTATACACTTGAGAGAAACACTGATAGTGCATCTGTGAGGTTTTGTTACTTTTGATTAACCTCTTGAGCTGATTGATCATTTTGCCATGTCTTGAATTGCTTGGATGATTTCATGAGTATCTGCTTTCTCTGATTGATTCTGTGTTGGATATTGTCTACTTCCTTTCTTGGTCCAGATTCCTTGAGAACTGTGTAATTCTGTTTCTTTCCTTGTTCGTCTTTATTTTCCGTGTGCCAAGTTTGTGTCACTTCCCTGGATGTCCTTTGAACTATTCCCTGATTTGCGTCTTGATTTTGCCCAGGAGTGCAAAAGACTAAGTGTGGTCTATTTTGATGAGTCAATATTTCATTCACTTCACTTAGCTTATTGTACCGAATTTAATTAGGGAATTGTGCTTAAATGTCCGGTATTTTTCCGTTTTTGCTAATTGTGCTTAATTTGACCAAAAATTCTTATTTTAATTAATTTGAATTATTTGGACTAATTATTTGCATTATTAATTGTAGGGAAATTGTTGGATATTATTTGGGACATTTGGAGGTCAAAAGAAATTGCCACATCAATTTTATTTTAAACTAAGATAGAGAGGAGGTGTGGATTTCATTTTCGGGGGTGCACACAGCAGCATGTGGTGGCAAAGAAGCTGCGCATTTAATTGTCCACGGTCCAGCTAGGATGATGAAGCACAATTTTTGACTTGTTTTTCCACCCAATGCTCACGGTTCTCTAAATTTAGTTGGAAGATAGCAAGTTACACGGCCAAAGGGTGCATTCAATTGAAAGAAGAAGCACACAGCAGCAGGTTGCGTTGCAAAGATGGTGTGCACGTTGGGCTTAATAGCTGCCACGCGTCCAAAATGTTTTCCTCATTCTCCAGCAGCCACAATGGAAGAGGGGGGTGCATCCAGCAAAGGGGGTGTCCAGAGAAGCACACTCACATGCACATGGGAGTGGTGTATGCATTGGAGAAAGGGTGTGACATGCAGCAAGTTTGGAATCCAGCAAAAGCACAGGGGCTTCACGCAGAGAATGGGAAGCGTCCCAGCAGGTGGTGTCACGGTTTTGGGCCATTGAATTCTTCTAGAGAAGAGGTGCACACGGAGCAGTCTTGGAGCATCAGCAAGCTTGGGAAGGTGACGCTGTTTTCAATTGATAATTCGATGAGTAAAAAGAAGAAACACTCAATCAGGGTGCACACGCCACACGGCCCACAAGAAGAGAAGCAACACTCACGCTCACACACGAAGCATCCACATCAGCACACGGGAGGCCCAGCAGTGAGGACGTGGTTCTGGAAGCACGGCCCAGCTAGCAGAAAAAGGTCCAGGAGGTGCAGGTTTTTGGGGGGGGCATCCAGCCGCCACTCTGACGTTTTGGGGTTTTGAGGCTTTTGGCTTTGAATGAAATCAGAGAAAAAAAAAAGAGGTGTGTTGGAGCCGCCACCTAACAGGAGCTGATTGAATTTTTGGAGAAAGAGCACACGTAGGAGAGATGGACGGTGATGTCCAGTAGGATTCAATTCACCTTCTTTGCTTTGAGGAGGGATTATTCATCTTTCATTTAGTGTACACACGGTGACGTTGCAGAGTAGAAGGTTTTCGTTTTCTTTTCTATGTTGGAACCGAGAAGAATTTTGAAGAGCACATGGTCTTGTTTTTGTCTTCATGTTTGAACCAGATTTTACTTTTATATTCTATAAATTAGAGTGTTATTTTGCTGTGAAGAAGTATACATGCCGCCACCCACATTTTGGATTCACTTTATTGTGCTGTGTGACTCATTTCATTTTCTTATTCTACTGTTCAAGCATTTATTGTTTTCTTTGTAAGTGTTTTACGGTGATAATTTGGAGAGAAGAAGTTTTATTCATGTGCTTTGGAGAATGGAGCACGTGGAATGTTTCACATGGGAATAGGAGAATGGTTTGATGAATGGAAAAGGTGTCACGGGAATATGGGAAGCACACAGGGGGCACACTGTTCGGGAACGAGTGTTTCTTTCCTTTAGAAAGTGCACGGTGTGATTGAATTTACTTGAGAAAAAAATGTTGATTTATTTTAGGAGAAGTTTTTAGTTTTTACTGGAAGAAGGTGCCACGTCCAGAGGAGCTCCAAGGTCTACTTTTATATCATTTTAAATGCTTAATCTTGCACTTAATTTGGTTACAATTTTCATATTGCATACACTTAGGTTTGAATGCTTGCTAATTTTTAAGTGATTTTTGCTTGATTACCATGTTCTCCTTTCATAGTTAATCATCACAAAGTTAATTTTCACTCCTTTAATTTAAAAGTAATGTTAGCTTTAGTGACCAACCGCTTTAATTTTGTGATTGAGACCGTTTTTACGTTTCCGTTTGCATTAGTGTCTTATTTAATTTTATCCGCAACCAAAAACATTTTTCACAAACCCCCCCCACTACGTGTTGATCTAAGACTGAACCCAAATTGGTCCTTGAGAGACGACCTAGGAGTCACTTCCTAGTCTATACTGCATTAATTTTGCAATCAACTTTTGTGTGAGGTGCGACCCTCATCATCAATCCTCCCTTGTCCTTGGCCCCATTACATCCATAAAGACCTTTTGATGTGAACATGCATATGTTTTGAGTGTTGATATTAGAGGCTGGCCAAGTTTGTTGTTGTTTGCTTTCTTGAGTGCATTGAGTGACATTGATTTACCTTAAACACTTGAGAGAAACACTGATTGTGTGCATTTGTGAGTTTCTGTTGCTTTTGATTCACCTCTTGAACTGATTGATCATTTTGCCATGTTTTGAATTGCTTGGATGATTTCATGAGTACCTGCTTTCTTTGATTTTGTGTTGGATATTGTCTACTTCCTTTCTTGGTCCAGATTCCTTGAGAACTGTGTAATTCTGTTTCTGTCATTGTTAGTCTTTGTTTTGTGTTTGCTGAGTTGTGTCATTTCCCTGGATGTCCTCTGAACTATTCCTTGATTTGCGTCTTGATTTTGCCCAGGAGTTGCATGTTACTCTGATTGTAATTCATATTCTGCTGATTTCTATGTTGAGAACAATACGACTCATCCTCTAATTTCTGAGAGTGCTCTTTGTGAGCCGGTTTCACTTAAGGAGGATGATCTTCATTGCGATCTCACCCCTGGACTGATACATTTGCTGCCTAAGTTTCATGGTTTTGCAGGAGAATGCCCACACAGACATTTGGAGGAGCTCCACATCATGTGCTCTTCAATGAAGCCTCCAGATGTCCCTCTTGATTACATTTTCTTGAGCGCATTTCCGCATTCATTACAAGGAGCAGCTAAGGATTGGAAAGACTCTCTTCCTCTGAGATCCGTTACCGATTGGGGATATCTTGAGCATCAGTTTCTGAGCAAATTTTCCTTTGTGCAATATGCTTACAGCAACGGTCTTGGATGGAATGACCCTACTTTGGGATGGTATAATGCTCCACAGCGTCAATATCAAGAACCACCATTCTAGAGTACTTTCATGCCTCCACCAGTCCAGCAATATCAGAGTCAGCAATATGATGCTCCTGCCCAAATAGCTCCTCAGCCTTCTACTTCTGAGCCTACATTGCAGGAGTTGTTGGAGCAGATGACCATGCAGAACCTTCAGTTTCAGCAAGAGAACATGCAGTTCCAGCAAGAAATAGGGCTGCCATTCAGAGTATGACTGATCAGATAGGGCAGATGGCCACTCAACTCACTGAGGAACAGTCTCAAGATTCAGAGTTACCATTTCAGACTGTTCGGATTCCAGATGATGATGATAGTGGCATCAACATAGAAGATGGGGAGAAGAGTCATGAGCTTACTACTGCGCCACATACTTTCCCACCTTCAGATGGTCCCACTCTTGCACCTGAGGAGACCGAGAAAGATTTTGAGGACCAGGCATCTATGAGCAACATTTTTGAGAAAGGTAGACCATCATCAGCTTCCACCACTCTTCCAATCTTCAGGGAAGTGGAGGTAAGCATACCTCAGTATGATTATGTCAGTGATGATTATATTGATGATTATGTTGTTGAGAGGTATGATGATGATTATATTGTTGTTGAGTCTGATTTTAATTTTCCCTCTATGCATGATGAGAACCAATTTTTGCTGTCGCATCCGAATGTTTATTCTCCATGCATTGAACATGAATCTGAGTCTGTAGTTGATATTGCTTGTGATTTTGAAATTGATTCATGTTCTGAGGATGTATCTGAGGTTCAGTCTGATAAATTGGGATTGGGTGTTATACCTCTGCACGTCATTTCTTTGGAGCCACATTGCACTAACCATGTTGCAGGAGGTACACATGAATTTGACCAACATGCACCCACAGTGGAAGAAAAAGGTGCTTACATACACAACAGTTTCAACATCAATAGGCACCAGCTGAACCCGCTCATCAACAATCACTTCTTAGATCCAGCTGTGGAAGCCATTTCCCTGCTCGATCAAATTTGGAGGATGAAGCAGTTCTTCCTCAAAACTTCCTTGCTGGACCCTAAGACGGAAAACATCTCCCTGAAAGTCCAAAATTGGCAACTGCCACCATGACCAGGGGAGTTTTCCTTCTCTCTTCTCCCCCTTTTCCTCACTTTATTGCACTTTGTCGATATCTGATGACTGTTCTGATTGTTTGATCTGCTGATTGTGACACATTGAGGACACTGTGTAGTTTAAGTGTGGTCTATTGGGGGAGATTCTGATTTTTCTGTTAGCTTTTGTTTTCTTGGTTAAATTTTTTCTTTTCTAGGTTATTTTTGTTTTGTCTTGTGTACAGTTTTACATGATTCTCTTCATTTCTGGACTTTGTTTAAGTTGTAGAGTGGTCTTTCACTTCACTTCATTGATACTCTGATTAGTTTGAAATTCTTGCTTTTCTTTGCTTGGAAGATGATCATGATGATTGAGAGTTGAATTGATTGTGACACAAATGCCCTGTGTGAGAATTTGAGCCACTTTACGTTCTTTCTTGTGTGTGATATGTCTCTTGATTGCTTGCACATATGCCTTGGCTTGACTCTTGTTGATAATTCTTGATTGATATGCATGTTTGGAAGTGATAAAGGCAGTTTTGTTCTTGAGCCTCTCTAGCCAAATAAGCTCACCTTGTTCTAATCCTTTGAAAACCCTTTTTGAGCCTATACTTTCCCCCATTTCTTTATTTCGAATGCTCATACACTAGCCCTAAGTGAAAAACCATTATTACCTTAGCCTTAGGGAATTTTGGAGCTTTGGAATTATTTTGGGAATAAGTGTGGTCTCCTGGGAGTTTAATATGAGTTGGCTAATTGGTTCCTCTTATTGTTTTGTTTTTGTAAATCTTGTCTTTTACAGTTTTGTTTTGAAAAGAGAGAAAAGAAAAGAGACAGGATGGAAAAAAATATATATATATATAAAAAAAAATGAAAAAAAAAAATTTGTTTGTGAATATTGGACGCAAGAAGAGGATTGAATTAGAGGTTTGGGTGTGATTTGACTGTGTTTACACTTGTTCCCCATTGCTCCTCTATTTCTTTTGGTTTATAGCTTCTCATCCATATTTATCCTCCCTTGTCCTTGGCCCCATTACATCCATAAAAGACCTTTTGATTTTAACATGCGTATGTGCTTGAGTGTTGATATTAGAGGCTTGCCAAGTCTGTTGTTGTTTGCTTTCTTGAGTGCATTGAGTTGAAATTCTTTATCTTATACACTTGAGAGATACAGTGATAGTGCATCTGTGAGGTTCTGTTGCTTTTGATTCACCTTTTGAGCTGATTGATCATTTTTCCATGTCTTGAATTGCTTGGATGATTTCATGAGTATCTGCTTTCTCTGATTGATTCTGTGTTGGATATTGTCTACTTCCTTTCTTGGTCCAGATTCCTTGAGAACTGTGTAATTCTATCTCTGTCATTGTTAGTCTTTATTTTCTGTGTGCTGAGTTTGTGTCACTTCCCTGTTGCCCTTTGAACTATTCCCTGATTTGTGTCTTGATTTTGCCCAGGAGTGCAAAAGACTAAGTGTGGTCTATTTTGATGAGTCAATATTTTATTCACTTCACTTAGTTTAGTATGCTAGAATTAATCAGGGAATTGTGCTAAAACGTCCGGTATTTTTCCGTTTTTACTAATTGTGCTTAATTTGATCAGAAATTCTAATTTTAATTAATTTGAATTGTTTGAGCTAATTATTCGCATTATTAATTGCAGGGAAAATTTTGGAACATTTGAAACATTTGGAGGACAATAAAAAAATAAAGTGTTGATTTTATTGCAACATGCAAAGGAGGTGCAGATTTCATTTTAGGAGTTGCACATGGAGATGGACTTTCTAAAAAAAGCAGCAGTAGGCTTGGAAGCTCTCGGTTTTTCCAGCTTGAGCAAGGAACTTCACGTGGCATCCAGCACGGGCTACGAACGTTGGGGTGACGTCTAGCAAGCAACAGGCCCAACTATCTTCATTCTGGAAGCAGCAACACCTCCACGTTCTTTTGGGCTGGAAACGCTTCGAAGAGAAGACACACGTCCACGACGACCTTCAATTGTAGCAGCACGCGTCCAAGGAGAGAGGCGTTCAGCACACCTGGCCCACACGCTGGCAGCAAAAAAAAAGGAGGAGCATGGAGGGTTATGGGTAGGAGAGGAACGCTGGAAGCAGCCGCCACTCACTCACAGATTTTTCTTGGAGGCTTTTACTTTTGAACATTTTTTTTTGGGAGAAGCTTCGATGCTTATGCTGGAACAAGTTTACACTGTCACGGGGATGAGAAAATGAAAGCACATTTTTACTTCTCCATTTCTTATTTTGAAAATGCTATTACGATTGAATGAAAAGCATCTACTTTGATTTTATGTTATTGATTATACATGGCCCTTTTCATTTCTTTTGGTTTTAGCATTTTTTTTATTGGAGTTTTCATTCAAGAACAACAGTGTTCCATCACGGAGAGGTTTGATTTTTGCGTGGAGAATGTAGCCGTTCATTCACCTTAGATATAAGAAGAGGCACGGACATTGAAGCTGGAGGTGTCACGGCCTGGAAGGGCTCTCGGTTTCTCTCCAGCAGCACTAGGGGAATTAGTTTTTTTTTTCTTTCTTTTAGATGCATGAACGGTGATTATTTTGGATTGCACAAGCACTTTGCAATTGCTCAGTTCGATTCTCGGTTTGCATCATTGGTCTTTTAGGTGCTCACGGTGATTGATTATTTCTTCCTTTCTTGGAGAAAAGTGGTGCACGGTGATATTTGTTTTGCAAGAGAAAAGCAATTAAAATTTCTTTTAAAAAAAGGTGTCAAGCGGATTTCTATCCTTGGAAGTGAAGCACGGTAATTTTGGAGAAAGGAGATATCTTGGGAGAATAGGGTCTAAGGTGATGGGACGTTGGCAGTAGAAACAATGCATTTCCTTTATTACTTTGAGAATGAAGAGGTGATTAGATGGGGTAGGTGTACTTGTTTGGTGATAATTTTGAGAGAAGAAATATTTGCTTTGGAGAAATGGATGCAGCGAGGAACATATGTATTGGAGGTGATGGTGATTGACTATTGAGGGCATTGGTGTCACGGCTGGTAGCAAAAGGAGAGCTCCAAATTTTGATGCAATGTTCAATTGAGTATTAGCTAAGCACACTCTTTTATTGCTAGTTTCTTCCAAAGTGCATTTTATATGTTAGTTCAATATTACAATTTAAGGTCTTGAATGAGTTTTCTTATTTAATTATTGCATTACAATTAGTTTAGGCACCTTGGTAATTGAATGTTTTATTTCAGTGTTTTCATTTACCTTAATACTGCTTATTGTGTTCAGTTGTGGTAATTTAATTGTGATGTTAGCTTAAGTGACCAACTGCTTTAATTCTGTAATTGAAACCATTTTACATTTCTGTCTGGATTCGTGTCTTATTTAAGTTCATTCGCATTCACAAACTCTTCATCAACCCCCCCCCCCACTACGTGTTGATCTGAGATTGAACCACATTTGGTCCTTGAGAGACGACCTAGGAGTCACTTCCTAGTACTATACTGCATTCTTTAATGCACAACTTTTGTGGGAGGTGCGACCCTCTCATCAATGTGCTTATGGAATATTTCCTCACTAGGTAAAATGTTTCACTCACGCACAAGTGTATAAGAGGTAATCACTCATTCACTCTACTATCACAATGTCACATGAATCAACTTTGCCTTTCATTTTACCACTATAAAAAACATTCACAAGCATGCATCATCACAAGGACTTTTCAATGGCTTATAATGTGGCTGGGCTAACAAGAAAATTGGTTTTTCTGGATCACAAAATCCTTGAGTTAAGAGAATCATAACACACAATTTTTCTTATTCTTCCCAACTTGCCTTTGCATTTGCATTGAGCTTTGCTTCTTTTTCTTTTCTTTTCTTTTTCTTTGCATATTCTTACTTTTTAGCTCTTAGCTCAATGCTTTTCCTTTTTCATGTTTTCCCAATAACCCCAAACTTGAACATTTAACAATACCACACAAGATCTTCTACTTAACTCAAGGTAAAGATTTTCAATCAAGGGTTTTCAGTGTATGTTCAAGGCTAAGGGTTCAAAGGATAGAACACAAAGTGTTCTCTTTTAGTGGGCTAACTTTATGAATTTGGCCAATAAAAAGGGTTCCAACAAACGACCTTGATCATATGATGCAAAACAAGCAATTGATTCAATCATAGGAAACCTGGGCAAAGTCATTCATGCTTTCAAAGTAATAGCATTTAACAATAACAACACTGGAGCTCAAAACCTCACATATAAGCTCATCCACATTTGACATACACATCCTGCTTAATCTCACAATCACAATCATAATATCCTGCATTTGTTCACAAAGCTTGTGAATCACCTGTATAAGCATTTTAATGTGCACATCTATCTCAACATCAATCAATCAGTAATCATCATCAAGCATTACTTATCAAACAATCACAATTAATAGCAAACCATCATAACAAACCAGGTGTTCAATAGAGTACATCAAACCCTAATCTAAAAACAAAAACAAATAAGTTCAGAATACTTAAACCAACAAACGCATAAGCATATGATAGCATTCATCAGTAAATGCTATCTCAGCTCCTCATCAATCTGAGCTGTCCTCTATATCTTTCTCTTCCTCCTCATCTTCATCATCTTCAAATGCATCATCATCATCAGCTTCATCTTCTTCCATCTCTCTAACTGAAGCTTCAGCTGCTTCAGCTCCTCCTTCATGCACTGGTTCCTCTGGCCAAGCTACCACATTATGGAATTCATCCATAGTCCACCTGTGGGCTGGAGGTGTATCATACATCCCCACAATCATCTCAGCAGTGGCCACCTGCCCTCTGTGAATGGACTGCAACTGAGCACCTATAAGAGTCATATACATGTCCCTCATCTGGAATGGTTCTGCTTCATGTGTCTCAGCAGATGTCTGGCTCTGTGCTGGCCCTCCCTCTCTACGAGCACGGCGTGGTGGAACTGGCTGAGCTGCTTCCTCACCTCCACAGTACTGTCTGTAATAAGCCTCATCAATAGCTTTTCTTGGCCTCTCAAATGGTGGAGCAAAAGTGTCCACCCCAGCTATCTTGCAAAGGTGAGTGATCAAGGAGGGATGTCCTAGTGGTGCTTTGTTGTTTGAGGTATTGGCGCACAAACTAATCTCATCAGCTATCACCTGCCCAATATTAACATTTAAGTTTCTGATAGCACAGTAGATGAATAGTGCCCTGCTGAGAGTAATATCTGACACATGTGAACATGGCTGAATGTTGGCATGAGAAAACGCCATCCAATACTTTGCAAGAGGAGTCAAATCCGTCCTCCTAATGTTAACCACTGAGCCAGATCTATTCCTTTGGAAGTGTCCTCCAGGTATGCATAGTACTCTCTCCACATCCTCATAATCAGCACCTTCCTCCATGCAAAGAGCAAACTGGCATTGCTCACCAGCCCAAACAGTGTCCAGGAAGTTATTGATAGAATCAGGATCATACCTGATAGCATGGCCTCTGACATAGCCCAAATAATTCTCAGCTGGATAATCACCAATCTTCTTTGCATTGGTGTAAAATTCCTTTACCACAGCTATGTTGGCAGGTGCAGGATAGGTGGCTAGCTTTCCCCAGTCATTCCCTAACACTTGCTCTCCAAATTGAGGAGCAAAGTTAGGTATCATTCCAACTTTTCTTTCCATCAGAAGTCTCCTGTCTTGAACCACCCTAAAGTGCTTCTCATGTTTCCTAGAGAGGAACCTGCTAGAGTGAGGTTGCTCTGGTTCCTTTTCCTTTCTCTTGGTTGCCATGGTTTTCAATCTCTTTCCTGAAGAGGATGCCATTCCTACATTCAAACACAAATACAAAACCACAGAACATGATGTTAATCATTAGTAAAACACAGAACACAACTCCTTTAGAAGCTAAACCACCGCTGAGGGCCAGAATTTCCCCTCAGCGCCACCAGTGCCATAGTCCAAAACGCAAAAATTCAAGAAAACTCAGGTCTGGCAGAGTGCCGCTCAGCGGCAGTTTACCTGATACATCCGAGGAGATGTGGAGAAGCAGATCCGTGAGATTGGAGATGCAGGGAGGCTTGAACAGCTTGCTGAAACCAATGGAACAGTAGCATGGGCAGCTGAGGACTTGGAGTTTTATGAGCAGATTGATGGAGAGTTTTGGATGTGAAGCAGCGGATGTTTGGAGTTTAAGGTGAATGGATATGGAGGCTAGCTTGGAGAGGTGATTCACAACTCAGAAGGCTTCCTAGAGTGGAAGGAAGTTGCAATGGAAATCAAGCTAAGAAGTGACTCTTGGAGAAGGAATTTGCTATGCATTTCAGCAGAAATTCTTTACTACAATCCAAAAGTGATTTACAAGCTTTTCCTATGAGATTTTATAGATTAATCTCAAGGCTCTAAGCACTCAACTTTCACGTGGCAGATCTGAACCCATGTGCTACATGTATAGCGTCTAAAACACATGAAAATCAAGTTTTATGTGAAGAAAAACAATTACTCATGCAGCCCCATAGAAGGATAAGTACACCCCTTTTGTATAGAAATGTCCTTTTTACCCTTCTCCATGTTTTGGCAGATTTGGCATATCTTGTTGTTCTCCAATTTTCCATCCAAAGATAGCAAATAGTACTTGACCTTGAGGAGAATATTCATCTTGGAGCTTTTTGGCCATTCCTCTTGTGATGGGTCCTATGGTGTTAGACCTTCTTGTATCATCCCCTCCCTCTTGAGAAGGATTTGCCCTCAAATCCAAAAGATCTTCATCTTCACTATCAAATCCTGCAAAAGGTTTAAGATCAGATACATTGAAGGTAGCATGAACACCATATTCAGGAGGAAGATCAAGTTGATATGCATTGTTATTAATCCTCCTGATCACTCTAAAGGGTCCATCTCCTCTAGGATTGAGTTTGGACTTTCTTAGTTGAGGAAATCTTTCCTTTCTAAGATGAATCCAAACTAAATCTCCTTCATTGAAGATTAACTCTTTCTTGCCCTTATTATGTTTCTTGGCATATTTCTCATTTTGTTGTTGAATTTGAATTTTAACCCTTTGATGTAAATCTTTAATAAATTTAGATTTAGATACCCCATCTTGATGAACAAAATCAATAGAATTTGGAAGGGGTATTAAATCCATGGGTGTCAAAGGATTAAAACCATAAACAACTTCAAAAGGAGACAATTTAGTAGTTCCATGAACTACTCTATTGTAGGCAAACTCAACATGAGGAAGATACTCATCCCAAGATTTGTGATTACCTTTTAGAACTACCCTTAGTAAAGTGGAAAGAGATCTATTTACTACCTCAGTTTGACCATCTGTTTGAGGATGGCAAGTAGTAGAAAAAGATAACTTAGTCCCTAATCTAGACCATAAGGTCCTCCAAAAGTGACTAAGAAATTTTGTATCTCTATCCGAAACTATTACCTTAGGTAGACCATGAAGTTTAACCACATCTCTAAAGAATAACTTTGCAATGTTGCTTGCATCATCTACTTTGTGGCAAGGTATAAAATGAGCCATTTTGCTAAACCTATCTACCACCACAAAGATAGAATCAAAACCCCTAGAAGTTTTGGGAAGACCTAACACAAAATCCATACTTATCTCTTCCCAAGGGATGGAAGCAACATTCAAAGGAGTATAAAGTCCATGAGGCATTGATTTAGATTTAGCTTCTAAACAAGTTATACACTTAAAGCAATGCCTTTGAACATCCCTTCTCATGTGAGGCCAAAATAATTTTTCTTTCAACATGCCAAGGGTCTTTTCTACCCCAAAATGTCCCATTAATCCTCCCTCATGTGTCTCTTTAACAAGGAGTTTTCTATGTGAACCTTGGGGAATGCAAATTTTTCCTTCTTTAAAAAGATACCCCTCTTTCACATAGAATCCTCCTTGAGGCTTATTGAGACATTCCTCATAGATATGAGCAAAATCAAGATCTTGTGAATATAATTCAAGAATGTTATTAAATCCAAGAATTTGAGCTCCCAATGTAGCTAATAGATTAATTTTTCTTGACAAAGCATCAGCCACCACATTGGATTTTCCTTTCTTGTATTTAATAACATAAGTGAATTGTTCAATGAATTCCAACCACTTAGCATGCCTCTTTTGTAACTTGTGTTGACTCTTCAAATACTTAAGTGATTCATGATCACTATGAATGATAAACTCCTTGGCAACAAGGTAATGTTCCCAAGTTTGAAGAGCCCTCACAAGTGCATAGAGTTCTTTGTCATAGGTGGGATAATTACAAGAGGCACCATGAAGTTTTTCACTAAAGTATGCAATTGGGTGTCCTTCTTGTAATAATACTGCACCTATGCCAAATCCTGAAGCATCACATTCTAGCTCAAAAGTTTTGGAAAAATTTGGCAAAGCTAGAATGGGTGCTTGTGTGAGCTTCTCTTTGAGTAGCTCAAAAGCTTTTTGTTGTTTATCCCCCCAATGGAATGTAACATCTTTTTTCACCAACTCATTGAGGGGTGAAGCAAGACTAGAGAAGTTAGGAACAAATCTTCTGTAAAAGCTTGCCAACCCATGGAAGCTCCTTACTTCTCCTACATTCTTTGGAGGAGGCCAATCTTGGATGGCCTTTATTTTTTCTGGGTCCACATGAACCCCATTTTTGGTGACCACAAATCCAAGAAATATGACACTATCAACACAAAAGGTACACTTGTCAAAGTTTGCAAACAATTTGTGTGTTCTAAGAATTGTTAAAACAACTCTCAAATGTTTTTCATGAGTTTGCAAATTTTGACTATATACCAAGATGTCATCAAAGTAAACAACTACAAACTTCCCAATGCAATCCCTAAGGACATGATTCATAAGTCTCATGAATGTGCTTGGAGCATTTGTAAGACCAAAAGGCATAACTAGCCATTCATATAATCCAAACTTGGTCTTAAAGGCAGTTTTCCATTCATCACCTTCCTTAATTCTTATTTGGTGATAGCCACTTTTTAAATCTACCTTTGAAAATATTTGTGCTCCATGCAATTCATCCAACATATCATCAAGCCTAGGAATGGGATGTCTATACTTGATTGTGATGTTGTTGATAGCTCTACAATCACAACACATGCGCCACTTCCCATCTTTTTTTGGTACAAGTAACACTGGTACAGCACAGGGACTTATACTCTTTTGAACTAAGCCTTTATCTAGCAACTCTTGGACTTGTGTCTCAATCTCCTTAGTTTCTTGGGGATTGGTCCTATAGGCTGGCCTATTAGGAAGAACTGCCCCTGGAATGAAATCAATTTGATGTTCAATTCCTCTTATGGGTGGAAGCCCTTTTGGAATTTCTTGTGGGAATAGATCATCAAATTCTTTCAAAAGTTTTTGAATGGATGGAGAAGGAGTTGAAGTCTTTGAATCACTAGATGTGCATGTAAGTGTCCCTTGACAAAGAAGAAGATATGAAGGTTGCTCAACTTGAAGTGTATTGATTAAAGTCTTTTTGTTTAAAAGGACTTCATGTTGAGTGACCTTAGGTGGCACACTTGTTTCTATACCTCCCTTTCTTTTTGACTTTTTCTTTTGATCATGTTCTTGCTTTCTTAAAATCTTCATTTGTGCTTGATCCTTAGCCACTTGGGTAGGAGTCAAAGGATGAAGCACAAACTTCTTGTCCTTTTGATGGATAGTGATGGTATTGGTTAGACCATGATGGATAGTTTGATGATCAAATTGCCATGGTCTCCCCAATAACACATGACATGCTTCCATGGGAACTATATCACATAAAACTTCATCTTTGAAGTTCCCAATGGAAAATGCCAACTTCACTTGATTCTTGACTATTATATCCCCATCTTCATTTAGCCAATGAAGTTTATAAGGTTTTGGATGGGGTATAATATCAAGTTTCAACTTCTCAACCAACCTTGTGCTACAACAATTGCAACAAGACCCACTATCAACAATGAGAGAACAATGATTTTCTTGAATTTTACATCTTGTGTGAAAGATGTTCTCTCTTTGTGATATATGTTCCAGACTTGGTTGGTTGCTAAGTATCCTTCTCACCATGAGAAGTTGTCCATCATCAGCATATATTTCCTCTTCCCTCTCTTCTTCCTCACTCTCACTTGTACTAGTTGGGGTGTCACTTTCACTACTATAAATGTCCTTGCCTTTCAAAATAATGTTTCTTTTTGTAGGACATTGAGTAGCTACATGACCCCTTCCTAGACATTTGAAGCATTTGATTTCACTTGTTCTTGTGTGTGAGGGTGTCTCTTTCTTGGGTCTCTCTTCTATTTTGGCTAAAGGTTTAAATGGCTCTTTTTCTTTAAAAATTTTCTTTTCAAAAGTAGGTTGAACTTGAATTCTTTTAGAAGAAGATTTTCTCAAGTTTTGTTGTTCTACCTTTATACACATTTGAACAAGATCATTCAAATCTCTATAAGGTAGAAGTTCAACCCTATCTCTTATGTCAAAATTGAGCCCACTTAAAAATCTATCTAAAGTAGTTTCTGGACCTTCTACTATGCCTGCCCTCATCATATACAACTCCATCTTTTGTCTATATTCCTCAACTGTCATAGACCTTTGTTGTAACCTTTGGAGTTTATCCATGAGTTCTCTATTGTAGTAGGAGGGAATGTGTCTCCTCCTAAGGGCAGACTTGAGATCATTCCAATAGTGGATGGGAGGGGCTTGATGTCTAAGCCTCTCTTGGACCAAGGCAGTCCACCAATACATTGCATACCCTTGAAAACTTAGGGTAGCTAGAGAGACCTTCCTCTCTTCACTCACTTGATGGCATTCAAACAATTGTTCTACCTTCATCTCCCAATCAAGATAAGCCTCTACATTGTCCTTCCCATGGAAGTGAGGCAACACCACATTGACTTCTTTAGGGGGTGGGGGTGCATGAGAATTTCTCCTATGCCTTCTAGAAGTAGAAGGCTGATGAGGGTAATAATCACCCAGACTCATAGACATCCCTCCCTCTTGAGAGTTTTCACTCTGACTTCCCCTAGACTTACTTTTCCTTATCATTCTCAACTCATCTTGAATAACAGCATTTTGAAGCTCTCTATTGACTTTCTCTTCATTCATTTCTCTTCTTATTTCCTTGAATTCATTAACTAAAGTTTGAAGAGACAAATGTTCTTTTTCACTATCACTAATCCTAGGAGAATGCCTTCTAGACATTATGATGGACTTAAATGTTATTCTTGAAGTAAAGACTAGAGATTTTCACTTGAAGCAATATTCCAGGTAAGGGAGGTGATTCACTAGGAATGCTTAAGTACCAAGCCTTTTCCTTGCCAAATATGCTTCTTGCTACTTACTAGAGTCCTTAGATCAAAATCACTCTTAAATCCACTTAAGTCTTAAAGACAAAAAAAAAAAAAGAAAACACAAAGCAAAGAAATAACACAACCTAACTCTAAATTCGGACCCCTAAGAGAGCTTCCTATTCGCACAAGATATATGTTATCTAGTCGAAAATTGGAAAAACCATTAAAGTGAGGTCTCCTAGGTGAGGCTTAGACTTTGGATCTAAGACACACTCACCGACTACTCAATTTTAGGTTGTGAGACTTCTTTGAGTCTAGTTACAAATGAGGGAAGAGCACTTGTGAACTCTAGCACCTCACTTGCTTGGATTTGGAACTTACAACCAAAGAAAAACAATGGAAGTTACAAAGAAATTTGGTAAATTGGAAAGGAAAAGTTAAAAATAGGCTAAGGGACAATGTATGCAGCTTTGGTTGCTCTCAAAGAACTTGAATCTACTGGATTCCAAACAATTCTCTCAGCTGCAAGGTGCCTAAACCAAGAAATTAATTTTCTGCAGTATAGAATGCTGCTGCAGTCACGGTTTTTCCTTCTTCAAGGTTCAACTTCATTCACTTTTCTTCACCAATTGAACTTCCTTTTATGCTTCCACTTGCAGTGAGCCATTTGAGTTATAGTTCACCTATCCAATAAACCAATTAGTCACAGAAACTACCACCACAATTGCCAGCAAAATCACATCCAAGTGACAGCAACACCAGGACTTTTGTCAAACAGATGGTGTGCAGAGTGTTCAAAATTCAGAAAGCAAGCAATTAAGTGGCTATCAATCACGGTGGCACATCAAAATGATCTTAGGAATGGCTCTAGAACAGAATTAAAACGCAATAAAAGACTTTAAATCAGAATCACACACGAATTGGCTATGCATTGAAAATTGACAAAACTGTTTGATGAAATGCCTGAATGAATTGCACCAGATTTTTTTTTTTTTTTGCACCAGATTTCTGCACTAGATTTTTGCACCAGATTTTTATACACTTCAAACTTTCGAAACTGATGATGCAATGGTCCTAATTGCCTTTTAACGTTTGTAATATCTCTTTTGAATTGTTATCTTAATATCTTAAATGGACCATGGCTTTTACTGCATCTAAAAATGATGAATCAAGCAAAGTAATGCAGTGCAGAATTTGACAGAAAAAAAAAAAAACCAGCACAGTTTTTGGCAGCAGAGTCAATTTTTCAATGCAGAAAAATAGACCAAATGAACAGTACTGCACCTAGTTATTTTCCAATGATTCAAACATGTTTTGATGATGAATGATGACTTGTTGGAACTAATTGGATGCATCACAACTATATAAAACAGAAAATCACTACTGCAGTACCAGATTTCAGCTAACTTTAACAACTAGCATGGTCAAATTTTGATTCAAAAGTAATTCTGACTTGAAAACAGCAAGGAGGAGTTAGAAATGGTATTTGAAATTTGCACAAATGCAGAAATTCAGTGTTGATGATGATTAGCAATGATCTAATACTAACCACACACAATTAAGCAAAATTGACTCAAGGAAACTCATGCATCTCGGCCAAATGCTTGGACACTCTTGCCACATGACAAACTATTTGGAATCAACTCATTTCATCTTCCAAATGGTTCAGACAATGGATCAACCAACTGCTGTTCAATAGAACAGTAAATGACCATAAAAACAGTGGCAATGCAGCACAAAAACAGAACTGAAATGCTGTCAGGATTTTAAAAAAAAACTGCACAGATTTTGAGTTTGAATGATAGATCTAAACACCTGAGCTCATTTCTGAAGTATTCATTGCTCTTACTTGGTGTAGCCACATTCAAACAACTCAGATTTTTGGTAAAACTTGGTAGAAAAACCAGATTTGATAACAAAACAGCAAAGTAACTAACAAGACTTAAGACAAAAACAGAAATGATGTTTAAATGGTAAAATAGACTCAAACAATTAATAACAGCCGAATAAAATGAAGGAAAACTCAAACAACGACAGCTAGTAGCCAATGAAATTAAGAGTAGATCCTAAACAAAGCAATGATTGATGAAACATTGCAGAATTTTTCAGAAAACAGCAAGACAACCAGGAAATTTTTTTGACAGCAGATAAATGGAAGAAAATCTGGACTTATCTCACGGTTCTAGTTAGAACCTTGCTCTGAATACCACTTGATACATCCGAGGAGATGTGGAGAAGCAGATCCGTGAGATTGGAGATGCAGGGAGGCTTGAACAGCTTGCTGAAACCAATGGAACAGTAGCATGGGCAGCTGAGGACTTGGAGTTTTATGAGCAGATTGATGGAGAGTTTTGGATGTGAAGCAGCGGATGTTTGGAGTTTAAGGTGAATGGATATGGAGGCTAGCTTGGAGAGGTGATTCACAACTCAGAAGGCTTCCTAGAGTGGAAGGAAGTTGCAATGGAAATCAAGCTAAGAAGTGACTCTTGGAGAAGGAATTTGCTATGCATTTCAGCAGAAATTCTTTACTACAATCCAAAAGTGATTTACAAGCTTTTCCTATGAGATTTTATAGATTAATCTCAAGGCTCTAAGCACTCAACTTTCACGTGGCAGATCTGAACCCATGTGCTACATGTATAGCGTCTAAAACACGTAAAAATCAAGTTTTATGTGAAGAAAAACAATTACTCATGCAGCCCCATAGAAGGATAAGTACACCCCTTTTGTATAGAAATGTCCTTTTTACCCTTCTCCATGTTTTGGCAGATTTGGCATATCTTCTTGTTCTCCAATTTTCCATCCAAAGATAGCAAATAGTACTTGACCTTGAGGAGAATATTCATCTTGGAGCTTTTTGGCCATTCCTCTTGTGATGGGTCCTATGGTGTTAGACCTTCTTGTATCATTACCCCTGAGCGGTAACTCTGCACAGTTTTGAAAAATCTCTCTTAAAGTTGTCCTAACTCCACCCAAATGCACTTTTCAGTTTTCCAGTCCATAATCATGCAGTTTAATCGGTTCAAACATCAAATATATCATCAAATCATGCATAGAAATCAAAACCCCTAAGTAATCATGCTTTGACAATCACATTCAAAATCAAAAACCCTAGAATGAACAAAATGCATTTTACTTACTTGGGTGGAGATACTAGATGCAATGAGAATGTTTCCAATCTAAGATACTCTCATCCAACCCCAAACTTGAATGGAACACTAGTGAGCAAGTGCGTGGAAGAGAAATTTTCAAGAGAAAATAATGAAAAGATGTGGAAAACCTTGGAAAAGGTATGTGGGAGTGTTTCTGCAGAGAAGAGCCTGGAAAGAAAACCTAAAACGCAGCTTGGGGTATAAAAATACCCTAATGGGCTCGGGTTCCGCTGAGGGGAACTAAAGCCCATTCTACGAGAGTACCGCTCAGCGGTAAGTTGCCGCTCAACGGCACTTTCGTGAAGTGCTCTTCTCCTTTTTTTCTTAACCTACGTGCCTCCTAGACATACCCCTCACTGGTTCCCTGCAATTCAATGTTCAGATTACTTATGCAAACCCTATTATGCAACTAAAATAAACAAAAACAATCAATCAACTGGGTTGCCTCCCAGGTAGCGCTTGTTTAACGTCACGAGCCTGACCCAAAATCCACCAACACCCATCAGTAGGTGTTACAAACTTACCAACACCCACAGTAGGTGCCAAATTTTCTCACCAACATCCATCAGTAGGTGTTACAATCTTACCAACACCCATCAGTAGGTGTTACAAACTTAGCATCCTTCAGTAGATGCTATATCCACATAGCATCCTTCAGTAGATGCTATATCCAAACAAGTATTTACAAAAAATAATGTCCACAAATTAAAAGTTACAAACGAAACTAAAAAGTTTTTAAATCACTTGGTTGCCTCCTGATGGACAAATTTATGATCACCAAAATATGATGTCACAAACTTGTTTTACAATCGGCAAGTATGACCGAATCGTTCAAGTAATAAACTTGGTAAGACCAAGTATCGTTCTTCCCAAAGGACTCACGGCCTAGTTTAGTTGTGTGGTTTGTTGATTAGCTAAGACTTAAGGACAAAATATTTGGATTTTTATATGCAAAAGACGAAAATAAGCATGTATGCATGAGTGTGATCAATGGCTAAAGCAAAATACAAACACTTTCAATGAAATATATTGATGAATATGTTGTTGGGGGTCAATTTCATCTTATCCACTCTCATATTTTTGGAATTCAACATTCAAGTCATCATTGTTAATGCCACTCTCTAAATTACCTTTCAAGAAGGCTTCTCCCCAATTACGAGTTCATACGATTCCTAGCATTCCTAATAATTAGTTTACTTAGCACAGGAGCTTAAGGCAACCAATATACTTATTGGGAGAAATTCCCTGGATCTAGACTTCGCCGTACGCTCCCGTATCGACAAAATCAATAATCATGCATTGAATGAGTTAAAAAAAGCAAGCATTAAGCAAAGAGGAAAAACCCTAACTAATGATGAAAGAAAGCATAAATCTTAGATTAAGATGCAAGCACAAATTCCATATATGAGAGCTTCAAAAGATAACATTGATTCCCCAACAACAATACAAGGTTTAGTTCACCATATTCATGGTGAAACTAGATGAACAATAATGAAAGAATGAAAGAGATAGAAAAACCCTAGAAAGAGAAGAGGAGAGCCGTCACCATCTCCCAATCTACCCCCAAGGGGTGAAAAGTGTGTTTCTACTTCCTCCCAGCCAAAGATACAAACCCTAGGACGTGCAAGTCCTTAAATAGGGCATAAAAATAACATAAAACAAGTCCAAGCCCATAAAAACAAAAGAAAACCGGTCCAAGCCCACTTAGAATGGCGCTCAGCGGTAAAATACCGCTGAGCGGTACTAGCGCATGATCCATTTTGCCCCCCAGCTGCTGTTTTGCCCCTCAGCGGTGATTTCGGCACCCGAAAAGTGCCGCTCAGCGGTATTTTCCACTCAGCGCCACTCGATCAGACTTTTTCTGCGTTCTGGTTGGTTTTTCAGCATTCTAGTTGACTGGTTGACTTTTCTGGTTGATTGGTTGACTTTTCTGGTTTCTGGTTTTCTTTTCAGCACTCCAATCATTCGATATTTCAATTCTTCTTTCAAATCATTCAATTAGCCTACAAAATCAAGGGAATCTTGCACAAAACCATTAAATTCACTTTCAACTCTCTTATTCTCAAAACTAAAGCAAAAATATGAGTTCAAGCTAGTTTCTAAGTCTTAAAGGTTGCTTTTGGTATCAAATTTAAGCATAAAAATAACGGTTTTTCAACCGTTATCACCTCCCAGTAAGCGCTCTTTTAATGTCATTAGCTTGACCCAGTAAAGTTCAAGTTCCATCTTCTTTTTCTTCTTCTTTCTACTGAACTTCTTTAGAAATTTAATCAAACCAGGAACCTGTTGCAGTGTCTCAATCATAGGAACTTTAATCTCCAATTTCTTGAAGATTTCCATAAAGCACTTAAATTTCTTTTCCTTCCTATGATTCCTCTTTAGATGAGGATGGGATTTTTCATATGATTCCTTCTTCTTTCCTCTCATCTTCTTTTTCTTACGCTTTCTCTCCCCAAATTTTCTCTTTTTCTTTTCTTTTATTTTTTTCTTCCCTTCTCTTTTTCTCCTCAACTTCTTTATTTTCACACAAATTTTCTTTCTCTCTTCTCTCTCAACCACTTCTTTTTATTTTTCTTCATCTTTATCTTTCTCACTCAACTCTTCTTTCTCTTTTCTCTCTACCCTTTCCTCATCTCCCTCTAATTTTTCCTCATCAAGAATCTTGTCACTTTCAGTGATAATGACTTGCCCTTCCTCCTTAAGGTTAACTTCAGTATTAACATCATCATTCAATCTCTGACTGATGTAACGAAGTTGCATCTCCTTTCTTTTACATGATTCTTCAATGCTTTTCTGAGTAGAGTCGGAATTTTTCAAAAATCGTTGAAGGGTGTCCTCCAACCTATCCAAACTTCCTGATAGAAAGGGTTGTTGCTGCCATTGTTGTTGTGGTTGGTTCTCAAATTGTGCAGCAGCTTGCCAAAATTGGCTTTGATCCATGCTTGAGTGAGGTTCCCACCAGTGGTTGAGATTACTTTGGTAGAATTGAGTGCCCATATAGTTAAATTCTTGACCAATTGCATTCTGCAGACATTAGGCACAAAACCCTAAAAACAATTGTTAGCACAAAAAGATATAAAAGAAGATATAAGATCAGAGATAAGAAGATGAAATAAAAACAGAAAACAGAAAAATAAAAACAGAAAAATAAAATAAAATAAAATAAAATAATAACCAAAAAATAAAATAAAATAAAATAAAATACAAACTGAAAATAAAAATTCGAAATTTAAATTAAAAATTCAAAAACAAGTCAAAGATAATCAATAATCACACAAATTAACCAGTTAAACCAGAGTCCCCGGCAACGGTGCCAAAAACTTGATGGACAAATTTATGATCACCAAAATATGATGTCACAAACTTGTGTTACAATCGGCAAGTATGACCGAATCGTTCAAGTAATAAACTTGGTAAGACCAAGTATCGTTCTCCCAAAGGACTCACGGCCTAGTTTAGTTGTGTGGTTTGTTGATTAGCTAAGACTTAAGAACGAAATAATTGAGATTTAATATGCAAAACAGAAAATAAACATGTATGCATGAGGTTTTGATCAATGGCAAAAGCAAAAGACAAGCACTTTCAATGAAATATATATATGAATATGTTGTTGGGGATCAATTTCATCTTATCCACTCTCATATACTTTAGGAATTCAACATTCAATTCATCATTGTTAATGCCACTCTCTAAATTACCTTTCAAGAAGGCTTCTCCCTAATTACGAGTTCATACGATTCCTAGCATTCCTAATAATTAGTTTTTTTAGCACAGGAGCTTAAGGCAACCAATATACTATTGGGAGAAATTCCCCGGATCTAGACTTCCCCGTACGTTCCCGTATCGACAAAATCAATAATCATGCATTGAATGAGTTAAACAAAGCAAGCATTAGGCAAAGAGGAAAAACCCTAACTAATGATGAAGGAAAGCATAAATCTTAGATTAAGATGCAAGCACAAATTCCATATATGAGAGCTTCAAAAGATTACATTGATTCCCCAACAAACATACAAGGTTTAGTTCACCATATTCATGGTGAACCTAGATGAACAATAATGAAAGTATGAAAGATAAAACCCTAGAAAGGTGAAGAGGTAGCCTGAGCATCCAAGATCCTCCTTCAAAGGGGTGGAAGAGAGAGTGTTTGCTTTGTTTCTGCCAAAGATACAAACCCTAGGACGTCCTAAAGCTTATATACTATTCTAAAATTACAAAAATTCTAGGTCCAAGCCCATAAGTGTGCCGCTCAGCGGTAAGTGCGTGAGTCGTTTCTTCCCCTCAGCGGCCCTTTTGCCCCTCAACGGTCCTCCCGTGAGCTCCTGAGTGCCGCTCAGCGGTAAACTGCCGCTGAGCGGTACTTGCGGCTTCTCCTTTTGCACTTTTTGATGTCTTTTCTGATTCCATCTCTCTCCTTCTTCACTTCTTTCACTAAATTCACCTTAAAACTTGCACAAAAACACTGAAATCAAGCATAAACCTGTCCAGCTCTCTTATTTATGAAAATATGGATAAAAGCATGATTTCAAGCTAGTTTATAAGTGTAAAGGTTGCTTTTTGTGTCAATTTTAAGCATGAAAATAACAGTTTTTCAACTGTTATCACACACCACGCGGATGAAGAGGCACTTACGGCCTTGACCCAACAAGCTTGAAGAAAGAAACACTTTCCACATCCACACTTGAGACACGGGTGGCATCCAGCAATCAACACTTGGCCTGGTCCAGCTTGGGAGGCGGTCCAACAGGGGTGTGTCCAACAATGGAAGGTAGCATCCAGCAAGACATGGAGGTGCACAAAGAAGCCAAGTAGGAAGCGACACACGTCCAGCACCTGGACCCAGCAGCAACCTAGGAGGAGGCACATTTAAGTTTACGTTTTGGCTTGGAAAAGTGGGGGCTCGGGTGGGGGAACAGTCGCCACTTGCCACACAGGGGACTCTCTCTCGGTCTTTGGTTTTTGGCTCTTAGGTTTTTGAATTCTTTTGGCTGAAAACGGGGGGATTGATGAACGGAGACACATTTTCTTTTTTCTTTTTGCTTGAGCGTTGTTCTTCAATGATGAATGAAGAGATGATTTTGACTCTGCATTTTTGATTTATTCATTGCTGCTTCCAATTGGTTACAGAGTTTTTTTATTGAATGTTCTTTTCTCCTTGTGATTCCACACGCTGTTACGGGACATGGGTAGCCTTTTCTTTTATTCCGCCATCTTCATTTAAGCACGGTGACAGCTGGAAGCAAGAAGCGTGTGGTGTCAAGTTGAGAATGAAGCACTTGGTGTCACGTAAGGAAGCAACACACTTTTCATTTTAAAAATCTCGAGATGGAGATTGAGAGGTGAAGTGGTGTGCACGTGGACGTGTGAGGGAAATAGATGAAGAGAAGATTAGGTGGGAGTCTAGATGATGGGACGATTGGCAGCAGAAGCTCATTTCTTTTCTAACTTGGAGAGGTGTCACGGGAATGAGGAGCGGATAGGTGCTGCACGAAGAATGGATGGAGCAAAGGGCATTTGGATTTAGCTTAGTAGGTGGCAGCTTGTTACGTTTAGAGGAGGAGAAATGATTATTTTTCTTTAAAGAAAAGTAGCCTTGCATTTGATTTATGGAATGAGAAGTAGAGTAGGTAGTGGGAGCACAAGGTGTCACGGCCTGGCTGGAGGAAAAAGGGGATGATTCATTTTTCTAGAGAATAGGATACAGTGGTTTATGGATGAAGGGGTGTGCACGGAAAGTGGAGCTCGAAGAAATTCTAGGTTTATTTTTACTGCAGTAGCACAAATGCTTCCATATTTCTTTAAGAGAAGAGGATAAGCACGTTTTAGCTGGAGGAAGAACGGTGATTCACGGCCTGGGAAAAGCATGAAGTGGTGATTTCATTTGGCTAGTGCACACGTGTTGCTTCCGTGAATGATATGTGTTGCTGAATATCTTCAATTTGAAATTTACATTTTTTATCTCAATAGTTTCATTTTTAATAGGTTAATTGACTTTGCTGAAGTGTCTACTCCGTCATAAGTGGTTAAAGCCCTTTTGCATTTAAAAATTAGTGTAGTTGCATGTGTTCATTAATTGTGTTTTGAATTGATGTTTCATTCCAACTATTTTATTCTCGCTAAAGTGTGATTCTGCTAATGTGTTGATTTCAATAGTGTGAGATAAGCTTTTAGATTTTTCGAGAGTATTTAAATTAGTTCACACACCTTACTTTAGCATCATTCAGTTTACTGTTTCCATTTACTTTAAATGCCTTCAATTATGTTCGGTTGCATTTAGTTTTCAATTTAATTTAAGTTCACTTGCATTCACAAAATCTTCACAAACCCCCCCTACGTGTTTGACCTAAGACTCGAACCACATTTGGTCCTTGAGAGACGACCTAGGAGTCACTTCCTAGCACTATACTGCATTATTTTTTGCAATCAACTTTTGCGTGAGGTGCGACCCTCTCAACAGTAGAGAGTGCTAAAAATGAGATAGTTGAGTTAGACAAAGGAGAAACAGAAGAGAAAAGAGAAATAGAGAGCAAAAATACTTCTCCTTTTCCAATACATCAAGGGAAACAATTGGATTTCACAGAATTATTCAAGATCGTGGATAATGATGCACCTTGGGAGCAGATTCTACAACAAATTACGGTTTACACTAAATCTGATGAAGACGTCTCTACAAAGAAAAGACGTAGAGATGATGAGGCAAAGAAGTGTAAAACTGTTAAAAAGGAGCCATTCCCTCCAAAAGCAACAGATCCAGGAGGCTTTTCTATCCCTTGTACCATAGGGAAGAAAAGGATTAAAAAAGCTCTTCTTGATTTAGGTTCAAGTGTTAACTTGATACCTTACTCTTTACTGGAGCAAATCGGCGATGTTAATGTGAAACCTATAAAGGTTAATTTAGTAATGGCCGATGGATCTTCAAAGGAACCATGTGGGATTGCAGAGGACATCATAGTTTGTGTTGGAAAACTCCAGTTCTTGGCAGACTTTGTGGTGATGAAGATGGAGACAGAAAAGATACCTATCATTCTTGGAAGACCGTTTATGAAAACGGCCAAAGCTATCATTGATGTAAACGAAGGTATCATGGTGCTCCAGGACCAAGAGGAGAGAGTTGTTGTATATGTATTTAAAGATGAGACGCAAACACAGGAGGAAGAAGCTAGTTATAAAGCTGCATTTCAAGATGCACACATGACTAGCCATAAAGATGAAAAGCCCAAGGTTACAGGTAACCATTGTTTGTTGTTTCAGGTGCATAAAGGAGAACAGATTGGAAGAGGAGGAAAAGTTCCTGATGATTGGAATAAAGGAAGACCCCAACTTGGTACACCTGTGAGAATCAAAAACAAGTTGTGGGTTGTGAAAGGCTATAAAGAGAAGGAGATGATAGAGATAGAGTCTCCACATTCTAGAAAAATTAAAGCAGTACACAGGAAACAACTGATGAGTTGGTGGGACAAGAACATCAACTATGAAGAAGGAATTTGAACTTTACTGGGTCAAGCTAATGACGTTAAAGGAGCGCTTGCTGGGAGGCAACCCAGTGATTTAAAAACTTTTGATTTTGTTTTGTAACTTTTAATTTGTGGACATTATTTTTGTAAATACTTTATTGGATATAGCATCTACTGAAGGATGCTAGGTGGTTAAGTATCTACTGATGGATACTAAGTTTGTAACACCTACTGATGGGTGTTGGTGAGAAAATTTTGCACCTACAGATGGGTGTTGGTAAGTTTGTAACACCTACTGATGGGTGTTGGTAAGATTGTAACACCTACTGATGGGTGTTGGTGGATTTTGGGTCAGGCTCGTGACGTTAAACAAGCGCTACCTGTAAGGCAACCCAGTTGATTGATTGTTTTTGTTTGTTTCATTGTAGTAGTATAATAGGGTTGTGCATAAGTAACCTGAGAAT
The DNA here is from genome assembly GCF_029865625.1 of Vigna umbellata. Taxonomy (NCBI): domain Eukaryota; kingdom Viridiplantae; phylum Streptophyta; class Magnoliopsida; order Fabales; family Fabaceae; genus Vigna; species Vigna umbellata. The sequence continues at coordinate 25,253,306 of NC_142174.1, forward strand.
TGAATTGCAGGGAACCAGGGAGGGGCATGTTTAGGAGGCACGTAGGTTAAGAAAAGAAAGAGAAGAGCACTTCACGAAAGTGCCGCTGAGCGGTACTATCGCAAAGTGGGCTTTAGTTTCCCCTTAGCGGGACCCGAGCCCATTAGGGTATTTTTATACCCTAAGCTGCGCAAATGCTCTCACTTTCAGGCTCTTCTCTGCACAAACACTCCCACATACCTTTTCCAAGGTTCTCCACATCTTTTACCTCTTCTCTTTTGAAAAATTTCTCTTCCACTCACTTTCTCACTAGTGTTTCATCTAAGTTTGGGGTTGGAAGAGAGCATCTTAGCTTGGAAGCATTCTCATTGCATCTAGTATCTCCACCCAAGTAAGTAAAAGCATTTTGTTCATTCTAGGGTTCTTGATTTTGAATGTGATTGTCAAAGCATGAATATTTAGGGGTTTTGATTTCTATGCATGATTTGATGATATAATTGATGTTTGAACCGATTAAACTGCATGATTTTGATTTGGAAAACTGAAAATTGCATTTGGGTGGAGTTCGGACAACTTAAAAAGAGGTTTTTCAAAACTCTGCAGAGTTACCGCTCACGGGTAAATTGCCGCCGAGTGGCACTCTGCCAGACCTGAAATTTTTGAAAATTTGTGTTCTGGAATGTGGCACTGGTGGCGCTAAGGGGTAATTCTGACCCTCAGCGGTGGTTTAGCTTCGAAAGGAGTTTAATTCTGTGTTTTACTAATGATTAACATCATGTTCTGTGGTTTTGTATCTGTGTTTGATTGCAGGAATGGCATCCTCTTCAGGAAAAAGATTGAAAACCATGGCAACCAAGAGAAAGGAAAAGGAACCAGAACAGCCCCATTCTAGTAGGTTCCTCTCTCGGAAACATAAGAAGCACTTCAAGGTGGTGCAAGACAGGAGACTCTTTATGGAGAGAAAAGTTGGAATGATACCTAATTTTGCTCCTCAATTTGGAGAGCAATTGTTAGGGAATGACTGGGAAAAGCTAGCCACATATCCTACACCTGCCAACAAAGCTGTGGTAAAAGAATTCTACACCAATGCAAAGAAGATTGGTGATTATCCAGCTGAAAATTATCTGGGCTATGTTAGAGGCCATGCTATCTATCAGGTATGATCCTGATTCTATTAATAACTTCCTGGATACTGTGTGGGCTGGTGAGCAGTGCCAGTTTGCTCTTTGCATGGAGGAAGGGGCTGATTTTGAGGATGTAGAAAGAGTACTATGTATACCTGGAGGACACTTCCAAAGGAATAGATCTGGTTCAGTGGTAAACATTAGGAGGACTGATCTGACTCCTCTTGCAAAGTATTGGATGGCATTTTCTCATGCCAACATTCAGCCATGTTCACATGTGTCAAATATTACTCTCAGCAGGGCACTCTTCATCTACTCTGCTATCAGGAACTTAAATGTTAATATTGGCCAGGTGATAGCTGATGAGATTAGTGCGTGTGCCAATACCTCAAATAACAAAGCACCCCTAGGACATCCCTCCTTAATCACTCACATTTGCAAGATAGCTGGGGTGGACACTTCTGCTCCTCCATTTGAAAGGCCAAGTGATGGACAAATTTATGATCACCAAAATATGATGTCACAAACTTGTTTAACAATCAGCAAGTATGACCGAATCGTTTCAAGTAATAAACTCGGTAAGACCAAGTATCGTTCTCCCAAAGGACTCACGTCCTAGTTTAGTTATGTGATTTGTTGATTAGCTAAGACTTAAGAACAAAATAAGTGGAGTTTAATATGCAAAAGACGAAAATAAACATGTATGCATGAGGTCGATCAATGGCTAAAACAAAAGACAAGCACTTTCAATGAAATATATTGATGAGTATGTTGTTGGGGGTCAATTTCATCTTATCCACTCTCATATATTTTAGTAATTCAACATTCAAGTCATCATTGTTAATGCCACTCTCTAAATTACCTTTCAAGAAAGCTTCTCCCTAATTACGAGTTCATACAATTCCTAGCATTCCTAATAATTAGTTTTTTTAGCACAGGAGCTTAAGGCAACCAATATACTATTGGGAGAAATTCCCCGGATCTAGACTTCCCCGTACGTTCCCGTATCGACAAAATCAATAATCATGCATTAAATGAGTTAAACAAAGAAAGCATTGAGCAAAGAGGAAAAACCCTAACTAATGATGAAAGAAAGCATAAGTCTTAGATTAAGATGCAAGCACAAATTCCATATATGAGAGCTTCAAAAGATTACATTGATTCCCCAAAAAACATACAAGGTTTAGTTCACCATATTCATGGTGAACCTAGATGAACAATAATGAAAGAATGAAAGATAAAACCCTAGAAAGGTGAAGAGGTAGCCTGAGCATCCAAGATCCTCCTTCAAAAGGGGTGGAAGAGAGAGTGTTTGCTTCGTTTCTGCCAAAGATACAAACCCTAGGACGTCCTAAAGCTTATATACTATTCTAAAATTACAGAAAATCTAGGTCCAAGCCCATAAGTGTGCCGCTCAGCGGTAAAGTGCCGCTCAGCGGTAAAGTGCCGCTCAGCGGTAAAGTGCCGCTCAGCGGTAAAGTGCCGCTCAGCGGTAAGTGCGTGAGTAGTTTCTTCCCCTTAGCGGCCATTTTGCCCCTCAGCGGCCATTTTGCCCCTCAGCGGTTCCAACGTGAACTCCTGAGTGCCGCTCAGCGGTAAACTGCCGCCGAGCGGCAGTTGCGACTTCTTCTTTTGCACTTTTTGATGTCTTTTCTGATTTCATCTCTCCCCTTCTTCACTTCTTTCACCAAATTCACCTTAAAACCTGCACAAAAACACTGAAATCAAGCATAAACCTGTCCAGCTCTCTTATTTATGAAAATATGGATAAAAGCATGATTTCAAGCTAGTTTCTAAGTGTAAAGGTTGCTTTTTGTGTCAATTTTAAGCATGAAAATAACAGTTTTTCAACTGTTATCACCAAGAAAAGCCATTGATGAGGCCTATTACAGACAATACTGTGGAGGTGAGGAGGCAGCTCAGCCAGTTCCACCACGCCGTGCTCGCAGAGAGAGAGGGCAAGTATAGAGCCAGACATCTGCTGAGACACATGAAGCAGAACCGTTCCAGATGAGGGACATGTACATGTGTCTTATAGGTGCTCAGTTACAGTCCATTCATAGAGGGCAGGTGGCTACTGCTGAGATGATTGTGGGGATGTATGATAGACCTCCAGCTCACAAGTGGACTATGGAGGAATTCCATAATGTGGTAGCTTGGCCAGAGGAGCCGGTGCAAGGAGGAGGAGCTGAAGCAGCTGAAGCTTCAGTTAGGGAGATGGAAGAAGATGAAGCTGATGATGATGATGCATTTGAAGATGATGAAGATGAGGAAGAAGAGGAAGATACAGAGGACAGCTCAGATTGAGAAGGAGCTGAGATAGCATTTACTGATGAATGCCATCATGAACTTATGCTTTTGTTGGTTTAAGTGTTCTGAACTTATTTACTTTTGTTTTAGATTAAGGTTGATGTACTCTATTGGAAACCTGGTTTGTTATGATGGTTTGCTATTGACTGTGATTGTGTGATAAGTAATGCTTGATGATGATTATTGATTGATTGATGTTGAGATAGATGTGCACATTAAATGCTTATACAGGTGATTCACAAGCTTTGTGAACAAATGTAGGATATTATGATTGTGATTGTGAGATTAAGCAGGATGTGTATGTCAAATGTGAATGAGCCTATTTGTGAGGTTTTGAGCTCCAGTGCTTTTATTGATTGAATGCTATTACTTTGAAAGCATGAATGATTTTGCCCAGGTTTTCTATGATTGAATCAATTGCTTGTTTTGCATCATATGATCAAGGCCGTTTGTTGGAACCCTTTTTATTGGCCAAATTCATGAAGTTAGCCCACTAAAAGAGAACACTTTGTGTTCTATCCTTTGAACCCTTAGCCTTGAACATAAATTGAAAACCCTTGTTGAAAAGCTTTACCTTGAGTTAAGTAGAAAATCTTTTGTGGTATTGTTAAATGTTCAAGTTTGGGGTTGTTGGGAAAGCATGAAAAAGAAAAAGGAAAAGCATTGAGCTAAAAGTTAAGAATAAGAATGTGAAAAGAAAAGAAAAAGAGAAAGAAAAGAAAAGAAAAAGCAAAGCTCAATGTAAAGACAAGTTGGAAAAAATAAGAATAATTGTGTTGTTATGATTCTCTTAACTCAAGGATTTTGTGATCCAGAAAAACCAATTTTCTTGATTAGCCCAGCCACGTTATAAGCCATTGAAAAGTCTTTGTGATGATGCATTCTTGTAAATGTTTTGATTGTGGTTAAATGAAAGGCAAAGTTGATTCATGTGACATTGTGGTAGTGGAGTGAATGAGTGATTACCTCTTATACACTTGTGTGTGAGTGAAACACTTTACCTGGTGAGGAAGTATTCCATGAGCACATGACCATCCATGCTTAATTGATTGATCATTCATGAAAAATAGCATTTGTTTGATATTAACTGACTTTGTGAACACTAAAGCATGTGCACATCTTGATTGAAATCTTAGTCAAAAGTTTGATTGAAGTTTTTGCTTATCTTGAAAAGAAATTTTTGAATGAGTGAACCATCATATGAATTGGTAGAAGATTGAGTTACATCTTGTTTGCTTGAGGACAAGCAAAGTTCTAAGTTTGGGGTTGTAATAACAGTTGAAAAACTGTTATTTTCATGCTTGAAATTGATACTAAAAGCAACCTTTAACACTTAGAAACTAGCTTGAAATCATGCTTTTATTCATATTTTCAGAAATAAGAGAGCTGGACAGGTTTATGCTTGATTTCAGTGTTTTTGTCCAGGTTTTAAGGTGAATTGGGTGAAAGAAGTGAAGGAGAGAGATGAAATCAGAAAAGACATCAAAAAGTGCAAAAGGAGAAGCCGCAACTGCCGCTGATTGAGAGGGTCGCACCTCCCACAAAAGTTGTGCATAAAAGAATGCAGTATAGTACTAGGAAGTGACTCCTAGGTCGTCTCTCAAGGACCAAATTTGGTTCAAGTCTCAAGTCAAACACGCAATGGGGGGGTTTTTGAAAATGTTTTTGTGAATGCAATTGAACTAAAAAAAATTAAAATTAAACACAACCGAATATAAATAAAAGCATTAAAATGAAACTACAACCGATATAAAATATTTTAAGCAATAAAAGAAAATAAAGAAAGTAAAATTTCTCTACTATTAATTGTGACCAATTCATCTACCAACAAAAATTAAAAATTGCAAATGCTTATAAGGAACTACTCCATGACCGTGACATTATGTGGCAAGCAAAGAAAAAATATCAAAACAATTTGGATGTTTCTTCCTTCCAGACATGAACTTCCAACTTCTATAATCCTTTAATCGCATATGGTCCACTCATTTTTGCAAAAGGAATTTAAAGCAATTAAAATTGAAGCTATCACCGTACCTTGCTGCTCCTAAGTTATCCATTCATTCTTAAAAAGAAAATAAAAGAAATGCATCCAATAGCCGTGGGCCACTCTTCCAGCCATCACCGTACACCACACAATTCACCTACTCTACTTCTTCATTCTTAAATCAATAAAGAAAATGAGTGGTACACATTCGGCTGCCAAATACCTTCACACGTCCCATCATTCAATCACCGTGCACACCACCAATTTTACTACAGCCAAATGAACTCTCCAAGCCAAAATAAATCAGCTCCTTGCTCTTCCGTGGACACAACCAAATAAAAAAATGCAATGAGAATCTAGCAAAAATAATAAAACATCAGCTCTTCATTGATTCCAGCCCAAAAACAATATTCAAAAGCCAAGAGAAAATAAACAAGTAACAAGTGGCGGCTGGGTCACGTTCCTCAGCCGAGACCCCCCCCTTTGCTGGATATCAACCTCCCTTCAAAAGAAATCAACGTGCTATTCTCATGCTCTACTCTCCTTTCGGTGGTGGCTACTGGAACCTCCCACGTCCAGCCCCCTCTAGGTCACCTAATTGAAGTGTGCTTCCAGCTTGCAAAGAATAAATGTATCACTTTTCTGCTGCTACCCATATCCCTCCATGCTTGCTTTCTTTCTCCAGATCCACTCTCCTCCCGGTGGCGGCTCAGCTGATCTGTTTTTCTCCCACTTCTAGACCTACCTCCAGCGTGCTGTACGTGTTGGGCCGTGGACGTGCTGCTTCTTTGCTTTTTGGACCGCTACCCTCCATTCTCTCCAAGCTGGACGTGGATGCTGTTACTTTCGTGTGCACCTCCTTCACGTTGCCTTGCTTCTCATTTCATGCACTTCTTCATGCACCTCTTGGATGTGTTGCTGCCCGCTGCTGGACCGTGGATCCAAGTGTTGATTGTTGGATGCCACCCGTGTCTCAAGTGTGGACGTGGAAGCTGGACGTGTGTGCTTGCTGGACCGTGTGCTACCAATTGCTGGACACACCCCTGCTCAAACGTGCTGCTGTTTGGGAGTTGCTCTCCGTGCCAATCAATTAGAGGAATGCCCCCCCCCCGGTCTGAAAGCAATCTCTGGGCCGCTTCTCTCCTGCCACCACGTGCTGCTCTCTCTTCACCCACCAGGCCCTTGCGCGTGCTGCTTGAAGGTTGTGTTGGTGCTGTCTCGCTGGACGTGTTGAAGGCCTGCTTCTTGGACGCGTGCACCCCTCCAATAGTAAGCCAACATTCTCTCTTCACCGTGCACACCACTCTTTCAAGCCCAAAATCCTCTATCCATGTGGGCCGTGTTGTGCTTTCATCCCAGCTGCTGGAAAGTTCAATTCTTAATTGCCAAAGTCCTTTTGATGTCCGTGGCTTAGTGTGGCAGCTGGACTTCTCCATGGAGTGTGCTGTCAGAAATTCCTTCTCATGGGCCCTCTCTTCTTTCAAGAACGTGGCAGCTACTTAAGGACGTGGATGTGTGCCACTTATTCAATTGAATGTGCCTTTTCTTAATAACCCAAAAATGAATCCCGCCATTAATATCAAGTGCATTCTCCAAAATATAAAGTCTTGTGTTTGCACCTCAAAAATAAACCTCCAGGTCCAACTGTCATTTCTCTTTTAACTTTCAAATGTCCCAAATTATACTTCCAAAATTTTCCTGCAATTACTAATGCAAATAATTAACTCAAATAATTCAAATTAATTAAAATTAGAATTTCTGGTCAAATTAAGCACAATTAGCAAAAACGGAAAAATATCGGACATTTAAGCACAATTCCCTGATTAATTCTAGCACAATAAGTTAAGTGAAGTGAATAAAATATTGACTCATCAGCCGCTCAGCGGCAGTTTACCGCTGAGCGGCACTCAGAAGCTCACGGGGGATCCGCTGAGGGGCAAAATGGCCGCTAAGGGGAAGAAACCAACTCACGCACTTACCGCTGAGCGGCACACTTATGGGCTTGGGCCTAAAATTTCTGTAATTTTAGAATAGTATATAAGCTTTAGGACGTCCTAGGGTTTGTATCTTTGGTAGAGACGAAGCAAACACTCTCTTTTCCACCCCTTGAAGGAAGATCTTGGATGCTCAGGCTACCTCTTCCTCTTTCTAGGGTTTTATCTTTCATTCTTTCATTATTATTCATCTAGTTTCACCATGAATATGGTGAACTAAACCTTGTATTGTTGTTGGGGAATCAATGTAGTCTTGTGAAACTCTCATATATGGAATTTGTTTTTACATCTTATATTTAAGACCTATGCTTTCTTTCATCATTAGTTAGGGTTTTTCCTCTTTGCTCAATGCTTGCTTTGTTTAACTCATTCAATGCATGATTATTGATTTTGTCGATACGGGAACGTACGGGGAAGTCTAGATCTGGGGAATTTCTCCCAATAGTATATTGGTTGCCGTTAAGCTCCTACACTAAAAGAACTAATTATTAGGAATGCTAGGAATCGTATGAACTTGTAATTAGGGATAGGCCTTCTTGCAAGGTAATTTAGAGAGTGGCATTAACAATGATGAAAAGAATGTTGAATTCCTAAAGTATATGAGAGTGGATAAGATGAAATTGATAACCCCAACAACATACTCATCCATATATTCCATTGAAGTGTTTGTATTTTGTTTTAGCCATTGATCAAATTCATGCATACATGTTTATTTTTTGTTTTGCATATTAAACTCCACTTATTTCGTTCTTAAGTCTTAAATAATCAACGAATCACATAACTAAACTAGGCCGTGAGTCCTTTGGGAGAACGATACTTGGTCTTACCGAGTTTATTACTTGAAACGATTCGGTCACACTTGCCGATTGTTAAACAAGTTTGTGGCGCGGTTTTTCGGTGTTCATAAATTTGTCATCAGTATACTGCCCGAGGTAGTTGCATAGAGCTTTGCCCTCATGAGGTGTATCTAAGATTTGCCCAAATTCTTCTACTTCGATAGGCTGAACGAATTCTTATACCCCTTCTTGAATGCATCTTTCAGGGTTATCTTTTTCTCACCAGATTCCTCGATCCACCAGTACTAGCTTCCTCTAGTTTGACGGGTATCTTTTCATCAAAAAGTCTAAACTCGAATGCCCCTTGACTCAAAATCCCATGTTAATTTCCATCTTTACCTTAAGGACTTAATCACAAATTTATAATTTCTCGACTAGAACCCACAAAATGTGACAAGACCATAAAAAGCATGAGCAGAAAAGATAGAAGGAAGAAAAGAAGAAAGAAAAAAAATGTATAAAGAGATATGATGATATGTACAAGGTGCGTGGTTTTGTTAAGTGAAAATGAGGGTTATAAGACTACACACATCTCCCTTTGTACCCTAGAGAAGGTTCGACACTTAAGATCCAAGGTTAAGTATATGCAATCTCACAAGGATGGTTCCCTGAGCCTAAAGACCAATGGTCACTAGAGCTATTGCCCCCTTCACAGCATCTCCACAATAGTCGAGTAATCAACTAGGTGTGAAAACACAAATGAAGAGAACACACTCTAGTTGGGGTTCTCAACTAGGTGGCACCGCTACACAACCCCTCTAATTCTAAGTTACACTCGAACTCGGGTATAGGGTCCCACTCATGATATGCATAGTGTCTGTGTGTGAAGGAAGAATGCAATGCATGCTCAAACCCTCACCTGCAAAACAACCAGAAAAATTCCCAAGCAGGTTGATGAACCAATATTTTCCTCACTTCACTTAGTTTAATGTGCTAGAATTAGTCGGGGAATTATGCTTAAACGTCCGGTATTTTCCTGTTTTTCCTAATTGTGCTTAATTTGATCGGAAATTCTTATTTTAACTAATTTGAATTATCTGAGCTTATTATTTTGCATTATTAATTACGGGAAAATTTTGGATAACTTTTTGGGACATTTGAAAGCTAAATGAGAAATGGCAATTGAGCCAATGCATCTTAGCCATTTTTTATTTTCGCTGGCTGCCGCGTGAATGTTGTGTCAACTTGTGTGTCTTCGTTTGAGTTCAATTCTTATCCGTTTTCCATGCAATTTTTTTTCATAGTTTCGTCTAGATGTCTATTTTAACGTATAGTTTTTACTTTGTTCAAATTCGTTCTGTGCTGTTCCCAGTATTTATTTTACTCTCATATGTCAGTCCAGTGATTACTGTTTGAGTGATTTCTAATCTGTTTGCATTGTTTGCTTGCTGTTTAGTAATTGTGGTGGCTGGAATTGATCATTGGACGATGCTAAGACCTTCCAACACTCTTAAACAAGGCATACAATAGCTTGGCTTTATTGGATAGCAAAGAAAAAAAAAGAAAGCAGCCACATTCACGGTCCAGCAGAGGAAGTGGCTTTCATTTTTCCAGAACTTGGTTTATGCACCTTTGGAGCTTGATTCCAGCAAGCACCGTCCAGTGGAGAAGGTGGATCTGTTTTAGTGAAGTAAAGAAAGGAGGGGGTGCAGGAAGAAAAAAAGAAAGAAGCTACACTGCATTGATTCATTTTGTGTTGAATAGAAAAAGATGTGCAGACTATGAAGCTCCGTGCTCTTTCACTACACACATAGAAGCTTTTGGATTTGGACTTTTAATTGGGAAATGGAGTGTGGCAGCATGTTAGAAGCACACGGCTCTTGTGCTCATGTCCAAAAACGTGGGTCCATGAAATTGATGAATAAAGAATGGATGGGGCTGCACGTGAAAGAGGGAGAACATGTCATTCACTTCATGAATTTTAAGAAGCAAAATTGGCTTGGAATCATCACACCACACGGCCTAGGCAACCAGCTGTCAAGGAATCTTCTTTCTCTTTTAAAGTAAAGGACACCAATGGAGGGGGGCCACGTGGAGAGAAGAGGTGTGAATTTATTTTTCTGGGGGTGCACTCGGTAATTAAGCTGGAAGCACATCACGCCCTTAGTCCAATTCACGCGGAGATGGAGTGTGCGGACTTGATTATGGGAGATGTTTCTTTACCTTGAGGAGGCACGCGTCCCAAAATGCACACTCCAGCCAGCACTTCACGCATTCAGCAAACTTGAGGTGTGATAAGAAAAAGCACGGGAATGAGTTGGAGATGAAGCAAAGCCACAGTCCAGCAGATGGGGGCCCAGCAAATTAAAATTGAAGCGCGCTGGATGAGAGGAGAAAAGTGGGCTATCCACGTGAGGTCCAGCAGCATTGAAGAGGCACCACGGTTCAAGCACACAGCTCACGGACAACCCAGCTGATTCACTTGGCACAACAGCAGCAGCAGCACGCAGAATGCACGGGTTGTATCCAGCAAAGATGGAGGTGCACGAAGAAGCCAAGGAGGAAGTGACACACGTTCAGCACCTGGACCCAGCCGCAACCTAGGAGGAGGCACATTTAAGTTCACATTTTGGCTTGAAGGGAGAAGGGGGGAGAGCGCTGTTACATTGGAGGATCTTTCACTTAGAAAAAGGGAGAGATGGAGGGTTACGGATAGGATGCTTGGGAGAATGGTTGAGCTGGAAGGAATATGAAGAAGGGGGCCAGACGTGGAACTGGGAGCCGCCTCCATTAACGTTTTTTTTCATAGAAGAGTAGCAACACTTTTATGGTGGAATAGAAACCTTTATTTTGTTTTTAATTTGCTGATTATTTCCCTTTTCAGTTTTGTATTAAGCACTTTGTTGTTATTGAAGTTTTGGGTCTATCAATGAAAGAGCATTTTGCTGTGCACGGTTCTTTCTCGGTTCAAGCAACTCTCTATTTTTATTGTTTTTAGATATTAGGATTAAGATGTTTTTTTTTTATGAGGGAGAAAAGGTGATGAGATTGGAAGCACACAGCTGTGACGAAGTGGTGCTTAATTCATTAGAAAAGCTAGGTGACGTCTTGAAGTGTTGTGCGCTGATTTATTGCAGCAGTAGGGTATATGCGTGATTTCTTTTGGAGTGAGTGGCTAGGTCACGTCCAACATTCTTTTAGGAGAACAGTGTTTGATTTTCTTTTGGGAAGAAGCATTGGAAATTTCTTTTAGTCTTCACGTTTTAACCAAGTTACATTTTTATATTTTATATATTAATTTACATTTAGCAATTCTGGATCATTTGATTTTAGTGTAGCACATTTTTAGTTTGTTGATATGCGTTGGTGGTGGATGATTATAATGTGCACTTTTAATTTGGTTTAAGCATTTTTCATTTTAATGTTCTCTATTTTTCTTGGTTGTGATATTTTAGTTATGATGTTAGCTTAAGTGATCAACTGTTTTAATCCTGTGTTTACATCCGTGTTTATGTTCCTGTTTTGATTTAGTTAACTTGCATTCATAAAACCTTCACAAAACCCCCCCACTATGTGTTGACCTGAGACTGAACCACAATTGGTCCTTGAGAGACAACCTAGGAGTCACTTCCTAGTACTATACTGCATTAATTTTGCAAACAACTTTTGTTGGGAGGTGCGACCCTCACATCACAGGTCCATTGGTTGAGTTGAGAATTTCTTTCATGAGACATGAAGCCTTCTGCTTTGAGACCAGTAAAAGATAGCCATATCTCGTCATCAATTTTAATATCGACACCTTTCACCCGACAACATATAACACCATCGACAACCTTCAGATTGTGGTAGAAGACCTATACCAGGTCAGGGTAGCAATCACCGGTTATTTTTACAAATTTTAGAAGACCAACATCTACACGCCATTCTTTAAAGATAAACCTCTCCCTTCTGAATAATTCCACATCCAAGAACTTGTGAGGGACCACCTTGAAGATTTTTATATAACATCCAAATTTGTATCCTTCTTCGTCATCACTGATCCACCCATTTGGACTAGCATTTCTTAGAAGGTGTGCAGCCTTCTTTCCACGCCGTGAAGATGAAGATGCCATCTGAGAACATGATTTAGACATTTGCAGGAAGGGTTTAAGAATTTTGTTTCTAGCAATGATACATGATAGATTTAATCAAACTATATGACGGTTTATTTGCCTGCAGAAGTATTCATTTATAAACCTTGAAGTATTTTGTCGAATTTGACTTCTATTCGACGTCCTATATCTTTTACTTGAACAAGAAACTACATTAAAAAAAAACACACAAATTAAATAAAAAAAACCAGAAAAACAATGGAGAATGGTTATGAAACGCACTAAGTGTTTTCTAAACTGAAGAGTTACAAACCCTAGAAATGTGAAAGACGTTCCAGAATCTTATTAGAAAAAAGGCAAAATAATAAAAAATAGATTAACCTTTTGGCTTCTGACTGGTCAATAAAACGTCGAAGCCTTAGAAGAATATGTCGTGTAATTGAGTTACTTTATGCACATAATAAAACGTCGAATAGGAAGTGGTTCGTCGTTAATATTCAGTGGGACATCGCAATAGAGTGTGTTTTTTAAATTCATAAGTGTTAACATTTTCCTTTGGTTTTCTACCATGCCTTTGATGGACAAATTTGTAAGCACCAAAATATGATGTCACAAACTTGTTTCACAATCGGCAAGTATGACCGAATCGTTTCAAGTAATAAACTTGGTAAGACCAAGTATCGTTCTCCCAAAGGACTCACGGCCTAGTTTAGTTATGTGATTTGTTGATTAGCTAAGACTTAAGAACACAATAATTGAAGTTTAATATGCAAAGACAAAAATTAAATATGTATGCATGAATTGATCAATGACAAAGACAAAAGATAAACACTTTCAAGGAAATATATGAATGAATATGTTGTTGGGGGTCAATTTCATCTCATCCACTCTCATATATTTTAGGAATTCAACATTCAAATCATCATTGTTAATGCCACTCTCTAATGTACCATTCTAGATGGCTTCTCCCTAATCAAATAGTTCATACAATTCCTAGCATTCCTAATGATTAGTTCATGAGTGCAGGAGCTTAAAGGCAACCAATATAATATTGTCAGTATAATATTGGGAGAAATTCCCCAGATCTAGATTTCCCCGTACGTGTCCGTATCAACAAAACCAATAATCATGCATTAGAATGAGTTAAACAATGCAAGCATTGAGCAAAGAGGAAAAACCCTAACTAATGATGAAAGAAAGCATATGTCTTAATTCAAAGATGTACTCAACAAATCCATATATGAGAGCTTCAAGAGATTACTTTGACTCCCCAACAAACATACAAGGTTTAGTTCACCATATTCATGGTGAACCTAGATGAATTACAATGAAAGTATGAAAGAATAAACCCAATAAAGGTGAAGAGGTAGCCTGAGCATCCAAGATCCTCCTTCAAAGGGGTGAAAGAGAGAGTGTTTGCCTCGTTTCTGCCAAAGATCCTAACTATAGGACGTGCAAGCCCTTATATACTAATCTAGAGTTACAAAAGATTACAAAAGTCCAAGCCCAAAAAGTGCCGCTCAGCGGTATTTACCGCTCAGCGGTGATTGCGCGTCTTCTTTCTTCCCCTCAGCGGCCATTTTGCCCCTCAGCGGTTCCAACGTCACCTCTTGAGTGCCGCTCAGCGGTAGTTTGCCGCTGAGCGGTGCCTTCGACTTCTCCTTTTTGCACTCTTTCTTGTCTTTTCTAATGTCCTCTCTCTTATTCTTCACTTCTTTCACCAAATTCACCTCAAAACCTGCACAAGAACACTTAAATCAAGCATAAACCTGTCCAGCTCTCTTATTTCTGAAAATATAAACAAAAGGCATGATTTCAAGCTAGTTTCTAAGTCTAAAGGTTGCTTTTAGTATCAACTTTAAGTATGAAAATAACAGTTTTTCAACTGTTATCACAACCCCAAACTTAGAACTTTGCTTGTCCTCAAGCAAATAAAATGTAACTCCATCTCCAACCAATTCATATGATGGTTCACTCATTCAAAATCCTCTTTTCAAGATAAGTAATAACTTCACTCAAACTTAAGACCAAGAGTTCAATCAAGATGTGCACATGCTTTAGTGTTCACAAAGTCATTTAAATTCCAACAAATGCTATTTTTCATGAATGATCAATCAATTAAGCATGGATGTTCATGTGCTTATGGAATATTTCCTCACTAGGTAAAGTGTTTCACTCAACACACAAGTGTATAAGAGGTAAAGTGTTTCACTCATTCACTCCACTATCACAATGTCACATGAATCAACTTTGCCTTTCATTTAACCACAATCAAATACATTCACAAGCATGCATCATCACAAGGACTTTTCAATGGCTTATAATGTGGCTGGGCTAACAAGAAAATTGGTTTTTCTGGATCACAAAATCCTTGAGTTAAGAGAATCATAACAACACAATCTTCTTATTCATTCCCAACTTTCTTTTGCCTTTGCTTTTGCATTTGCATTGAGCTTTGCTTCTTTTTCTTTTCTTTTCTTTGCATATTCTTACTTTTTAGCTGTTAGCTCAATGCTTTTTCCTTTTTCATGTTTCCCCAATAACCCCAAACTTGAACATTTAACAATACCACACAAGATCTTCTACTTAACTCAAGGTAAAGATTTTCAATCAAGGGTGTTCAGTGTATATTTAAGGCTAAGGGTTCAAAGGATAGAACACAACGTGTTCTCTTTTAGAAGGCTAACTTTATGAATTTGGCCAATAAAAAGGGTTTCAAAAACACGGCCTTTGATCATATGATGCAAAACAAGCAATTGATTCAATCATAGAAAACCTGGGCAAAGTCATTCATGCTTTCAAAGTAATAGCATTCAACAATAACAACTCTGGAGCTCAAAACCTCACATATAAGCTCATTCACATTTGACATACACATCCTGCTTAATTTCACAATCACAATCATGATACCCTGCATTTGTTCACAAAGCTTGTGAATCACCTGTATAAGCATTTTAATATGCACATCATCTCAACATTAATCAATCAATAAGCATCATTCAATCATTACTTATCACACAATCACAGTTAATAGCAAACCATCATAAGGAACCAGGTGTTCAATAGAGTACATCAAACCCTAATCTAAAAACAAAAACAAATAAGTTCAGAAAACTTAAACCACAAAAGCATAATCATATGATAGCATTCATCAGTAAATGCTATCTCAGCTCCTCATCAGTCCGAGCTCTCTGTATCTTCCTCTTCCTCTTCATCATCATCTTCATCAAATGCATCCTCCTCCTCAGCTTCATCTTCATCCATGTCTCGGGCTGAAGCTTCAGCTGCTTCAGCTCCTCCATGCCATGGTTCTTCTGGCCAAGCTACCACATTATGGAATTCATCCATAGTCCACCTGTGTGCTGGAGGGGTATCATACATCCCCACTATCATCTCAGTCGTGGCCACCTGCCCTCTGTGGATGGACTGCAACTGAGCACCTATAAGAGACATATACATGTCCCTCATCTGGAATGGTTCTGCCTCATGAGTATCAGCAGAAGTCCTGCTCTGTGCTGGCCTTCTCTCTCTACGAGCCTGGCGTGGTGGCACTGGCTGGGCTGCCTCCTCACCTCCACTGTACTGTCTGTAATAGGCCTCATCTATAGCTTTTCTTGGCCTCTCAAATGGTGGAACAGAAGTGTCCACCCCAGCTAGCTTGCAAAGGTGAGTGATCAAAGAAGGATGTCCGAGTGGTGCTTTGTTGTTTGAGGTGTTAGCACACACACTAATCTCATCAGCTATCACCTGCCCAATATTAACATTCAAGTTTCTGATAGCACAGTAGATGAAGAGTGCCCTGCTGAGAGTAATATCTGACACATGTGAACATGGCTGAATGTTGGCATGAGAAAATGCCATCCAATACTTTGCAAGAGGAGTCAAATCTGTCCTCCTAATATTAACCACCGAGCCAGATCTATTCCTTTGGAAGTGTCCTCCAGGTATGCACAATACTCTCTCAACATCCTCAAAGTCAGCACCTTCCTCCATGCTAAGAGCAAACTGGCATTGCTCACCAGCCCACACAGTATCCAGAAAGTTATTGATGGAGTCAGGATCATACCTGATAGCATGGCCTCTAACATAGCCCAAATAATTCTCAGCTGGATAATCACCAATCTTCTTTGCATTGGTGTAGAATTCTTTCACCACAGCTATGTTGGCAGGTGATGGATAAGTGGCTAGCTTCCCCCAATCATTCCCTAACACTTGCTCTCCAAATTGAGGAGCAAAGTTAGGTATCATTCCAACCTCTCTCTCCATTAGAAGTCTCCTGTCCTGAACCACCCTAAAGTGCTTCTCATGTTTCCTAGAGAGGAACCTGCCATTATGGGGCTGCTCTGGTTCCTTTTCCTTTCTCTTGGTTGCCATGGTTTTCAATCTCTTTCCTGAAAAGGATGCCATTCCTGCATTCAAACATAAATCCAAAACCACAGAACACGATGTTAATCATTAGTAAACACAAAACAAAACTCCTTTTGAAGCTAAACCACCGCTGAGGGCCAGAATTTCCCCTCAGCGCCACCAGTGCCACATTCAAACACGCAACAAACCAGAAAAAGCAAATCTGGCAGAGTGCCGCTCAGCGGTAAATGCCGCTCAGCGGTGATCTGCAGATTTTTGCAAATCTCGTTTTTAAACTGTCCTAACTCCACCCAAATGCAATTTTCAGTTTTCCAGTTCATAATCAAGCAGTTTAATCGGTTCAAACATCAAATATATCATCAAATCATGCATAGAAATCAAAACCCCTAAATATTCATGCTTTGACAATCACAGTCAATTTCAAGAACCCTAGAATGAACAAAATGCATTTTACTTACTTGGGTGGAGATGCTAGATGATATGAGAATGCTTCCAAACTAGAATGCTCTCTTCCAACCCCAAACTTTGATAGCACACTAGTGTAAAAGTGAGTGGAAGAGAAATTTTCTAAAGAGGGAAGAGTAAAAAGATGTGGGAAACCTAAGAGGAGATATGTGGGAGTCTTAGTGCAGAGAAGAGCTTGAAAGAATATAAAAACGCGCAGCTTAGGGTTTAAAAATACCCCAATGGGCTCGGGTTCCGCTAAGGGCAACTTAAGCCCATCTGCGATAGTACCGCTCAGCGGTAATTGCCGCTCAGCGGCACTTTCGTGATGTGCCCTTCTCCTTCTTTTCTTGACCTACGTGCCTTCCTAGCATACCCCTCATAGGTTCCCTGCAATTCAATGTTAAAAATGCTTATGCAAATCCTAAAAATAAACAAACAGAAAACAATCAATCAACTGGGTTGCCTCCCAGGTAGCGCTTGTTTAACGTCACGAGCCTGACCCAAAATCCACCAACACCCATCAGTAGGTGTTTCAAACTTACCAGCACCCATCAGTAGGTGCAAAATCTTCTCACCAACACCCATCAGTAGGTGTTACAAACTTAGTATCCTTCAGTAGATACTTAACCACCTAGCATCCTTCAGTAGATGCTAAATCCAACAAAATAATGTCCAGAATAATGTTCACAAATTACAAATTATAAAACCAAATCAAAAGTTTGTAAATCTACTGGGTTGCCTCCCAGCAAGCGCTTCTTTAACGTCACTAGCTTGACCCTGTTAAAGCTCACGTTCCATCTTCTTTATAATTGATGTAGTCCTTCCACCAACCTTTCAACTGCTTCCTTTGGACTGTTTTGGACTCTCTAGAATATGGAGACTCTATCTCTATCATCTCCTTCTCTTTAAAGCCTTTTATAACCCACAACTTGTTCTTGAGTCTTACAGGTATGCCAAGTTGGAGTTTTAATTTTTTCCAGTCTCTAGGAACTTCTTCTCCTTTTCCAATCTCTTCTACCTTGGGTGCCTGAAAATACAAACAATGGTTATCAGAAACCTCAAGATTTTTATTTTTACCTCTAGTTATGGGTGCATCTCGAAATGCAGCTTTATAACTGGCTTCTTCCTCCTTTGCTTGTGTTTCATCTTTGAAGACATCCACCACCACTCTCTCCTCTCCGTCTTGGAGAACCACTATACCTTCATTCACATCTATGATAGCCCTGGCCGTTTTCATAAACGGTCTTCCAAGTATAAAAGGTATCTTCTCGGTTTCCATCTTCATCACCACAAAGTCTGCCAAGAACTGAAGTTTGCCAACACAAACTACAATGTCTTCTGCAATCCCACATGGCTCCTTTGAAGATCCATCAGCCATTACAAGATTAACCTTTACAGGTTTTATTTCAACATGGCCAATTTGCTCCAATAGAGAATAAGGCATCAAGTTAACACTTGAGCCTAAATCAAGGAGAGCTTTCTTTACCTTTTTCTTCCCTATAATGCAAGGGATAGAAAAACTGCCTGGATCTGCTGCTTTTGGTGGGAATGATTCTTTCTTAACAGTTATAAACTTTTCTTCCTCATCCTCTCTACGTCTTCTTTTCGTAGAGGTTCCTTCATCTGATTTGGTGTAAACTGCTATTTTCTGTAGAATTTGTTCCCAAGGAGCTTCATTATCAACCATTTTGAATAAATCTGTGAAATCCATTGGTTTCTCCTGATTTGTTAGAAAAGGAAAAGTGTCCTTTCTTTCTTCTTCTCTTCTCTCTTCTGTTTCATCTTCTTCCAACTCAATGATCTCTTCATTTACACTCTTGACCACTTTGCACTCTTCTCTGGGGTTAACCTCAGTATTAGCCCCAAAGTTTCTGTTGGGTCTTTCTTCCAATTGCTTGGTGATCTGACCCATCTGAATCTCCAAATTCTTTATAGCAGCTTCAGTGCTCTTTTGAGAAGATTCAGTTTTCTGGATGAATTGCTGAAGAGTTTCTTCCAACCTTGTTGATCTGTCATTAAGCATAGATAATTGTTGCCACAAGGTTGGTTGCTGCTGCTGCTTATTATACTGATTAGCCTGCCCAGTTTGTCCTTGGCCAATGCTTGGATGTGGTTTCCAACCCTGATTATAATTCCCTTCACGGTATGGAAACTGATTAGCCATGAAGTTAACATCCTCCACGGCCTCCACTGGAAAAGCACACTGGCCATTTATGTGATCACCTCCACATAGTTCGCACAACTGGGTTTGTATCTGGGCAGCAGACTTCAACTCTTTAGGTAATTGAGCCAAAGTTTTTGTCAGAGTCTCTAGCTGTTGAGTTAGAATTTTATTCTGTGCTAGCAGAGCATCATGCGTTTGTAATTGTAGAACCCCTTTCTGTGGCATAGGAGCTCCTCTTTCATTGTGCAGCTCATTATCACTTGTAGCCATATTTTCAATGATTTCAGTTGCTTCCTCTGGAGTCTTCCATTTGATATTGCCTCCAGCTGAGGCATCTAGCATCATCTTGGTTTGTGAACCAAGCCCTCCAAGGAAAGTTAGGACTACTTCTTGATCTTCAAAGCCATGCGTGGGAGTTTTACGTAACAAGCTTTTATACCTATCCCATGCATGTCCAAGTGATTCTTCCATGCCCTGCTTGAATGAAGATATCTCTTGCTTTCCCTTAGTCACTTTAGATTGTGGGAAGTATTTATTCAAAAACTTTGCAACCACTGCTTCCCACTCCGTGAAACTTTCTTCTGGAAAAGAGTTCAACCAAAGCTTAGCATTGCCTCCCAATGAGAAAGGAAACAAGCTAAGTTTGATAGCTTCGTCTGGCACCCCATTAATCTTGACCGTGTTACAGATGTCATTAAATGTTGTAAGGTGCTCATATGGGCTTTCATGTGATAACCCATTAAATTGATTACTCTTTACCAGTTGAATTAATGCTGGTTTGACCTCCATGTTGGCTGCATTGACTCTAGGTCGAGCTATGCTATTGAAGTGCTGAGGTCCAGCAAGATTAGTGTAATCTGCAAGAGTTCTTCTAGCATTATTATTGTTCTCCATACTCCCTGTGCTATGAACAGAACCTTGTGGTGATGATTGTAGGAGAGTTTCGGGAGAAGGGAAAAGTTCTCTGGACGTTCTGATTCTTCTCCTCCTTCTACTCTCGTCTAGCCCTTCAAGTAGTGGTTCTGTTGTTTTCTTACTTCTAGTTCGAATTGCCTCCTGCATGCACAAGATAAACACTTTCAAGGAAATATATGAATGAATATGTTGTTGGGGGTCAATTTCATCTCATCCACTCTCATATATTTTAGGAATTCAACATTCAAATCATCATTGTTAATGCCACTCTCTAATGTACCATTCTAGATGGCTTCTCCCTAATCAAATAGTTCATACAATTCCTAGCATTCCTAATGATTAGTTCATGAGTGCAGGAGCTTAAAGGCAACCAATATAATATTGTCAGTATAATATTGGGAGAAATTCCCCGGATCTAGATTTCCCCGTACGTGTCCGTATCAACAAAACCAATAATCATGCATTAGAATGAGTTAAACAATGCAAGCATTGAGCAAAGAGGAAAAACCCTAACTAATGATGAAAGAAAGCATATGTCTTAATTCAAAGATGTACTCAACAAATCCATATATTGGAGCTTCAAGAGATTACTTTGACTCCCCAACAAACATACAAGGTTTAGTTCACCATATTCATGGTGAACCTAGATGAATTACAATGAAAGTATGAAAGAATAAACCCAATAAAGGTGAAGAGGTAGCCTGAGCATCCAAGATCCTCCTTCAAAGGGGTGAAAGAGAGAGTGTTTGCCTCGTTTCTGCCAAAGATCCTAACTATAGGACGTGCAAGCCCTTATATACTAATCTAGAGTTACAAAAGATTACAAAAGTCCAAGCCCAAAAAGTGCCGCTCAGCGGTGATTGCGCGTCTTCTTTCTTCCCCTCAGCGGCCATTTTGCCCCTCAGCGGTTCCAACGTCACCTCTTGAGTGCCGCTCAGCGGTAGTTTGCCGCTGAGCGGTGCCTTCGACTTCTCCTTTTTGCACTCTTTCTTGTCTTTTCTAATGTCCTCTCTCTTATTCTTCACTTCTTTCACCAAATTCACCTCAAAACCTGCACAAGAACACTTAAATCAAGCATAAACCTGTCCAGCTCTCTTATTTCTGAAAATATAAACAAAAGGCATGATTTCAAGCTAGTTTCTAAGTCTAAAGGTTGCTTTTAGTATCAACTTTAAGTATGAAAATAACAGTTTTTCAACTGTTATCAGCCTTCATCGTTAACAAAGAAATGTCTTCGTTTAGTGAGAATTCATTTTGTGTTGTTACCAGAGGTTTTGAATTGAGTCTATAATATAATGCTTAACTCTATACAATTTCACAGTTTTATCGTTTTTGAATAATTCATTTTATCAGATGTTATAAAAGAAAAAATAAAAAACATAATTGCAAAAAAAACGTCGTTATATGCCTGATGTTGATCGCTCCTTTTTTTTTTAATTTTTATCTTTTTTTATTTTTCCTTTTTAACCTCCAATAACACGTCTATTTTGAAAATATTGGACGTCCTCTATGGGGTCTGTTTTTGAAATGATTTGAAGGAGTTTAAAAATTTTACGAATGTTGTAGCGTTTTCAAAAGGCCTTGGAGTTGTTACAAGTTAACACAAAGAAACCTTGGAGTTGTTAAAAGAAATTTTATAAATGGATGTCTACATAAATAATTACTTTTGGGAAAGGCCTGATATGGGCCTGAAATGGGCTTCAATAATAAAAGACAGTCTACGTAAATGATATATGGGAAAATGCAGTTTGCTGCTAGAAACGAAGAGGTTGTCAATTTCTTCAGACTTCCAAATTGTCTTTTTGTTTTAATTCTTTTTTCTTTTTCCTTTTTAAATTTGCATAGAACGTCTAACTCTAGGGGGGTTGGACGTGAAAGGCATTGGAGTCATTGTGAGCATTAATTTTGTGCTGTTACCAAAGGGACGTCCACGTTATTTGGGAATTACATAGGGACGTCATTTGTCCTTCAGTGTTCGACGTAAAATTATTTGAAGGATTTCTAAAAGAAATCCATTATTACGTAGGTTATAAATGGAAACGAAACAAGGGAAAAACATAATAACACTAAACATACGAAAAAAATGAAAATCAAACCACGAAAAGATCCGCAAGATTGTTAAAATGTAGAAAGATTTTTGTGAATCGAGGTTGTAGCGTTTTGAAAGGGTGCAAAATCAAAATCTTTCACCCTTTTTCTTTGTTAAAATGTAGAAGGATTTTTTGAATAAAGTCTGTTTTAAATTCATAAGTGTTAACATTTTCCTCTGGTTTGCTACCATGCCTTCATCGTTAACAAAGAAATTTCTTTGTTTAGTAGAGGAAATGACAGCAAACCAACGGAAAAAAGTTAACATGAATTTGTTTACGGAAGTTCTATAGTTTAGTGAAAGAGGAGTAGCATTTTGAAAGGATGCGAAATCCATATCTATCAACCTTTTCCTTTGGTTTTCTATACTCCTTCAAGCTTTTTTGTGTCCTTGAAGAAAATAACAGAAAACATAGAAAAAATTAACAGATGGAGTTCATAGCAAAAATTTTATAAATGGATGTCTACAAGTTATCCAAGGCTCCGAAACTATATTTATAGAAAACAAGAATAACTGCTAGTTGAAATATACAACGTCCTTCTTTTGTTAGGGTTGACCTCCTATTAATTAAATCAATATTTAGTATTTATTTATTTTGTATTGGACGTCGACTGCTTCCTTACTGACGTTATGTGATTACGACAATCACGTCCAACCCCAACTTGTTCAACGTTCTATATTGTTCTAAACATCGACCCCATAAAGTTTGGGACGTTATCTTTGGTTTATAAGAGAAAAGAAATAAAGAATAAAAAAGGGATTTACACTTTGGCTTCATGCTGCCATATAAAACGTCGAATATTTGTCATGGTTGACGTCAAATGTGGGTAGGAGTAATATTGTTGGAAGCAAACCACTATTTCGTTATTTTTTTATTTTAAATTGAACGTCAGATGTTTCTTAAGTTAACGTTATGTGATTCTAAGGTCATTGTTTTATGTCAATGTTGGCCTTATTTGACGTTAATACATTTTAGATTATGTCGATATGTTTCTTGTTTGACGTTAATACTTTTTAGACGACGCACTATTTTAGTAAATGACGTGGAGCGAATCAGTTTATTTACGAAAATGCCACCGGTCATTTTTAACGTTGCATATTTAGTGCTACGACGTTGAACGCGTGACGTTATATGTTGTTTTTCCACTAGCGAATACACTTTCTTCACCCCTTGGAGGAGGATTTTGGATGCTCAAGCTCCACTCTTCAAATTCTAGGGTTCTGTCCTTCATTCTTTCATTGTTTTTCATCTAGTTTCACAGTGATTATGGTGAACTAACCTTCATTGTTGTTGGGGAACCATTGTAATCCTTTGAAGCTCTCATGTATTGAATTGATTCTTTATAATATATGCTTTCTTTCACTAATTGTTAGGGTTTTTCTTCTATACTCTATTCATGCTTTGTTTAACTCATCCAATTGCATGATCATTGATGTTACTTGTATGGACACATATAGATATATCTAGACATGAAGAAAATCTCCCTATAGTAATGGTTATCAAATGCTCATATGGATTTTCATGTGACAGTCCATTAAATTGGTTCCTCTTCACCAATTGTACGCAGGCTTTACTTTCATGTTTGCAGCACTGACCCTCAGCCTTGCAATGCTATTAAAATGATGAGGGCCAACTACTGTTGTGTAATCTGCCAGAGTACGTCTGCCATTTTTTTCTCCAGCCATCTCTTCAATTTTCTTGTCAGATCCTTGAGGAGAAGGTTGCAAAAGTGTCTCTGGAGAAGGGAATAATTCTCTACATGTCCGAATTCTCCTCCTCCTTCTACTCTCGTCCACTCCTTCAAGAAGAGGTTCCGAAGTTTTCTTGCTTCTAGTTCTAATTGTATCTTGCATACACAAGAAAACAAAATGGTAGAAAACTTTGTTCGAACAAAACGAAAACAAAAATAAAAAATATCAACTCAAAGCTAATCAATAATCACACAAATAGAATAGTTAAACCACGAGTCCCTGGCAATGACACCAAAAACTTGTTAAGACTTCGGCAAGTGTACTGAATCGTATAAAGTAATATAAAATGGTAAAACCAAGTATCGTATCCCAAAGGACTCACGGCCTAAACAGTTATGTGATTTCTTGATTAAATAGGACTTGAAAACAAACTCTTTTAGGTTTAGAATGCAAATACCGAAAAGTAAATATGCGTGCAATTTGATCAATTGGACAAAAGTGCACAAATGAACGAGTTTGATATTATGGAATGAATATGTTGTTGGGGTTAGATTTCACCTTGTTTACTCTCATGTATATGTGAATTCTACTTCTTCATTAATGTCAATGTCACTCTAAAATACTTAAAACCCGATTCCTCGGTGAAGAAAGCCTATCCTTAACTATTAGTTCATACAATTCCTAGCATTCCTAATAATTAATTCTGAAGAACAGAAGCTTAAGACAACCAGAACTCATACCCCCATTCATGTGCAATACTACTTCTGGGAATAATTCTCCAAATCATGAATTGTAATCTACCTTCCAATACTCATGCAAATCATACATCATGCTAAAGAATGAGTTAAACGAAGCAAGCATTACGCAAAGAAGAATTATCCTAACAATTAATGAAAGAAGAATATAATATCAAGAATCAATTCAATACACGAGAGTTTACAAAGGTTACATCATTGATAACGGTTGAAAATACCGTTATATGTGATGTAATTTTGATACTAAATGCACCCTTTTCTGCTTAGACACTTGCTTGGAATCATGTTTTTCTGTTAAGTTGTGTGAATAAGAGAGTTGAGGTTGAGTTTGATGATTTTATGACTAATTCCCTTTGTTTTGATAAAAAATGAGTTAATATGGAAAGCAGGGATAGACTGCTAAGGAGATAGAGCTCAAAAAGGTCCAGAAAAATCATCAGAAAGAAGGAATCTCGAGGCTTGGGCGCACTTTTCAGAGGCTTGAGCGCAGCAATCCACCGCTCGCCGCCCGGGCGCCCCTTTTTGGGCGCTTCAGCGCCAACAACACGAAGCTTGGTGATGAGTCAATATTTTCTCAATTTCACTTAGCTTATTGTACCGAATTTAATCAGGGAATTGTGCTTAAATGTCCGGTATTTTTCCGTTTTTGCTAATTGTGCTTAATTTGACCAAAAATTCTTATTTTAATTAATTTGAATTATTTGAGCTAATTATTTTCATTATTAATTGTAGGAAAATTGTTGGATAATATTTGGGACATTTTGGAGGTCAAAAGAAAATGTGACATCAATTTTGTTTAAACTAAAAAGAGAGAGGTGTGGATTTACTTTTTGGAGGTGCATGCGGTAATTTATGTGCTTGAAAAAAGAGAAGAGCTGGTCCAACAAGCTTGGGGGTGCACACAGCAGCGGCTGTTTTGGAAGCATATGCATTAACACTCCATGCCCACGCATCCAGCAGCAGCATGTCCAGCAGTGGCCCACAAGAAAGAAGCGCACGCGGGCAGCAGCTTTTGAGAGAAGTGGCCTAGTAGCTTGGAGAATAACGCACGTCCAGCAGAGTGAAGCCACGGTCCAACACAACACCGCACGTCCAGGAAATGGAAAAGGGAGCCCGCGGATGAGGGGATTCATGCTTCCAGCGTTCGTCCAACAGCTTGGAGGGAGCGTCCGGCCTGCACACATTCATTTCAGCGTGAAGGAAGGAGGCTTCATTTTCCAGCAAAGAAGCACACGGACAGCATTTTCCAGCAGCTACGAACGGGCTTCATCCAAAAAAAAGAGGTGACGCACGTCCAGGAGAAAGAAGGCAGTAGCGTCCATCCAACACACGTCCAGGAGCAATACGTACTTCCACGCTTCATTTTCTAGCAGCAGCCACGGCCCAACAAAAGCAGCTTCAGCACTCCACACTCACGGCCCTTGAAAAGAGGACTTCATTTCTTCATCCAGCCTTTACTGGCTGGCAGTAGGTTGCACGTCCAGCAATATGATTGGTAATGTCCAGCGGGTCCCACGGGGAAGTCCAGCTGCCACCCTAGGGCACGGACATTGAAGAAGAGGATTTTTGCAATTAAAAGGAGAAGAGTCCAGGATCACAAAAGGGGGGGAGGGACACACGTCCAGCCGCCACCTTGGGGGGACTGATACGGGAGAGCAGTCACGGCCTGGGAGAGGTCCTCTCTTCCAGTAGCTTTCATTTTTCATTCCAGTAGAGCTCAAGTAGTGTAGATTCCAGAAAAGTGTAATGTAGAGTTTCTTTCTTTCAAAAGCATGTAGTTGAGTAGCAGTGTGTCACAGTGATTAGAGCAGTTTTCTCATTTTGTTTTTATCTTCATTGTTCAGTGATTTTAATTTAAGTGTTGAATCCTTGATGAATTCCATATCC
The DNA here is from genome assembly GCF_029865625.1 of Vigna umbellata. Classification (NCBI taxonomy): domain Eukaryota; kingdom Viridiplantae; phylum Streptophyta; class Magnoliopsida; order Fabales; family Fabaceae; genus Vigna; species Vigna umbellata. Next base: position 25,279,881 of record NC_142174.1, read on the forward strand.
AGTTAAAGTGTTTTAACTTTTATTATCCGTTCTATTTTACCGTTCACTGTTTTCTGCATATTTATTATTACAGCATCTTAATTTCAAGCATTGATGAATTTTGCATTCTCTGATTTTGTTGTCATTTACCATTTAGTCTTACTGTCGTAAAAATTTATTTCCACGTTTTAAATTCTATTTTATTTAATTTCAGTTTGATTTAATTTTCCGCAACCAAAAACATTACAAACTGATAACAGTTGAAAAACTGTTATTTTCATGATTAAAATTGACACTAAAAGCAACCTTTACATTTAGAAACTAGCTTGAAATCATGCTTTTCTTCATGTTTTTAGAAATAAGAGAGCTGGACAGGTTTATGCTTGATTTCAGTGTTTTTGTGCAGGTTTTAAGGTGAATTTGGTGAAAGAAGTGAAAAAGGAGAAGCCGAAGTCACCGCTCAGCGGCAGTTTACCACTGAGCGGCACTCAGGAGCTTGCGGGAGGTCCGCTGAGGGGCAAAATGGCCGCTGAGGGGAGAAAACAAGTCACGCACTCACCGCTGAGCGGTAGTTTACCGCTGAGCGGCACTCTGGAAGTCACGTGAGGTCCGCTGAGGGGCAAAATGGCCGCTGAGGGGAGAAATCAAGTCACGTACTCACCGCTGAGCGGTATTTTACCGCTGAGCGGCACTTTAATGGGCTTGGATTTGACTTTTTGTAATTTACGAATGATATATAAGCTTTAGGGTTTCCTAGGGTTAGGCATCTCTGGCTGGAACGAAGCAAACACTCTCTCTTCCACCCCTTTGAAGGAGGATCTTGGATGCTGAGGCTTCCTCTTCACCTTTTTAGGGTTTATTCTTTCATTCTTTCATTGTAATTCATCTAGGTTCACCATGAATATGGTGAACTAAACTCTGTATGTTTGTTGGGGAATCAATGTAATCTTGTGAAACTCTCATATATGGAATCTGTTTTTACATCTTTTAATTAAGACTTATGCTTTCTTTCATCATTAGTTAGGGTTTTTCCTCTTTGCTTAATGCTTGCATTGTTTAACTCATTCGATGCATGATATTGGTTTTGTCGATACGGGCACGTACGGGGAAGTCTAGATCCGGGGAATTTCTCCCAATTTTATATTGGTTGTCGTTAAGCTCCTGCACTTATGAACTGATCATTAGGAATGCTAGGAATTGTATGAACTCGTGATTAGGGAGAAGCCTTCTGAAAGGTACTTAGAGAGTGGCATTAACAATGATGATTTGAATGTTGAATTCCTAAAATATATGAGAGTGGATAAGATGAAATTGACCCCAACAACATATCCATACTAAATTTCATTGAAAGTGTTTATCTTTTGCTTTTTGCCATTGATCAAAATTCATGCATACATTTATTTTCTGTCTTGCATTTTAAACCCCAATAATTCGTTTGTAAGTCTTAGTTAATAAGAAACCACATAACTAAACTAGGCCGTGAGTCCTTTGGGAAGAACGATACTTGGTCTAACCAAGTTTATTACTTGAACGATTCGGTCATACTTGCCGATTGAAAACAAGTTTGTGACATCATTTTGGTGTTCATAAATTTGTCCATCAAGTTTTTGGCGCCGTTGCCGGGGACTTGGTTTAACTGGTTAATTTGTGTGATTATTGATTATCTTTGACTTATTTTTTTATTTTATTTTTAAATTTCGAATTTTTATTTTATTTTCTGTTTTTTTATTTTTTTTTATTTTCTGAATATTATATCTTCTCTTATATCTTTTTGTGCTAACCAAATCTTTTCTAGGGTTTTGTGTTCTTGTGTATGCAGGAGGCAATTCGAACTAGGAGCAAGAAAACAACAGAACCTCTGCTTGAAGGATTAGAAGACAGTAGACGGAGGAGAAGAATCAGAACATCTAGAGAACTTTTCCCTCCTCCGGAAACTCTGTTGCAACCATCACCACAAGGTTCTGACAATAGCACAGAAAATATGGAGAATAATAATATCAGAAGAACTCTTGCTGATTACACCAACATAGCTGGACCTCAACACTTTAACAGCATAGCTAGACCTAGAGTCAATGCAGCCAATATGGAGGTCAAACCAGCACTGATCCAACTGGTGAAGAGTAATCAATTTAATGGGTTATCTCATGAAAGCCCATATGAGCACCTTACTACATTTAATGAAATTTGCAACACAGTGAAAATCAATGGGGTGCCAGACGAAGCAATCAAACTTAGTTTGTTTCCTTTCTCATTGGGAGGCAATGCTAAGCTTTGGTTGAACTCTTTTCCAGAAGGAAGTTTCACAGAGTGGGAAGCAGTGGTAACAAAGTTTTTGAACAAGTACTTTCCACAATCAAAGGTGACAAAAGGCAAGCAAGAGATATCTTCATTTAAGCAGGGCATGGAAGAATCACTGGGGCATGCATGGGATAGATACAAAAGTCTGCTAAGAAAAACACCCACGCATGGCTTCAAAGAAGAAGAAGTAGTCCTAACTTTCCTTGGAGGTCTTGGTTCACAAGCTAAGATGATGCTTCATGCCTCAGCAGGAGGAAACATTAAATGGAAAACTCCAGAGGAAGCAACTGAAATTATTGAAAATATGGCTACTAATGACAATGAACTCAACATTGAAAAAGGAGATTTTAGTCAGAAGGAGTTGTTACAATTAAATGAGGCTTTGCTTATTCAAAATAGAATTATCTCTCAACAGCTTGAAGAAGTAACTATGAAACTTTCTCAAATACCACAGGAAATACAACAGGTCTCAATGGTTCAAGTGCAACAACCAAAATGGCAGATGCAATTTACTCCAGTTGAGAAAACAACAAAGCTTGAAGAGACTTTCCAAAGATTCTTGAAGACGAATGCGTCTTATTGTCATAATGTGGATGTTGCATTTAAAAAAATGGAGGTTTATGTTGAGAGAATAGTTGACGAGATGAAACATGATAATCTTGGAAAGGAGTGTAAAACTGTTGTGACTAGAAGTGGTAGAGTGTTAGAGGAGAGACAAAAAGAAAGAGAAGAGAAAGAAAATGAGAGTGAGAGTGAAAAAGAAACATGTGAGTGGAAAGAAAGAGTTGAGAGAGAGAAAAAGGAAAAAGAAGAAGAGGAGAGGAGAGAAAAAAAAGAGAGAGAAGAGAGAGAGGAGAGACAGAAAGAAAAAGAGTATGAAAAGCCACTTCCTTATCCAAAGAGTTATTCAAGGAAGGAGAAAGAAAAGCAGTTGGAAAGATTCATGGAATTGTTTAAGAAGTTGGAGATCACTATACCATTCTCTGAAGCATTGCAACAGATGCCAGCATATGCGAAATTTTTGAAGGAACTCCTCACAAAGAAACACAAGTATATTGAGAAGGAAACTATCAATATACAGGGCAACTGCAGTGCAATCATACAGAAACTACCTCCTAAACTTAAAGATCCAGGAAGCTTCACTATTCCATGCACCATAGGAGATGTGAAAGTTGGAAGAGCATTGATTGATTTGGGAGCTAGCATTAATCTAATGCCGCTATCCATGTGCAGAACAATTCAGGGGCTGGAAATTAAACCAACCAGAATGGCTCTTCAATTGGCGGACAGGTCTCTTAAGTATCCATATGGAGTGGTTGAAGATGTTCTAGTGAAGGTTGACAAATTTGTATTCCCAGTGGATTTTATTGTGATGGAGATGGAAGGAACTAGTGATGTTCCTCTTATTCTTGGGAGACCTTTTATGAAGACTGCTAGAGTTTTGATTGATGTAGAGAATGGTAAGCTTAAATTGAGAGTTGACGATGAAGAAGTCACTTTTGACGTATCCAAGGCCATGACATATCCAAATGATGACAAAGCATGTTTTCAATTTGATGAACTTGACGAAGTTTGTATGGTGCAAGAAAGGATGGTGCGAAATATTTCTCCATTGGAAAAAACTCTCATTGATGCATGTGAAGATTTAGATGAAGAAGAAGAGAAATTGATTGATGAATGTCTGATGGACTTGGAAACATTGAAAAAGAGTCCAGAGGAAGATCCAATATTTGAAATAATTGATAAGGAAGAAACAGTCAAAACACAGACACCAGAATTAAAAAGATTGCCATCACATCTGAAATATGTGTTTCTAGAAGAAGATGGAACAAAGCCAGTCATCATCAATAACTCTTTATCTCTACAAGAAGAAGAGCAATTGATAGAAATTCTGAAAGTCAACAAAGAAGCAATTGGGTGGTCAATATCAGATCTCAAAGGTATTAGCCCAACTTACTGCATGCACAAAATTTTTATGGAAGAAGATTATAAACCAAGTGCTCAACCACAGAGAAGGTTAAATCCTGTTATGAAGGAGGTTGTCAGAAAAGAAGTGTTGAAACTGTTAGAAGCTGGTATCATCTATCCAATCTCTGACAGTGAATGGGTGAGTCCAGTACAGGTGGTTCCAAAGAAAGGTGGGATGACAGTAATTTATAATGATAAGAATGAACTTATTCCTACTCGGACAGTTACTGGTTGGCGTATGTGCATTGATTACAGGAAGCTGAATAAAGCTACTAGGAAAGATCATTTTCCTCTGCCTTTCATGGATCAGATGCTAGAAAGGTTATCAGGGCAGGCTTTCTATTGTTTTCTAGATGGATATTCTGGATATAATCAAATTGTGGTGGATCCAAAAGACCAGGAGAAGACGGCTTTTACTTGTCCTTTTGGTATCTTTGCGTATAGAAAGATGCCTTTTGGATTATGTAATGCTCCAGCTACGTTTCAGAGGTGTATGCAGGCAATTTTTGTGGATCTTTTAGAAAAATGCATTGAAGTATTCATGGATGATTTCTCAGTTTTTGGAAATTCTTTCCAAAGATGTTTGGCTAATTTGAACACTGTCCTCAAGAGATGTGTTCAGACAAATCTTGTTTTGAATTGGGAAAAATGTCATTTCATGGTAACTGAAGGAATTGTATTGGGGCATAAAATCTCTGCTAAAGGAATTGAGGTAGACAAAGCTAAAGTAGAAGTCATTGAGAAACTACCTCCACCAACAAATGTAAAGGGGATTAGAAGTTTTCTTGGTCATGCTGGGTTTTATAGAAGATTCATCAAGGATTTCTCAAAAATTGCTAAACCATTGAGTAATCTTTTGATGAAGGATGCACCTTTTGTGATGAATGAAGATTGTTTGAAAGCTTTTGACACATTGAAGAAGAAGTTAGTGTCAGCTCCAGTAATTGTAGCACCAGATTGGAATCAAAACTTTGAATTAATGTGTGATGCAAGTGATTATGCAATAGGAGTTGTCCTTGCCCAGAGGAAAGAACAAAAGTTTCATCCAATTTATTATGCTAGCAAGGTTCTGAATGATGCTCAATTGAATTATGCTACAACCGAGAAAGAATTTCTTGCTATTGTGTATGCTCTAGAGAAATTTAGACCTTATCTTATTGGGTCCAAGGTAACTGTCTATACAGATCATGCAGCTATCAAATATTTGTTGACAAAACCAGATTCTAAGCCACGTCTGATTAGATGGGTTTTACTATTGCAAGAATTTGATGTAGACATCCGTGATAAGAAAGGAAGTGAAAACTTAATTGCTGATCATTTGTCACGGTTAGTCAATAATGAAGTCACTAGCAAGGAGTCTGAAATCTGGGAATCTTTTTCAGATGAATCACTCATGTATATTCAGCAGAGACCCTGGTTTGCTGATATGGCTAATTTCAAAGCTGCAAGGGTCATGCCGGAAGACTTAACTTGGCAACAAAGAAAGAAATTTTTGCATGATGCCAAGCAGTTTGTTTGGGATGATCCTTATTTGTTCAAAATTGGAGCAGATAATGTTCTGAGGAGATGTGTTACAAATGAAGAAGCAGAAGGAATTCTCTGGCATTGTCATGATTCACCTTATGGAGGACATTTTAATGGAGAAAGAACAGCAGCAAAAGTCCTTCAATCAGGATTTTATTGGCCAACTTTGTTTAAAGATGCTCATAATCATGCTAAAAATTGTGACAAATGTCAAAGAGCAGGGACAATCACTAAACGTCATGAGATGCCTTTACAAGGTATTTTAGAGGTTGAGGTTTTTGATTGTTGGGGTATTGACTTTGTTGGACCCTTCCCTCCATCTTTCAACAATGAATATATTCTGGTAGCAGTGGATTATGTGAGTAAATGGGTGGAAGCATTAGCTTGTCCTAAAAATGATGCTAGCACGGTAATTAAATTCCTGAAGAGGCAGATATTCTCACGTTTTGGCACTCCAAGAGTGTTGATCAGTGATGGAGGCTCTCATTTTTGCAATTATCAGCTAGAGAAAGTACTTAAACACTATGGAGTAAAACATAAAGTAGTTGCACCTTATCATCCACAAACCAATGGACAAGCTGAGGTATCTAACAGGGAGATAAAACGGATCCTGGAAAAAACAGTGACTTCATCAAGAAAGGATTGGTCTCTCAAATTGGATGATGCTCTTTGGGCTTATAGGACAGCAATGAAGACGTCTATGAGATTATCACCATTTCAATTAGTCTATGGGAAGGCATGCCATTTGCCTGTAGAATTGGAGCATAAAGCATTATGGGCTTTGAAATTCTTGAATTTCGATCCTTATGAAACTAAATGCACACGCAGACGGCAGATTTTGGAGCTTGAAGAAATGCGATTACATGCATATGATTCATCCAAGGCTTACAAAGACAAAATTAAATTTTATCATGACAGAAAGTTGGTGAACAGAGTTTTTAATCCAGGACAACAGGTATTATTGTTCAATTCAAGATTGAAGATATTTCCTGGGAAGCTAAAGTCAAAATGGTCAGGACCATATGTGATAAAAGAAGTGCATCCGCATGGAGCAATTGAAATATTTAATCCAGTTGCTGCTGATCCACAAAGAAGTTGGGTGGTGAATGGTCAACGTCTCAAACCTTATCTAGGGGGAGAGCTGCAACAATTTTCCACAATGATGTTGTTGGTTGATCCTTGAAAGTTTGGGTCAGGCTCGTGACGTTAAACAAGCGCTCACTGGGAGGCAACCCAGTGTTTTGTAAGTATTTTCTGTTTTTAGATTAGGGTTTGATGTACTTTATTTGAAACCTGGTTTCTTGTGATGGTTTGCTATTAACTGTGATTTTGTGATAAGTAATTCTGAATGATGCTTATGATTGATTGATGTTGAGATGATGTGCACATTAAAATGCTTATACAGGTGATTCACAAGCTTTGTGAACAAATGCATGATATCATGATTGTGATTGTGAAATTAAGCAGGATGTGTATGTCAAATGTGAATGAGCTTATATGTGAGATTTTGAGCTCCAGAGTTGTTATTGTTGAATGCTATTACTTTGAAAGCATGAATGGTTTTGCCCAGGTTTTCTATGATTGAATCAATTGCTTGTTTTGCATCATGTGATCAAGGCCATTTGTTGAAAACCTTTTTATTGGCCAAATTCATAAAATTAGCCCACTAAAAGAGAACACTGTGTGTTCTATCCTTTGAACCCTTAGCCTTGAATATACACTGAAAACCCTTAGTTGAAAATCTTTACCTTGAGTTAAGAAGAAGATCTTGTGTGGTATTGTTAAATGTTCAAGTTTGGGGTTGTTGGGAAAATATGAAAAGCATTGAGCTAAGAGCTAAAAAGTAAGAATATGCAAAGAAAAAGAAAAGAAAAGAAAAAGAAGTAAAGCTCAATGCAAAGGCAAAAAGAGAGTTGGGTATGAATAAGATGATTGAGTTGTTATGATTCTATTAACTCAAGGATTTTGTGATCCAGAAAAACCAATTTTCTTGTTAGCCCAGCCACATTATAAGCCATTGAAAAGTCCTTGTGATGATGCATGCTTGTGAATGTTTTTGATTGTGGTAAAATGAAAGGCAAAGTTAATTCATGTGACATTGTGATGGTAGAGTGAATGAGTGATTACCTCTTATACACTTGTGTGTGAGTGAAACATTTTACCTAGTGAGGAAATATTCCATTAGCACATGAACATCCATGCTTAATTGATTGGTTATTCATGAAAAAGAGCATTTGTTGGGTATTAACTGATTTTGTGAAACACTAAAGCATGTGCACATCTTGATTGAAATCTTGATCATAAGTGATTAATGTTTTTACTTATCTTGAAAAGAGGATTTTTAGAATGACTGAACCATCATATGAATTGGTTGAAGATAGAGTTACATCTTGTTTGCTTGAGGACAAGCAAAGTTCTAAGTTTGGGGTTGTGATAACAGTTGAAAAACTGTTATTTTCATGATTAAAATTGACACTAAAAGCAACCTTTACATTTAGAAACTAGCTTGAAATCATGCTTTTCTTCATGTTTTTAGAAATAAGAGAGCTGGACAGGTTTATGCTTGATTTCAGTGTTTTTGTGCAGGTTTTAAGGTGAATTTGGTGAAAGAAGTGAAAAAGGAGAAGCCGAAGTCACTGCTCAGCGGCAGTTTACCGCTGAGCGGCACTCAGGAGCTTGCGGGAGGTCCGCTGAGGGGCAAAATGGCCGCTGAGGGGAGAAAACAAGTCACGCACTCACCGCTGAGCGGTAGTTTACCGCTGAGCGGCACTCTGGAAGTCACGTGAGGTCCGCTGAGGGGCAAAATGGCCGCTGAGGGGAGAAATCAAGTCACGTACTCACCGCTGAGCGGTATTTTACCGTTGAGCGACACTTTAATGGGCTTGGATTTGACTTTTTGTAATTTACGAATGATATATAAGCTTTAGGGTTTCCTAGGGTTAGGCATCTCTGGCTGGAACGAAGCAAACACTCTCTCTTCCACCCCTTTGAAGGAGGATCTTGGATGCTGAGGCTTCCTCTTCACCTTTTTAGGGTTTATTCTTTCATTCTTTCATTGTAATTCATCTAGGTTCACCATGAATATGGTGAACTAAACTCTGTATGTTTGTTGGGGAATCAATGTAATCTTGTGAAACTCTCATATATGGAATCTGTTTTTACATCTTTTAATTAAGACTTATGCTTTCTTTCATCATTAGTTAGGGTTTTTCCTCTTTGCTTAATGCTTGCATTGTTTAACTCATTCGATGCATGATAATTGGTTTTGTCGATACGGGCACGTACGGGGAAGTCTAGATCCGGGGAATTTCTCCCAATTTTATATTGGTTGTCGTTAAGCTCCTGCACTTATGAACTGATCATTAGGAATGCTAGGAATTGTATGAACTCGTGATTAGGGAGAAGCCTTCTTGAAAGGTACTTTAGAGAGTGGCATTAACAATGATGATTTGAATGTTGGATTCCTAAAATATATGAGAGTGGATAAGATGAAATTGACCCCCAACAACATATCCATACATAAATTTCATTGAAAGTGTTTATCTTTTGCTTTTTGGCCATTGATCAAAATTCATGCATACATATTTATTTTCTGTCTTGCATTTTAAACCCCAATTAATTCGTTTGTAAGTCTTAGTTAATTAAGAAACCACATAACTAAACTAGGCCGTGAGTCCTTTGGGAAGAACGATACTTGGTCTAACTAAGTTTATTACTTGAACGATTCGGTCATACTTGCCGATTGAAAACAAGTTTGTGACATCACATTTTGGTGTTCATAAATTTTTCCATCACAAACCCCCCACTATGTGCTTGACCTGAGACTCGAACCACATTTGGTCCTTGAGAGACGACCTAGGAGTCACTTCCTAGTTTATACTACATTAATTTTGCAATAAATTTTTGTGTGAGGTGCGACCCTCTCAACAAAATGGCGCCGCTGCCGGGGACCAACGGTTCGGTCTTAGGTCTTTTGTTGTGTTAGTGTGTGTTGTGTTTTGTCTTGTCTTGTGATGTGATGTTCTGTTTTGTGTGTGCGTGTCGCATGTTCAATTGTGTTGTGTTTTGTTTGTTTCGTAATTTTTAGCATTCCCTTTCTACCTTTCCCCTTCTCTTTCCATGTCTACCTGTTTTGATTTTGTGAATACTGCTTATTCTGCCAGTGCCTCTGATTATGATTCTCCTTCTGCATGTTACTCTGATTGTGATTCATATTCTGCTGATTTGTATGTTGAGAGCAATATGGCTCATCCTCCGACTTCTGAGAGTTCTCTTTGGGAACCGGTTCCACCTACTGATGATGATGTTCATTGCGTTCTGATAAAAGTTGAAAAACTGTTATTTTCATGCTTAAAATTGACACAAAAAGCAACCTTTACACTTAGAAACTAGCTTGAAATCATGCTTTTATCCATATTTTCAGAAATAAGAGAGCTGGACAGGTTTATGCTTGATTTTAGTGTTTTTGTGCAGGTTTTAAGGTGAATTTGGTGAAAGAAGTGAAGAAGGAGAGAGATGAAATCAGAAAAGACATCAAAAAGTGCAAAAGAAGAAGTCGCAACTGCCGCTCAGCAGCAGTTTACCGCTGAGCGGCACTCAGGAGTTCACGTTGGAACCGCTGAGGGGCAAAATGGCCGCTGAGGGGAAGAAACTACTCACGCACTTACCGCTGAGCGGCACTTTACCGCTGAGCGGCACACTTATGGGCTTGGACCTAGATTTTCTGTAATTTTAGAATAGTATATAAGCTTTTGCACGTCCTAGGGTTTGTATCTTTGGCAGAAACGAAGCAAACACTCTCTCTTCCACCCCTTTGAAGGAGGATCTAGGATGCTCAGGCTACCTCTTCACCTTTCTAGGGTTTTATCTTTCATTCTGTCATTATTGTTCATCTAGGTTCACCATGAATATGGTGAACTAAACCTTGTATGTTTGTTGGGGAATCAATGTAATCTTTTGAAGCTCTCATATATGGAATTTGTGCTTGCATCTTAATCTAAGACTTATGCTTTCTTTCATCATTAGTTAGGGTTTTTCCTCTTTGCTCAATGCTTGCTTTGTTTAACTCATTCAATGCATGATTATTGATTTTGTCGATACGGGAACGTACGGGGAAGTCTAGATCCGGGGAATTTCTCCCAATAGTATATTGGTTGCCTTAAGCTCCTGTGCTAAAAAAACTAATTATTAGGAATGCTAGGAATTGTATGAACTCGTAATTAGGGAGAAGCCTTCTTGAAAGGTAATTTAGAGAGTGGCATTAACAATGATGACTTGAATGTTGAATTCCTAAAATATATGAGAGTGGATAAGATGAAATTGACCCCAACAACATATTCATCAATATATTTCATAGAAAGTGCTTGTCTTTTGTTTTAGCCATTGATCAACCTCATGCATACATGTTTATTTTCGTCTTTTGCATATTAAACTCCACTTATTTTGTTCTTAAGTCTTAGCTAATCAACAAATCACATAACTAAACTAGGTCGTGAGTCCTTTGGGAGAACGATAATTGGTCTTACCGAGTTTATTACTTGAAACGATTCGGTCATACTTGCCGATTGTTAAACACGTTTGTGACATCATATTTTGGTGATCATAAATTTGTCCATCACCTTCTCAAGACTGGACTGATACATTTGCCCACACAGACATTTGGAGGAATTCCACAGCATTTGCTCTTCAATGAAGCCTCCACATGTACTGGTTGATCACATGTTCTTAAGGGCATTCCCACATTCATTACAAGAAGCAGCAAGGGATTGGCTGTATTGTCTTCCTCCAGGATCTATCACTTCTTGGGAAGATCTTAAGCATATGTTCTTGGATGAATTCTTCCCCGCTCAGTATGGTTACAGCAACGATCCTGGATGGAATGACCCTAGTTTGGGATGGTATGATACTCCACAGCAATATCAGGAAGCACCATCTCAGAATGCTTGTATGCCTCCGCCAATCCAGCAACAACAACAACTGCAACTTTATGAGTCTGCCCAGATAGCTCCTCAACCTTCTACTTTTGAGCTTACATTGCAGGAGTTGTTGGAGCAGATGACCATGCAGAACCTTCAGTTTCAGCAAGAGAACAGAGCACACCTTCAATGTTTGAGCAATCAGATAGGGCAGATGACCACTCAACTCAATCAGGAACAGTCTCAAGATTTAGAGGAATCACCATTTCAGACTGTTCTAATTCCTGATGATGTTACTGTCATCCACATAAAAGATGGGGAGCAGAGTTATGAGCTTACTACTACGCCACATACTTTCCCACCTTCAGATGTCCCTACTCTTGCACCTGAGGAGACTAATGAATATTTTGAAGAGCAGGCAGATATAAGCAGTAATTCTGAACCAGGTAGACCACCTTCATTTTCCCACACTCTACCAATCTTCCAAGAAGTGGAGGTAAACATACCTAATTTTGACTATGCTGTTGATGATTATGCTTTTAATGATTATGATTGTATTGTTGATGAGTCCGTTTTTAATTCTTCCTCTCTGCATGATGAGAATCAATTTTTGATATCAAATTCGTATGTTTATTCTCCATGCATTGAACATGAATCTGAGTCTGTGGTTGATATTGTTTCTGAATTTGAAATTGATTCATGTTCTGAGAGTTTATCTGTTGTTCAGCCTGTTACACTGGGATTGGGTGTTATACCCCTGTGTGTCAATTCTTTGGAGCCACAATGTACTAACCATGCTGCAGGAGGTACATATGAATTTGACCAACATGCACCCCCAATGGAAGACAAGGGTGCTTACATACACAATAGTTTGAAGATCAATAGGTGATGGACAAATTTGTAAGCACCAAAATATGATGTCACAAACTTGTTTCACAATCGGCAAGTATGACCGAATCGTTCAAGTAATAAAACTTGGTAAGACCAAGTATCGTTCTTCCCAAAGGACTCACGGCCTAGTTTAGTTATGTGGTTTCTTGATTAACTAAGACTTACGAACGAAATATTTGGGTTTAAAATGCAAGACAGAAAATAAACATGTATGCATGAATTGATCAATGGCAAAGATAAAAGATAAACACTTTCAATGGAATATATGAATGAATATGTTGTTGGGGGTCAATTTCATCTCATCCACTCTCATATATTTTAGGAATTCAACATTCAAATCATCATTGTTAATGCCACTCACTAATGTACCATTCTAGATGGCTTCTCCCTAATCAAATAGTTCATACAATTCCTAGCATTCCTAATGATTAGTTCATTACCGCAGGAGCTTAAGGCAACCAATATAATATTGTCAGTAAAATATTGGGAGAAATTCCCCGGATCTAGATTTCCCCGTACGTGTCCGTATCAACAAAACCAATAATCATGCATTAGAATGAGTTAAACAATGCAAGCATTGAGCAAAGAGGAAAAACCCTAACTAATGATGAAAAGAAAGCATATGTCTTAATTCAAAGATGTATTCAACAAATCCATATATGAGAGCTTCAAGAGATTACATTGATTCCCCAACAAACATACAAGGTTTAGTTCACCATATTCATGGTGAACCTAGATGAATAACAATGAAAGAATGAAAGAGATAGAAAAACCCGTGAAAGAGAAGAGGAGAGCTGTCACCATCTCCCAATCTACCCCAAGGGGTGGAAGAGAGAGTGTTTGCTTCGTTTCTGCCAAAGATCCTAACTAAAGGACGTGCAAGCCCTTAAATACTAATCTAGAGTTACAAAAGATTATAAAAGTCCAAGCCCAAAAAGTGCCGCTCAGCGCCATTTACCGCTCAGCGGTGGTTACGCGTCTTCTTTCTTCCCCTCAGCGGCCATTTGCCCCTCAGCGGTTCCAACGTCACCTCTTGAGTGCCGCTCAGCGGTAGTTTGCCGCTGAGCGGTGCCTTCGACTTCTCCTTTTTGCACTCTTTCTTGTCTTTTCTAATGTCCTCTCTCTTATTCTTCACTTCTTTCACCAAATTCACCTCAAAACCTGCACAAAAACACTTAAATCAAGCATAAACCTGTCCAGCTCTCTTATTTCTGAAAATATAAACAAAATGCATGATTTCAAGCTAGTTTCTAAGTCTAAAGGTTGCTTTTAGTATCACTTTTAAGCATGAAAATAACAGTTTTTCAACTGTTATCACAACCCCAAACTTAGAACTTTGCTTGTCCTCAAGCAAACAAAATGTAACTCCATCTCCAACCAATTCATATGATGGTTCACTCATTCAAAATCCTCTTTTCAAGATAAGTAATAACTTCACTCAAACTTATGACCAAGAGTTAATTCAAGATGTGCACATGCTTTAGTGTTCACAAAGTCATTTAAATTCCAACAAATGCTATTTTTCATGAATGATCAATCAATTAAGCATGGATGTTCATGTGCTTATGGAATATTTCCTCACTAGGTAAAGTGTTTCACTCAACACACAAGTGTATAAGAGGTAAAGTGTTTCACTCATTCACTCCACTATCACAATGTCACATGAATCAACTTTGCCTTTCATTTAACCACAATCAATACATTCACAAGCATGCATCATCACAAGGACTTTTCAATGGCTTATAATGTGGCTGGGCTAACAAGAAAATTGGTTTTTCTGGATCACAAAATCCTTGAGTTAAGAGAATCATAACAACACAATCTTCTTATTCATTCCCAACTTTCTTTTGCCTTTGCTTTTGCATTTGCATTGAGCTTTGCTTCTTTTTCTTTTCTTTGCTTTTTCTTTGCATATTTTTACTTTTAGCTCTTAGCTCAATGCTTTTCCTTTTTCATGTTTCCCCAATAACCCCAAACTTGAACATTTAACAATACCACACAAGATCTTCTACTTAACTCAAGGTAAAGATTTTCAATCAAGGGTGTTCAGTGTATATTTAAGGCTAAGGGTTCAAAGGATAGAACACAACGTGTTCTCTTTTAGAAGGCTAACTTTATGAATTTGGCCAATAAAAAGGGTTTCAAAAACACGGCCTTTGATCATATGATGAAAAACAAGCAATTGATTCAATCATAGAAAACCTGGGCAAAGTCATTCATGCTTTCAAAGTAACAGCATTCAACAATAACAACTCTGGAGCTCAAAACCTCACATATAAGCTCATTCACATTTGACATACACATCATGCTTAATTTCACAATCACAATCATGATATTATGCATTTGTTCACAAAGCTTGTGAATCACCTGTATAAGCATTTTAATGTGCACATCATCTCAACATCAATCAATCAATAAGCATCATTCAATCATTACTTATCACACAATCACAGTTAATAGCAAACCATCATAAGGAACCTGGTGTTCAATAGAGTACATCACACCCTAATCTAAAAACAAAAACAAATAAGTTCAGAAAACTTAAACCACACAAAGCATAAGTCCTGCTCTAGTTATGATAGCATTCATCAGTAAATGCTATCTCAACTCCTCCTCAATCTGAGCTGTCCTCTGTATCCTCCTTCTTCTTGGATCTTATAGTCTTGATTCTTTTTGCCTGATGAGGAGGCCATCCCTGCATCAAACATAATTCACAAAACCAAAAGATACATTGTTAAGCATTAGTAAACCATAATGAAGAAATCAGCCCCTTCAATGATGCTCTCTCCCAACCCCAAACTTAGATGGAAAACTAGTGAGCAAGTGAGTGGAAGAGAAATTTTCTTAAGAGGGAAGAGTAAAAAGATGTGGAAAACCTAAGAGAAGGTATGTGGGAGTGTTTGTGCAGAGAAGAGCTTGAAAGAATATAAAAACGCGCAGCTTAGGGTTTAAAAATACCCCAATGGGCTCGGGTTCCGCTAAGGGGAACTTAAGCCCATCTGCGATAGTACCGCTCAGCGGTAATTGCCGCTCAGCGGCACTTTCGTGATGTGCCCTTCTCCTTCTTTTCTTGACCTACGTGCCTTCCTAGCATACCCCTCATAGGTTCCCTGCAATTCAATGTTAAAATTGCTTATGCAAACCCTAACTAAAATAAACAAACAAAAACAATCAATCAACTGGGTTGCCTCCCAGGTAGCGCTTGTTTAACGTCACGAGCCTGACCCAAAATCCACCAACACCCATCAGTAGGTGTTTCCAACTTACCAACACCCATCAGTAGGTGCAAAATCTTCTCACCAACACCCATCAGTAGGTGTTACAAACCTAGTATCCTTCAGTAGATACTTGTCCACATAGCATCCTTCAGTAGATGCTAAATCCAACAAAAATAATGTCCACAATAATGTTCATAAATTACAAGTTACACAACCAAAATAAAACAAATCAAAAGTTTGTAAATCCACTGGGTTGCCTCCCAGCAAGCGCTTCTTTAACTTCACTAGCTTGACCCTGTTAAAGCTCATGTTCCATCTTCTTTATAGTTGACGTAGTCCTTCCACCAACCTTTCAACTGCTTCCTTTGGACTGTCTTAGATTCTCTAGAATATGGAGACTCTATCTCTATCATCTCCTTCTCTTTAAAGCCTTTAATAACCCACAACTTGTTCTTGAGTCTTACAGGTGTGCCAAGTTGGAGTCTTAATTTTTTCCAGTCTCTAGGAACTTCTTCTCCTTTTCCAAACTCTTCTACCTTGGGTGCCTGAAAATACAAACAATGGTTATCAGAAACCTTAAGATTTTTATTTTTACCTCTAGTTATGGGTGCATCTCGAAATGCAGCTTTATAACTGGCTTCTTCCTCCTTTGCTTGTATCTCATCTTTGAACACATCCACCACCACTTTCTCCTCTCTGTCTTGGAGAACCACTATACCTTCATTCACATCAATGATAGCCCTAGCCGTTTTCATAAACGGCCTTCCAAGTATGAAAGGTATTTTCTCAGTTTCCATCTTCATCACCACAAAGTCTGCCAAGAACTGAAGTTTGCCAACACAAACTACAATGTCTTCTGCAATCCCACATGGCTCCTTTGAAGATCCATCAGCCATTACAAGATTAACCTTTACAGGTTTTATTTCAACATGGCCAATTTGCTCCAATAGAGAATAAGGCATCAAGTTAACACTTGAGCCTAAATCAAGGAGAGCTTTCTTTACCTTTTTCTTCCCTATAATGCAAGGAATAGAAAAACTGCCTGGATCTGCTGCTTTTGGTGGGAATGATTCTTTCTTAACAGTTATACACTTTTCTTCCTCATCCTCTCTACGTCTTCTTTTTGTAGAGGTTCCTTCATCTGATTTGGTGTAAACTGCTATTTTCTGTAGAATTTGTTCCCAAGGAGCTTCATTATCAACCATTTTGAATAAATCTGTGAAATTCATTTGTTTCTCCTGATTTGTTAGAAAAGGAAAAGTGTCCTTTCTTTCTTCTTCTCTTCTCTCTTCTGTTTCATCTTCTTCCAACTCAATGATCTCTTCATTTACACTCTTGACCACTTTGCACTCTTCTCTGGGGTTAACCTCAGTATTAGCCCCAAAGTTTCTGTTGGGTCTTTCTTCCAATTGCTTGGTGATCTGACCCATCTGAATCTCCAGATTCTTTATAGCAGCTTCAGTGCTCTTTTGAGAAGATTCAGTTTTCTGGATGAATTGCTGAAGAGTTTCTTCCAACTTTGTTGATCTGTCATTAAGCATAGATAATTGTTGCCACAAAGTTGGTTGCTGCTGCTGCTTATTAAACTGATTAGCCTGCCCAGCTTGTCCTTGGCCAATGCTTGGATGTGGTTTCCAACCCTGATTATAATTCCCTTGACGGTATGGAAACTGATTAGCCATGAAGTTATCATCCTCCAAGGCCTCCACTGGAAAAGCACACTGGCCATTGATGTGATCACCTCCACATAGTTTGCACAACTGGGTTTGTACCTGTGCAGCAGATTTTAACTCTTTAGGTAGTGAAGCAAGAGTTTTGGTCAGAGTTTCCAGCTGTTGAGTTAGAATCTTATTCTGTGCTAGCAGAGCATCATGGGTTTGTAATTGAAGAACCCCTTTCTGTTGCATAGGGGCGCCTCTTTCATTGTGAAGCTCATTATCACTTGTAGCCATATTTTCAATAATTTCAGTTGCTTCCTTTGGAGTCTTCCATTTGATATTGCCTCCAGCTGAGGCATCCAACATCATCTTGGTTTGTGAACCAAGCCCTCCAAGGAAAGTTAGGACTACTTCTTGATCTTCAAAGCCATGCGTAGGAGTTTTACGTAACAAGCTTTTATACCTGTCCCATGCATGTCCCAGTGATTCCTCCATGCCCTGCTTGAATGAAGATATCTCTTGCTTTCCTTTAGTCACTTTAGATTGTGGGAAGTATTTGCTTAGAAACTTTGTAACCACTGCTTCCCACTCCGTGAAACTTTCTTCTGGAAAAGAGTTCAACCAAAGCTTAGCATTGCCCCCCAATGAGAAAGGAAACAAGCTAAGTTTGATAGCTTCGTCTGGCACCCCATTGATCTTGACCGTGTTGCAGATCTCATTAAATGTTGTAAGGTGCTCATATGGGCTTTCATGTGATAACCCATTAAATTGATTACTCTTTACCAGTTGAATTAATGCTGGTTTGACCTCCATGTTGGCTGCATTGACTCTAGGCCGAGCTATGCTATTGAAGTGCTGAGGTCCAGCAAGATTAGTGTAATCTGCAAGAGTTCTTCTAGCATTATTATTGTTCTCCATACTCCCTGTGCTGTGAACAGAACCTTGTGGTGATGATTGTAGGAGAGTTTCAGGAGAAGGGAAAAGTTCTCTGGACGTTCTGATTCTTCTCCTCCTTCTACTCTCGTCTAGCCCTTCAAGTAGTGGTTCTGTTGTTTTCTTACTTCTAGTTCGAATTGCCTTCTGCATGCACAAGAAAACAAAACCCTAGAAAAGATTTGTGAGCACAAAAAGATATAGAAGAAAATAAAGATTGAAAAGATATAAGAAGATAAAAGATTTAGAAGATAGAATCAAATAAAATAAAACCTAATCTAAAAAAATAAAATCTAATCTAAAAGATAAAATAAAATCTAACCTAACCTAAAAGATAGAATAAGAATAAAATAAAATCTAACCTAAAAAGATAAAAATAAAATCTAACCTAAAAGATAAAAATAAAATCTAATAAAATCTAACCTAAAAATAAAAAAACAGAAAACAGAAAAACAGAAAACAGAAAAATAAAATAAAAATTCGAAAATAAAATAAAATCTAATCTAAAAAGATAAAAATAAAATCTAACCTAAAAGATAAAAATCAAATTTAAAAAGATAAAAAATAAAAACAGAAAAAATAAAAACAGAAATTCAAAATTAAAGTCAAAGGTAATCAATAATCACACAAATTAACCAGTTAAACCACGAGTTCCCGGCAACGGCGCCAAAAACTTGATGGACAAATTTGTAAGCACCAAAATATGATGTCACAAACTTGTTTCACAATCGGCAAGTATGACCGAATCGTTCAAGTAATAAAACTTGGTAAGACCAAGTATCGTTCTTCCCAAAGGACTCACGGCCTAGTTTAGTTATGTGGTTTCTTGATTAACTAAGACTTACGAACGAAATATTTGGGTTTAAAATGCAAGACAGAAAATAAACATGTATGCATGAATTGATCAATGGCAAAGATAAAAGATAAACACTTTCAATGGAATATATGAATGAATATGTTGTTGGGGGTCAATTTCATCTCATCCACTCTCATATATTTTAGGAATTCAACATTCAAATCATCATTGTTAATGCCACTCACTAATGTACCATTCTAGATGGCTTCTCCCTAATCAAATAGTTCATACAATTCCTAGCATTCCTAATGATTAGTTCATTACCGCAGGAGCTTAAGGCAACCAATATAATATTGTCAGTAAAATATTGGGAGAAATTCCCCGGATCTAGATTTCCCCGTACGTGTCCGTATCAACAAAACCAATAATCATGCATTAGAATGAGTTAAACAATGCAAGCATTGAGCAAAGAGGAAAAACCCTAACTAATGATGAAAAGAAAGCATATGTCTTAATTCAAAGATGTATTCAACAAATCCATATATGAGAGCTTCAAGAGATTACATTGATTCCCCAACAAACATACAAGGTTTAGTTCACCATATTCATGGTGAACCTAGATGAATAACAATGAAAGAATGAAAGAGATAGAAAAACCCGTGAAAGAGAAGAGGAGAGCTGTCACCATCTCCCAATCTACCCCAAGGGGTGGAAGAGAGAGTGTTTGCTTCGTTTCTGCCAAAGATCCTAACTAAAGGACGTGCAAGCCCTTAAATACTAATCTAGAGTTACAAAAGATTATAAAAGTCCAAGCCCAAAAAGTGCCGCTCAGCGCCATTTACCGCTCAGCGGTGGTTACGCGTCTTCTTTCTTCCCCTCAGCGGCCATTTGCCCCTCAGCGGTTCCAACGTCACCTCTTGAGTGCCGCTCAGCGGTAGTTTGCCGCTGAGCGGTGCCTTCGACTTCTCCTTTTTGCACTCTTTCTTGTCTTTTCTAATGTCCTCTCTCTTATTCTTCACTTCTTTCACCAAATTCACCTCAAAACCTGCACAAAAACACTTAAATCAAGCATAAACCTGTCCAGCTCTCTTATTTCTGAAAATATAAACAAAATGCATGATTTCAAGCTAGTTTCTAAGTCTAAAGGTTGCTTTTAGTATCACTTTTAAGCATGAAAATAACAGTTTTTCAACTGTTATCAATAGGCACCAGCTGAACCCGCTCATCAAGAATCACTTCTTAGATCCAGTTGTGGAAGACATTTCCCTGCTCGATCAAATTTGGAGGATGAAGCAGTTCTTCCTCAAAACTTCCTTGTTGGATCCTGTGGTGGACGACATCTCCCTGATAGTCCAAAATTGGCAACTGCCACCATGACCAAGGGAGTTTTCTTGCTCTCTTCTCCCCCTTTTCCTACTTTTATTGCACTTGTCCATGATCTGTTCACTGTTTTGGTTTCTAATCTTATGCTTATGACACATTGAGGACACTGTGTAGTTTAAGTGTGGTCTATTGGGGGAGATTTTTATTTTTCTTTGTTAGTTTTTGTTTTCTTGGTTAAATTTTTTTTTTCTTTTCTAGGTTATTTTTGTCGTGTCTTGTGTACAGTTTGCATGTTTCTCTTGCTTTTTGGACTTTATTTTGTTTGTAGACTTGACCTTCACTTCATTGATACTTGGCTTGAAATCTTTGCTTTTCTTTGCTTGGGAAGATGATTATGATGTTTGAGAGGTTGATTTGATTGTGACATAAATTACCCTGTGTGAGATTTGAGCCACTTGATGTTCTTTCTTGTGTGTGATATGTCTCTTGATTGCTTGCACATATGCCTTGGCTTGACTCTTGTTGATAATTCTTGATTGATATGCATGTTTGGAAGTGATAAAGGCAGTTTTGTTTTTGAGCCTCTCTAGCCAAATAAGCTTACCTTGTTCTGATCCTTTGATAACCCCTTTTGAGCCTATACTTTCCTCATTTCTTTGTTTTGAAGCTCATACACTAGCCTTAAGTGAAAAACCATGATTACCTTAACCTTAGGGAATTTTGGAGCTTTGGAAGTGTTTTGGGAACAAGTGTGGTCTCTTGGGGTTTCTGATGAATTGGCTGGTTGGTTCCTCTTCTTGTTTTGTGTTTGTAAATATGTTGTGTATCTTGTCTCTTATAGTTGTGTCCTAAATAGAGAGAAAAGCAAAGAGACAGGATGAGAAAAAATATAGAGAAAAATAAAATAAAAAAGTGAAAAATGAAAAAAAAAACAAAAAAATTGTGAATAATGGAGTCAAGAAGAGGATTGAATTAGAGGTTTTGGGTGTGAGTTGACTGTGTTTACACTTGTTCCCTCATTGTTCCTCTATTTCTTTTGGTTTGTAGCTTCTCATCCACATTTATCCTCCCTTGTCCTTGGCCCCATTTCACCCATAAAAGACCTTTTGATTTGAACATGCATGTGTTTGAGTGTTGATATTAGAGACTTGCCAAGTCTGTTGTTGCTTGCTTTCTTAAGTGCATTGAGTTGAAATTCTTTACCGTAGACACTTGAGAGAAATACTGATAGTGCATCTGTGAGTTTCTGTTGCTTTTGATTCACCTCTTGAACTGATTGATTATTTTGCCATGCTTGAAAGTGCTTGGATAATTTCATGAGTATCTGCTTTCTTTGATTTTGTGTCGGATATTGTGTACTTTCTTTCTTGGTCCAGATTCTTGGAGAACTGTGTAATTCTGTTTTTGTCCTAGTTAGTGTTTGTTTTTAGTGTGTTGAGTTTATGTCACTTCCTTGATGTCCTTTGAACTATTCCCTGATTTGCGTCTTGATTTTGCCCAGGAGTGCAAAAGACTAAGTGTGGTATATTTTGATGAGTCAATATTTTCTCAATTTCACTTAGCGTATTGTACCGAATTTAATCAGGGAATTGTGCTTAAATGTCCGGTATTTTTCCGTTTTTGCTAATTGTGCTTAATTTGACCAAAAATTCTTATTTTAATTAATTTGAATTATTTGAGCTAATTATTTTCATTATTAATTGTAGGAAAATTGTTGGATAATATTTGTGTAACATCCCAATAAATAGTAATTACTATTAATCAGAACTAATCACATTTACAGAAAATACAGTGCAGTCTTAGCATAATTAACAGCTGCTCCAAAATAAAACAGCATGTACAGCAAATTACAGTATTCAGAAATTCATAAAAGGTACAAAACCAGTTACTGGACAAACGTTCTGCAGAAATATACAGTCAACGTCCCAAAATGCTATACAGAAAGACTAACTACTACTAATACTGTATGAACAGCGCTGCAAAACTATACACAGAACTATCAAAAATACAGCACTGAAAAGTGACTAATGCTAATACAGAAACGGGTCTCTACTGCTCAGCTTTAACTTCAACTTCCACAAGGTTGGCATCCTCCAAATTTTCTTCTTCCAGCATAGTTTCAAGGGGTGCCTCACCATCTGCTCACATCCACAACGGATGATCATTGCATTGACAAGACGGACATACAGAAACAGTAGACAACACAAGGAAATTGTAAGGGTAAGCTTAGGTAATTTAATTCAATAAAATCAACATAATTTAACTTATAAAATAAGTCATGCAGTTCATACAATATTAAACACATATCCCAGCATACAGTAACTCATTCAAATTCTCATAATTAAAGACTGTCCGGACTGTATGATGCCATGTATCTACAGGCGTTCTTGCACCCGGGTGGTGTAGTAACTGGAACATCCATCAGCTGCCACCCGAGGTTAACCCTATCAGTCCAAAGTACTCAATAGGACTAGGGCCTCCTGCCATTCCCACACATGACCTACTCCCCTCTACATGAGGATGAGCACTCACGGAATATCAGGATGAACAGCCATCAGCAGCTTTACCATGGTCATACTACACTACTCATCATATTCACATCATGGAGACGTTTCTCCTTGAAACGCTCATTCACAATCCAATCCAATAGAGTTCATTCCAATTTACCATTCGCACATAATAACCATTTCTCTTATACAAATTTTCATTCTGTGTTCCACTCTCTTAATTGAAAATACAAGTTACTCTTTAATAGATCAAGAAGACTGTATTTCAGTGCACTGTAGCCTCGTTTCTGAACAAAAGAAACGAATCTGTATCCATTTACGTGAGTTAAGAACACTTAAGAATTTATTTGAGATTGAATCAAGAAGATCTGAATAATACTTAGAATAATTCTAAGTATAATACTGGAGATTGAATAAAAAGGATAAGTATAATTTAGATATATTTCCATAGATAACCAGAATATGAAAGAAATTCAGATATGAACACTGTCATTGAAGAAACCGAACGTTAAATAAGAATTTGGACGAACACCATATACGTGTGCTCACGAATCCAGGATAGGACGAGCGTTCAGTTATAAAACCGAACACTGATTAGGACGAACGCCAGTCAATGACCGAGCATCAAGTAGAACGAACGCTCATGGGAACGAACGCGCATGTAATCGAACGTTCAGTATCAGACCGAACGCTAACTGGAACGAACGCTCAATCGAAGATCGAGAGTTCCTTTGGGCGAACGCTCAATATAATACTAAGCGCCACTTATGACGAACGCTGGTGGACAAAACCGAGCGTACTATTACCCTTCAATTTAATTTCAATGGTTGGACCCGCTAGGCTAAGCCGAACGCTCATACCTAACTCTTGACACCAATAACGCTCGTTCTTAATCAGAGTCCTTTCCAATGAAAGAATCCTTATTCTAAGTGATGTTCCAGGGAAACCGAACGGTATAAGACCGTTCGATAACGAGCGTACATGATCAATCAGAGAAGATCAGATTTCCAGATTTTTCAGACACTATACTTC
This sequence comes from Vigna umbellata, assembly GCF_029865625.1. Classification (NCBI taxonomy): domain Eukaryota; kingdom Viridiplantae; phylum Streptophyta; class Magnoliopsida; order Fabales; family Fabaceae; genus Vigna; species Vigna umbellata. The sequence goes on from NC_142174.1 coordinate 25,303,923, forward strand.
ACAGTTTTTATACGATTTGTAACTTAGAATTTTCATCTTCACCATAAATCTTATACATTACAGAATTCATGTTATCTCCTCCAACTATACAGAGTTTTCCATTTTTCCAGTTCAAACATATCACCATCAACATACAGTAAAAATCAAAATCATTCCAAATTATGCATAATCAATCACATTACAACTCATACATTTCATTCACTGCATAATTTCATACAACATTCCTGATATACATCCATTTCAATTCTGCTTCATCACGCATATTCAAAATTCGCATAATACATACATTTCAGACATCCATCACAATTCATTACTGTCATACAGATCAAACATATATTAAATTAAATTACTAAAGCTTCCCTTACCTGTTACTGCAGTGTACTTCCAATTGCTTAGAATTTCACTCTTGCACTCACGGCTTTCTATCCAGAAATTCACTCAACCACTTCCACTAAATCTAATACACCAAAAATCATAACAGATCAGACTTCTAATCCTGCATGCAACCATAATTTTGGTTCGCATGAACTAAATGGAAAATTTTGCAGAAACGAGAACTTACCAGTTCAGTTCTCAGTTCTGTTCGGATCTGAATGGTGCTCACGGTGCAGGGAAATTTTCTACTGTGTCTGAAATGAGATCAGAGGGATTGATAGTGAGTTATCTTAGAGAGAAGATGGAGATGGTTTAGAGAGAGGGCAGAGAGTTTGAATGCAGAATTCTGAGAAGAAGATGAAGCATGCAGGAGGAAGAGGGAGAGTTTTTCAGAATTATTTTTCTCTTCCCACGCAGAACAAACTCCCCAACCTCCACACGCCACTTGTCTCCCACTAACCATTCTCAGAATGCTCCAACAGTGACACATGGCAGGCGCATGCAGTGTTGAAGTGAGTGGAATTTTGACGTGGCAAGGTGAATTAAAACAGTGATCAGAGGATGGATTTAAGTGTGTTAATTATCAGGTTCTCACATTCCCCCTAACTACAAAAATTTTCGTCCTCGAAAATTCTAAAGCTTACCAGGGAATAGGTGCGGATACAATTCTCTCACAGCCTCTTCAACCTCCCATGTTGAGTCACCAGTCTTTGCATTCCACACCACTTTCACGAGACTAACATCCTTTCCTTTGTAAAGTCTGGTGCGGCTGTCTTCCACACAAACAGGCTGCATCTCCAGGGTTCTATCTGGCCGAAGTTGGATATCTTCTAACTCCAATACGTGTGATGGATCAGCTATATATTTACGGAGTTGAGAGACATGAAAGACTGGATGAAGGTTGGACAGTTGAGGTGGTAAAGCCAATTCATACGCCACTGCTCCAATCTTCTTCAGAATTTGATAAGGTCCAACGTACTTGGGAGAAAGCTTCTTTGGACGAAGGATTCTTCCCACACCAGTGATTGGATTCAACCTCAGAAACACGTGATCTCCAGCAACAAATTCTAAGGGTCTTCTTCTTTTATCAGCATACGATTTCTGCCTGCTTTGGGAAGTCTTCAAACGCTCTTGGATCAGTTTCACTTTCTCTGTTGTTTGTTGGATTAATTCTGGTCCGGTTAATGCAGTTTCACCTTCTTGGAACCAACACAAAGGAGTTCTACACTTCCTTCCATAAAGAGCTTCAAACGGTGCCATTCCTATACTTGCTTGAAAGCTGTTATTATACGTGAATTCCACAAGCGGCAGAACCTCATCCCATATTCCCATATGATCTATCACACAGGTTCTCAACAAGTCTTCAAGAGTTTGGATGGTTCGTTCAGATTGGCCATCCGTCTGAGGGTGATATGCAGAACTCATTTGAAGTTTGCTTCCCAATTCTCCTTGCAATGACTGCCAAAAACGAGATGTGAATCTCGTGTCTCGATCTGATATAATGCTTGAGGGAACTCCATGCAACCGAACAATCTCTTTGACGTACAGCTTGGCCAAATTTGTCATGGACATCCTTAAATTAACAGCCAGGAAATGGGCGCTCTTAGTCAATCTATCCACAATTACCCAAATTGAATCATGGTTTCGGACTGTACGTGGCAGATGAGTCACGAAATCCATAGAGATGCTGTCCCACTTCCATTCTGGAATTTCCAATGGCTGCAGCAATCCTCCCGGTCTTTGATGTTCAGCTTTGGCTCTTTGACAAGTTAAGCAAGAGGACACAAAACGTGCAATGTCACTCTTCATACCAGGCCACCAGAATGACAAACGAAGGTCCTGATACATCTTAGTCATGCCAGGGTGCATGCTAAGACGGCTGTGATGTGCTTCCTCCAATATGATTTTCTTCAGCTCGCCATCATTAGGGACACACGTCCTTCCCCGGTAACGCAACATACCGTCTGTTCCTGCATTGAAATCCTTATCTTTACTCAAACCGAGCTCGCCCAATATCTTCACCAGCTCTTCATCCTCACGTTGCTTCTTCCAGATTCGGTCAAATACATCACTGGAAATTATGAGATTACAGCATCTGATAACGTCCGTTCCCAAGTCAAACTGCAATCCTAGATCTCTAAAGCTTTCCACCAAATTCAGCTCCTTCACCATCATTGCAGAGACCCTTACGGCTTTCCTACTCAATGCATCAGCCACCACATTTGCTTTTCCAAGATGATACAGTAATTCAAATTCGCAATCCTTCAAGAATTCAAGCCACCTCCTTTGCCTCATATTCAACTCCTTTTGATCAAAGAGGTACTTGAGACTCTTGTGATCACTAAATACTTGAAACGTTGCACCATACAGATAATGCCTCCAGATTTTTAACGCAAACACCACTGCTGCCAGCTCCAAGTCGTGTGTGGGGTAATTCTTCTCATGAACTTTCAACTGCCTGGAAGCGTATGCCACTGCCTTTCTTTCCTGCATCAGTACACAGCCCAAACCTTGATATGATGCATCACAATACACTTCAAAAGGTTTGGCTGTATCTGGAATGACCAACACAGGAGCGCTTGTTAATTTCTTCTTCAATTCCTGGAAGCTCTCCTCACATTTATCTGTCCAAGCAAACGGCTGGTCCTTCCTGGTGAGGTAAGTCAGAGGGGCTACTATCTTGGAAAATCCTTCAATAAATCTCCTATAATAGCCCGCGAGTCCCACAAAGCTTCTAACTTCCGTGACTGAACGTGGACTCTCCCAATCCAGCACTGCCTTCACCTTGGTTGGATCCACTGCAATACCACCAGCAGAAACAACGTGCCCCAAGAATTGGATCTCCTTCATCCAAAATTCACACTTTGAACGTTTGGCATACAACTCTTTCTCCCTCAACACGCTCAAGACGATCCTCAAATGTTCTTCATGTTCGTCAAAGCTCTTGGAGTAAATGAGGATGTCATCAATAAATACCACAACAAACTTATCCAGGTACGGTCTAAAAATTCTGTTCATATAATCCATGAAGATTGCAGGTGCGTTTGTCACTCCAAAGGGCATCACCACATACTCATAATGGCCATAACGAGACCGAAATGCAGTCTTCTGAATGTCCTCCTCTTTCACTCTAATTTGATGATAGCCCGAACGTAAATCAATCTTAGAAAATACACAGGCACCATGCAACTGGTCCAGCAGGTCATCAATCCTTGGAAGAGGATACTTGTTCTTGATGGTCAGCTTATTAATTTGTCTATAATCAATGCATAGCCGTGAGCTGCCATCCTTCTTCTTTACCAACAATACAGGCGCTCCCCAAGGAGAAGCACTTGGACGGATGAACCTCTTGTCCATTAATTCTTCAATTTGCTTCTTGAGTTCCACTAATTCAGCTGGTGCCATTCTGTAAGGTTGGACCGAGATGGGTGCAGCAGTGGTTACCAGATCGATTGTGAATTCTACCTCACGAATAGGAGGTAGACCAGGGACTTCATCCGGAAAAACATCTGGAAACTCATCTACTACTGTTCGTCCTCTGCTGCCATCATTGTTGGACGAACTCTCTACCCCATTATCTTCATACGTCATTATCAGAAAACAGCTTGCTCCCTCCATGATATCCTCCTTCAATTGACCGAGAGTGAGAGACAATTCTTCTTCTTCTTCATTGGGAAAAACCAACTCCTTCTTCCCGCAATCAATGAGGATCCGATTGGTAGCCAACCAATCCATCCCCAAAATTACTTCTAAGTCTTGCAGGGGTAAACAAATAAGATTGACCTTATATCTACGCCCCTCAACTTCTATGGGACATCTTACACAAACTGTAGATGTCTTAATCCCACCAGCTGCTGGGGTTGACACCACCAGATCAAACTGTAATTCACTCTCTTTTATTCCCAGTTTCTCAACACACGCCTTCGAGATGAAGGAATGAGTTGCCCCCGAGTCATACAGTACACAGCAAGGCTTTCCATATAACATGCAAGTGCTGGTGATGAGTGTACCTGAACTAGCAGCTTCAGCACCAGTAATAGCATAAACTCTCCCTGTGGCTTGTGCACGTCCACCTCTCCCTTGTTGGGTCCTCCCAGCGTTTGGCGGCCTCATTGCCGCTCTTCCTCCCATACTGCACTCGTTCTCTAAATGCCCACTCTGCCTGCAACGAGTACAATATTTTCCTCCTGCCAGCTGCGGACACGCCCACCGATAGTGTGGTCCTCCACACTGATAACAGGTCAAGCTTCTCGGCTGTCCAGATTGGCCAACAGTGACCAAAGCTTGTGATCCACCAGAGGATTGAGTTGGACGAGTATATGGGGACCCTCTCATATTTGATGTACCTCTGGACAAAACCGGACCCCTACTCACTTGTTGTTTCTTATGTTTTTCGGCCTCAGCAATGTTCTTCTCAAGGACCTTTGCCCTTTCAACCATAGCAGGGAAAGATCTGATACACAAACAGGATATTAATACTTTTAGATCACTCCTCAACCCGTTCTCAAACTTCCTGCATTGCCATTCTTCACTTGTTGCCATAGTATTGAACCGCACAAGGTGCTTGAATTTATTAGTGTATTCTGAAACTGACATACCCCCTTGAACCAGCTGTAAGAATTCAACTTCCTTTGCAAAACGAACGCTGTCAGGGAAGTATTCTTCATAGAATTTTGCTCTAAAAACCTCCCAATTAATGGGGTTCTGCGCGTCATTCAAGATAGCTTTCATACTTGTCCACCAGTGACTAGCTTCACCAGTCAATAAGTATTCTGTGAATGCCAAACGGTTCTCATTTGGGCATCTTTTGGCATCATAGATCCGCTCCATATCTCTAAGCCACTGATCCGCCTCATCCGGAAGCCCTTTGCCATTGAACTTGGCAGGATGGTGCTGCAAGAAGCTTTCCAAACTCCATTCTGCATGGGGTGCAGCATTAGAGGAGGAGGCTCCTGGTGTGCCTCGGCCAGCTGCCAAGATGTCCATTAGTTGTCTTTGCGTTGCTTCTGAGTGAACACGAGAAGCCTCCAAACTTTGCATTGCTTCCTGGTTTTGCCTCATCAAGGCAGCGTTCTGCTCAACCAAAGTTGTGTTTTGTTGTTGAAGCCTGTCTATGACTGCCTCCAACACACGGGCACTAATTGGTGCATCAGATTCATTCGGCTGAGGTGGGGGAGGAAGTCTAGGAGCCATTCGTTTTCTGGATCAGAGAAAACGTACGTTAGCTATGTTCAAGAGTTAAAAATTAATAACTCATCAAACACAAATCAAGCACACAACGAAAAGCACAGTGCACTCATACCCTATATGTCCTTAAAAGAACAAAACTGCTCTGATACCAATAAATGTAACATCCCAATAAATAGTAATTACTATTAATCAGAACTAATCACATTTACAGAAAATACAGTGCAGTCTTAGCATAATTAACAGCTGCTCCAAAATAAAACAGCATGTACAGCAAATTACAGTATTCAGAAATTCATAAAAGGTACAAAACCAGTTACTGGACAAACGTTCTGCAGAAATATACAGTCAACGTCCCAAAATGCTATACAGAAAGACTAACTACTACTAATACTGTATGAACAGCGCTGCAAAACTATACACAGAACTATCAAAAATACAGCACTGAAAAGTGACTAATGCTAATACAGAAACGGGTCTCTACTGCTCAGCTTTAACTTCAACTTCCACAAGGTTGGCATCCTCCAAATTTTCTTCTTCCAGCATAGTTTCAAGGGGTGCCTCACCATCTGCTCACATCCACAACGGATGATCATTGCATTGACAAGACGGACATACAGAAACAGTAGACAACACAAGGAAATTGCAAGGGTAAGCTTAGGTAATTTAATTCAATAAAATCAACATAATTTAACTTATAAAATAAGTCATGCAGTTCATACAATATTAAACACATATCCCAGCATACAGTAACTCATTCAAATTCTCATAATTAAAGACTGTCCGGACTGTATGATGCCATGTATCTACAGGCGTTCTTGCACCCGGGTGGTGTAGTAACTGGAACATCCATCAGCTGCCACCCGAGGTTAACCCTATCAGTCCAAAGTACTCAATAGGACTAGGGCCTCCTGCCATTCCCACACATGACCTACTCCCCTCTACATGAGGATGAGCACTCACGGAATATCAGGATGAACAGCCATCAGCAGCTTTACCATGGTCATACTACACTACTCATCATATTCACATCATGGAGACGTTTCTCCTTGAAACGCTCATTCACAATCCAATCCAATAGAGTTCATTCCAATTTACCATTCGCACATAATAACCATTTCTCTTATACAAATTTTCATTCTGTGTTCCACTCTCTTAATTGAAAATACAAGTTACTCTTTAATAGATCAAGAAGACTGTATTTCAGTGCACTGTAGCCTCGTTTCTGAACAAAAGAAACGAATCTGTATCCATTTACGTGAGTTAAGAACACTTAAGAATTTATTTGAGATTGAATCAAGAAGATCTGAATAATACTTAGAATAATTCTAAGTATAATACTGGAGATTGAATAAAAAGGATAAGTATAATTTAGATATATTTCCATAGATAACCAGAATATGAAAGAAATTCAGATATGAACACTGTCATTGAAGAAACCGAACGTTAAATAAGAATTTGGACGAACACCATATACGTTCGCTCACGAATCCAGGATAGGACGAGCGTTCAGTTATAAAACCGAACACTGATTAGGACGAACGCCAGTCAATGACCGAGCATCAAGTAGAACGAACGCTCATGGGAACGAACGCGCATGTAATCGAACGTTCAGTATCAGACCGAACGCTAACTGGAACGAACGCTCAATCGAAGATCGAGAGTTCCTTTGGGCGAACGCTCAATATAATACTAAGCGCCACTTATGACGAACGCTGGTGGACAAAACCGAGCGTACTATTACCCTTCAATTTAATTTCAATGGTTGGACCCGCTAGGCTAAGCCGAACGCTCATACCTAACTCTTGACACCAATAACGCTCGTTCTTAATCAGAGTCCTTTCCAATGAAAGAATCCTTATTCTAAGTGATGTTCCAGGGAAACCGAACGGTATAAGACCGTTCGATAACGAGCGTACATGATCAATCAGAGAAGATCAGATTTCCAGATTTTTCAGACACTATACTTCACAGTTTTTATACGATTTGTAACTTAGAATTTTCATCTTCACCATAAATCTTATACATTACAGAATTCATGTTATCTCCTCCAACTATACAGAGTTTTCCATTTTTCCAGTTCAAACATATCACCATCAACATACAGTAAAAATCAAAATCATTCCAAATTATGCATAATCAATCACATTACAACTCATACATTTCATTCACTGCATAATTTCATACAACATTCCTGATATACATCCATTTCAATTCTGCTTCATCACGCATATTCAAAATTCGCATAATACATACATTTCAGACATCCATCACAATTCATTACTGTCATACAGATCAAACATATATTAAATTAAATTACTAAAGCTTCCCTTACCTGTTACTGCAGTGTACTTCCAATTGCTTAGAATTTCACTCTTGCACTCACGGCTTTCTATCCAGAAATTCACTCAACCACTTCCACTAAATCTAATACACCAAAAATCATAACAGATCAGACTTCTAATCCTGCATGCAACCAGAATTTTGGTTCGCATGAACTAAATGGAAAATTTTGCAGAAACGAGAACTTACCAGTTCAGTTCTCAGTTCTGTTCGGATCTGAATGGTGCTCACGGTGCAGGGAAATTTTCTACTGTGTCTGAAATGAGATCAGAGGGATTGATAGTGAGTTATCTTAGAGAGAAGATGGAGATGGTTTAGAGAGAGGGCAGAGAGTTTGAATGCAGAATTCTGAGAAGAAGATGAAGCATGCAGGAGGAAGAGGGAGAGTTTTTCAGAATTATTTTTCTCTTCCCACGCAGAACAAACTCCCCAACCTCCACACGCCACTTGTCTCCCACTAACCATTCTCAGAATGCTCCAACAGTGACACATGGCAGGCGCATGCAGTGTTGAAGTGAGTGGAATTTTGACGTGGCAAGGTGAATTAAAACAGTGATCAGAGGATGGATTTAAGTGTGTTAATTATCAGGTTCTCACAATTTGGGACATTTTGGAGGTCAAAAGAAAATGTGACATCAATTTTGTTTAAACTAAAAAGAGAGAGGTGTGGATTTACTTTTTGGAGGTGCATGCGGTAATTTATGTGCTTGAAAAAAAACAGAAGAGCTGGTCCAACAAGCTTGGGGGTGCACACAGCAGCGGCTGCTTTGGAAGCATATGCATTAACACTCCACGCCCACGCATCCAGCAGCAGCATGTCTTGCAGTGGCCCACAAGAAAGAAGCGCACGCGGGCAGCAGCTTTTGAGAGAAGTGGCCCAGTAGCTTGGAGAATAACGCACGTCCAGCAGAGTGAAGCCACGGTCCAACACAACACCACACGTCCAGGAAATTGAAAAGGGAGCCCGCGGATGAGGGGATTCACGCTTCCAGCGTTCGTCCAACAGCTTGGAGGGAGCGTCCGGCCTGCACACATTCATTTCAGCGTGAAGGAAGGAGGCTTCATTTTCCAGCAAAGAAGCACACGAACAGCATTTTCCAGCAGCTACGAACGGGCTTCATCCAAAAAAAAGAGGTGACACACGTCCAGGAGAAATAAAAAGAGAGAGGTGTGGGACATTTTGGAGGTCAAAAGAAAATGTGACATCAATTTTGTTTAAACTAAAAAGAGAGAGGTGTGGATTTACTTTTTGGAGGTGCATGCGGTAATTTATGTGCTTGAAAAAAAACAGAAGAGCTGGTCCAACAAGCTTGGGGGTGCATACAGCAGCGGCTGTTTTGGAAGCATATGCATTAACACTCCACGCCCACGCATCCAGCAGCAGCATGTCTTGTAGTGGCCCACAAGAAAGAAGCGCACGCGGGCAGCAGCTTTTGAGAGAAGTGGCCCAGTAGCTTGGAGAATAACGCACGTCCAGCAGAGTGAAGCCACGGTCCAACACAACACCGCACGTCCAGGAAATGGAAAAGGGAGCCCGCGGATGAGGGGATTCACGCTTCCAACGTTCGTCCAACAGCTTGGAGGGAGCGTCCGGCCTGCACACATTCATTTCAGCGTGAAGGAAGGAGGCTTCATTTTCCAGCAAAGAAGCACACGGACAGCATTTTCCAGCAGCTACGAACAGGCTTCATCCAAAAAAAAGAGGTGACACACGTCCAGGAGAAAGAAGGCAGCAGCGTCCATCTAACGCACGTCCAGGAGCAATACGTACGTCCACGCTTCATTTTCTAGCAGCAGCCACGACCCAACAAAAGCAGCTTCAGCACTCCACACTCACGGCCCTTGAAAAGAGGCCTTCATTTCTTCATCCAGCCTTTACTGGACACGCTGGCAGCAGGTTGCACGTCCAGCAATATGATTGGTAATGTCCAGCGGGGCCCACGGGGAAGTCCAGCTGCCACCCTAGGGCACGGACATTGAAGAAGAGGATTTTGGCAATTAAAAGGAGAAGAAGAGTCCAGCATCACAAAAGGGGGGGAGGGACACACGTCCAGTCGCCACCTTGGGGGGCTGATACGGGAGAGCAGTCACGGCCTGGGAGAGGTCCTCTCTTCCAGTAGCTTCCATTTTTCATTCCAGTAGAGCTCAAATAGTGTAGATTCCAGAAAAGTGTAATGTAGAGTTTCTTTCTTTCAGAAGCATGTAGTTGAGTAACAGTGTGTCACAGTGATTAGAGCAGTTTTCTCATTTTATTTTTATCTTCATTGTTCAGTGATTTTAATTTAAGTGTTGAATCCTTGATGAATTCCATTTCCAGTTAAAGTGTTTTAACTTTTATTATCCGTTCTATTTTACCGTTCACTGTTTTCTGCATATTTATTATTACAGCATTTTAATTTCAAGCATTGATGAATTTTGCATTCTCTGATTTTGTTGTCATTTACCATTTAGTCTTACTGTCGTAAAAATTTATTTCCACGTTTTAAATTCTGTTTTATTTAATTTCAGTTTGATTTAATTTTCCGCAACCAAAAACATTACAAACCCCCCACTATGTGTTTGACCTGAGACTCGAACCACATTTGGTCCTTGAGAGACGACCTAGGAGTCACTTCCTAGTTTATACTGCATTAATTTTGCAATAAATTTTTGTGTGAGGTGCGACCCTCTCAACACTTGGGCATCCTTTGGAAGGCTTAACCGTAGGAAGTGCCGCTCACTGATAACAGTTGAAAAACTATTATTTTTATACTTAATTTTGACATCAAAAACAACCTTTATGACTTAGAAACTAGCTTGGAATCATGCTTTTGCTTATGTTTTTGAAATAAGAGCGTTGGATATGTTTTATGCTTGGTTTTCCTTGTTTTTGCAGGTTTTAAGATGAATTGAATGAAAGAAGTGAAGTAGTCAGAAGTTGGACTCAGAAAAGCAAGAAAAAGTGCACAAAAGAAGTGTTGCAGGTACCACTCAGCGCCACTTTTACCGTTGAGCGACACTCTGAAGTTCCGCAGTCAACATTGAGGGGCAAAACTGCAACTGAGCGTCAAAATAGAAAGCTATATAAGGTTTTAGCCGAATTAGGGTTAGTATCTTTAGACAGAACGAAGCAAAATCACATTTTCTTCACCCCTTGGAGGAGGATTTTGGATGCTCAAGCTCTATTCTTCACATTCTAGGGTTCTATCTTTCATTCTTTCATTATTTTTCATCTAGTTTCACCATGATTGTGGTGAACTAAATCTTCATTGTTGTTGGGGAACCGATGTAATCCTTTGAAACTCTCATGTATTGAATTGGTTCTTTAATCTATATGTTTTCTTTCATTAATTGTTAGGGTTTTTCTTCTATACTCTATGCATTCTTTGTTTAACTCATTCAATTGCATGATCATTGATATTATTTGTATGGACACATATAAGTAAATCTAGAACTGAAGAAATTCTCCCAATACTAATATTGCCTAGACATAGGGATAGGAGGATTGGTTGCCTTTAAGCCTCTGTGCGAATGTAATGCATAAATAATTGCTAGGGAGACAAGAAATTGTAAACTAGTGATTAGGAGTAGGCTTTCTTCACAGAGACATCGGGTTTGAGGTAAATTAGAAAGTGGCATTAACATTAATGAAGAAAGATGAATTCTTGAATACATGAGAGTGGATAGGATGAATCGAAAACCCTAACAAGATAATCATTCATATTATACATCAATTGTTTTTGCATCTTTCAAGTCCATTGATCAAAATCTTACATTCATGTTTATTTTTTCATAATTCAACAACAATATTTTTGTTTACAAGTCTAAGATAATCAACAAATCACATAATTGTTTAGGCCGGAGTCCTTTGGGAAACGATACTTGGTCTTACCATTTTATTATTACTCTATACGATTCGGTTACACTTGTCGAGGGTTAACACTCACCGTCTGGGCGCCCCTTTTGAGGCGCTTGAGGGTCGGACGTAGAAGGCTTGGGTGACCTTTGCGAGGCTTAAGCGTGGAAGACCACCGCTCGCCGCCCGGGCGCCCTAAGTGGGGCGCTTGAGCGCCAGTCTCTCACACTTGGGCTTTGTTTATGTTATGCTTCTGTTCTATTTAAAGGACCCAGGCGTCCTAGGTTTTGTATCGCTGGCTGGAGCAGCACAACAACACATTCTTCCACTCTCTGAAGGTGGATTTGGATGCGAAAGCGTCCTTCCTCTACCTTTAGGGTTTTGGTATCTCATGCTTTTCCATTATTCATCCAGTTTGTCCATGTCTATGGGGAACTAAACTCTATTTGTAGTTGGGGAATGATTAACCTTGTGAACTCTCATGTATTTGAATTCATTCTTAATTCCATATGTTTTTTCATTAATTGTTAGAGTAATTCATCTATGCTTATTACATGCTTTGTTTCACATTCATCGCATGATTTATGAAGTGCATGAGTGCCGGGAGGTTCCTTACAATTCAGGTTCTTGTTTAATTCTCCCAAGAGTAATATTTCTCAAGGATGAGGGTATGAGTTTTGGTCGTCTTAAGCTCTTGATCTTCACATTTAATTGCTAGGAATGCTAGGAATTGCATGAACTGGTGGTTAAGGACAAACTTATTCGCCGAGGGATCGGGTTTAGGTGATTTAGTAAGTGACGTTAACATTAATGCATAAAGAAGAATTCGTACATACATGAGAGGGAACTTGATGAAATCGAACCCCAACAACATACTCATCTCATTATAAACAACATTTGTTCATCTTACTCTCCTAGTGAACAAAGTGCATTCATATTTAATTTTTTGTTCTTGCATCTTAAACCAATGATTTCATTTTATTTAAGTCTTAATTAATCGAGTTATCACACAACTGTCTAGTGCCGAGAGTCTTCAGGGATACGATACTTGGTCTTACCATTTTATATTACTTGTGCGATTTGGTATACTTGCTAATCCATCAACAATCATCTCCAACAACAAATAGAGTTTAGTTCACCATTGACATGGTGAAACTAGATGAACAATGGAAAAAGAACGAAAGATAGAACCCTAGAAATTGAAGATAGAAGCTTCCGCATCCAAATCCGCCTTCAAGGGAGTGAAAAGTGTGTTTTTGAGCCTATTACGTCCAAAGATACAAACCCTAGGACGTGAAAGTCCTTAAATAGAACATAAAAAATAACAGAAAACGGGTCCAAGCCCAAGAGACTGGCGCTCAGCACCCCACTTATGGTTCTCAGCGGTGTGCGGGTTAGAAGTTGCACTCAAGGTCAACTCAAAAGGCAAGCAAGCGTGGTGCATCTCATCATAGTTGCACTCAGCGCCCCTGAAAAGGGCGCCCGGGTGCGAGCAAAAAGCATCCTGCGCTGAGGGCTCCAGAAAAGGGCAGCCAAGCATGAGATAGTGTACTTTGACGTTAAGGGCCCCTAAAGTGGCGCTCAGCACTGTTACGATCTCCCTTCTTTGATGCTTTTCCATCTTTTCCTGAGTTCCAATTCCTTACTACTTTCAAATCTTCTTCCAAATCATCTCAACTCTTGTTGAAAATATTGAAATCTTGCACAAAGCCATCAAATTCATTTTCAACTCTTTATTCATCAAAACAATGATTCCAAGCTAGTTTCTAAGTCAAAAAGGGTGTTTTTAGTATCAAATAACGGTGAATTCAACCGTTATCAGACGATAATGTATACGTCGGATAATATAGGTCAGACATTTATATAGACGTCAAATAGTACAGGTCAGACGTCCATATAGACGTCTAACTGTGGGAGGCTGACGTTTAATGTCTTGGATGAATCTTGGATCTATAATCCATTAGACGTCTGCATGTGTGTTAACTCATTGGCAAGTGTACCAAATCGTATCAATTAATATAAAATGGTAAGACCAAGTATCGTATCCAAAAAGACTCACGGCACTAAACAATCGTGTAATTACTTAACTAATTAAGACTGAAAAGCTATTTTGTTGGTTTTTAAATGCAAATGCAACAAAAGTAAATATGAATACAAATTGATCAATTAAGGCTAAAACACAAATGAATGGATGGTGTTGATGATATGAGATGATTATGTTGTTGGGGTTTAGATTTCACCTTCCTTACTTTCATGCATATAAGAATTCATCTTCTTCATTAGAATGTTAATGTCACTTTCTAAATTACTTTGAACTGATTTCTCGCTGTACAAAGCCTATCCTTAATTATTAGACCACAATCCCTTGCATCCCTAACGATCAATTATGCATTACGAACAAAAGCTTAAGACAACCAAACGTTTTATCCCTATGTCTGGGCAATAGTCCCTTCAGGTGAAATTCTTCAGATCATGATTCGTAAGATATTTCCCAATACTCAGACAAATCAAACATCAAACTATGAATGGCCAAAACATAATTAGAAATACAAATAGAAGAAAATCACTAACATTCAATGAACAAAGCATAAAATATTTAAATCATATTCAGTTACATGAAAGTTTAGAGGTTACATCTTCCCCAAAAACAAATGAGTTCAGTTCTCCATTGTCATGGAGAACCTTGGTGTACAATAATGGAAGAATGAGATGAAAACCATAAAAAGAGAAGAGGATAGCTCCCGCATCCCTAATATGCCTCCAAAGGGGCGAAAAGTGTGTTTCTATGCTTCAGCCGTCAAAGGATACCAACCCTAAGCGCCCCAACTAAGTGGAAGCAGGCGAAACTACATGGAGACTAGTGCTCAGCGCCCCTCAGAGGGCAACCAGGCGCCCAACGGTGTAACTGGCTGGCGCGTAGTGTCCCTCAGGGGGAAAGTAGGCGTTGGTGCATGAACATCACCCTTGAGGGCCCCTGAAGGGGGAAGTAGGCTTCTTGCGTGACATGTGGCGCTGATGGCCCTAGAAAAGGGAAACCAGGCGCCATGCGCCTTCTTCAACCTTCTTCTCTATTGCTTTTGTTGTCCCTCTTGAGTTCTGACTTCTTGATACTTTTGCTCCTCTTCCAAAACATACCCATAACCTACAAAATTAAGAGAATTTAGTGATAAAATCATAAAGTATAACCTCGATAAACTTATTCACAAAACTAAACTAAAAAAAAGAGTTCAAGCAAGCTTCTAAGTCAAAAAGAGTTGATTAAATATCAAAATTGCATCACAGATAACAGTATATTCAACTGTTATCAATGTGCACCGTTCAATAACTCAGTGGAGGGAAATGGAGGAGTGCACCGTTCAAAAACGTAAGAATCGCCGGCCAGAAGTGCTCAAAATCGCCAAAATGCAACGCATTATAATCAGTTCAAATGGAAGATAATTCATCAAAGAGTAATGTAATCAGAGTAAGACTAATTTTAAACGGTGCAAAAGAGAGAAAACGAACCTGAAAAGCTTTGGCCGTGGACAGAAAACGTGAGGAAGATGATGAACACTCAGTGCGTGTAACTGTTGCCTTGTGTTCACAGTTTTGGTAATAACAAATGTTTAAAAGTCGGTCCCCCTCCTAGCTAACGTCTACATGACTTTAGAAGTCGGGCCCCCTCCTAGCCGACGTCTAAATATTTGGCGTCCGGGTTAGCAGGGGCCGGCGTCTAAGTAAGACTTTAAACGTCAGTGTGGAGGGATCAGATGCCTAAATGTTAACTTTTGGAATTTTGACTACCACATTGGCATCCAACGGTCGACCCCGATGCTTAAATAGGTCATAGACGTCTAGTATCCTGAACCCGGACATCTAAACCCAATTAAAATATTAATATTTTTATTCATTCGTTTATTTTTGGCGTCCAATTGTAGGGGCCGACGTGTATTATTCTTTAGACGTTAAGGACCCCCCAATCGAAGTCTAAATAGTGATTTTAATTACAAGGTTTAATGTTTCGGTAGGTCCCTATTTTCGTCCTAAATCTCAAATTGTTGTTATTCTTTTTCGGCGTCTCAATTGGGTCCTTATTTTATGAAAATTTCAACAATTAGACCCCTGCCATTAAATTGGGCCCAACGACGTTAACGTATGGTTGACATGGCACGCTGATGTGGAATTTTATTTTTTTTATTAAACATTGAACTCAAGCAGTTTATCACCTTTGACACATCATCATCTTCTACCCCCAGAAACCGTAGCCTTTCCCCTACCATCCATCGTCGGACCACTGGTAGCAAAGCTTCCGCAAATCACCATGGGGATCCTTCATCACCTCCACCATAGATAATATTGTCGGACCGTAGCACTCAACTTCTACACCATCAATAACTAAAATCATTCATCTCCATTGCAGGGAGTTTTCCACAGAGATTTCAAGCCAGAACCCAAATTGCAAGCCCTAATTGCAGGGAACATCAGACCACTACGAGAAAGCCATGAATCGTGCCACCTCAGAGATTGTCCAAAATCACCATGTCGCATCGCCTCTGCCAGACCCTAAGCTGTCGCGATCACTATCTCCTTCGCGAAAGGCCATCACACTCGCGCTTCACAACATTAACGGTGGCGTCTCCATTTGAAAGCATCAAGCCACCTTGCCACCTGATAACAGTTGAAAAACTGTTATTTTTAGACTTAATTTTGACCTCAAAGACAACCTTTATGACTTAGAAACTAGCTTGTAATCATGCTTTTGCTTATGTTTTGCAAATAAGAGAGTTGGATGGGTTTTATGCTTGTTACCCCTTGTTTTTGCAAGTTTTAAGATGAGTTGAATGGAAGAAGTGAAGTAGCCATAAGTTGGAGTCAGAAAAGGAAGAAAAAGTGCATAAAAGAAAAGCCGCAAGTACCGCTCAACGGAAATTACCGCTGAGTGGCACTCTGAAGTCTCGCAGTCACCATTGAGGGGCAAAACTGCAGTTGAGCGTCAAATAGAAGAACCGCACTTATCGCTGAGCGGTAATTACCGCTGAGCGCCATTTTTATGGGCCTTGGGCCATTTTTCTGTAATCTTTAGGAGTCTATATAAGGTTTTAGTCGACCTAGGGTTAGTATCTTTTGGCAGAACGAAGCAAAATCACACTTTCTTCACCCTTTGGAGGAAGATTTTGGATGCTCAAGCTCCACTCTTCAAATTCTATGGTTCTATCTTGTATTCTTTCATTATTTTTCATCTAGTTTCATCACGATTATGGTGAACTAAATCTTCATTGGTGTTGAGGAATTGATAACAGTTGAAAAACTGTTATTTTCATGATTAAAATTGACACTAAAAGCAACCTTTACACTTAGAAACTAGCTTGAAATCATGTTTTTCCTCATGTTTTTAGAAATAAGAGAGCTGGACAGGTTAATGCTTGATTTCAGTGTTTTTGTGCAGGTTTTAAGGTGAATTTGGTGAAAGAAGTGAAGAAGGAGAGAGATGAAATCAGAAAAGACAATAAAAAGTGCAAAAGGAGAAGCCGAAGTCACCGCTCAGCGGCAGTTTACCGCTGAGCGGCACTCAGGAGCTTGCGGGAGGTCCGCTGAGGGGCAAAATGGTCGCTGAGGGGAGAAAACAAGTCACGCACTCACCGCTGAGCGGTAGTTTACCGCTGAGCGACACTCTGGAAGTCACGTGAGGTCCGCTGAGGGGCAAAATGGCCGATGAGGGGAGAAAACAAGTCACGCATTCACCGCTGAGCGGTATTTTACCGCTGAGCGGCACTTTAATGGGCTTGGACTTGACTTTTCGTAATTTACGAATGATACATAAGCTTTAGGGTTTCCTAGGGTTAGGTATCTCTAGCTAGAACGAAGAAAGCACTCTCTCTTCCACCCCTTTGAAGGAGGATCTTGGATGCTGAGGCTTCCTCTTCACCTTTTTAGGGTTTATTCTTTCATTCTTTCATTGTAATTCACTTAGGTTCACCATGAATATGGTGAACTAAACTCTGTATGTTTGTTGGGGAATCAATGTAGTCTTGTGAAACTCTCATATATGGAATCTGTTTTTACATCTTTTAATTAAGACTTATGCTTTCTTTCATCATTAGTTAGGGTTTTTCCTCTTTGCTTAATGCTTGCATTGTTTAACTCATTCGATGCATGATAATTGGTTTTGTCGATACGGGGAATTTCTCCCAATTTTATATTGGTTGTCGTTAAGCTCCTGCACTTATGAACTGATCATTAGGAATGCTAGGAATTGTATGAACTCGTGATTAGGGAGAAGCCTTCTGGAAAGGTACATTAGAGAGTGGCATTAACAATGATGATTTGATTGTTGAATTCCTTAAAATATATGAGAGTGGATAAGATGAAATTGAACCCCAACAACATATTCATATCTATATTTCATTGAAAGTGTTTATCCTTTGATTTTTGCCATTGATCAAAATTCATGCATACATGTTTATTTTCTGTCTTGCATTTTAAACCCCCAATTAATGCGTTTGTAAGTCGTAGCTAATTAAGAAATCACATAACTAAACTAGGCCGTGAGTCCTTTGGGAAGAACGATACTTGGTCTTACCAAGTTTTATTACTTGAACGATTCGGTCATACTTGCCGATTGAAAACAAGTTTGTGACATCATAATTTGGTGTTCATAAATTTGTCAATCAAGTTTTTGGCGCCGTTGCCGGGGACGCGTGGTTTAACTGGTTAATTTGTGTGATTATTGATTATCTTTGACTTATTTTTTTTATTTTATTTTTAAATTTCAAATTTTTATTTTATTTTTCTATTTTGTTATTTTCTGAATATTATATCTTCTCTTATATTTTTTGTGCTAACCAAATTTTTTCTAGGGTTTTGTGTTCTTGTGTATGCAGGAGGCAATTCGAACTAGGAGCAAGAAAACAACAGAACCTCTGCTTGAAGGATTAGAAGACAGTAGACGGAGGAGAAGAATCAGAACATCTAGAGAACTTTTCCCTCCTCCGGAAACTCTGTTGCAACCATCACCACAAGGTTCTGACAATAGCACAGAAAGTATGGAGAATAATAATATCAGAAGAACTCTTGCTGATTACACTAATGTAGCTGGACCTCAACATTTTAACAGCATAGCTAGACCTAGAGTCAATGCAGCCAATATGGAGGTCAAACCAGCATTGATCCAACTGGTGAAGAGTAATCAATTCAATGGGTTATCTCATGAAAGCCCATATGAGCACCTTACTACATTTAATGAAATTTGCAACACAGTGAAAATCAATGGGGTGCCAGACGAAGCAATCAAACTTAGTTTGTTTCCTTTCTCATTGGGAGGCAATGCTAAGCTTTGGTTGAACTCTTTTCCAGAAGGAAGTTTCACAGAGTGGGAAGCAGTGGTAACAAAGTTTTTGAACAAATACTTTCCACAATCTAAGGTGACAAAAGGCAAGCAAGAGATATCTTCATTTAAGCAGGGCATGGAAGAATCACTGGGCATGCATGGGATAGATACAAAAGTCTGCTAAGAAAAACACCCACGCATGGCTTTGAAGAACAGGAAGTAGTCTTAACTTTCCTTGGAGGGCTTGGTTCACAAACCAAGATGATGCTTGATGCCTCAGCAGGAGGCAATATTAAATGGAAAACTCCAGAGGAAGCTATAGAAATCATTGACAACATGGCTACTAGTGATAATGAGCTCAACAGTGAAAGAGGAGTTCCTATGCAACAAAAAGGGGTTCTCCAATTACAGACCCATGATGCCTTGCTAGCTCAAAATAAAATTCTAACTCAACAGCTGGAGACTCTGACTAAAACTCTTGCACAATTACCTAAAGAGTTGAAAACTGCTGCACAGGTACAAACCCAGTTGTGCGAATTATGTGGAGGTGATCATATCAATGGTCAATGTGCTTTTCCAGTGGAAGCCTTGGAGGATGTTAATTTCATGGCTAATCAATTTCCATACCGTCAAGGGAATTACAATCAAAGGATGGAAACCACATCCAAGCATTGGTCAAGGACAAACTGGGCAAGCAAATCAATATAATAAGCAGCAGCAGCAACCAACCTTTTGGCAACAGTTATCTATGCTTAATGAAAAATCAACAAGGTTGGAAGAAACTCTTCAGCAATTCATACAGAAAACCGAATCTTCTCAAAAGAGCACTGAAGCTGCTATAAAGAATTTGGAGATTCAAATGGGTCAGATTACCAAGCAATTGGAAGAAAGGCCAAATAAAAATTTTGGGGCTAATACTGAGGTTAACCCTAGAGAAGAGTGCAAAGTAGTAAAGAGTGTGAATGAAGAGATAATTGAGTTAGAAGAAGAAGAAACAAAAAAAAAGAGAAATAGAGAGCAAAAACAATTTTCCTTTTCCAATAAATCAAGAGAAACAAATGGATTTCACAGAATTATTCAGAATGGTGGATAATAAAGCACCTTGGGAACAGATTTTACAGAAAATTGCAGTTTACACAAAATCTGATGAAGAAATTTCTACAAAGAAGAGACGTAGAGATGATGAGGCAAAAAAGTGTATAACTGTTAAGAAAGAGTCATTCCCTCCTAAAGCGTCAGATCCAGGCAGTTTTTCTATCCCTTGTACTATAGGGAAGAAAAAGGTAAAGAAAGCTCTCCTTGATTTAGGTTCAAGTGTTAACTTGATACCTTATTCTTTACTGGAGCAAATCGGCAATGTTAAAATGAAACATGCAAAGATTAAAATAGTAATGGCCGATGGATCTTCAAAGGAGCCATGTGGGATTGTAGAGGACATTACAGTTTGTGTTGGCAAACTTCAGTTCTTGGCAGACTTTGTGGTGATAAAGATGGAGACTGAGAAGATACCTATCATACTTGGAAGACCGTTTATGAAAACGGCCAGGGCTATCATAGATGTAAATGAAGGTATAGTGGTGCTCCAGGAAAGAGAGGAGAGAGTGGTGGTAGATGTTTTCAAAGATGAGATGCAAGCAAAGGAGGAAGAAGCTAGTTATAAAGCTGCATTTCGAGATGCACCCATGACTAGCCGTAAAGATGAAAATCTTGAGGTTTCAGGTAACCATTGTTTGTTGTTTCAGGTACCCAAGGAAGAAGAGATTGGAAGAGGAGAAGAAATTCCTAGAGATTGGAAGAAAAGAAGACTCCAACTTGGCACACCTGTTAGAATCAAGAACAAGTTGTGGGTTGTGAAGGGCTTTAAAGAGAAGGAGATGATAGAGATAGAGTCTCCATATTCTAGAAGAACCAAAACAGTTCAAAGGAAACAGCTGAGGAGTTGGTGGAAAGACAACATCAACTACAAAGAAGATGGAACTTGAACTTTATTGGGTTAAGCTAATGACATTAAAAGAGCGCTTGCTGGGAGGCAACCCAGTGAATTTAAAAACTTTTGATTTGGTTTTATAATTTGTAATTTGTGAACATTATTTTTGTAATTATTTTGTTGGATTTAGCATCTACTGAAGGATGCTAGGTGGTTAAGTATCTACTGAAGGATACAATGGCTGTAACACCTACGGATGGGTGTTGGTGGATTTTGGGTCAGGCTCGTGACGTTAAACAAGCGCTACCTGGGAGGCAACCCAGTTGATTGAATATTTCTGCTTGTTTATTTTAGTTAGGGTTTGCATAAGCATTTTGAACATTGAATTACAGGGAGCCAGTGAGGGGCATGTCTAGGAGGCACGTAGGGTAAGAAAAGAAGGAAAAGAGCACTTCACGAAAGTGCCGTTGAGTGGTACTTTACCGCTGAGCGGTACTCTCGCAGAATAGGGTTTTAGCTCCCCTTAGCGGGACCCGAGCCCATTAGGGTATTTTTACACCCTAAGCTGCGCATTCTTTCACACTTTCAGACTTTTCTTTGCACAAACACTCCCACATACCTTCTCCAAGGTTTTCCACATCTTTTCACTCTTCCCTCTTAAGAAAATTTCTCTTCCACTCACTTTTTCACTAGTGTGCCATCAAAGTTTGGGGTTGGAAGAGAGCATTCTAGCTTGGAAGCATTCTCATTGCATCTAGTATCTCCACCCAAGTAAGTAAAATGCATTTTGTTCATTCTAGGGTTTTTGATTTTGAATATGATTGTCAAAGCATGAAGATTTAGGGGTTTTGATTTCTTGGCATGATTTGATGATATATTTGATGTTTGAACCGATTAAACTGCATGATTATGAACTGGAAAACTGAAAATTGCATTTGGGTGGAGGTAGGAAAGCTTTAAAACAAGTTTTTCAAAAATCTGCAGAGTTACCGCTGAGGGGTAAACTGCCGCTGAGCGGCACTCTGCCAGATTTGATTTTTCAGGTTTTGTGTGATCTGGAATGTGGTACTGGTGGCGCTGAGGGGAAATTCTGGCCCTCAGCGGTGGTTTAGCTTCGAAAGGAGTTGTGTTCTGTGTTTTACTAATGATTAACATCATGTTCTGTGGTTTGGTTTTGTGTTTTGAATGTAGGAATGGCATCCTCATCAGGAAAAAGATTGAAAACCATGGCAAACAAGAGAAAGGAAAAGGAACCAGAGCAACCCCATTCTAGCAGGTTCCTCTCTAGGAAACATGAGAAGCACTTTAAAGTGGTTCAGGACAGGAGACTTTTGATGGAGAGAAAGGTTGGAATGATACCTAACCTTGCTCCTCAATTTGGAGAGCAAGTTTTAGGGAATGATTGGGGAAAGCTAGCCACTTATCCTGCACCTGCCAACATAGCTGTGGTTAAGGAATTTTACACCAATGCAAAGAAGATTGGTGATTATCCAGCTGAGAATTATTTGGGCTATGTCAGAGGCCATGCTATCAGGTATGATCCTGATTCAATCAATAACTTTCTGGACACTGTATGGGCTGGTGAGCAGTGCCAGTTTGCTCTTTGCATGGAGGAAGGTGCTGATTATGAGGATGTGGAGAGAGTACTGTGTATACCTGGAGGACACTTCCAAAGGAATAGATCTGGCTCAGTGGTTAACATTAGGAGGACGAATTTGACTCCTCTTGCAAAGTATTGGATGGCGTTTTCACATGCCAACATTCAGCCATGTTCACATGTGTCAGATATTACTCTCAGCAGGGCATTCTTCATCTATTGTGCTATCAGAAACTTGAATGTTAATATTGGGCAGGTGATAGCTGATGAGATTAGTGTGTGCGCAAATACTTCAAACAACAAAGCACCACTAGGACATCCTTCTTTGATCACGCACCTTTGCAAGATAGCTGGGGTGGACACTTCTGCTCCACCTTTTGAGAGGCCAAGAAAAGCTATTGATGAGGCATACTATAGACAGTACTGTGGAGGTGATGATGCAGCTCAGCCAGTTCCACCACGCCGTGCTCGTAGAGAGAGAGGGCCAGCACAGAGCCAGACATCTGCTGAGACACATGAAGCAGAGCCATTCCAGATGAGGGACATGTATATGTCTCTTATAGGGGCTCAGTTGCAGTCCATTCACAGAGGGCAGGTGGCCACTGCTGAGATGATTGTGGGGATGTATGATACACCTCCAGCCCACAGGTGGACTATGGATGAATTCCATAATGTGGTAGCTTGGCCAGAGGAGCCAGTGCATGGAGGAGGAGCTGGAGCAGCTGAAGCTTCAGCTAGAGAGATGGAAGAAGATGAAGCTGATGATGATGATGCATTTGAAGATGATGAAGATGAAGAGGAAGAGGAAGATACAGAGGACAGCTCAGACTGATGAGGAGCTGAGATAACATTTACTGATAAATGCTATCATATGATTATGCTTTTGTGGTTTAAGTTTTCTGAACTTATTTGTTTTTGTTTTTAGATTAGGGTTTGATGTACTCTATTTGAAACCTGGTTTCTTGTGATGGTTTGCTATTAACTGTGATTGTGTGATAAGTAATACTGAATGATGCTTATGATTAATTGATGTTGAGATGATGTGCACATTAAAATGCTTATACAGGTGATTCACAAGCTTTGTGAACAAATGCATGATATCATGATTGTGATTGTGAAATTAAGCAGGATGTGTATGTCAAATGTGAATGAGCTTATATGTGAGATTTTGAGCTCCAGAGTGGTTATTGTTGAATGCTATTACTTTGAAAGCATGAATGATTTTGCCCAGGTTTTCTATGATTGAATCAATTGCTTGTTTTGCATCATGTGATCAAGGCCATTTGTTGAAAACCTTTTTATTGGCCAAATTCATAAAGTTAGCCCACTAAAAAAGAACACTTTTGTGTTCAATCCTTTTGAACCCTTAGCCTTGAATATACACTGAAACTTTTGATTGAAAAATCTTTACCTTGAGTTAAGTAGAAGATCTTGTGTGGTATTGTTAAATGTTCAAGTTTGGGGTTGTTGGGAAAACATGAAAAGCATTGAGCTAAGAGCTAAAAAGTAAGAATGTGCAAAGAAAAAGAAAAGAAAAGAAAAAGAAGTAAAGCTCAATGCAAAGGCAAAAGAAAGTTGGGAATGAATAAGATGATTGTGTTGTTATGATTCTCTTAACTCAAGGGTTTTGTGATCTAGAAAAACCAATTTTCTTGTTAGCCCAGTGATGGACAAATTTGTAAGCACCAAAATATGATGTCACAAACTTGTTTCACAATCGGCAAGTATGACCGAATCGTTCAAGTAATAAAACTTGGTAAGACCAAGTATCGTTCTTCCCAAAGGACTCACGGCCTAGTTTAGTTATGTGATTTCTTGATTAGCTAAGACTTAAGAAAACAATGATTGAAATTTTAATATGCAAGACGAAAATAAACATGTATGCATGAATTGATCAATGGCAAAGACATAAGATAAACACTTTCAATGGATTAAATGAATGAATATGTTGTTGGGGGTCAATTTCATCTCATCCACTCTCATATATTTTAGGAATTCCTCTTTCAAATCATCATTGTTAATGCCACTCTCTAATGTACCATTCTAGATGGCTTCTCCCTAATCAAATAGTTCATACAATTCCTAGCATTCCTAATGATTAGTTCATTACCGCAGGAGCTTAAGGCAACCAATATAATATTGTCAGTAAAATATTGGGAGAAATTCCCCGGATCTAGATTTCCCCGTACGTGTCCGTATCAACAAAACCAATAATCATGCATTAGAATGAGTTAAACAATGCAAGCATTGAGCAAAGAGGAAAAACCCTAACTAATGATGAAAAGAAAGCATATGTCTTAATTCAAAGATGTATTCAACAAATCCATATATGAGAGCTTCAAGAGATTACATTGATTCCCCAACAAACATACAAGGTTTAGTTCACCATATTCATGGTGAACCTAGATGAATAACAATGAAAGTATGAAAGAATAAACCCAATAAAGGTGAAGAGGTAGCCTGAGCATCCAAGATCCTCCTTCAAAGGGGTGAAAGAGAGAGTGTTTGCCTCGTTTCTGCCAAAGATACCTAACTAAAGGACGTGCAAGCCCTTATATACTAATCTAGAGTTACAAAAGATTACAAAAGTCCAAGCCCAAAAAGTGCCGCTCAGCGCCATTTACCGCTCAGCGGTGGTTACGCGTCTTCTTTCTTCCCCTCAGCGGCCATTTGCCCCTCAGCGGTTCCAACGTCACCTCTTGAGTGCCGCTCAGCGGTAGTTTGCCGCTGAGCGGTGCCTTCGACTTCTCCTTTTTGCACTCTTTCTTGTCTTTTCTAATGTCCTCTCTCTTATTCTTCACTTCTTTCACCAAATTCACCTCAAAACCTGCACAAAAACACTTAAATCAAGCATAAACCTGTCCAGCTCTCTTATTTCTGAAAATATAAACAAAATGCATGATTTCAAGCTAGTTTCTAAGTCTAAAGGTTGCTTTTAGTATCACTTTTAAGCATGAAAATAACAGTTTTTCAACTGTTATCACAACCCCAAACTTAGAACTTTGCTTGTCCTCAAGCAAACAAAATATAACTCCATCTCCAACCAATTCATATGATGGTTCACTCATTCAAAATCCTCTTTTCAAGATAAGTAATAACTTCACTCAAACTTATGACCAAGAGTTAATTCAAGATGTGCACATGCTTTAGTGTTCACAAAGTCATTTAAATTCCAACAAATGCTATTTTTCATGAATGATCAATCAATTAAGCATGGATGTTCATGTGCTTATGGAATATTTCCTCACTAGGTAAAGTGTTTCACTCAACACACAAGTGTATAAGAGGTAAAGTGTTTCACTCATTCACTCCACTATCACAATGTCACATGAATCAACTTTGCCTTTCATTTAACCACAATCAAATACATTCACAAGCATGCATCATCACAAGGACTTTTCAATGGCTTATAATGTGGCTGGGCTAACAAGAAAATTGGTTTTTCTGGATCACAAAATCCTTGAGTTAAGAGAGTCATAACAACACAATCTTCTTATTCATTCCCAACTCTCTTTTGCCTTTGCTTTTGCATTTGCATTGAGCTTTGCTTCTTTTTCTTTTCTTTTCTTTGCATATTCTTACTTTTTAGCTCTTAGCTCAATGCTTTTTCCTTTTTCATGTTTCCCCAATAACCCCAAACTTGAACATTTAACAATACTTTAACAATACCACATAAGATCTTCTACTTAACTCAAGGTAAAGATTTTCAATCAAGGGTGTTCAGTGTATGTTTAAGGCTAAGGGTTCAAAGGATAGAACACAACGTGTTCTCTTTTAGTAGGCTAACTTTATGAATTTGGCCAATAAAATGGGTTTCAACAACACGGCCTTGATCATATGATGCAAAACAAGCAATTGATTCAATCATAGAAAACCTGGGCAAAGTCATTCATGCTTTCAAAGTAATAACATTCAACAATAACAACTCTGGAGCTCAAAACCTCACATATAAGCTCATTCACATTTGACATGCACATCCTGCTTAATTTCACAATCACAATCATGATATTATGCATTTGTTCACAAAGCTTGTGAATCACCTGTATAAGCATTTTAATGTGCACATCATCTCAACATCAATCAATCAATAAGCATCATTCAGCATTACTTATCACACAATCACAGTTAATAGCAAACCATCATAACAAACCAGGTGTTCAATAGAGTACATCAAACCCTAATCTAAAAACAAAAACAAATAAGTTCAGAAAACTTAAACCACAAAAGCATAATCATATGATAGCATTCATCAGTAAATGCTATCTCAGCTCCTCATCAGTCCGAGCTCTCTGTATCTTCCTCTTCCTCTTCATCATCATCTTCATCAAATGCATCCTCCTCCTCAGCTTCATCTTCATCCATGTCTCGGGCTGAAGCTTCAGCTGCTTCAGCTCCTCCATGCCATGGTTCTTCTGGCCAAGCTACCACATTATGGAATTCATCCATAGTCCACCTGTGTGCTGGAGGGGTATCATACATCCCCACTATCATCTCAGCCGTGGCCACCTGCCCTCTGTGGATGGACTGCAACTGAGCACCTATAAGAGACATATACATGTCCCTCATCTGGAATGGTTCTGCCTCATGAGTATCAGCAGAAGTCCTGCTCTGTGCTGGCCTTCTCTCTCTACGAGCCTGGCGTGGTGGCACTGGCTGGGCTGCCTCCTCACCTCCACAGTACTGTCTGTAATATGCCTCATCTATAGCTTTTCTTGGCCTCTCAAATGGTGGAACAGAAGTGTCCACCCCAGCTAGCTTGCAAAGGTGAGTGATCAAAGACGGATGTCCCAGTGGTGCTTTGTTGTTTGAGGTGTTAGCACACACACTAATCTCATCAGCTATCACCTGCCCAATATTAACATTCAAGTTTCTGATAACACAGTAGATGAAGAGTGCCCTGCTGAGAGTAATATCTGACACATGTGAACATGGCTGAATGTTGGCATGAGAAAATGCCATCCAATACTTTGCAAGAGGAGTCAAATCTGTCCTCCTAATGTTAACCACTGAGCCAGATCTATTCCTTTGGAAGTGTCCTCCAGGTATACACAATACTCTCTCCACATCCTCATAATCAGCACCTTCCTCCATGCTAAGAGCAAACTGGCATTGCTCACCAGCCCACACAGTATCCAGAAAGTTATTTATGGAGTCAGGATCATACCTGATAGCATGGCCTCTAACATAGCCCAAATAATTCTCAGCTGGATAATCACCAATCTTCTTTGCATTGGTGTAGAATTCTTTCACCACAGCTATGTTGGCAGGTGATGGATAAGTGGCTAGCTTCCCCCAATCATTCCCTAACACTTGCTCTCCAAATTGAGGAGCAAAGTTAGGTATCATTCCAACCTTTCTCTCCATTAGAAGTCTCCTGTCCTGAACCACTCTAAAGTGCTTCTCATGTTTCCTAGAGAGGAACCTGCCATTATGGGGCTGCTCTGGTTCCTTTTCCTTTCTCTTGGTTGCCATGGTTTTCAATCTCTTTCCTGAAGAGGATGCCATTCCTGCATTCAAACATAAATCCAAAACCACAGAACATGATGTTAATCATTAGTAAACACAAAACAAAACTCCTTTTGAAGCTAAACCACCGCTGAGGGCCAGAATTTCCCCTCAGCGCCACCAGTGCCACATTCAAACACGCAACAAACCAGAAAAAACAAATCTGGCAGAGTGCCGCTCAGCGGTAAATGCCGCTCAGCGGTGATCTGCAGATTTTTGCAAATCTCGTTTTTAAACTGTCCTA